>NC_041739.1:13736301-14356837 GCF_004115215.2 Ornithorhynchus anatinus
TGTTTAGAATAGTGTTTGACACATAATAGGTGATTAGCAAATACCTTTAATAATAATGATGATGATGTAAAACAAAATACTAACCACCTGGATGACTATAATCCCTTGCGAATCCAATTCTCCAGTGATTTACCCAAGGGATATGGGCTGAGGACCACTGTTATGCTGTGAAATCAAGCTGATGAAACAATATCATTAGTCGGAAAGATTACTCCTCTACTATCTTCTATGCTTAAAGCAACCTCTATCCTTATCTATCGAGCCCCTTTTTTGATATCACTCAATCATTTGTATTTATTAAGCCCTTAATACAGTACAGAGCACTGAACTAAGTGCTCGGAAGTGTACAGTATGAGTCCGTAGACAGTCAGTCCCTGCCACAGGAGTTTACAGAATGTAAGCTCGTAAATCCTCCTAACAATTCACTTTATCAATTAAGGGGTCTGAGTTTAAATGGGAAGGAGAGAAATAATCTTCATGTCACAAAAATGTTCTGCCTACTATTCTCTCTCTTGCACAAGAGAGTAAATAAAGCCTATATACCAAACAGCTCATAAGACAACCCATTTTATAATCTTAAACGTTACTGGTATCAATATATGTAAAGTCAATTCTTCCATGACAGTCTTTTCAGTGTGTTTTGGTTAGAACTCTGATGGGAAATCAGAGAATGTTATTCCGATGGCCTGAGTCCATCTGGATAGAACACACATTGTTTTTGGAAAGAAAAAAATTTGTGCATGCCCACAATGTTAGCCGAGGCATCCTAATACATATTTCCTTAACTCAGGGCTCTTCACGAACACGATTGGAGAACTGACTCTATTTTATTTGTCCTTATGCCTATTCTGCATTTAAAAAATTAATGTTCTTGAGTGAGTTCAATAATCTGCCTGGTTCTGAAGAGGACTCAGTAGCATAATTCAGGTATTTGAGGTAATGTACACATATGCTTCTCTTCACAAAGAAAAAGGAGATCAGGCACTCTGTTTAAAGTAATACGGGAGAGAAGTCTACTAGGCTTGTTTTGAAATCTGTCTCCCCCCTTCTAGACTGTGAGCCCATTGTGAGAAGGGGTTGTCTCTGTTGCTTAATTGTACTTTCCAAGCACTTAGTACAGTGCCCTGCACACAGTAAGTGCTCAATAAATATGATTGAATGAATAAATACTAGATGATGAACATATTGGAAAAAATCAATGGTGGTGCCTTGAAGAGAAATTTAATAAAGGTTGGTGCTTAGAAAAGCTAAAAATAACTTAACTTGAGATCAAAAGTAAAGCCTGACCCAAATGGCTTTTACATATAATGGAGTCAGAATTTCTACAATCTTCTTTCTGATAAAGCCCTCTGTACTTCCACATGAGAAATAGCTATTGTTCGGGGTTGAATTTCTTTTTGATCTATTCTCTGCTTCCAGAATCAGTTGGTAGGTAGATGGCTTATATTAAATCATTCATTTTGTACCACTAATGACCCTTAAAGGGTATTTTGTCATGTTAACCTCAGTTTATTGTACTCTCCCAAGTGCTTAGTACAGTACTCTGCACACAGTAATTGCTCAATAAATGACACTGATTAATTGATTGGTTAAAGACTGTGTTCAATTCTAAAACAGATGTGTTGTAACTCTTCCCAGGAGTTTAAACTAATCTTTAGTGCTAGTGGTCTTATTCATGCTTTGTTCATTTTATCCTTGAGTTTAATGTTACTTGACAAGTTGGAGAAAAGCGTAGCACAGGTAAATTTGTAGGCAGTGCTGATTCCACCTGAGATATTGAAATATATATGGAAGTAGAATTTGTTGTATTTTTCTGCAATTCTGGAAAATCAGAATTGTCCTAACCAGATGAATAGGAAGGAAATCTGGATCCTTGCCAGTGTTTATGAATGTGATTAAACAATTGGGGCGAAAGAAAGCTTTGTGGTTTCCAATCTCAAAGTATGTAGTGTCAACACATAGCCCTGCAGACAAAACCAGCCTCCTAGATAAAACAAGTTAATAAAGTAGGTCTAAAAGTGTGAAGAGGAAGATTGGTGTCTCTGGAAATTACTTGTGGTTCTTCCAAAAGCAGATTTCTGCACAAGTGGGTGATGGGGAGGAAAAAAAAACATGAGCAGATTCAATGGGAACTTTAAAGGTTAAGAGAAATAAAATTAATTTTGCTTAGAGAAATCTTGAAAGATGAAAAATTAGTCTGAAAGCTCTTGCCATCACTCGATGCCAACACAGAACCATCAAGCTGGGAGGACCTCTGGGAGTCATTCCGTCAATGGGCAGGGATTGTCTCTATCTGTTGCCGAATTGTACATTCCAAGTGCTTAGTACAGTGCTCTGCACATAGTAAGCGCTCAATAAATACTATTGAATGAATGAATGAATTTGACTCCAGATCACTGCCTTCAAACTACTACTGGATTACTAATCACCCCAGGACAGATCAATCAATCAATCATTTAATCAGTCAATGGCACTGGGATATTTACTGTGTGTAGAACACTGAGGGAAGTGCTTGGGAGAGTACAATGGCTGTAAATTAATGATTAGATGATGCTGGGTCTTTTTGTAATCACATCACCTCTCTTCCCTGAGCCCCTATTTGAAATCTGAGAAATAAAATGGTTTTATGGGAGAAGGGGGCAGTAATAAGGGAGGAGGATTAAAGCCAGTTGGAACTCTTCTTTCTGCTTAATTTTACCCACCATGCGGTTTTCTGGGGATATAGTTTCTCTCCATTTGGAAATGGTAGCTGAGCCTGAAAAAGATAAGGGGTCAGGCAAAGGGTAATGCCTATTTTTCAAGAATTTCTTCATTAAACCTTTCCCGGGGCACTTAAACCCAGATCGTGTCTCTTCAGATCCTGTCTTTGTTCTCTCTTATAGGCAGATATTTTGTCCTTTTTCAAGGAATCCATTTAGTATATAGGTTTGAAGGATAATTTAAGTGTTCTTTGGCATTGGTACTCTAATCAAGAGTGTTCTTATGTCCTTTGGTGAGAAATCTACTTTGCATCACTTCAAGGTGACACTCCTCCTCAGGCGTGGACACCGAAACACTTCACATTTTACTTATGACAGAGAGTCATTGAGAAGCTGAAGGGCATAAGGTTATTTTGAATTAGAATAAACTGTCATTTATACTGATTTATTTCGAATTTATTTTCACAACTTTGTTGAGTTAAAGTCTCTATCCCTCTTGGCACCTGCTTGGGTTTTTTTCCCAGAATTGGGTTTTTTTCCACCTCAATCGCCCTCCTTTTTGAGAACCTTGGTTTAAATTAGCTTTGTAAGCTGTTGCTTGGTTAAATATATTAATATAAAATTATTTACTCAAAGGTTCTGCTTTTCCTAATGAAATGCAGTATTTTAGGACAGGGTATTAGTAGTCAGGGCATTAGGAGTTTTAATTAGCTATCTAGAACAAAACTGTCCTGATATGTTTTCCAGATTACTCATTGATCGGTGAATGCCTCAGCTCAGAAATCAATCTGGGTGTGTTGCTTAATGTTTTGTCTTGCAGTACTTCTATGTCTCTCCATATATCTACCTAATTACATACTATATATGCATTTATGCATGAATCCTTAGCTAATTGCCTTTCTATAGCCCCTCAATCATGCCATGGGCTTGAAGATACTAACTAGCATTTACTGATGACTAAGGATAAAATGGAAGCCAATTGTTATACTCTTACTTGGTGACAGAATTCTATTTATGCCACTCAGCTGTGATAAATTAGTGTACCCCTCCCCCTCTGAGTGAGTGTTTCTGCTGATTCAAGTGTAATTGTGCCAAACCATGTGATAGATAAACTCATCATCAGTGTGACTGTGGGCAAATCACTTAACTTCCCTGTGCCTCATTTACCTCATCTGTAAAATGGAGATTAAGACTGTGAGTCCCACATGGGACAACCTGATCACCCTGTATCTCCCCCAATGCTAAGAACAGTGTTCTGCACATAGTAAGCACTTAACAAATACCAACATTATTATAAACAAACTGGGAGTCGGAAAGACTAGAGTTCTAATCCCGGCTCTGCCACTTGGCTGCTGTGACCTTGGGCAAGTCACTTCACTTCTCTGTGCCTCAGTTCCCTCAACTGTAAAATAAGATTAAGACTGTGACCTCTAGATGGATGAGAACATTCTCCAACATGATTATCTTGTAAATACCCCAGGGCCTAGAACAGGGCCCGACACATATTAAGTGCTTAACACATATAATAACAATACTGTACAATTGCCTTTCCTATGATTTCTAAATAGAAACTTTACCCCAAGGGAGAACTATCATTTTTTGTTGTTGATTTTGGATTTACTGAACACATTGAACCCCACAGTTCATTCCATTAGTTCATATCTCTTTGTTTCAAAGCCCCTCCTAGGGTCCCTCCATTGAACAAATAAAAGGCAGCATTCTCAGAGACACTTTTTCCTCTTACATCAACATGTTCATTTTCCAACATGGCTCCTCAAAAATGTTCATTAGATCCTAAGATGCTTGAGAAGAATCTTCTGTTTTTCTGTTGGAACCTCCAAATGCTTAATACAATCCAGTCAACTGTTTTTATTGAGCACTTTCTCTGTGCACAGCACTTTGTTCACTTGGAGAATACATTAGAGTTAGTAGACATGATGTTTGCTGTCAAGGAGTTTACAATCTAGAGTGCTTCACACTCAGCACTCTATACTTTTAAATGATTGGTATTTGCTGAAGCCAGTTTGTACTTTTCACTGTTAGATGAGCCTAATATTAAGATTGACACCTCAGACTAATTTTCACATAGGATACTTAGTCGTCTCGCCTTGTCCCTCCTGGAATATGTAAAACATCAGTTATAATTATTGAAATATTTATTTCTTTAGTGGAATCCAAAACATAGAAGCCACAAAGGGATTAGTCCCCGAGAAGTGAAATTGCTGGAAGTTGACAGAAGTTGATCATGTTCCAAATAGAAAGCATGTTTTTTAGAGATCTCCTGAAAGTTGATATTATTTTTAGTTTTCTGCAAAAGGTCAAGCCTTGATGTTAAGATAAGTGCATAGCGATTGACAAGATGTAGATGTAGACATTTGGGTGGTTGTCAGAGTAAATTTGAGCAAATTGTTTCTGTTCCCCAGAATGTCTCTGTGGGTTCCTTAGTATGACTTGCACTATATAGTTCCAATTTTGTGTTACTGAGCATTACTATTGTGTGTGACTATTCCTCATTTTATCCTTAAGCTTTATTAGTGATAAAGCTCAAGGGGAAAATGTGTATCTTGTAGCTGTATACATAGCATATAGATTTGTGTTCTTAGCCCAAAGTGGTTGCATACCCTCCCCAAGCAGACTAATATGTGGTTCTCCAGAGGAGTTAGATATCACATCATTACTTGACACGAAAGACTCCTTATAGAATTCAGTCTGTTTTACAGTCTGCCAGCCTCCAATATCATTTCCACCAGGTGTACTTCACACACTGGTAATGGACATGAGCATGAAATTATGGCAGGAAGAATATTATGGGCAGGGAATTAGTGGTAAGGTAACTCCTGATGTGCAGCAGTAGAAAAGTCAGACAAGATATTATTATAACCTTCCCAAAGTCAGATGAAAGTAATAGTTTAATTCACAAGAAGAGTGCAATATTTTCTAGAGGGACAGAGAGTTCATTTGCTAAGTGTAGGCTAATAGAAATTGATCACTCTTGCCTAAATCAAGAAATCTTTCATGAGGTAATATAGATTGTAAATCTCCTTAAAAGGCTCTGCTCTCAGGCTCTTACACGTATCTATCTACGAGATCCTTAGAGAGGCAGAGCTTAACACTTGGTGAATTTTCCAAAGAAGCAACATATATATGTATCTTTTGGTTTTTATCATCTGGCAAAATTCAGCGTTGAGAAAAGTGATAGTTTAAGCCCGAAATGAAGTCACCTCTACTGCTAAACTTCTCACTGTACCTCAATCTCGTCTGTCTCGCCGCCATCTTCTCACCCACATCCTACCTCTGGTTTAGTATGCCCTCCCTCCTCATATCAGACAGATAATTGCTCTCCCCGCCTTCAAAACCTTACTGAAGGCACATCTCCTCCAAGAAGCCTTCCTTGACTAATCCCTCCTCTCCTCTTCTCTGACTCATTTCTGCTCCCTCTTACTTGCTCCTTCATTCATCCTCCCTCCCATCCCCACAACACATAGGTATATATCTGTAATTTATTTATATTAATGTTTGTCTCCCCGTCTAGACTGTGAGCTCATTATGGGCAGGAATGTGTCTGTTGTTATATTGGACTCTACCACGTGCTTAGTACAGTACTTTGCACACAGTAAGTGCTTAATAAATACTATTGAATGAATGAATGATAGTGTGATTACCCATGTCAAGATTCCTCACTGTGCAAAACTGAGCCAATTTGACTGATAGATAAGTGCTGTGCTTGTTGCTTGACCTCTCCTGCCAAGGTCCATGTGATGAGTTGGTACAGAACCCTATGTGCTGTGGATAACTGGGGGGCCTTGGAGCCCCTTTTGGAAGTAATTCCTGACTATGCTTTCCCATAGACTGTAAGCTCGTCACTGGGCAGGAATTGTCTCTATCTGTTGTGGAAATTTACATTCCAAGTGCTTAATACAGTGCTCTGCACATAGTAAGCATTCAATAAATAGTATTGAATTCTTCCATAGCCCAGTGCTGCAAATAAACTTCAACATTCCTCTCAGCCCCATACATTTACCCTTATCTTCCTTCAAAAGCCATCTTTTTCCTTGGACTTTGCTTGTTCCTCTAGACTGTAAGCTTGTCCTCTATACTGTAAGCTCATCCTCTAGACTGTGAGTTGTCCTTTAGACTGTACATTCATCTTCTAAACTGTAAGCGCTTAGTGGGAATGTGTCTACCAATTCTGTTATATTGTACTCCCATAAGCAATTAGTACAGCGCTCTGCATACAGTGAATCCTCAATAAATATGATTGATTTCAGTTCTTGATTTTAATTCTTTAATTCTGCAAAAGGCAGTAAATGGACTAGTTTAGTACTCTATTAGGCTGTGCTGCTTAGTCTATTTTCTTTCAAATGGTATTTCTTAAGCATTAATTATGTTCCAGGAAGAGTACTAAGCTCTGGGGTAGATGCAAGGTTGGATACAGTCAATGTCTCACTTGGGGCTCACAGTCTTAATCACCATTTTACAGATGAGGGAACTGAGGCCCAGAGAAGTTGTGACTTGCCCAAAGGCACTCAGCAGACATGTAGAAGAGGCAGGATTCGAATGCAGGTACTTCTTACTAACAGGCATGAGCTCTATCCATTAGGCCACGCTGCTTCTGACATTATATACATTTTCAGCATATAATGAATGTTAGTGGAAATACCTGTAGCTATGAATAAAGAAGGGTAGAAGGAGGCACCCTGACGCTGGTAATTTTCAAGTGCTTCAGTGCTAGTTTTCTCAGATGTTTCTTCCATAGATGAACTTTGTTTAGCCCCATTACAAGTATGCCATCTAAATCTTTTCTATTTTTTTATGGCTCTCTTTTTCAGCCTACTGAGTGGGCAAAAAAGATGAGTTATCTCTCATTTCCTATTTCACTATGAAAACACTATGAAAAAATGGACTTCTAAAATAAGCTTTTGTGTGTAAGGGTTATTTTGGTGAACTTGAAAGAAAAATTCAAAGTTCAATTTTAATTTTTCTTTTCCTGCAAGTGGTTCAGACTTTCTCGTTTGCCTGTGTTTATGGGAATTCCTTTGCTCTCCTGGATTTGATCAATCAGTCGTATTTATTGAGTGCTTTCTATGTGCAGAGCACTGTACTAAGCACTTGGGAGAGTACAGTACCACAGCATTAGCAGATATGTTCTCTGCCCTGTTGCCGAATTGTACATTCCAAGCGCTTAGTACAGTGCTCTGCACATAGTAAGCACTCAATAAATACTATTGAATGAATGCCAATAACGAGCTTACAAACTAGAGGAGGAAATCTTCCCATTTCAGGAGCTACCTTGAATAATTTTTTTTTATTCCCATATGATAAATTTTTCAGTGCCTGGAAATGATGAGGATGATTAACTTTGGAAGGAATGGAAAGCATATTTGGTAGTGTCCCAACTAAATCATCCCACCTCCATCCTCAATTTAACTTTGGAAAGAAGGAAACCATTAATGCAGACAGGCAAATTAGCATGGGCCACTTAGGTAGAGAAAGTAGGATTTGTCTCCCTTTCTATTATTATCTTTTTGTTAGCCTTTCATGAGAATTGTATGGAAATGTTAAATATACACATTAATACTCAGAGTTTAGTAATCTGGGCAGTGGTAGGAGAGCTGGTGGTAATGGCTTTTCAGATTTGGGATGGGATTGATTTAGGATTGCCCGCCACTATTGACAGTGGAAGCAGTGTGGCTTAGTGAAAGGGCCTGGTCCTGGAAGCCAGAAAACCTATGGTCCTGGGAGGCAGAAAGACCTAGGGTCTAATCCCAGCTCCACCACATGTTTGCTGTGTGACCTTGGACAAGTCACTTAACTTCTCTGGGTCTCATTTACCTCATATGGAAAATGGATTTAAGGGTATGAGCCTATGTGGGTTGGGGACCGTGTCCAATCTGATTAATTTGTCCAATCTGATTAATTTGTATCCACCTCAAGGCTTAGTACTGTGCCTGACACATAGAAAGTGCTTAACAAATACCACTTTATTTTTAGTATTATGTGGGACAGGGACTGTGTCCAACCTGATTAACTTGTACCCGCCCCAGTGTTTAGAGTAGTGCTTGGCACATAGTAAATATTTCACAAGTAATTATTATCATAAACCTGGTTCTACCACTTTAGTCAAATCAGTTGACTTCTCTATGCCTCAGTTTCCTCACGTGTAAAATGGGGATTAAATATCTGCTCTCCCTCCTTTTGAACTGTGAGCCCCATGTGGGGCAGGGACTGTGTCCTACCCAATTATGTTATACCTCCTCCGGCACTTAGTACAGAGCTTGGTTGGTATATAGTAAGTAAGGGAAGCAGCGTGGCTCAGTGGAAAGAGCCTGGGCTTGGAAGTCGGAGGTCATGGGTTCAAATCCTGGCTCAGCCACTTGTCAGCTTTGGGACTTTGGGTGAGTCACAACTTCTCTGTTCCTCAGTTACCCCATCTGTAAAATGGGGATTAAGGCTGTGAGCCCCACGTGGGACAACCTGATCACCTTGTATCCTCCCCAGCGCTTAGAACAGTGCTTTGCACATAGTAAGTGCCTAAATTCATTCATTCATTCAATAGTATTTATTGAGCGCTTACTATGTGCAGAGCACTGTACTAAGCGCTTGGGATGAACAAGTCGGCAACAGATAGAGACAGTCCCTGCCGTTTGACGGGCTTACAGTCTAATCGGGGGAGACGGACAGACAAGAACAATGGCACTAAACAGCGTCAAGGGGAAGAACATCTCGTAAAAACAATGGCAACTAAATAGAATCAAGGCGATGTACAATTCATTAACAAAATAAATAGGGTAACGAAAATATATACAGTTGAGCGGACGGGTACAGTGCTGTGGGGATGGGAAGGGAGAGGTGGAGGAGCAGAGGGAAAAGGGGAAGATGAGGCTTTAGCTGCGGAGAGGTAAAGGGGGGATGGCAGAGGGAGTAGAGGGGGAAGAGGAGCTCAGTCTGGGAAGGCCTCTTGGAGGAGGTGATTTTTAAGTAAGGTTTTGAAGAGGGAAAGAGAATCAGTTTGGCGGAGGTGAGGAGGGAGGGCGTTCCAGGACCGCGGGAGGACGTGACCCAGGGGTCGACGGCGGGATAGGCGAGACCGAGGGACGGCGAGGAGGTGGGCGGCAGAGGAGCGGAGCGTGCGGGGTGGGCGGTAGAAAGAGAGAAGGGAGGAGAGGTAGGAAGGGGCAAGGTGATGGAGAGCCTTGAAGCCTAGAGTGAGGGTTGATAATAATAATAATTATTATTAATAAATGCCATTATTATTATTAAGCAATAATAAAAATAATTGTGGTATTCATTATTGTTATCAGTGACAACTGGACAGAACCAGGTGAAATGGGATGGAGAGGCAGAAATAAAAATAAATGTGGCTCCTCTCCCATAGCATACTCAGCAGAACTCGACATGAAGTGGTAACCTGTCTCCCTGCTCTCTTTTCCCCACTCTCTGTTCCCCTCCCTTCTCTTTCTTCCCCCCTCCCTTTTCCCACTACCACAAACCCCTTAAACAAGCCCGTGTCAGCTGAGTTCCTGGAAAGATATATAATTATCTGTTTTCAGGGACACCTGTCTGTGAGTATAAAAAAAGAAGAAAACCAATCTCTCTGACAGCCAGGCAACTGGGAGGCTTTTTTCAAACTGGATGTTGTCTGTGGAACTGTTTCCTTTTTTTTTTTTTTTTTTTTTTTTACAGAATGGTTCATTCCAGTTCAGCACCTCCCCTCAAAAACTGTGAATTGTATTCTTTAACAGTGTCAGATGCATCAGCAAGCAAGTGACTATCTTTTTGAGCATGGACTATGTAATGTTTAGTTGGTTGCATCTGAGACTTTTCAGTCACACTGGGATAGGGTCTCACTGAAAAGTTTCTCCTTCACACGACCTCTTCCCCTTCCCTTTCCTTTTCCTCCCAACAGCTTCCTTTCTCACTTCTCTTCCTTTATGCTTTCCTTCTTCTTCCCTTCACCCCTAAACACTTTTCTGATGCTAAGTACTGTATTTATTACTGCTCTTTTGCTCTGTGTAACAAACACTACCCCAAGGATGGAAACAATTTCCATTCTGTTCTGCAGCTTTCACTGTTACCTAACTTCTATCTGGGGTTGTGGGTTGAATCTTGACTTTATCTGTTTCATTTCCTTTGAAATATTTGAGCTACATAATTATATCTGAATCACTGCAATTTTTTTTAATAATACACCACTCTTATAAAGGCATTCATTTTTTTCCCCTAAAATGAAAAGGAAGTCAATTTAAAAACTCCAGTTTTCATCTCTAGGTTCTTCTTTATAATAGATGCTTAAAGAACATATGTTCAAATGAATCGGTAGTATTATTAGTTCCTTAAAAAATGACTTCATTTGAACAGTTTTTGGAGATTCAGGGAAGGTTTTTGTCCCCCATAGCAATACCTCACCCCAACAGCACTTATTAACACAACCTTGTGCTCAGTTGTTTCCCTTATCTCTAATTTGTTTTAAAGTCTGTCTCCCCCACTAGCGTGAATGCTCCTTGGGGCCAGGGATCCAGCATCTATAAGTTCTATTGTACTCCCCCAAATACAGTGCTATGTTTTCTCAAAAAATTTCCAAAGTAAAGACTTCTTACAGCATTGAGTTTTCTGTTTTGTGTAGGTCCAGGTTAGCGATTGGGAAGATGAATTTGCCACTACAATATTTTTTTTAAAAAAATACAGTAGGTCACAAAAATTATGTTTAGGTAAGCTTTCTTTAGCTTTGTCCATATTTCTCAAAGTTAGCCACTCACCTTAGTTAGGCTCATCTGCTTCACGTCCTGCACATCTCAACAGACTAGAAGGGCACAATAGATTTCCCTGCATTAAATGGCCTCAGAAAGAGGGGAACTGTATGAAAAAATATACTGGATTAGCCTGAGGAAATTGGGAAAAGACAATCTTCCAGGAGAGAGGTTGCGGGTGTTTGGAAGCAGTTTTTTTTTTAATATTTTTTAATGCAAAGCAAGGTTTCCAAAGTTCTCATAAAGCATAGGAAACGTGTGTGAGTTTTGTTTGATTCAAGAAGCTTCTTTTTTCTATGCTTTGTGTGTTCTCTGTGTGTGTGTATGTGTGCAAGTGAATACACATATGCAGTGTGTGAAGGTGCGTGGGCATGTATCCAGAGAGACACAAACTGTGACTGCAGTTGTTACGTAAATAGATATATGGGGTTGAAGATTGTATTCGATTCTCCATAGAAAGAGGCACAGTTGTATGTATTTCTCTGGGATTGGAGCTAAATGGAAATGCTAGATTTGTATTTATTAAAATGAACATCTGCTTGGGGTAGCTTATTAAAAATTAAGCTCAGTTAAATCTTAGATTCCTGTGATCACTCCGTAAAGCGGATCAGTGCTGCCTCTCAACCATGTTGGCTTGGTTCAGTGCTTAGACAGTAATTAGCGAGAATGCTTAAAGACCACTTTCTGGTTCTGATAAATTACAAATGATACTGACAATTTAATGTCTCTTAAGGGAGATTACAGTTGTTCATAATTTACCTGCTGTCCTGTCTACTGTAAATCATTACACCCGAGGCTGTGATGGCCACAACCATCAAGGCTGGGAGAAGAACATGCTTCCTCAGAGTCTCGCTGACCTGTGTGCTTAATAATAACGTTGGTATTTGTTAAGCACTTACCATGTGCCAAACACTGTTCTTAAGTGCTGGGGTAGAAACAAGGTAATCAGGTTGTCCCACTTAGGGCTCACGGTTTTTATCCCCATTTTACAGATGAGGTAACTGAGACACAGAGAAGTTAAGTGACTTGCCCAAGGTCATACAGCTGCCAAATGGCAGAGCCAGGATTAGAACCCATGACCTCTGACTCCCAAGCCCAGGCTCCTTCTACTGAGCCACACTGCTTCTCTATGCTTAGTGCTTCAGTCCTTTCAATTTAGCTAAGCGATCTGTCTTTTAGCAGGAAACAATACTATGAGGAAGGGGGGATTTCTTTAAATCCTCTGAATAATGGTATAATGAATCAATAGATGGCATTTATGGAGCACTTACTTTGGGCAGAGCACTATAGTAAACACTTGGGAGAGTACGGTACAGCTATTGTAGGATAGTGGGCAAGTTTTATCATCTGGACTTCCATTATGGTCTTTAGAAAGAGGGGAGAGGTGCAATGGGGCAAAGACAGGAGGTTGGGTAGGGAGGAGGAGGAAGCCAGGAAGGGAGGAGAGGAGGATGAGAAGGGAAGAGAGAATGATGGGAAGAGAGGAGAGTGGGAAGAGAGGAGTTGGAAAATGCTAGTGAGCATTGTAAGCCTCTCTCTTTCTCTCTCTATGTCTCTGTACATGACCTCTCTGCTCCCAACTGTATTTTTTTTTTCCTAAGCATGCCCAGCTGATAATGACTGGGGAATCCTCTCCAGGCATGTGACAGTCCACTAAATGAAACTCCAGAATGCACAGGCAATTAATCCTCAGCTAAGGAAACGGTCAATCAATCAATCAGTAGTATGCATTGGGAATTTACTGAGTGCAAGGTACTGTACTAAGCATTCAATAATATTAATAATAATGTTGGTATTTAAGTGCTTACTATGTGCAGAGCACTATTCTAATCGCTGGGGTAGATACAGGGTAATCGGGTTGTCCCACATGAGGCTCACAGTCTTTATTCCCATTTTACAGATGAGGTAACTGAGGCCCAG
The DNA here is from genome assembly GCF_004115215.2 of Ornithorhynchus anatinus. Taxonomy (NCBI): domain Eukaryota; kingdom Metazoa; phylum Chordata; class Mammalia; order Monotremata; family Ornithorhynchidae; genus Ornithorhynchus; species Ornithorhynchus anatinus. The sequence continues at coordinate 13,749,668 of NC_041739.1, forward strand.
AGAAGTTAAATGACTTGCCCACAGTCACATAGTCGACAAGTGGCAGAGCTGCGATTTGAACCCATGACCTCTGACTCCCAAGCCCAGGCTCTTTCCACTGAGCCACGCTGCTTCTCTAATAGAGTACAGTAGGATTAGTAGACACCATCCCCGCTCACCCACATGTCTCCTGTGTGATCTTTGTCAAGTCACTTGACTTCTCTGTGCCTCAGTCACCTCATCTGTCAAATGGGAATTGAGACTGTGCCCAACCCGATTTGCTTGAATCCACACCAGTGCCTAGTACAGTGTCTGGCACATAGTAAGCACTTAACAAATACCACAATTATTATTATTATTACCCCTCAAACCTGGGCTTCAGAGCTGAAGGTCTTTGTCACCTTCATTGTGCCACTGCAACATACCTTGTCCTCAGCAGGAGAGAGGGAGGGGGACCTATAATCGTGGGGAGAATGGAAGAGGAGTCCAGGGAACACGATTGGTTACCTGATGCCATTCCAGCCCCAAATATTTCCAAGGTGTCAGCCTTTCTGCAGCTCACCCACTCTACCCTTGTCCAACTCAATCAAAAGAAGCCGGTTGAAAATCAACAAAGGACAAGGTCATCCAATCCCTTTTATTCTATAGCAGAAGGGGGTTTTCAGAAGCAAGAAAACCACCTAGTAGGAAGTGCCATTTATATGAAGGACATCACTGAAACCAGGGTTCTTCATCACTTCTATCTGTCTTTATCCATAACTTGAACCATTCTGGAGTTATACTTGGGCTTCAGGTGGATCCAGGAGAACCTCGCTAGGAATCCCAGCAAGGTATTGACTAGGAAGAGCTCTGGACTATTGATCCAAGCATTTCTCAGGTCTGACAAACTAGCCTTCATCTCTCCGTGACCCTTCTGCATGTCATTTGAGTTGATGTCAGCTTCACTGCTAATGGCTTCTCCTTGCAACCCAGTCCCACACTCAGGCAACTCATTCAGGAAGCAAAATAAAAATCTCAGAGAATGAATGGGACTGTAAAAGCAGGGACATACTGAAATCCCATTAGAAAGTAGCAGGAGAAAGGCTGACCTCCCTGTGAGCCAAAATCTCTTTGGAATCTCTTCTCTCCTTTCCAGGATTTACAGTCCAGCAGTTTTCACAAGCACTGAAATTGGGTTTCCAAAAGAAAAATAAGTCCAAAATAGAGGAAAAATTGAAAATCAGAAGTGAGATGTTTGCTTGCACTCAGATTGTTTTGCCCATTATGTATCATTTCACTTCCGGGCTTTGCATGAAGAATCTTGTTTTCATTTGCTCTGCATTATTTTAAGAAATGAGATTAAAACCTGATAATTAATGAGGAATATGGAATGACAGTATTTTCTTTACTTCAGATAAGTTTGGGTTGCAGAGATCAGAACTTTTAGGAACCTTTAAACAATGACTTTGGATATTAACTAATGACCTGGGGATAAAAAAAATAATTCAGATTGTCTATTTTTGTGCTTGATTTTTTCCAATAGATGAGCCACCCTGAATATATTTGCCTATCTTTTCAAGCAAGCTAGCCACCCTGTTCCTTCAAGCATTTCAAACTTGTTTTTCATGAAAGATCTTTATCACTTCCCTATTTACATTGTTCAGATCCATTTAACTGTAGTGTTTTGTCATTTAGTGGAATAACTCATCAATCTGTTAGCACAACCTCTCTTTATAATGCTATAAAATGGGCTATTTGGAATTCTGAAATGTTACAAACCTCCAGATTGCTAATTGCTTTAGATACTGTGAAAAATAATTACTCCACATTATTTTTGATATTTAATTGGCAGTCTAATGCATTTAACTAAAGACCGGCAATATAACATTTCACATTACTGTACAATATGCAGTGGAATGGAAAACTAGACTGTAAAACTTTACAAGTAGAAACATTGTTTTGAACATATCAGTAAAGATTATTGCTGTTCTAGTTTTAGTATATTTTGAAATAAAAGGCAAAAAATGGATCTTCCAGTTAATAAAAACAATTAGCAATGTGTTTTCTTCTCAAAAATATGGTGTATTAGGGACACAACAACCATTATATCTCATATGGGTTATGGAAATGAATGTTCTACTAAAAATTATCCTTTCCGGGGTGCATTTTTTCCTTTTTTTTTTTCCTTCACAACAGAGATTGGTCTTTCAGTCAATGGATCAGATATATTTACAACTGAATCGGGTTTGATCCATTCTCTGGTTACGGTACTTTCTGTGAAACAATATTCCCAACTAGAGCTATCATGAGGAAGTTTAGGTATTTTGGAATCTGTGACCAGGCACGTAATCATAATAATAAATGTATTTGTTAAGCATCTGCCAACATTAGGGCAGATACAAGATAATCAGGTCAGGCACAGTCAGTAGGGCTGTCTAAGAGGGAAAGAGAAGAGGTACTGAATCCCAATTTTGCAGATGAAGAAACCAAGGCACAGAGAAGTGAAGTGACATACAAACAAGTGGTGAAGCCAGAATTAGAACTGACTTCCAGGTCTGTGTTCTTTCCACCATGCTATACCTCTTCCTGTTATATCCTACTATTCGAACAGGAAATCCTCACAGGAGGTAACAGGTTTTTCTATAACCTGAAACTGTGATGTGCTACTAATGTGATGAATGGCTTCCTAAAGATTCCTACCTAGAAGAGTCAGCCTTCCATTTGTCGATGACCATTGAATTATCCACCATCTATTTTGGGATTTGCTTTTATGAATGTACTCAGAGGGGTGGTTAAAAGATTTGCACTCATCACCACTTAACCAGCAATAAGTGACCTGTTTCAGGGAATGTAAATTATTTTCAGAATTTCAGAAATTGAAAAGGGATAAGTGGAAGGAGAAAATGTTGGGCTGGTGCGAAGCGATAGCCCGTAACCCTCACAGAATCCCAAACAACACGAGGACACCGGAGATCTCGAGTGATCTGGCAGATGCTTCACAGACCTCTACTCTGGTGAGTGCAAAGTTACCTTTCCTGAAAGTGGCATGTGAACAAATATCCCCGAAAGGCGAGGGGAGAAAATTTTCTCGACTCCCAAGAATGAGTTTGTTTTTGAATGTTATATCTGTATTCTGTTTCTCCTCACCTTCTCATAATTATATAGTTTGTTCAAATTTGCATGAGATCATTAGCAGCCAGGTGTTTAGTGAGTTTCCCAAATTAAGGAGAGATTATTGCCCCTGTCATGGTTTTCAGCAGTTTCCTCTGAAGTCATCAATATGGAGAGGAATCTTAGAGAACACTCCATTCTGATCAAGGTACTTCAATGAAAATTCTACAGAGGTAACAAATATTTTATAGTTGCATATAGATTTCTACAGTCAATAAAAAAAACAAAGACTGAAAAGCTTTTCTGAAGATGAGTTTTACAGTGTTTGATTACAAACACAAAACACTTCTGGCTTTTTTAACATCTGACATGGATTCAACAGCATTTACTTTAATACATAACTGTAATGCATTAGTCAGTTTTGTTCAGTGTTTTATTTAATGAAGTGGCGGGGCCTGAAGAATGAAATCTGGACTTCTTGGTTTTCTGTTTTTAAAGGAAGGCTTTCTTTTACCTAATCATTTCCTATTGATCGGAAGTGTTAGCATCCCATTAACAGGAAGGGTTTCAAATGAACTTACCTGGCTTTGTTGTTTTGCTTTTTGATATGTTATAAAATGGTATCCGCCTTCTCTGATATGAGAGGGAAAAGAAATGCTTGGTAGCATTAAATTACAAATTGGTCTTTGAGATTTCATTTGATCATGTACACCTTTCTTGATAGGGACAAAGAAAATGTCGTTTCTTTTCAGCATAGGTTCCCCTCTTTGTCTCCTTGTTTAGGTGATGGTAGATTTAGCTACTTAACTAGGAACAATGGGATCTGTCAGCTTTTCTTGCCTCGTTTTTCAATTTCTGGAGTGTTTAACATTTTTAGTGTCCTACATGAGGTAGGCATACCCAGCCAAGCATTACTAAAGAGCTGTCAGGAAGAAGCATTAGAACAGGGAACTGGGAGATGAGAACAGACCTTCAATTGTTGAAACACAGAGCAGACATCAGAGTAGAAAAGCAAGCGATTACTTCAATTTAATAGATTTGTGGGGAGGAGGTAGAGGGAGAGGAAAATGCAAAAAAGAAAGTATGTTCCCATTGCAGATGACTCTGTTTGACAGTCCTGGAGACTGAACTGTACATTCCAAGTGTTTAGTACAGCTCTGCACACAGTAAGCGCTCAATAAAAACGACTGAATGAATGAATGGAGACCACATTTTCAGGCTGAGTTCCAGAACATCAACCCCGCACGAATTTGAGCCAGAACAGCATGACCTAGTGGAAAGAACACGGGCCTGGGAGTCAGAGGATTGGGCTTCTAATCCTGGCTCTGCCAACTGTTTGCTGTATGACCTTAGGCAAGTCACATTAGTAAAATTAGGATGAAATCATCCTTTGGTCAACATAGATTGGAGTCCCATGTAGGACAGGGACTGTGTCCAATCTGATAAACTTGTATCTACCCCATAGCTTATAACGGTGCTTGACACATAGTAAGTGCTTAACGAATATCTGCACACAGTAAGCGCTCAATCAATACGATTGAAGGAAACATCATTGAAAACAAAAACAAAACAAAAAAAATGGGGGATGAGGATGAGACGTAGTGAAGAACCCCACTTGCACAACACCAAACCCAATCTGGAGTTCTCATTCAGCACATAACTAAACAATTGTCTTCTTGGTGGATAAAATATAAGCTCTGAATTGTGGTTTTATTTTTCAATCCATAGTTAATGCCCCGAGATTATTTGAGATTATTGAACAATTACACTCTTTCACTTGGGGCCCGGCTATACCAATTGGAACAGTGGTCTGCCTCAAATTAGATTTTGATTAGGGAATGTTAATGCAGAACTTGTCTTTGTTTTCAGCCAGATTAGATCAGGGTGGTGGATTAATAGGAAAATAAATGTTATCATTACTAGGTAAGGCCATTGGGACTTGCTTTTCGCCTCTGGTTGGGCCAGCAAGATGCTCGGAGGAACACAAGATAGTCGGTGGTTTTTTTCACATGCATCCTCGTGGTTAAGGGTGAGCTCAGTGGTATTCACTGAGCACTTATTATGTGCAGAACGTTGTACTAAGTGCTCGTTGAAAGTTTACAATTAATCTGGGCCCTTCTTTGCTTCATCGTTGGCTCTTTTTCTCCATGCCCCATCTCCATTCTCACCCCCTGCTAAAACTCCCATCTTTCAGGTTGGAAACTGTAAGACTGATGAAAAGTTGAGGGAGAATGTCTGGGGTAAAGCAGTTTTTCCACCTGAGAGTAATGAAAGGAGCTGAAAGAAGGAGAGAGGAGCTGTGGGTTTGGGGCCATTTCTGGGTTCAGGTGGCAGGGGAAATCCAAGTTTGTTCAGATGATTTTGGAAACAAAGACTAATACACACAGAAGGGAGAGCAAGGCAGTTTCTAAAACAGCCCAAAGATGCCCAAGGATGATCAGAGTCTGGCATGTTAGTCAATCAATCAACGATATTTATTGAGGGCTTAATATACTAATACTAAGCCCTTGGGAGAATCTATCGGGAGACACGTGCCCTGCCCAAAAGGAGCTTACAGTCTAGAGGGGGAGAAAGACATTGATATAAATAATTAATTTATGGATCTGTCCATATACAGCAGTATGACTTGGTGACTGTCATTGCCTGTTTTGCATGCGTTTATCTAGACTAAATTCCACTTGACATTGCTATCTCTGTAAAGCGCTGCTGGACACTTTTCCACATGACAAAAATGTTCTTTTTGTTCTGCCACCCAGTGGAATGGCTCTGAATCTGATATTCCTGTTTGCTGACAAACTTGCCTCTTTTAGGTGCCCCACAGAGAAGTGGAAAGACTTCCAGTCCAACCAACAGGGACACTGCCCTAATGATGATAATTACTATTATAATTTTAATATTGGTTATTTGCTTGCTAAGCTACTACCTCTTTCACAAAGCATAATAATTGTGGCACTTGTGAGGCACTTACTGTGTGCCAAACACTGTGCTATGAGCTGGGGTAGATGTAATATAATCAGATCGGAAACCCTCTCTGTCCCATGTGGAGCTCAGAGTCTAAGGTGGGGTGTGAGTGGGAAAGCAGGTATTTATAATCCCCATTTTACAGATGAGGCAATGGAGGCAAAGAGAAGTTGTGCCTCACCTGAAATCACACAGCAGGCAAATGGTAGAGCTGGGATTAGAACCCATCTTCTGCTCTTTCCACTAGGCCATATTGCTTCCCTGGATGGAAGGACAGTGCATTTTCAAGCTCATACTTGCATGTATGCTCTCTTTCTCTCTCCCTCGCTCTCTCTTTCTCTCTCCCTCTTCCTTCCCCACCTCCCGCCCTGCCCCCGGATTCTGTCCCCAGTATAGCATCAGTATTATCTGTAGGAGAGTCTTGCCCTTGCAGATTGACCTTCTGGCTCGTGACTGTCCAAGTTAAAGTCTCTCAGCTCTCCTTATTTTTTACCCAAAACATTCTTCACCACTTTCTTTCCAGCTGTGTTAATCCAAGAAATACGATTTAATTCAGTATATTGTTCTAGGATATGATCTGAATGACGGCCCCCAAACAAATGAAATGGCATTCCAATGCGTATAAAATACATATCTTGCCTCAGTAGCAAAACCAGGAAATGCAACGTTGGGTATTTTCCTCCCTGTTGTTAAGAGTTAGCTGAAAACCTGCTTAGTAAACATTCTCTCAAGGCCCCAAGGTTCCCAATCTTGTTAGTTTGAACACACTTTAAAGTCAATGAACATTTTGCCAAGATTAAAAAGAAATGACCTCCAAAAGAGCCATGTAGACAACTAATGAACATCTTTGAAAACGCAGACATTTACTGAGAAAGGAGGCACTGAAGTAGCATGGCCTACTGGAAAGAGCAAAGGTCTGGAAGTCAGCAGAAATGGGTTCCCATCACGGCTCCGCCACTTGTCTGCTGGGTGACCTTGGGGAAAACTTATCTGTGCCTCAGTTGTCTCATCTGTAAAGTGGGGATTAAGACTGTAAGGCCCTTGTGGGAAGTAAGTGCTTAACAAGTCATTGCCTGTCACTGCCTGCTGTGTGACCTTAGACAAGTCATTTCACTGTGCCTCAATTTCCTTATCTCTAAAGTGGAGATGAAATACCTACGCTTTCTCTCCCTTAAGCCTGCGACCCTCATGTGGGTCAGAGACTGTGTCCATGGGTTTAAACTGTATCTATCACAGTTCTCAATCATATTTATTGAGTGCTTTCTATATATAGAGCCCTGTCCTTAGAGAGTACAATATAACAGAATTGGTTGACATGTTCTCTGACCACAAGGAGCTTACCTTGCTATAGAGTTTAACAGTGCTTGACACCTAGTAAATGCCTTATAAATACCACAATTATTATTATGATTTTTCAAGGGGAGTTTCCATCTACGTGAGGGTATGTGGCAGGAATGACCTATGTACAGCTGTTAGCCCCTCACCCAAGATGACCACAGGAGAACAATTCCCATCTACAGGCCCATCACGGTTTTTGAAGTGACTTCTCGTTATTCCAGTATTTCCAAATGCTCGGCTGGTGTAAATTCCCTCTCTGTTTTTTCTTTTCTCCCCCAAGAGACCTTCCTCAATTAATTATTGTGTTTTCCCAAGTGCTTAGTATGGTGTTCTGCACACAGTAAGCGCTCAATAAATACCATTGACTGATTGATAGCTTCTTCTCCTTTCTCTGCTCTCCAGACACACTTTGCTTCTATTTCACCTGGTGGGAGACTGGGCTTCTTTGAAATGTTCGTCTTGCCCTCCCTGCTGGTATACCTCCCACTTCATTACACTCTGCAGCCATCCATCACTCACAGCTATTTATTGAATGTCTGTAGGGTGCAGAGCATTTGGGAGAGGACAGTAGAGTTAGTAGACATCATCTTTGCCTTTGAGGAGTTTACAACCTAGTGGGGGAGGCAGGCACCAAAATTATTCACACATAGAAGTTAACTGGATATATGTATAGGTGAATGCTTGCACAATAGGATTCATTCAAAAGTACTGCAGGTAGGTGTGAGTGTATATTTAGTGTACAGTGCTGAAGTGCTCATAGCAGGGCTGAAATCAGGGGAGAGGAGAAATTATTTGGGGGAAGGTCCCCTCTGGGATTTCAGAAGGTCTTTGAAGGTGTGGAAAGTAGTCATCTGGGGAATATTAAACAGCCAGGAGTTCCACAAAAGAAAAGAATGTGAGCCGGATGTCAGAGTGGAGGGAGATGAGAGCAAGACAGAATGAGTAGGTCACTGGAGTGGAACTCAGGGTGTGAGCTGTGGTGTAATGGGAGAGAAAAGTGGATAAGGATTAGAGAGCTGATTGAGTATCTTAAAGCCAATGGGGAGGAGTTTCTGCTTGAAGCAGAGAGGGACGGCTAGCCAGTTTGAGGTTTTTGAAGTGTGAGGAAATTTAAGAAAACAACCCATATAGGAGAGTGAAGTGGAGAGTGAAGTATAAATTGGAAAGCGGAGAGCCTGGAGGTAGGGAGATCTGTAAGAAAGCTGGGTGCAGAGAAAGGGACAGGCCCTGTAAATCTTCTGGATGAAAAACTGACAGGCTTTCATGGCAAACTTAATGTTGGGTGGGAAGGAGGACCATTTTGTTTTAGTGGTATTTGTTAAGTTGTTTAAAATGCTGTTCTAAGCACTGGGATAGATACATAATAATCAGCTTGGATGTAAATGAAAAAGAGGGTACAAATGGAAGACCAGACCACATCAGATTGCCATTAGTGGTAGGGAGGATGAAAGGAACAGGGCATTTTAGTGAGGACTGGATAGGCAGGAGGCAGTGGATCCCCGTTTTATCTCCCCCTCTGTACTGTAAGCTCATTGTAATCAGTAAGCTTGTCTATCATCTCTGTTATTTTGTCTCTCCTGAGTGCTCAGTACAGTGCTCTCCACATAGTAAATGTTCAATAATATGACCAATGATGATGAGATGCCCTGCCTTCCCCAGCCTTTCTTCCCTGAAGTCACATCCAGAATAACTCAGAATAGAGATGCAGTAAAGCCCCATCTAAATTCAGCTCCAGGAAGGTGAGATGGAAAATAGGACAAAGGACACTCTCTCAGCCAAGTATGGATTAAGCAACTAGCATCTAGCATTGTAGATGTCCAGAATGTGCCAGTCATCGCAGACATTGCTCTATAAAAAACTATGATTCATTTCTTCCAGGAGAGCTTTATTTTTTTTTATTTCAAATTACTCAACATCTGCACATTTCCTGTAACACTACCATACGCCCTTGATCCTCAATTTATGATGCAGAGAGAATGAATAAAGTTTCTCATCCTTATATTCACTTCAGGAAGAGAGTTAAACCCTTTTGGGTCAGCAGATCAAACTCCAAGACACAATACTACCAGGCCATTCTGATTCGTACTTACCTCTGAGGACAGAAACGTCTTCGCCCACGCTTCTCGGACCAGCTAATTATCATGCCTCCTGTCCACACTGATCAGAAGTCCAGAAAAGAAAATATAGGCGGCAAAGCAGGGGATTTAGAAAATGTTTCAAATAACAGGGGCAGTGTGACCTACTGGAAAGAGCATAGGCCTGGGAGTTAAAGGACTGGGATTCTATTTCTGACACTGCCAATTTCATGCTTTGTAACTCTGGGCAAGTCACAGTTTCTCTAATCCTCAATTACCTCATCAGTAAAATGGGGATTCAATAGCTGTTCTCTCCACTATGCTTACTTTGACACTGTGGACCATCCCTTCCTCCTCCACACCTTATCCCACTTTGGCTTCACGGACTCCGTCCTCTCCTGGTCCTCCTCTTATCTCTCTGACCAGTCATTCTCGGTCCCCTTCGCAGGCGCTTCTTCCCCCTCCCATCCTTTAACTGTTGGAGTTCCTCAAGGGTCAGTTCTCAGCCCTCTTCTGTTCTCCATTTACACTCACTCCCTCGGTGAACTCATTCGCTCTCACGGCCTTGACTACCATCTCTACGCAGATGACATGCAGATCTACATCTCTGCCCCGTCCTCTCCCCCTCCCTTCAGGCTCGCATCTCCTCCTGCCTCCGGGATGTCTCCACCTGGATGTCTGCCCGCCACCTAAAACTCAACATGAGCAAGACTGAGCTCCTCATCTTCCCTCCCAAGCCCAGTCCTCTCCCAGACTTCCCTATCACCGTGGATGGCACGACCATCCTTCCCGTCTCTCAGGCCCACAACCTCGGTGTCATCTTTGACTCATCTCTCTCGTTCACCCCACACATCCTATCCGTTACCGAGACCTGCCGGTTTCACCTTTACAATATCGCCAAGATCCGCCCTTTCCTCTCCACCCAAACGGCTACCTTACTGCTACAGGCTCTCGTTCTATCCCGCTAGACTACTGTGTCAGCCTTCTCTCTGATCTCCCTTCCTCCTCTCTCGCCCCGCTCCAGTCTATTCTTCACTCTGCTGCCCGGCTCATCTTCCTGCAGAAACGATCTGGGCCTGTCACTCCCCTTCTTAAACACCTCCAGTGGTTGCCTATCAACCTCCGCTCCAAACAAAAACTTCTCACTCTAGGCTTCAAGGCTCTCCATCACCTTGCCCCTTCCTACCTTTCCTCCCTTCTCTCTTTCTACTGCCCACCCCGCACGCTCCGCTCCTCTGTCCCCCACCTCCTCACTGTCCCTCGGTCACGTCTATCCCGCCGTCTACCCCTGGGCCACGTCCTCCCGCGGACCTGGAATGCCCTCCCTCCTAACCTCAGACAATCTAATTCTCTTCCTCTCTTCAAATCCCTACTTAAAACTCACCTCCTCCAAGAGGCCTTCCCAGACTGAGCTCCTCCCCTTTGTCCCTCTGCTCCCTCTACCCCCTCACCTCTCTGCAGCTAAACCCTCTTCTCCCCCCTTTCCCTCTCCTTCTCCCCCTCTCTCCTCCCACCCCCTCAGCACTGTACTCGTCCGCTCGACTGTATATATCTTTATCACCCTATTTTGTTTATTTTGTTTAATGAGATGTACATCACCCTGATTCTATTTAGTTGCCATTGTTTTTATGAGATGTTCTTCTCCTTGACTCTATTCATTGCCATTGTTCTTGTCTGTCTGTCTCCCCCAATTAGACTGTAAGCCCGTCAAATGGCAGGGACTGTCTCTATCTGTTGCTGATTTGTACATTCCAAGCGCTTAGTACAGTGCTCTGCACAAAGTAAGCGCTCAATAAATACTAATGAATGAATGAACACTGCCTGAAACACTTGGGAGAGTGCAGTGCAGCAGACTTGGTGAACATGTTTCTTACCCACAAGGCGCTTACAGTGAGCCCCATGTGGGACAGGGACTATGTCCAACCTGATTAACTGGCATCTACCCCAGGACTTAGGACAGTGCTTAATACATTGCAAGTGCTTAACAAATAGCATGATAAGAGTAATAGTACCCGGCATCCTTAGACTTTAGACTCTAAACTCATTTTAGCGGGGAACGGGCCTACTAATTCTGTTGTATTGTACTCTCCCAAGCAGTTAGTACAGTGCTCTGCACATAATAAGTGCTCAATAAATAGGATTGATAGTTTCAGCAGGAATAATAGAGACAAAGTGGACCAGATCTGTGTGTAGTCACAAGTTCTGCAGGAGGTGTGTCGCCACCTTCTGGGAGTAGTTAGGGTCGTTTTTTAGTACCCACTAGGTACTGTGCACTGTCCTAAGCATTCTGGTGACACTTTCATTCATTCATTCAATAGTATTTATTGAGCGCTTACTATGTGCAGAGCACTGTACTAAGCGCTTGGGATGAACAAGTCGGCAACAGATAGAGACAGTCCCTGCTGTTTGACGGGCTTACAGTCTAATCGGGGGAGACGGACAGACAAGAACAATGGCACTAAACAGCGTCAAGGGGAAGAACATCTCGTAAAAACCGATGGCAACTAAATAGAATCAAGGCGATGTACAATTCATTAACAAAATAAATAGGGTAACGAAAATATATACAGTTGAGCGGACGGGTACAGTGCTGTGGGGATGGGAAGGGAGAGGTGGAGGAGCAGAGGGAAAAGGGGAAAATGAGGCTTTAGCTGCGGAGAGGTAAAGGGGGGATGGCAGAGGGAGTAGAGGGGGAAGAGGAGCTCAGTCTGGGAAGGCCTCTTGGAGGAGGTGATTTTTAAGTAAGGTTTTGAAGAGGGAAAGAGAATCAGTTTGGCGGAGGTGAGGAGGGAGGGCGTTCCAGGACCGCGGGAGGACGTGACCCAGGGGTCGACGGCGGGATAGGCGAGACCGAGGGACGGCGAGGAGGTGGGCGGCAGAGGAGCGGAGCGTGCGGGGTGGGCGGTAGAAAGAGAGAAGGGAGGAGAGGTAGGAAGGGGCAAGGTGATGGAGAGCCTTGAAGCCTAGAGTGAGGAGTTTTTGTTTGGAGCGGAGGTCGATAGGCAACCACTGGAGTTGTTTAAGAAGGGGAGTGACATGCCCAGATCGTTTCTGCAGGAAGATGAGCCGGGCAGCGGAGTGAAGAATAGACCGGAGCGGGGCGAGAGAGGAGGAAGGGAGGTCAGAGAGAAGGCTGACACAGTAGTCTAGCCGGGATATAACGAGAGCCCGTAATAGTAAGGTAGCCGTTTGGGTGGAGAGGAAAGGGCGGATCTTGGCGATATTGTAGAGGTGAAACCGGCAGGTCTTGGTAACGGATAGGATGTGTGGGGTGAACGAGAGGGACGAGTCAAGGATGACACCGAGATTGCGGGCCTGCGGGATGGGAAGGATGGTCGTGCCATCCACGGTGATGGAGAAGTCTGGGAGCGGACCGGGCTTGGGAGGGAAGATGAGGAGCTCAGTCTTGCTCATGTTGAGTTTTAGGTGGCGGGCAGACATCCAGGTGGAGACGTCCCGGAGGCAGGAGGAGATGCGAGCCTGAAGGGAGGGGGAGAGGACAGGGGCGGAGATGTAGATCTGCGTGTCATCTGCGTAGAGATGGTAGTCAAAGCCGTGAGAGCGAATGAGTTCACCGAGGGAGTGAGTGTAAATGGAGAACAGAAGAGGGCCAAGAACTGACCCTTGAGGAACTCCAACAGTTAAAGGATGGGAGGGGGAGGAGGCTCCAGCGTAGGAGACCGAGAATGATCGGCCAGAGAGGTAAGAGGAGAACCAGGAGAGGACAGAGTCCGTGAAGCCAAGGTGAGATAAGGTACGGAGGAGGAGGGGATGGTCGACAGTGTCAAAGGCAGCAGAGAGGTCAAGGAGGATCAGAATGGAGTAGGAGCCATTGGATTTGGCAAGAAGGAGGTCATGGGTGACCTTAGAGAGAGCAGTCTCGGTAGAGTGGAGGGGACGGAAGCCAGATTGGAGGGGGTCTAGGAGAGAATGGGAGTTAAGGAATTCTAGGCATCGATTGTAGACGACTCGTTCTAAGATTTTGGAAAGGAAGGGTAGTAGGGAGATAGGACGATAACTGGAGGGGGAAGTGGGGTCAAGAGCGGGTTTTTTTAGGATGGGGGAGACGTGGGCGTGTTTGAAGGCAGAGGGGAAGGAGCCCTTGGAGATTGAGTGGTTAAAAATAGAAGTTAAGGAAGGGAGGAGGGCAGGGGCGATGGTTTTAAGAAGGTGAGAGGGAATGGGGTCCGAGGCGCAGGTGGAGGGGGTGGCACTTGCGAGGAGGGAGGAGATCTCCTCTGAGGATACTGCAGGGAAGGATGGGAAAGTAGGGGAGGGGGTTGTTGGGGGGGAGGGGAGAGGCGGAGGGGTGACTTTGGGGAGCTCAGACCTGATCGTGTTGATTTTCGTGAGGAAATAGGTGGCCAGATCATTAGGGGTGAGAGATGGGGGAGGGGGAGGAACAGGGGGCCTAAGGAGAGAGTTAAAGGTCCGGAACAATCGGCGGGGGTGACGGGCATGGGTGTCGATGAGGGAGGAGAAGAAGCTTTGCCTGGCGGAGGAGAGGGCAGAGTTAAGGCAGGAAAGGATAAATTTGAAGTGTGTGAGGTCGGCTCGGTGCTTGGACTTTCGCCAGCGGCGCTCAGCAGCTCGAGCATAGGAGCGTAGGAGGCGGACGGAGGAGGTGATCCAGGGCTGTGGGTTAGTGGCGCGAGAGCGGCGGAGGGAAAGGGGGGCGAGAGAGTCGAGATGAGTAGTGAGGGTGGAGTTGAGAGCGGAGACCTGATCGTCGAGAGTGGGAAGAGAGGACAGGGCGGCAAGGTGAGGCGAGATGCTATTGGAAAGACGGATGGGATCGAGAGAGCGGAGGTCTCTGTGGGGCAGTAGCGAAGATTTGCAGGGGGAGGGAGTGTGAGAGATGAGGCAGGTGAGAAGGTTATGGTCCGAGAGAGGGATTTCAGAGTTGGTGAGTGAGGAGATAGTGCAGCGGTAGGAGATGACAAGATCGAGGGTGTGACCGAGTCGGTGAGTGGGCGCGGTATGGTGGAGGAGGAGGTCGGCAGAGTCGAGGAGGGACAGCAGGCGGACACAAAACTGAGGCACCTTCCCCATCTACAAGGGAGTTTATACCCAAGCGGGGAGTCAGACTTTAATATATTTACAGATAGAGTAATCAAAATAAATAACTGAATTAACAGTTGAATTATCATGCTTTCGTAAGTGCCGAGATAGCTATAGATAAGTACTGAAGTGCAAGAATTGGATGATGGTTTTTTACAGCTTGGAGGGCTGGAACTTAATTAAAGAAGCCTTGTTGGAAGAGAAGCCATTTGAGGAAGTCTTGGAATATGGGGCAGTCTATTTTGAAATTGGAGAGGGAGGGAGTTCCAAGCCAGAGGAATAAGATGGGTGAAAGAAGGGGGATGAGAGAGTTGAGAGCATGTATAGTTAGCCGATTCATTTGGAAGGAACTGAGGAAGTGAGTTAGGGAGCGGGGGGTGAGGAGAGTGGATCTAAAGATGGAGTGAGTTGGTGGAGTGTCTTGAAGCCAACTGTGAGGAGCATGGGATGAACGTGAAGGGACCTGTGAAACCAGTTTAGGGTTTTGAGGAGTGCTCAGGTCAGTGCTCAAGGATGCTTCAAGGTGATTTGTGCAGCATATAATACTAAATAATTGCGGTATTTCCTAAGTGCTTACTTTGTGCCAGGCAGTGTACTAAGCACTGGGGTAGATACAAGCAAATCTGGTTGGGCACATTTCCTGTACCACATGGGGCTCACAGTCTCAAACCCCATTTTACAGCTGAGGTAACTGAGGCTGAGAAAAGTGAAATGACTTGTCCAAGATCACAAGCAGACAAGTGGCAGAGTCAGAACTAGAACCCATGACCTTGAAACTTCCAGGCCCATGCTCTATCCACTACGTCATGCTGCTACTATCCATCTGGCCAAAACACCTCCAGTAGTTGCAGAAAAAAGACAAGACAGCCTTTGTTTTGTACAAAACTGAGGCCAAGACTATGAATCCGCTATTGTCATACTTTCTGTTGAATTTCATTGTCAGTGATGTCTTCAATTATTAATCGGTTTTACCATATCTATTTCCTATAGATTGGCAGAAGGGACCAATGAAGAGCCTGATTCAATAGTCTACTCATGATATGGCCAGATCCTGTAACAGGGAGATAGCTGTTTAGATGGAAAGAGAAGCAGTGTGGCTTAGTGGAAAGAGCCCAGGCTTGAGAGTCTGAGGTCGTGAGTTCTGATCCCAGCTCTGCCACTTGTCTGTTGTGTGACTTTGGGCAAGTCACTTAACTTCTCTGGGCCTCAGTTACTTCATCTGTAAAATGAGGATTAAAACTGTGAGCCCCACGTGGGACAACCTGATTACCTTATGCCTACCCCAGAGCTTAGAACACTTTTAGACTCTGAGCCCGTTGTTGGGCAGGGAGTGTCTCTATCTGTTGCCGAATTGTACATTCCAAGTGCTTAGTACAGAGCTCTGCACACAATAAGCGCTCAGTAAATACAGTTGATTGAAGGAATGAATGAAGAGTGCTTGGGACATAGTAAGGACTTAACAGATGCCATCATGATGCTGAAAGGAAGGATCAGAGCTAAGATATGTGAATAGTTAGAAACCCAGGTTGAATGTGAGAGATGAAGGGCAGGAAGGAGTCAAAGATGACACTGAGGTAGCCGGCTTTTTGCCCCTCCTCATCAGTACCTTGGCCAACATGAGACATTTCACGGTCGTGGAACTGACCAAGCAAGGGCGTGAAAAATGGAAGCCCAGAAGGTTAGAGTGGAGCTTCCCACTTTCTGGTTCATACAGTTTCAGGAGGACAGCATAACTGTGCCACACGTCCTTGGTCTTTCCCTGCCAACATTGTCCACTCCCAACATCTCCCTTCCCTTGAATTGGACCTCCTGAAGGTGGGGCACACACTGCATCTGACATGATGTCACCACACTAGGCCGTGGACCCAGTGATTCATCAAGACGTCACAGAAAACATTTCTCCGTGGCCAAGGCCTCACTTCAGCCAAACAGCCTGGAGCATCTTGACTTGGTAATCCTAAAGTATGCCCTGCTAATGGATCATTAAGCCTTCATCTGCAAACTAGGAAATTTTGGAAATTGCATTAGGAATACAGTGAAAAAGAATGCACTTTAATTGGGAAAACAATGTTGGAATGGTCTGATTGGAATAAGGAACTCTTGATTCCATTTTGCTGTGGATATTAATCTGTTCAGACTAGCTATCTGAAGCTCACAGATATTAAAGTGCAACTGTTATGTAGTTTCAGATAAAAAATCTAAAATCAGTTTTTGAAGAAAAATGATATTCCTCTGATCTGAACTTGAAATCACTGGCTGGATGATTACCATCAGCGCTGTCATAATTATGTCCCAAGTTGCGTGAGCAAGCAAGGTTTGGGCTAGTACACTAAAAATCTAGGCTAGATCTAATTTGCTTTCATCATCTCCTAGTGATAAAGGTGATTACTCTCAAAAGACTGGGAAGCAAAGGTAATGTCAATCAAACAATCAGTGGTATTTATTGAGTGCCTACTGTGTGCAGATTACTCAACTGAGAGCTTGGGAGATAGGATTCAGTAGTGTTGGTAGACTTGATTCCCGCCCCTTGAGGAGTTTACAATCCTTTCAGCACATAGCTAGGAGCAGGGACTGCCAGCAGAAGTGGGGAGGCAAGTAGTAGCCTGGACTAGGGGATACTTCACAGGCCCGGAAATCAGAAGGACCTGGGTTCCATTCCGAGCTCTGCCACTCATCTGCTATGTGACTTTGAGCAAGTCACTTCACTTCTCTGTGCCTCAGTTACCTCATCTGTAAAATGGGGACTGATACTGTGAGCCCCATGTGGGACATGGACTGTGTCCAACCTTATTAGCACATATCTACCCCTGTGCTTAGTGCAGTGCCTAGCACATAGTAAGCGTTTAACAAACACCATTAAAGAAAAACGTCAGCCTCCATCTCTTCTCATTCCCTTCCATGATCACCTATACCTTGGGCAGCTCACAGAAATTACTTGAAGATGGAGTTGGTCTGACTTAATCAGCAAAATCCCATAGGTGGAAAAAAACAAGGGCATAAAACTTTGATTTAGCAGCTTGGCAATCAGTTTTTCATCAACCTAAATAATTGTCAAAGGCATTAAATTAGGTGAACCGAGTCACAACAACAACAGTGAGCTTCCGCCTTAAAAAAAAAAAAAAAAAAAAAAAAGCAAATCCAGTGCAGATACGGGAATTTAGAGTCTTGGTCCCAAGGAACCAGATGCAGGAATAAAATTGAATTTAACAATTCAGTTGTTCCTTAAAGATAAAAAAGGGTTTTCATCTCCTATAGTTGCCAGCTTGTCAGCTTCCACAGACAGCTTGTCATAATGACTAAATCATATATCCTATCCTGCAGTGAACAGCCTAACAAAAGGCTGCTATGCAGTGTTCATAGTCCGAGTGATTAGCCCAATGGAAATCAGAAAAACAGCACTTCTCAATGGGCATGACATTGTTATGCTATTTATCACCTTTCACCATGTGCAGGGTAAATGAAAAATACAGTTGGCTACACCTTGCTGTAAGCATAATTGGTTGTTATTGAAGTCTGGGAACCATACAATTCAATATATTTTCTGCAGTTGCCTACCCTTAAAGCTTTTGTACCAGTGAGGATTATTTATTGAATTGCATAGAGGAAAAATCATTTAACTGATTCGCAACCCCATGTGTTTACTATCAGGAAAGAAAAAAAACCCCTCTTTGAATTGTTTCTATGTCTGACATACGAATGCAGATTTTGTTGTTGAAGCGTGACTCAAAGTAAAACAGTCATCTTCCCTTAGCTGTAAATATAGTCATCCTCCAAATTTGAAGATGGCAGTGGTGATGGGGAAATTTTATCCACATTTGTGTGTGGGAAGAGCAGGTTTGAATAAGTCAATATGTGATCAAACATCCCTCGCAGTTGCACTTGTAAATATAGTCCTTGACGGTGCTTTGCATGTGCTATTTACAGTGTCTCATGCTGTTTACAACTCTGCCTCTAATGTTGTTATGTGCCGCCCCGTTCCAGACTGCTGCAGTCTAGGTGGGTCTGTCTGCCATAAGCCAGGAAATCACAGCTACACCACATTGGTAAGGTCATGCTTCACTATATCCTTAAAATGTCTCTCCTGTCATCCCTCTATAGTATGTCAGATTCTCTCCTCCCTTCGCTCCATTTCAGCTCTCCACACAAGTTTCCCAGGTGTGCTTACATCTGTTCTTCTCGCATCCGTACCCACCAAAGCTGTGATGCCAGGACTATTCCATCAATAGCTGATCCCATTCCAGGACTTTATTATTGATATTGTGCTGTGCCCTCCCATCCTCCTTCTCACCTCCTCTTGGATTTTCTCCTTGACCAGATATTACACCCAGTTCAGAGATAGGATTGCTCTTCAAGAACGCTTTAAAAACTACTTTGAAAAACATGCCCTTTAATGATAATTGCTAAGCACTTACTATGTGCCAGCCACTGTCCTAAGCGCTGGGGTGGATACAAGTGGATTGGGTTGGACACAGTCCCTGTCCCACATAGGGCTCACAGTTTGAATCCCCATTTTCCAGATGAGGTAACTGAGGCAAAGAGAAGTTAAGTGACTTGCCCAAGGTCACATTGCAGACAAGTGGAGGGGCTGGGATTAGAACCCAGGTCCTTCATTACTTTCAAGCCCTACTCTATCCATTAGATCATGCTGCCTCTCCTCTAGTGGACATTCAATCAATCAGTTGTATTTATTGAGCACTTACTGCGGGCAGAGCACTACACTAAGTGTTTAGGAAAATAGAAGAGTTGGTAGACACTTCATAAGGAGTTTACAGTCTAGTCTATAACAGAAGTAAAAAAAACCACATTATGACACTGCTCCTCTGCATATTATAGCAACGTTCTGCCCAACCCGGCTGGGAAAGTTTGTGTGGGTCAGCTAGAACAAAATAATAGGTACTTCTTGAGCACTCACAGATGGCAGTGCTCTGTACTAAGCACTTGGGAAAGTAGAACAACAGCATGAGGGATGTTCACACCCACAAGGAGTTTACACTTTAATTGGGGAGGTGGACATAGTATTTCATTCATTCATTCAATCGTATTTCTGGAGCGCTAAATGTGTGCAGAGCACACTGGAAAGTACAATTTGGCAATATATAGAAACAATCAGAACAAATTGTACTGTCACGAAAGTGCTAGAAGTGACAAATGGGTTGATGTGATCTGGGTGTTGGGAGTTCTGGGGAAGATCTGTGGGAAAAGAGGCTTGGGCAGAGTCAGTTTCTAACACTGGAAATGCTAAAACTCAGCACCTGAAAGAATATCCATCTTGGAGGGTGAGGTTTCTCGGAGCTTGCTCAAAGATGGTCCACTATGCCGCCATATCTCAGAGGAGAGTTCAGGAACTCAGTCAGGTGTTCTCAGTATTAATAGAGAGCATAGCTTCCTATCCCCCATTGGCATATCAGAATAGAACAGAAGGAGAGTTGGATAGTTTCAGGTTTCCACCAATTGGGAGGGCTTCACTCCGCTATCCGGGTCACTGCTTCCCAGAAGATCAGCCTCAACGCTATCCGTTGTGGTAGCTAAAAGTGCTTTTCTCAGGGCTGTTATTTCCGGCCCAGAGGGAAATCCCATCCTAGTTGGGCTTTTCCATCTTCCAGCAACCCCGTTTGCCCAGTATCCAAACTTTTCATTCATTCATTTGTATCTACTGAGTGCTTAATGTGTACCAAGCACTGTACTAAGCACTTGGGAGAGTAATAATAATAATGATGGTATTTAAGTGCTTACTATGTACAAAGCACTGTTCTAAGTGCTGGAGTTGATACAAGGTAATCCGGTTGTCCCACCTGAGGCTCACAGTCTTCATCCCCATTTTACAGATGAGGTAACTGAGAAGAAGTTAAGTGACTTGCCCAAAGTCACACAGCTGATAAGTGGTGGAGCTGGGTTTAGAACCCATGGCCTCTGACTTTCAGGCCTGTGCTGTTTCCACTAAGCCACGTGCAATGTAACAATAAACAGACACATTCCCTGCCTTCAGTGAGCTTACAGGACTCTCATCCCACCCCTCCAAATTCCGGGAGGGTTTTACAGCACCATCCTTGGAGCCAGTGAGGATAGGGTGTCTTGGAGCCCCTTTTCCATATCTTAAAGGGCAAAAATAATCGACCATGAGTCAGGCAACCCCTATCAGCCAGCACAGACATGGACACATCCCCCCACCACAAGATCCTACTTGGCTGAGGAGGTTTAAGGGAGGCCAAACGACATCTTACCCAACCTCTCTACCTCTCACAGAATTTACTGACCCCCTTGGGGTCGGGAATGACCCCTCCCCACGGAGCTTGGGGCAGTTTCCCAGCTGGTCCTGCCGACTCCTTGTGGTGAGTTCAGTAACTTGGTTCTGTTCTCATCCTTTCCAGGCTCACGGAGGTTTCCAACCCGAAACCCTCCATTGAGCTCAGTGCTCTTTGAATCATATCCTCATTGTCACTTTCTCTTTGAAAACAAAATGAGGAGAGTATTAAAGAGCAAGTCTTTGTTTTGAAGCAAGGTAGCAGCAAACAAAATGATTTTACTTCCTCTTTCTTCCTAGCCAAAAGTGAGACAGTTCCTCCACCTGATTTAGCAAAGCAGGGTGGTGGATGGCACTGAAGAACACTGTGTTCTTTCACTAATTGCTTCCTATTATTCTGGAGGAGTTGAACTGACAGAATTGCAGAAGTGAGAGGCCAGATGAAACACACCAAAATTCCACAGTCATGATTGAAAGCCCTTGTATCTGCTCAGTGCTTCCAATCTGAGGCGGCATGTCCACCCAACATGAAATTCATCTGGCTTTTTGGGGCCTTCAAAGTTCTGGACTCTTCAAAATAAAGAGTGGGCATTCTGCATTTGAAGAGCTAGTACCCTCTCATGGAAAAAAAAAATCCCCTAAAAATCAGGAGCTTTGTTTTAGTCAGTAGCTTGAACCATTAATTGGACATTCTGCAAATGTCAGTTAAATTGTCCTTAGTGTTGAAAGGAAAGAACCACCCAAGTAGTGGCATATACACATAATGCTAAATTTTGAATAAATCTACTCACCTCTCCCCTAACCATCTATTAGAGTTGCTAATAAATAGTAAACTTGTCCAGTTTGAGGTTTGTCGGTTTTTCTTTCCCCTGACGACTTCCCATAGGACGTTCATGAACTCTGAAATGGCAAAGGGCAGGCACGCAAGAACTGAATAATCGAAAAGCAGACTAACCAGCTCATGAATAATTGAGAGTTGACTGTATTTTGCTGAGCCTGTGCAGCTGTGATACCTGTTACCGAAAAGAAGGCAAGGAGAGCTAGGCTAAAACCCATTTCCATAGAATTGAAACACTTAGATTGAACTTTAGGATCCTCGGGGCTTAAATTAAATTCAATTTTAACTGTTTTGAACTTGTTCTTAAAAGGTCGGCAGGCCCACATGGCTCCTGGTGTTAACGGTCTGTGTATAGAGGGGCCAGACCTAATCAGGGGGTGACTAGATTACAACCTCCCTGCGATTTGGGAAAATGAGTTCCAGAAAAGTATGAAGGGAGACAAGGCTAAGCTATTAACCTGAGGTGAGAGGGGCTATTTTCATCTCTGCATCGGGAAGCTTCCTGTCCCATTGTATCCACAATTAATTTAAACACCTACATGGTCATCTGGGCTTCTCCTTTAAAGAATGCTATAAAAAAAGCCATTTGAGTTAGCAGTTTACATTTCCCCTGCCAAGAGTAATGCCAGTGGCAAGTGCACTCAAATACAACATACAAGCACTTAACAGGTTGTATGTGTGTGTGGGTCCAGAATGTAAATAGCTTTTTCTGCCCTTTCGTCTTGGCAGTTCACCTGCTGGCTTGGTGGGTGGTGGGGATGGTTTGCAGTAGTGGTGAATATCTGGGAAAATGAGTTTCTTGAGCATGAGATCTTCCTCCTGGATATATTTCCCCTCTGATTATGGATGAGTTCATCTGAACCCCTGGAGAATGTATCTCGTAGATAGCAAGGTCACAGGGCTGACTGGAGCTTTGTGGCAGAGGGAACAGAAGCACAAACATTCCCTCCCCGCAACCATGGAGAAGTGACTCCTCTGCCAATAGGTCACTGAAGCACAACAGCCCTTCTCTCCACCAACCGCCCTCCACCCACCCTATAAACCAGTGGGAGATCGAACTGCCCAGTGCCACACGTCAGGTAGGTCTGTTAGCTGCCGCCTCCGTCTCCGGCTGCCCACGGCTACGTGGACTGGGCTTTTGATTTCCATACGTTCTATGAAACATTTCTTCTGTCCTCCTCAATTATGGTTTCCCCACTTCAGCTATTGAGAATAGCCATCGGTCCTACCCCTGAAGGTGTTATGCAATAAATTGTAAGTCCATCACTGGGCAGGAATTGTCTCTATCTGTTGCCAAATTGTACATTCCAAGCACTTAAGTGTAGTGCTCTGCACATAGTAAGTGCTCAATAAGTACTATTGAATTGAATAAACACTGATATGGTCCTTATTGACTGACTGACTGCATTTCAGAACCTCATTATCTGTCATCTTGTCTTCTCTGATACTAGGTGGCATGGGTTGGAACTGCTCCAGAACTCAGATGTGGCATCTGGAATACCAGATTCTGGAGCTATAGAGCAAGTTAGGCAATCTACAGCTGCTTAATCAATCAATCTCATTTATTGAATGCTCACTGTCTGCAGAGTGCTGTACTAAGCATTTGGGAAAGTACGATATAACAGTTTAATAGGCATATTCCCTGCCCACAAAGAGATTATTTTCTAGAGGGGGAGACCAACATTAATATAAATAAATTACAGATATGTACGTAAGTGCTGAGGGTAGGGTGAAAGGGAGCAAATCAGGATGATGCAGAAGGGAGTGGGAGAAAAGGAAATGAGAGCTTAGTAAGGCAAGGCGTCTTGGAGATCTGCCTTCAATAAGGCTTTGAAGGTGGGGAGAGTAATTGTCTGTCAGATATGGAGAGGAAGGACATTCTAGGCCAAAGGCAGAACTTGGGCAAGTGGTCGGTTGCAAGATAGACAAGATCAAGGTACAGTGAGTAGAGGTTGGAAAAAAAATGGTAACTAAGAGCTTACTCTGTGCCAGACACTGTACTAAATGCTGGGGTAGATACAAACTAATCAGGTTGGACACAGTCCCTTCCTGACTTAGGCCTCACAATGTTAATCCCCATTTTACAGATGAGTGAACTGAGGCACAGAGAGGTTACACAGAAGACAAGTGGCAGAGCGTGGATTAGAACTCAGGTCCTCTTGACTCCCTTGGACTACTCACTAGGCAACACTGCTTCACAGTAATAAAACATTAGTAATAAAACTTTAAATTGGGCGGGATTCCTGATGTCATGTTGACATCTTCTCTTTTTCGTTCTCTCAAAGGACGTTCTTGCGTTCTTAATTCAGTTTCCTAACTCTGCCTATCTCTGTCACTAGCCACTACAGCCTTGGGGTCAGAATTCAATGCCAGCATTCTGCTCATTCACCCTACCCTCAGCACTTAAGTATATATCTGTAATTTATTTATATTAATGTCAGTCTCCCCCTCTAGAAAGTAAACTCTTTGTGGGCAGGGAATATGTCTATTAAATTGTTATATTGTACTCTCCCAAGTGCTTACTACAGCACTCTGCAGGCAGTGAGCAATCAATAAGTGCAGCAGTTATAGGTAGAGGCTGGCATGCTCCTGTCAGTAAAATGTTTCAGTATTTTTCAGATTGCTAGTCTAGCTTTTTGCTGATTCTGAAAAGAGGTTCACGTTTTCTTGGTTGTGATTCCATAACAGTGTGCTTAGGAGCATGTCAGTGTGATTAGACTGTAAGCCCGTCAAAGGGCAGGGACTGTCCCTATCTGTTACCGATTTGTACATTCCAAGCGCTTAGTGCAGTGCTCTGCACATAGTAAGCACTCAAATACTAATGAATGAATGATGAATTTTGGTCTATTCAATTAATTTGTAGTATGTACTGAGCACTTACTAGGCAGAACACTTCACTAAGCACTTGGAAGAGTACAATGAATATGATCCATGCCTTTGCAGTCAGGAAGACAGAGTTGCTCCCTTAGACTGTAGAGCTCTTCCCCTCTAAACTGTAAACCCCTTGTGGGCAGGGAACACGTCTACCAACCGTGAATTAGTACACTCTTCCAAGTGCTTAATACAGTCCTCTGCATACAGTAGGACCTCAGTAAATACGATTACTTGATACACATAAGGGGAAAGTGAGTATCCAAGTGTTTAGGTGATATGGATGTGCTGAAGTGTCACTAGGCAACAAATAAGCTGGGAAGAGCAGAAGTTAACCTAGGAAGACCTTCTGGAGGAGATATGATTTCTGAAGTGCTTTGAAGATGAGGGCAGTGGTTGGTTTTCCAGGGATGACAAGAAGTAGGGAAGGTGTGAACAAGAGTGAAGTTGTGAGACACACAAGAATGAGGGAGAATGAGTAGTGGATTCCGGGAAGCAAAGTGTGTGAGCTGAGGTGGTGTGGGAGAAGAATGGTATTTTTTTAGAAGTTATACTTTGAAGAAGAACCTGAGCAGCTAAGCAGACCGCCCCCACTCTGCTAGTCCTTTGCAGTTATCATTAGATAAGGAGAGATATCTGAGAGATAACGAGAGATTAGATAACAGTGAGAATTCTTCACTGCTCTTTCATTAAGTGTTGGGAGAAAAGGCCATGTCTTCTCCTGTGGACTGGCCAATCATGCTTCACTGTAACTGAAGTGTCCTTACCACCTCTGTACAGTTACTGTCTTGATTAAAATGAAAATGGAGCCATTTACTCTCCAGTGGTGGTGTGAAGAGGGGGAGGGTCCATTTACTCTCTTCAGGGATGCAAAAGTCCTGGATTTGGTTTGGTCCTTAACTCTCGTGTGTGTTCTTCATGCCACACAGTGGACTCGGTCAATATTCCTTTTATCAGGATCATGGGGATCAGAGAGCTGTCGAGCACACATTCTTTCCTTGGTGAACATTATAAAGAAAAAACAATAAGCCATTTTTTTAGATGAAAAAAGCTCATCAGTTGGTATAATCCCTCTCCCCCAAAAGTAATATATGCATCAGTAAAAAAAACAAGCAGGCTCCAAGATAGGCACTGGAAAGAGTATCAGGAGACCTGAATTCTTCTCCAGGTTCGGAAGCTGGCACAGTCTCTCCCTTTGAGCATTTTCCTTCACCGATAAGGAAATCTTTTTTACTTTAAGTAAAATGGGAAGCGGTCCCTATCTCATGCAGCTGTTGTGAGGATTAATGAGAATGCTGTGTGAGTCCCATTAGTTTCTTTAAGAAAGATGTGTAAATATGAAACATTTCTTTCAGAGATTCGTATTTTCACTCTACCAAATGAAAATCCCTTTCCCTCTGGGTTCAAGGGGAACATAAATTCACATTTATGGGTTTTTTTCCAGACTCTAGAACCAATTTGTTGATGATTAATATTTTAGTAAAGGCGGGCTTAAAGAGATCAAAGAAAGGCACTGAGTTGTGTGGGGGTATATTAGCAGCTTTAGAATCATCGTAGTCTAATGGAGAGAATGAAGTCCTGAAAAATAGGAGACCTGGGTTCTAAGCCTGGTGATGGCACTTACCTGCTGTGCGACCTTGGGCTAGCTGTTAACCTCACTGTGCCTCAGTTTCCTCATCTGTAAAATGGAGATTAAATACTTGTTCTCCCTGCCCTTTAGATTTTGAACTGTGTGTAGGCTAGTACCTGAGTCCAACCGTTATCTTGTACCTACCCCACAGTTTTCTTGGCACATAGTAAATGCTTTTTATTATGAATATGGTCATGGTTATTATTTATTCAGTGGCAAAAATATCCACCCCAAATTGTCAGAGGATAGTTTGGGTAAAGCTGGTGCCTCCTAGCCCAGATTTCTCCACCTCAAAACTCTAATGGTGGTATTTGTTAAGCGCTTACTATGTGCCGAGCACTGTTCTAAGCGCTGGGGTAGACACAGGGGAATGAGGTTGTCCCACGTGGGGCTCACAGTCTTCATCCCCATTTTACAGATGAGGGAACTGAGGCACCGAGAAGTGAAGTGACTTGCCCAAAGTCACACAGCTGACAAGTGGCCGAGCCGGTATTCGAACCCGTGACCTCTGACTCCAAAGCCCGTGCTCTTTCCACTGAGCCACGCTGCTTCTCTAGGTCCACAGATGGATCCGACAGTCAATTAATAGTATTTAATGAGCTCCCACTGTGTACAGAGCATTATATTAAGCCCTTGAAAGAGAACAACAGAATTAGAAACCATGATCCCTGCCTTCAAGGATCTTAGAGTCTAGCAGGGGAGAAAGACACAAAATAATTTCCAGAGACAAGTGGACAGAGTAAGAATGGAATGATAGATGAATAGGGGAGACCATATTTTGAATTTTGCAAATGTTTGGACCAGGTTGGCCCTGTCTAGAGCCGTGAAAAGCTGGAGATGAGGACTTTCTCCTCCAGGCAGCAGTGAACTGACCATTTTTTTGTGGTGATTCAGAACTGTTCATTTATCCTGATATTTTGCTCCCCATGTGTCACTTCTCCCCACCTTGGGTTGTAAGTCCCTCCAAGCCTGGGTCTGGATAAATGTCCATGTATTCCTCACCACATCTAGTCCAGTTCTGCTTAAATTGTAGGCACGTTTTAAATGCCACTGTCGATGGTTAAGAGAAGCCATAGTTCAGAGAGCTTCCTCCTTCACCTCTGAACAGTGGGTGCATAGTCTCCAATATGAAGGACTTGGGAAAGGGGATGAGAGAGGGGGCAGCAAGACGGACAAGTAGCATATGAAAAGCTCAGGGTCCTTGCCATAGTGCCACGATGGGGGGACTTGCTCTCTTTAAAATTGTATGTTGAAGATTCCTGAATGAAAGGTAGTTTTCTTGTCCAATCCTCCAAAAGAAAGTTAGCTTTATGTATGGGCAGCTTGATTAAAGATAAAATTGTGCCGTCCCTCTTCCTGGTCTGGTGGCTTCCAGCAAGCTAGAGAGGGTGATCTTTTAACAATCTCTGAGGGCCAGCTTCCTTAGCTGAGAGCCAGTGTTTTCAGACCACTATCTTTGACCGGAAGACGGTTTCTCCACTAATGAATGTTGAACTTTGGATTAAACATGAAGTAGCGACGATCCGCTACAGCAGTTTTCACCATAGAAACAAGGAAAAGGTGCTTCGTAAGGCTTCGGATAGTGCTTGGCAGTACATGCTCAATAAATACCACTGATAGTATGTTTG
Source organism: Ornithorhynchus anatinus (assembly GCF_004115215.2). Classification (NCBI taxonomy): domain Eukaryota; kingdom Metazoa; phylum Chordata; class Mammalia; order Monotremata; family Ornithorhynchidae; genus Ornithorhynchus; species Ornithorhynchus anatinus. The sequence goes on from NC_041739.1 coordinate 13,777,380, forward strand.
TGGACAAGCATACAAGAGAATATCTCTCAAATACATACACACTCATGGATATAGTCTTACTTTTGTCAGGGTCATCTTCTAATCAGAGGATAACTGTATGTCTAAACTGCCTAGCCCTTGAAAAACTGTTTTGAGGTCACAAGGGATCCAGGGTTATGGTTTCAAGTATAAAGCTTTCAAAAAAAAAGAAATGAAGAAAGAGGCACAGAGAAAATATGCTGATTAGGAAAGTAAGCTAAAATGAATGTAATTCTTGGTGGGGTAATGAGTTTTAGCCACTGGGATCCTCATCCAGCAAAGGTACCCATTTTACTAATCAAACTGCATTCAAACTCTAATTTGAACACATTTTATGGAGCAATTACTGCCTCCAAACAACATTCTGATGAAATATCTGCATAGGGAAATCTGCTTGGTCAGTCGGGCAGAGAAGTCGTTTTATGGTTTGAAAACGAAAGGTTGGAAATTGCATTATTAGGAGGAGCGAAGGAAGCAATTACGTCCATATGGGAGGGGCAGGAGAGATCAAGATCTAATACAACATGAAGGGGAGTCAGCGCCGAGCAAGAAAATAAAATGTGTGAACCCAAAAGTGCCAAGTGATGAATGGTAATGTCACTGGCCTTGGGAGGCAAGGCTGATGCTAGTACATTCGTGCAATCATTCCTTAACTTTTTCAGGGGACGCTGAGGGCCGAGTGGATGGGACCATCATAGAAGAAGGCTGCTTGCTGTTATGGGGCAGGACAGGGGAAGGAGATGTGAGGGAGAAATCTAGTTTCTAGGGGAATGTTGTGGTGATCAAACTAGGAAGGTCAAGATGTTGAGATATTCAGTGTTGATGGCATGCAACTGTGACCATTTTTATGATCTTTGAAAGATTCTTGCAATTGGGTGGAATTATTTTAAAAACCAATTATTATTACATCTGTTAAGCACTTACAATGTGCAAAGTGTTATTCTAAGCACTAGGCAGATATGTTATCAGGTTGGACACAATCGCTATACCACTTGGGGCTCTCAGTCTAGGTAGAAGAGAGCAGGATTTAATCCCCATTTTACAGGTAAGGGAACTGAGGCACAGAGAAATTAAGTGACTTGTCCAAGGTCAAATAGTTGACACGTGGCAAAGCTGGGTTTTGAACTGGCTCCCATCTGACTCCCAGGCCCAAGCTCTTTCCACTAGGCCACACTGTTTCTCTGTCAGAAGTACATTTTTTTGGTTGGATAATGTATCCCAATACTTTCTTATTCTGGCTAGAGTTTAGTTATTTCAGGTCCACTTCTCTAACATCTGTGGTGTTTGGCCTTCATTCTTGTCCATATCAAAGAAGCAATGGAGGCTACATGCAAGTGAACTATCATATGTAATCTGACTGTTAGAACTTTTCTGAATCTCCCAAAACAGCTGCCTCAGAAATAAATGAATTTTCAGAGTGTTTTGGGCATGACCCATATTTCTTAAACTTGTTTTTAATTTGAAAAAGTCACTCTGGCTGTCATGAAAATCTGACATTTACTTGATCCTGTGGGCCATTTATTTTCCCTGGGTAACAGTATCCTGCACTCTTTAATTGTCCTTCTGCTATTTCTAATTTGTCTCTCAATCAGTCAATTGTATTTATTGAGTGTTTAATAATAATGTTGGTATTTGTTAAGCGCTTACTATGTGCCGAGCACTGTTCTAAGCGCTGGGGCAGATACAAAGTAGGTTGTCCCACATGAGGCACACAGTTTTAATCCCCAGTTTACTCCGTGAAGAGCACTAAACTAAACACTTGGAAGGGTATAATATAGCAGAGTTGGTAGACATGTTCCTTGCCCACATGCCATAGTGGTGATCATGATCACATTGCATATTCAATGAAAATAGTCAATTCACTTAACTCAGAATGATTTAACAACCAAAGACGTGATTATCGAAACAAACTAATGGTTTATAGTTCATGAAAAATGTGAGTCTTAAAAGGTTCCTTCATCTAATGTAACATATGCAACTCAGAGTTCAGTTGCTCTCTATTTTCTCATTAAAACTTCTAGGCTGTCATCTTTTTTCAATAAGGCTGCCCTCTAGGCGGTGAAACACCCTCAGCAAGGCTTGTTTCAAGTGGCAGAATGAGGGTGGCTGACAAGTAGTCGACTCAGTTGGGCCATCTTCAGCAGCAGCGGCTGTCTGGTGATGCGTAATAAAATCTATAGCGACGGGCAGAGGTAGGAGAGAAACAAGTGGTAAAGGAGCAAAGGCAGACTGTTGAAATGGGTGATAACGGGGTCCAATTAGAGTCAACCCAGAAACTCCAAATCCTCTGTAACTACCCAATGCAGAAGCCATTTTGGTGCAAAACCCAGCTTTCCCTCCTGTTTTTCCTGCATTACCCAGTGTAGGTAGATGGCACCTAGTGGGGGCAGGGTGGTGGGGGAGGGATGTTACCATAATAATAATAATGGTATTTGTTAAGTGCTTATTATGTGCAAAGCACTGTTCTAAGTGCTGGGGAGGATACAAGGTGATCAGGTTGTCCCACATGGGGCTCACAGTCTTAATCCCCATTTTACAGATGGGGTAACTGAGGCACAGAGAAGTCATGTGACTTGCCGGAAGTCACACAGCTGTCAAGTGGCTGAGCCCGGATTTAAACCTGTGACCTGTGACTCCCAAGCCCAAGCTCTTTCCACTGAGCCACGCTGCTTCTTAATGCTTTTCCAGTGGGTCAGGCTTATACCCAAGAACACGTCCCTCAAAGCTGGGGAACTATGCAAAATCCAGTCATCGGCTCTATTTAAATGAGTAGTAAATCCACCTGATTCTATTTGTTAAGGAAAATCGGGTTGGACACCGTCCCTTGTCCCACGAGGGACTCACAGTCTCAATCCCCATTTTACAGATGAGGTAACTGAGGCATAGAGAAGTGAAGCGATTTTGCCCGAGGTCAAACAGCAGACAAATGGTAGAGCTGGGATTAGAACCCATGACCTTCTGATATAGGCCCGTGCTCTATCCACTACACCACTACGAGGTGCTCGTCCAGTAAGAACCTTGAAGTATCACAATCAGCAGACTGGCACCATGAATGACCAACCAATAGAGAACTAGAGAAGACTACAAGGTAGAATAAACGAGAATGGCTTGGATGCCTTTTGTCCCAAACAAAATCACATAAGGGCATTTTTCCATTATGAAAAATACCTACACTATTCTTTCAAGGGAGAGATAATATTATTCTACTCATTAGTCTCAGAATATGTTCCTCTCTGACCATCAGTGTAATTTATGGTGATGGCCCTACCGAAACCTCTCTCTGGACCAGAAGGGAAGGATCTCGTACTTATTGATCAACTTCAGGTTTTACAGTCTGCCCTCAGTCAATTTTTCAATGCCTTTCTGACAGTTTAGATGTAATGACTATCCTCTGGTTCCCCTGATTTTTACATCCCTCCTCCTTAATTTTGCAGTGTTATCACTCAAGGTCCAGGCACTCAGTTTAAAGCGTGGGTTTATTGTTCATTTACTAAGAGATGAGGAAAATATGAGTGCAGTGTGACTACTGGAGAACAAGCCATTTCTGCTGGCCCAGAGATAAAATAGACACATACTCCCCAACAACTTTGTACTTAGGGGAGAGGGGCATTTCCCTGAATATGCTATTATGAGGAATTTTTTCGTGCTGCTTTAAATAAGGAAGATTGTTAGCCAGGGTTTGAAATCATATAGAGTCTCTATCTCTTAATTCAGTTGTTTTGGCTCATTACATGGAGATGTGAATTATTAAACAAGTTTCTCTGCAAGGCATCTCACTGTGGATTAATGAAGTTGCACTGTGCAGGTGTTCTCCCAGCATACCTCTTGTGGAGAAATCCGGGGAGACGGCAGCCAGCAGCACATCCCACACAGTGCAGAGAGACTCAGAGCTCTTTTATTAAGGATATTTGTTAGACATTTGCCAGGTACTGTACTAAGAGCTGGGGTACATTCACGCTAATCAGGTTGAACACAGTCTCTGTCCCATGTGGGGCTCACTGCCTTATATTTTACAGAGGAGGTGATTGAGGCACAGAGATAATGAGTTTCCCAAGGGGTCACAGCAGAAAAGTGGAGGAGCTGACATTAGAACACAGGTCTTCTGATGGATACAGAAAGACTGTAGACCTGTAAGACGGTAGCGACTTTAAGAAAGTAGACTCTAGGCCGTAAACTCCTCCTCTAGAGTGTAAGCTCCTTGCGGGCAGGAAACATCCTTACCAACTCTGCTATATTGAATTCATTTAATTCATTCATTTGTTTTCATTAAGCTCTGTACAAAGCACTGGAGCACTTATTGTATTCAGAGCACTGTACTAAATGCTTGGGAGAATACACTATAACAGTAAACAGACACATTCTCTGCCCACAAGGAGTTTACAGTCTAAAGGGGGTGAGACAGACATTAATAGAAATAAATTAAAGATATGTACATAAGTGTTGTGGGGCTGGGAGGGGAGATGAGTAAAGGAAGCAAGTCAGAGCGACGCAGAGGGGAATGTGAGAAGAGGGAAGCAGGGCTTAGGGAAGGCCACTCTAAACCTCATCCTTCACATGAACAGTGTTGCTTAGCAGAATGAGTGTGAACCTGGACGTTAGAAGTCCTGGGTGCTAATCCTGGCTCCACCATTTGCCTGCTGTTTGACGTTGGGAAAGTCACTTAACTTCCCTGTGCCTGTACCTATTTATTTTATTTCAGTGTTATTTGTACAGCACTTACTATTCGTCAAGTGCTGTAATTAACACTGGCATAGATACAAGACAATCTAGTTGGGCACAATCCTCTCCCACATGGGGCTCACAGTCCAAGCAGGAAGGAGATCAGGTATTGAATCCCCATTTTATAGAGGAGGATTCCGTGTTCTCCATCCACCTTAAAATGGGAGCACAGATGGGACAAGGACTGAGTCCAACCTGTTTATCTTGTATACATCCTAGCACTTAGTATGGAGACTTTCCTCAAAGGGAATAAAGGAGGCATCTATGAACAGCACCTTGTAGTAGGTTCTGTGGTGTTCAGATCAGCTCAGGCAGGTAGTGGAGTTCCCCAGAGCTATTATTATTTTCATTAATATCATCATTATTATTGTTGTTGTATTATTTAAGTGCTTACATATCTAGCACTGTTCTAATCACTGGGGTAGATAAAATTTAATCAGGTTGGACACAGTCCCTGTTCCACATGGGGCTCAGAGTCTAAGTGATTTCTAATCAGGAACCTTTGATTATAGAGTGCAGTTTTGTGAAAATATTGCTACTCCTTTGAACTGGAAGACCTACTTTTTGTCATGACCATATTGCTCTTAAAGTAGCTTGTGAAGCTTGTTCTTATCTACGTAACCAGGAAAAATGATTACGAGTTGCCGATGCCTGAGTCCCCATTTTGCGATGCCACACTTTCTTTTAATAATGCAGCTTTAATGGGAGTTTCTCTCCTGGAATACAAATGCAGGAGATGGATGCTTTTTTCCTATCAGGAGCAACTCAGGAGGTGCTAATTAGGAACTTTTTCATGCTATCCAATTGTTAAATGGTAATTAATTTCACGACCATTGCTTCCCTGCCTGTGTTTAGGGGAATATGTCGTTTGTCATCTTTTAAAGTCAAAGAATGACTGTTTGATGTCCTCTTCCCCTCTCAGAAAAGCTGGGAGAGGCTCTTCATAGGAAATTACTATTAAAGTTTAGTGTTTTCCTTTGGTATTTCTTAGGCAAGTTATTCCTTCCTAGTACTGGGAAAAAAAAAAGTTGTCAAGTGTTCCCAGTAAAAGGGGAATCACTTGCAAAGATGTGCATTAGTTTGCTGCTGGGGATATTTCTGTGGCGTTTTGGTGATGGTTGTTGGGAAATCCTTCCGGATTTTGTGATGTTTGAAGTTTGCAATTAGCTTAGTTATTTTGAAAGTTGATTTTCCATTGAACAGTGCAGTACAGACATCAGATTCTTGGAGGTAACACCATTAAGTGAATGGAACAGTTTGTGTTCACACCTGAACAAATGAAATGCCATTTGGATTTCTAATCTTTCATCTCCGTTTATTTTTGAATGCAATTGACCGCTAAAGGGGTGGTGGAAGTCATATAAATAGAATGCTGCAGATGGGTTAGTAAATATTCTTGCAGGTTTTTGTCCAGGAAAAAAATTGAAATAACCTAATCATAATCCTGCTCAGAGCTCAACAAATATTGACCAGATCCCCTAGTCAAACAAAATTACCACTGGCCATATGCTTCCAGCCTTCGTTTCTGTGTGCTATCTTTGGATAATCTCTTTTTGTTTGTTTTAGTTTGTTTGATGTCTTCTTTCAACTTTTTCCTGATTTCTCAGGCTGGATTGCTAATTAATTAACCATAGGACTACTGTGTTCATCAGTTTTGATTTTGCACATATCCCTGTGAGTTAGAAAGTGAATTTGTTGAGTTTAGATATTGGGATGTATTGATCAATGTGTATTTTAAATAGTGAGAACCCTTTAATGTCTACCACCTATATTTATTAGTATTATCAGCATCGTGGTATTTTGTTCAGCACTTACTATATGTCAAACACTCTTCTAAGCGCTGGGGTAGATACAAGTTACAGGTCACACATAGTCCCTCCCCGACATGGGGCTCACAGTCTAAGAAGGAGGGAGAACAGGCATTGAATCCCCATTTTATAGATGGCGAAGCTGAGGTTAGGCGATTATCCAAGGACACACAGCAGGCAACTAACTGGAAGAGTTGGCATTAGAAGCCAGGTCCTCTGATTCCCAGGTTCATGCTCCTTCCACTAGGCCATGTTACTTTACTTGTCTGCTAAATTTTCTCCACCCTGTCCACAGAGGGTTTGTCACAATAGTAAGACAGAGACCTGAAGGATAATACTACACATACTCAACTACAAACTATTGAAGAGTCTTCTAGAATGACAAAATTCTGGTTATTTCAGCCCCCAAATGCTTTTCTGGATATATCAGATGGAAGGATCTTTCTTTTTCGACTTGAGATCAATGAGGACAAGGCATATTTGGTAGTCTCAATTAGCTGGAAATGTGTACACATAGGCCCCGTGTACTGAATCACAGCTTAGGGTTTAAATAATAATATTCTCCAGATAGATAATGTGTTGCCAATTTGCTCTCTCTCTGGCCCTGATCTGCCCTACACTTCTTATTTGCATGATCTCAGTAATTATCTGGGTACTGGTGACTGGGTACATTTGGGTGTTAGCTTTCAATTCTGAGCGTGGGGATGAATTTGAAGTAGAGGCCCCAGTGGAGAGGAGCTCAGAAAAATTAGATTAATACAAGGGCCACAAAGAGCACTATACTAAGCTATACTAGTATCTGAATTATCTTCTATAATGTAAGTTCCTTGAAGAAAAGAATCTTGACAGCCTAAGCACTTGCCTAAGCACTTAGTACAGTCCTCCTCACAGAGTAAATGGTCAATAAATAGTATTGATTGATTGTGTAGGTGTCGGTTCTGGGTTTCATTCAGAAAGGCAGAAATGGAGTCAGAGGAAATGCAACATGGGCTAGGAACAGGGAAACACAGACACACATCTGGACACAGGGAACACGTCTACCAGGAAACATATCTTTTGTATTGAACTCTCTCAAGCACTTAGTACAGTGTTCTGCACACAGTAAGGACTCAATAGATACCACTGATTGATCGAAGCATGGGCACGGGGCAAAAATAGAAAAAGAATCAGGGTGGGTTAGGCAGTCTGTACCCTGTTGAAATCCATGGACAGGACACAGAACCTCCATTTTGAAAGTCCTTCTCATTACCCCCCACGTTGCCTAGCAAGGAATCCCTGCTGACTAGATCAGCTGCTTACTCAGCCCTAAAGTCTTTCCAGGAAAAGCTGATGTATTTGTTCCCCAATCCCAGGAGGGAGAGAGCTCTCCTCATCCTGATGGACCTGCCACCTGGGGTGTGTGGTTATTTTACTCAGTCACCCTCAAAATCTGTAGTGGCTCAAGAGATAAAGCTGCGGTATTCCCAGCTCTTATATCTCTCCCCAGTTCTCTCCGATGGAACTCTGCTCCTCAGGATTTCATGACCATGATTGATGACTTTGTTGCAACGCCACAGATTGCTAATTAAACTTGACCTTATATAAAGAGATCTGTGTGGCAGGGATATCAATCTAGATTTCTTGGCATTTTAATTTGTTTGAATCAACGTGCCATGTGCCTTAGAGAATCTGTTCCAGACATCCCTACCTCTAACACCTATCAATTAATTAATCCATGATAATTATTAAACTCTTATTGCATGCAGAGCACTCTACTAAGCATTTAGGAGAGTGCACTATAGTAGAGATGGTTGACACTTTCCCTTTGTCTCTGTTGTTTCTCCTTCCTGCAGTTCATTCAATTGTATTTAATGAGTGCTTACTATATGAAGAACACTCTACTAAGCTATACTAGTATCTGAATTCTCTTCTAAAATGTAAGTTCCTTGAAGAAAAGAATCATGTCTAATAGCCTAAGCACTTGCCTAAGCACTTAGTACAGTCCTCTGCAAAGAGTAAATTGTCAATAAATAGTACTGATTGATTGCTTAGGTGTAGGCTCTGGGTTTCAGGTATTGCGATATTTTCTTAAAAAGTTTGTCTAAGCAACAAATATTTTATATTGTGCTGTTATCATAATGAAAAGATCAGGATTAGTGCTTCCAAAAGTTGATAATGTTCTTGTCATTGTAACTAAAACTACTAAACCCCTCTAAGAAGCAGAGTGGCCTAGTGGATAGGGCGCGGGCCGGGGAGTCAGAAGAACATGTGTTCTAATCTCAGCTCCACCACATGGGCTGCTGGGTGACTTGGGCAAGTCACTTAACTTCTCTGTGCTTCTGTTACCTCCTCTGTAAAATGAGGTTTAAGATTTTGAGACTTACTGGGACAGGGACTGTGTCCAACCTGAGTAGTTTTTATCTACCCCAGGGCTTAGTACGGGTCCCTGGAACATAGTAAGTCCTTAACAAATAATAATAATAATAATAATGGCATTTGTTAAGCACTTATTATGTGGGCCAAGCATTTTTTTAATTGTGTGGTGGGGAAAGGGCAAGGGGGATTGCTATTAAGATTCATAAAAGTTGCCAAAAGATTTAGATTTGTCAGGTATTGTTTCCAGAGATGGAAGCATTTGCATGAATTACTTCCTTAAAGTGTTGTTAATGTTTCTAAAGCATTGACCTTGTTTAAAATGGGGGCTTGACCCTTGGGAATTTTGGCAATTGTACAGAAATGTGAAGATCCCAAGTACACTGTGATGAGAATTCCAAGTTAGATCGCTGTTGAGTAAATTATATAGACATATTTTATGTGAATAGTTGTAAAAGATCTTGTTACCTTCTGAAAAAGTATGGATAGCTCCCAGTAGCATTTCAAGCTCCTTTTTGAGATGCAGCTGGTAATGTTCCTGTATTTACTATCAGTACATTCACTGCAAATACCCCATTTCAGTGGCAGGAAAATCAACCAGGGGTTAAATATGGCATTGAGGTTCACCTCTCTGGAATAATTTTATTTAACCTCTTAAAGTCTGGAACCTAGAAAAATTTGGCCAAACGGTGAAGTCTTTTTCAAATCACATTTAGCTCCTATCACTATTTTTGACTTAATTTTTCTTAAATATAAATGTCTTCAAGTCATTTCCACCAGAAAATTCAGGTGGTCTGTTAAAGATCACAGACCTCCATAGTGGCATTAGAGACCTTCAAGTTAGGGCGGAGATGGAATATCTGACCTAAAAAAATATATTTCAAAAGTAGCTTTGTTTTTAAGGGTCAAACTAGTGAAGGTCTGTGGTCTTGGCTCAATTCAAGTGCCCCTGATGCTGCTGAATTTGAGTTTGAACCACTTGCCTGGCATCCTGCAAATATTACACTTTCTCCTAGTGGCCAGATGTCAGAGACAATGCAAAACATCAGAAAGAAGGAAATAGTTGCTAAGAAAATTGCAGAAGCTCCTTCTCAGTAGGACTTTAAAGATAGGGCATTAAATAATAATAATAATAAAAATAATGGTATTTGTTAAGCTCTTACTATGTGCCGAGCACTGTTCTAAGCGCTGAGGGAGATACAAGGTAATCAGGTTGTAATAATAATAATAATAATGTTGGTATTTGTTAAGCGCTTACTATGTGCCAAGTAAGCACTTTCCCTCTGGGTTCAAGGGGAACATAAATTCACATTTATGGGTTTTTTTCCAGACTCTAGAACCAATTTGTTGATGATTAATATTTTAGTAAAGGCGGGCTTAAAGAGATCAAAGAAAGGCACTGAGTTGTGTGGGGGTATATTAGCAGCTTTAGAATCATCGTAGTCTAATGGAGAGAATGAAGTCCTGAAAAATAGGAGACCTGGGTTCTAAGCCTGGTGATGGCACTTACCTGCTGTGCGACCTTGGGCTAGCTGTTAACCTCACTGTGCCTCAGTTTCCTCATCTGTAAAATGGAGATTAAATACTTGTTCTCCCTGCCCTTTAGATTTTGAACTGTGTGTAGGCTAGTACCTGAGTCCAACCGTTATCTTGTACCTACCCCACAGTTCTTGGCACATAGTAAACGCTTTTTATTATGAATATGGTCATGGTTATTATTTATTCAGTGGCAAAAATATCCACCCCAAATTGTCAGAGGATAGTTTGGGTAAAGCTGGTGCCTCCTAGCCCAGATTTCTCCACCTCAAAACTCTAATGGTGGTATTTGTTAAGCGCTTACTATGTGCCGAGCACTGTTCTAAGCACTGGGGTAGACACAGGGGAATGAGGTTGTCCCACGTGGGGCTCACAGTCTTCATCCCCATTTTACAGATGAGGGAACTGAGGCACAGAGAAGTTAAGTGACTTGCTCACAGTCACACAGCCAAGTGGCAGAGCTGGGATTCGAACTCATGAGCCCTGACTCCAAAGCCCGTGCTCTTTCCACTGAGCCATGCTTTTGTCCCACGGGGGGCTCATGGTCTTAATCCCCATTTGACAGATGAGGGAAAGGAGACACAGAGAAGTTAAGTGACTTGCCCAAAGTCACACAGCTAAGTGGCGGAGCCGGATTAGAACCTACTACTTCTGACTCCCAAGCCCGGGCTCTTTCCACTAAACCAGGATGCGACATCCAATCAATCACTGGGATTCACTGACCTGCTACTATGAGCAGAACATTGTACTAAGCGCTTGGGGAAGCAGCCTGGCTCAGTGGAAAGAGCCCGGGCTTGGGAGTCAGAGGTCATGGGTTCTAATTCTGGATCTGCCGCTTGTCAGCTCTGTGACTTTGGGCAAGTCACTTAACTTCTCTGAGCCTCAGTTCCCTCATCTATAAAATGGAGATTAAGACTGTGAGCCTCACATGGGACAATCTGATGACCTTGTACCGCCCCCAGTGTTTAGAACAGTGCTTTGCACATAGTAAGTGCGTAACAAATACCAACATTATTATTACTATTATTAAAATATAACAGAGTTGGTAGACACATTCCCCACCTACAAGGAGCTTTCAGTCTATAGGGGAGACAGGCATTAATATAAAATTATAGATATGTGAGTCAGTTCGGTGGGGCTGAGGGTGGGGTAATTAAGGGTTCAAATCCGAGTGCAAGATCTTAAACATAAGCGGGGAAAGTGTCTCGGCCAGGGCTGCATTGCTGTCATTTTTGACGTAGACTGCTTCCTCCCTTGACTCTTTCTTCCCTTCCCTGACCCATCTCCTTTATATGCTCCATCCTCAGAGACCGAGGGGAAGTGGAGATGACCAAGCTGCTAGGATTCGCTCCTCCAGACTCTAAACTCATTATGGGCAGGAAACACGTTTACCAACTCTGTCTTTTCACGCTCTTCAAAGAGTAAGCACTCTTAAAATACACTAAATAGACTGCTACATTCCCTTCCCAGGCTCTTCTGGAGCAATATTGGAGAAGCATCATGCGTGGCCTAGTGGGAAGCTCACAGTCAGGAGATCTGGTTGAAATCTCAGCTCTGTCATGTGCTTACTGTGTGACCTTGGGCAACTCACTTCACTTCTCAGTACCTATTTTTCTTTATCGGTAAAATGAGGATTAAATGCCAGTTCTCCCTCCCTAGACTGTAAAGCCTCAAGTGAGACAGGGACTGTGTTTAATAATGTTGGTATTTGTTAATCATTTACTGTGTGCAGAGCACTGTTCTAAGCGCTGGGGTAGATACAGGGCAATTAGGTTGTGCCACGTGAGGCTCCCAGTCTTAATCCCCATTTTACAGATGAGGTAACTAAGGACCAGAGAAGTGAATTGACTTGCCCACAGTCACACAGCTGACAAGTGGCAGATCTGGGATTCGAACCTGACCTCTGATTCCCAAGCCCGGGCTCTTTCCACTGAGCCATGCTGCTTCTCATATTGAAGCAGAGTGGCTTAGTGTATAGAGAGCATGTGCCTAGGAGTCAGAAGGACCTGGGTTCTAATCCCAACTTCACCACTTGTCTGCTGCATGATCTTGCGCAAGTCACTTAACTTTCCTGTACCTCAGTTAGCCTCATCTGTAAAACGGGGATTTAGACTGTAAACCCCATGTGGGAAATGAACTGTGTCCAAACTGATTAGCTTGTATCTACTGTCGAGTTTAGTACAGTGATTAACGTCTAGTAATTGCTTACAAATGACATTTTTTTTAACAAAGGATAGAATAACCACATGATACTTTTCCTGCCCACAAGGAATTTATTCTCTACTGAGGAAGACAAAGGCGTACTTTCAACTCCTGTGATCAAAATAAAATTATTCATGGGTGCTAAACAGCAGGGCTTCCCTCTGATATTCCCTCTTATTTCTTCAGAATTTCCATTAGAATTTTTTGTTTTTACGCTTTATACTTCTTGGCCATATTTCCCAACTGATATCAGTTAAGAATCTGACCGCAGACCTTATTTTGCTAAGCGTGCATATATGTGGGATAGATTTACTGGTTCTAATCTGCCTTCATGAATTATTCAGGAAGCTACTGTATGAGTCACCGTCCAAAGGTGAAAATAGACCCGATGTTCCAAGCCTTCAGAAGTGTGGCCTGACCTCATCGCAGTCCCATTTTTAAATAAGAATAATTCAAACTTGGGAGGCTTTTCCAGTAAGTGAATGGAAACATGATGGGCATGCCACCCATAAAGAAGCCTGCGAGTTATAGATGCTGACAGCAAGAGAATACCAAATAGGGGTAGTGTCAGATGTAAATAGGGGCCTGGAGCAAGGTCTGCAGGTGACCTATTTTTTTTTTTTTTACCATTTTATTGCTTTATGCATCAACTACCAGAGAGACTCCTTAATTTAATTTCCTGAGCCTTATGCCCAGCTTTCTGTGGCATGGGGTTCTACAGCAACCATTTTCCACCTAACAGGGAACATCTATGCCACTGCATTTTTATTCAGTTTGGTTCCCTTCTCATGTGGAGATAGCTGTTTCAGCATCTTTGATTTGATTAGTGTACCGCAAAGAAAAGCAAGACTGTTTTCTTCCCCACTGGGTGGATGACCTGACTGACGATTTAAGATTGAAATCTCCACAGGATGATTTCTGCCCCTCAAAAAAGAGGTTTCTGCTCTTTTGAAGGTTCATTTGGTTATCCGATTTCAAAGGGAAGGTAAATCCTTCTCCTCTTAGCTGTAAGATCCTCCTCTATACTCTAAGCTTCCTGTGGAGAAGGGAAGATGTCTACCAACTCTGTTATACTGTACTCTCCCAAGCACTAAGTACGGTGCTTTGCACCGAATATGTGCTCAACAAATACAGTGACAACTGGGTTCCCCCTTTTTAATGGTATTTAAGTTCTTAGTATGTGCCAAGTACTATACTAAATGCTGACAGTAGATACGAGATAAACAGATTGGACACCTTCTCTGTCCCACATAGGGGTGTCGTTCTTAATCTCCATTTTATAGATGTGGCAATTGAGGCACACAGATGCTAAGTGACTTGTCCAAGGTCCTTTTCCTGTGAGGAGTGATCTCACCATCAATTATGGTATTTACTGAGCACTTACTATGTGCAGAGCATTATGCTAAATGCTTGGGACGGTACAATATAACTGGCAGATGCATTCTCGGCCCACAGTGAGTTCAGAGTTTTAGAGGGGGAGACAGATGATGATATAAATAAATAATTTATAACAATATTTAAGGATAGAATAATAAAAATGGTAGTATTTCAGTGCTTACTATGTGCCAGGCACTGACTGTATTAAACGCTTGGGTGAATACAAGCAAATCAGGTTGAATACCGTCTCTGTCCCATATGGGGCTCGCAGTCTTAATCCCCATTTTACAGATGAGGTAACTGAGACACAGAGGAAGTGAAATGACTTGTCCAAGGTCACACACAGCAGACAAGCACTTAGTACAGTGCTTTGCACACAGTAAGTGCTCAATAAATATGGTTGAATGAAAATGGCAGATCAGGGATTAGACTCAGATCCTTCTGACTCCCAGGACTGTGCTGTATCCACTAGGCCACATTGTTTCTCTGTGACTTGCCATTTCTCCTTCCTGGAGGCAGAGCATTGGATCAGATGGGCTGTAGTGGCCCCATCTGACTCCAGGCTTCCACGATTCTATGGTTAGGCCTACTGATGCTGCCACTAGTAGCAGAGGTGACCCAGGACACCTGGGTAGAACATGAAGCATAGTGGGAGTTGTCCTGCAGCAGCTATAGTAAACTGAGGCAAGCGTCAAGTTTTTGGAATATGATGCACGTGGCCTCACTGTGAAAATATAATCTTTACCTCATCTTGTTGAGCAGATGCCTGGTTATTTTTGTATGCTGTCTACTAAGAGAGCCTGGAAATAAGGGAATGCAGTACAGACTGAGAGAACTAGTTTCCTGATACCGAACCTTGTACATTTCATTTTGAAAAGGTTCTCTCAGCTTTCAGAGGAGGAGGACATTACCCGGCCTTAAAGTTTGAGAGAATGATCTGCGATACCAACTAGGAGAAATTAGGTTAACAGTAGTAGCCGTAATAACATTTATTTAATGTACTAGGTGCTTGGGAAGTAGAGAATAATGAAATGACATGTTCCCTGGCTACAAGGACCTTACACTATAATAGTAGACAAAAATAGAATGATTTACCACACTGTCAAAATAAATTGAGTGGACATATATACATGAAACCTAAGGAGGGTGCCAATAAATTCATAAATACTAGAGAAAGATAAAGGGATAATAAGGGTACTGGAAAATTAATCAGCTAAGCCATGTAGAGAAAGGTATATTTGAATGTGGGAAGACCTGTGGAATGTGGGAAGACTTGAGGTCTGTCCGATGTGGGGATAGAGTTCCAAACAAGGAAAACATCATGAGCAAGAACTAAAGGAAAAGAGAAAGAACATTAGTACTCTTTGTAGCCTAGTGGAAAGAGCATGGTGTGGGTCAGAATACCTGGGTTCTAATCCTGGCTCTGCCAACTCCTTGATGTGTAACTTTGGGCAAGTCACTTGATGTCTCAGTGCCTCAGTTTCTTCAACTGTAAATGAAGATTAAATCCTACTCCCTCCTGCTAAAAAGTGATCAGGTTGGATTCAGTTCCTGTCCCACATAAGGCTCATAGTCCAAGTTAGAGGTAGGAGGATATATTCCCCATTTTACAGATTGTATTAGAAGAAGTTTACAGATAGGATTAGACCCCAGGTCCTCTGACTTCCAGGCCTGCACTCTTTCACTAAACCACGATGCTTCTCCTGTGCTTACATTAGGAACCTTTGATTGGTCAAAGGTCAATTGACCAATCAATTACCATTCTGATTCTATCCATTGGGAGCACAAGAAGTACTGGGGTGTTACTGTTCTCTGTGCTTGGGAGAGTTCAACACAATAAGTTTGGTAGAAACGTTCTTTGCCCCCAAGTAGCTTACAGAGTAGAGGAGGGTCTTAGGCCTGAAGTGTTAACACTTTGGAGAGGAGGAGTAAGAGAACCAGGTTCCCCTGATAGGCTTCCCTGCCCTCTTCTACCTCTCCTTCCCCAAATCCCTCCAGATCAGGTCTTTCCCATCACCTCTCTGCATGCCCCTATCTGGACTTTGGAGTTTCTCCCACCTCACTTCTGCTTCTTTCAGCTTTCTGACTCCTTTTTTCCCGCTTCACTTCTTCCTTCTCCTTCCTCCTTTCTCCCTTGTCCTCCATACTAATAATAATAATGTTGGTATTTGTTAAGCGCTTACTATGTGCAGAGCACTGTTCTAAGCGCTGGGGTAAACACAGGGGAATCAGGTTGTCCCACGTGGGGCTCACAGTCTTAATCCCCATTTTACAGATGAGGGAACTGAGGCACAGAGAAGTTAAGTGACTTGCCCACAGTCACACAGCTGACAAGTGGCAGAGCTGGGATTCGAACTCATGAGCCCTGACTCCAAAGCCCGTGCTCTTTCCACTGCACCACGCTGCTTCTCTGTAAATGAAGTCTCCATACGACTCCCACCAATTCCTGTTGTCAATTCCATCTTCAATAGACTAGTTATTTCCTAGTAGCTGTTCTTTAAAGACAAATTAGCTTATCTTGCAATCACATCACAATCAGTATGATATAAAGAGCTATAATCACATCCACTTGTCTACTTTGTGACATTGAGCAAGTCAGTTTTTCTGTGCCTCAGTACCCTCATCTGTAAAATGGATATTCAATACCTGTTCTCCTTCCCTATGAGACTGTGAGCACTATGCGTATCAGGGACTGTGTCTGACTTGACTATCTCATATTTACCCTAGCACTTAGCACAGTGCTTGGCACATAGTAAGGGCTAAACAAATATCACGATTATTATAATTATAATTTTTTGTCCTTCATTCTGCATTACTGGAGAGATCAGTAATTTTTTAAAGCAATGCTTCACACTCTCAATTTGCTCTTTTTGCATATTTAACAGTGCAAATTACTTTCACGTGAATTTAACTCTTTTCTCCTTTTCATTCCCCATTGCCAGAATTAAAACATCATCCACTATCACTCACTCCAGGAATTACTTCGAATATCTACATTCACTTTTCTGGGAATTTAAATTCAGGGCTCCATGTAATAATGTCTCTACCCAGAATTGTCCTAAGAAAAAGAGTGGTGATGAAAAAGCACTCGGTTCTTGATCAAGTAGTGAAAAACATTAACTACATTTACACTTCATTTCAATTTTTAGAAAGGGAGTGAAAAAAAACCAACATTTGACACCAAGAGTCATTGGAGAGTTGCGTACTTGGCATTCTCTCAAAGTTGCTCAAAGAGAAAGGCCCCCCCGATCCACAAGCATCAGTTCAGCAAGCCACTGCCATTGAGCCGACTGCATCTGTGAGGAGGAGGACTTCTTTATGATGTCTGCCATTTTAAAATACCAGGGTGGGTCATCATCATAGGAAATAATCAGATAATGAGAAGAAAGTTCATGGCATATCCAAAATAAATTATTTCCCTCTTCAATTAAATCAAATGAATTTATTAAACACGTACTGTGTGCGGAACTCAGTACTGTATAACAGAGTTGGTAGACATGTTCCCTCCCCACAGTGAGCTTGCAGAGAGACAATAATCTAAATAAATAATAGATATATAGAGAGAAGCAGCGTGGCTAAGTGGAAAGAGCCCAGGCTTGGGAGTCAGAAGTTGTGGGTTCGAATCCAGGCTCTGTCACTTGTAAGCTGTGTGTCTGTGGGCAAGTCACTTCACTTCTCTGTGCCTCAGTTACCACATTTGTAAAATGGGGATTAACTGTGAGCCTCACGTGGGACCACCTGATTAGCCTCTATCGACCCCAGTGCTTAGAACAGTGCTCTGCACATAGTAAGCACTTAACAAATACCAACTTTATATAAGTCCTCTGGGGCTGAGGGAGGTGGGCTATTCATTGGAATCAGGACTATACATTGGAATCAAATAGTTACTAAAAATTCTGTGTTTAAAACTTAACCAGGAGATTTCACTCGCTAGGTTTAAATTGGTTTCACAGGAAGCAAAGTTGGGGCTTTCTTGGAGCTCAGGAGGAGAGAAAAACCCTAACTGAGCTAATCAATAAGTGGTTTTATTGGACATTTACCTTGTAGAGAACACTGAGCTAGATGCTTTGGAGAATTACAGTAGTTTGAAAATAGATTGGTTCAGATCCTAGTTTCATTTGTTATTTTGGAAAACAGTCTAGAGGAAAGAGGAGGACCTGGAAGCAGAGGCCTTGGGTTCTAATCTGTTTTCCAATGCCTGTAATGGGGTGGGGACAGAAGAAAAATCCATTAGCTAAAGGTCCATGAGGATATTAATAGGAACCTGCGGGTGGGGTAGTTCCCTTGGGTAACAGATTGTTTACATTTTCAAGAGCTTCATATCTTCACATTCAGCTGAAATGACATACTGGGAACACTGTGCCTAAATCAGACTTACCTGATTATGTTTTCACTCCGTTGACACAGTTACTCAAATGTTTTAATCACATACCACATGTTTAGATGATGACATTAATTAAGTGGTTGGAATTAGCTATATTTAGTGAGACTCTTTGTCCTTGAAAGAAATGCAAGCTACAGGGCTTTTTAATAAAAACTGTAAGATAACTTCCATGGATTCCTAAAGTGAAGCGGGCATTTCAGTCATTACTTTGAACACTGTTGGGTAATGGTCATTTGCAAAAATGCATAAAGAATAAAGAGAAAATATAAAATGTTTTTAGAGTCCAAAAAAGAAGGTCACTTCAGATCTTACCCAAATTCTCAGGTTCAACTAAATGAATATTGAATTAATTGTGCTTTGCAGTTTATTTTTCAGTAACTATAGTTCTGATATACCTTAAGAGCCCTGAACATAATAGGGTATTCTTATTCTGATATTCAACATCAGTGATCTAAATTCCCCCCCTACAATGTCTGTTCCAAGTGATGATAATGGTGAAATATGGTCCAGTTGGGTTTTTTATGCTCTGACCATTTCATTACTCTTCATTGCATTTACATATTCCTTGACACTTAAAAATGGACATTTTGTAAGACAGTACAGTGAAAGCAGTGGATAAATAGCTAGTGAGTTGCAAGGCTGTTCTTCAATTGCCAACGGCATTCTTAGGACTTGGAGATTTTGAGCCATATTCTGGGTAAGAAGAACTACTATGTACAAGTATTAAGATGCCCTGGATATCCAGATCCCCAGAGTAAATATTAGGTAGATAGATAGGTATAAAGGTAATGATAATGTTGGTATTCAAGTGCTTACTATATGCCAAGCACTGTTCTAAGCACTGGGGTAGATACAAGGTAATCAGGTTGTCCCACGAAGGGCTCACAGTCTCCATCCCCATTTTACAGATGAGGGAACTGAGGCCCAGAGAACTGAAGTGACTTGCCCAAGGTCACACAGCTGACAAGCGGCAGAGCTGTGATTAGAACCTACGACGTCTGACTCCCAAGCCGGGGCTCTTTCCACTAAGCCACGCTGCTTCTGTAGATAGATATGGTTATGTGTTTGGGTGGGGTGGGGAGGAGGGGTGCACTCCAGCTCCTTGTGGGCAGGCAATGTGTCTGTTATATTGTTGTATTGCACTCTCCCAAGTGCTTAGTACGGTGCTCTGCACACAGTAAGTATCAATAAATATGATTGACTGACTGACTGACTAGGGTGTGTGACCAGAAGAATGAAAGAATTCAGTTTCTAAACAGGCTGGCCTCCTAGGATCTTGGTCATCTCCCTTCCAATCAGGTAATTTTCATGTTAAATTTCATGAAATCTTCCCTAAACTCATGGTAACTAGATATGAATTGACAAAACTGTCCATCAATATTTACCTATTTGCAAATATGTCTGGAAGAGCTTAATAGGTGTGTAGCATGCTAGGGAATCCTTAAGAGTTTATTAGGAGGTAGACTAGTCAATTTGGTGCTACTCAAGTGGGTGAGTAGAATGGGAGATGGAGTGAATCCTGGAAATGTGATTGGCAACTTCAGTATTTCAAAGCAAAGATTGAGAGCACCAGGGAAGGAAGAATGAAGGGAGGATCCAAGACCCACAGTTGCAGCAGCCCCTTGGTCTTTTTCCCTTAGAGTTTGATGTCAAAACAAGCCACCTGATTGCCATGGCTGGTCGGAGGCCCGACTGTTTCTTTCTGGTGGAATTTTCCGGGAAGTGGACTTGGCCCCAGTGCGGTGGAGGCTGAAATACACTGCCTGCTCCTGCGGCAAACCGATGTGGCTGTGTGCCAGGAGAAGAGTATCCCACTCCCCTGCCACTCCTGGTTAAGAGACCAGAACCAGATCAGAACCAGGAGCTCTTTTATATCCCTATATATTGATTTTGACTTTTATCCCTGTTAAACCAAGTAGAAATGGATTCAGAAAGAAATGGTAGGTACACCACTTTTATTTACCATCCATCTAAGTTCTGGAAACAAGTTTATATAATCACAAATGGAATTTTTTTTAAGTGTACAAATGATTAGAGTCATATTATGGGGAAGGGTTGAGTTCTATCCTCGATAGGCTTTTGGAGGAGAACAGTGTTACATTTTAATGTCACTCCATAGCAGCATAGAGCATACTTTCCTATCAATCAAAAATGTTGTTTTGCACCAATACCATGTAATAGCTTAAACACAAACACATTTTTGATTGACAGATTCTCCTCAAAGATGATATGAATATGTATAAGTTTTTCAGTGAATTAATGGGTAAAATACCTTAAATAGCAATATTATCCATTCTGATTTTTTTTTAAATGGAACATCTTCCAAGTTGTAATTCAGTCAAATTACTAATTGGGAGTTGAGGGGTTTGGTAGCCGGGCCTTCATTTACTGTTTTTATGGTCAACAAGATCAATCAATAGTAATATTAGCTGTTGTACTTTTCAAAGTGGATTGATCCATGCCTGTCATGAGGAACAAAGTCCAAGGAGAAGAGTGTTACTAATTGTTGAGGAGAAGTCTTTCAAGCCTCAATTCTTAAAGTAAACAATTTTACCGAGTATTGGTGCTCATGTTATTTTCTCAGGGCTGTTTAGTCAATTTAGTTTAGTCTGTTTAGTCTGGAACCCTTAACTGTGTGCAGAATCATTTTAATATTTCTAATTTTGTCATTTTAAAGTTGATTGACTAAATCCCCTTCAGGACTGAAGAAAAGAATTCTTAAAATTAGGTGGGCAAGGAAAAGCCATCAGTCCCTCCTGCAAGTGTACTGACTGTTTCATTCTGCTTAGGTGGAAAGCAGAGAAAAAGGTAGTGAGGTCAGTTGAGATTAAGATACTTAAAGAAAATAAAGTGGTTGTTCCTGCCCTCTCCCCATTTCCCCACTCCAATCCTTTCCTCAAGCACATTAAAGAAAACTAAAACCTGGGGAGATAGACTCAATTATTTCCAATGGCTTTAACTAATTGCATGGATCTAGAATGTCTCAAATATTGAATACATTTTGAAAATCCATCCTTATTCTAAAGAATAGCATAAGCACATTTTGATAATTGGTCTTAAATAAAGATCAGGCAAGAACATATTTTCACAAAAAATGCAGCAAAGGCACAAAAGGATCTGTCCAAATTAGCAGACCCAAATGAGCAATAAACTAGGGAACTTAAGGAATTGGCTTATCTATTGCATGGCTTCTATTTTATTTTCAATAACGTATGCATGGCTAGAAAATTCTGAAAACCTAAACTCCCTGAAAAACTCCCTGAAATAATCTTCAAAAGAAAGGGAAACATATGAAATATCAATTTGCAGCATACCTATCCCTGCTAGATGTATAGGGGAAGAAAAACAATTGTGTTTTTCCTGAAATTTCTACTGAGTAGTAGGAGTACGTATTTGAAGAGACTTTAGTCTGTTATTTTTAGAAATGTTGTTTGGCAGGACTGAAAACAGAAAAGCTTCACACTGCCTCCTTTGAATCCCCTTTACTAGTTCATGCCCGATTGGATCAGTAAACCCCCTTGTCTCTCACTGCTGTGCCTTTTACTGCCTGCTGACTAGAAGGGAGAAAGGCTTTTTGCCATTCAAGTGTTTGTAGATAGAGGACCCAATCCTCAGCCCATTGCTATCCTGGAGAAATTTTGAGAAGCCAGAAAATCTGCATAAGAGCAACCTCTTCCTTGCTTCTCTCTCCTATTCCTACCTGGTTAGGACAAAATACTTTCAATAAATACCCTTAATAAATATTTATTTATACTCTCCCCCACTGGATTGGGAGCTCTTTGAAGGCAAGAATCACATCTACCAATTTTATCATAGTGTACTCTCCCAAGTGTTCAGGACAGTGCTCTGCAAACAAACACTCCAATACTATTGATTGAATTGAATAGAATTGATTGTCATCAGGAAAATACCGTCAGGTGGCTTGTTTTGACATAAAACTCTAAGGGAAAAAGCCCAAAGGGCTGCTGCCACTGTGGGTCTTGGTTCCCCCTTCATTCTTCCTTCTCTGGTGCTCTCAATCTTCGTTTTGAAATGTGGCAGTTACCGATCACATTTCCAGGATTCCCATTCTACTCATCCACTTGAATAGCACCAAACTGACCAGTCTACCTCCTAATAAACACTTCAATACTATTGACTGAATAGAGGGATTGTCCTCAGGAAAAGAGTAGTGTGGTGGGAACCAGCCTAGAGTGTGAGACCTGAACTTGGGAGAAACTACCCTGAATGTAATTAATTCTTATGAACGAAGTTAGATGCTCTTTCAAAAAGTGTTCAATAGCTCGCTAAATTCTCAGTGAAGATTTCTACACATCCTGGACTGTTCATTCATTCAATTATATTTATTGACTGCTTACTCTTTGCATAACACTATACTAAGTGCTTGGGAGAGGACACTGTGACAATAAAAAGACACATTCCCTGCCCACAAGAAACTTACGGTCTAGAAGTGTGTAAACTATGCCAAATAGACTTAGACTGGCTTGTCTCAGGCTGCCTGTTGTTTAGGTACATCCTTAGACACACACTGGATGTGTCAATGACTTAGAAGAAAAACAGAAATTAGGTTGAGGAATGGTGTTAGTAGTAGGTGTGATGAGCGCTGTATTAGGCTCTTGAAAATTACTGAATAACAAAATGATACGTTCGATGACCACAGGCAGCCTGCAATCTAATAGAGGAGAAACAAGCATAAAAATGAAGGTCAAACATCAACAAAGAAGCAGAAGCAATTCAAATGGGTTTAAACATGAGACATAAAAAATTAGAGTCATCTGTTACAAGGAAACCTCAAATCCCAGTGCAATATGGTCAATGAGTAGCAGAAGGGGAGAAGTCAGAAAACACTAATGTTGAAAATCAAGGCTTTCTAGTGAAAAAACACTTTAAAAACACATTTAAGTACTGAATTTTTGACACTTTGCAGGCCCTACATCCCACTCAGAGACCAACTCCGTGATCTTTGTCAATCAGAATATTCTTGGCAGTGAGATTTCAAATGATGTAGCATCCCTATTGCTAAGCCTATCCTAGTAAAATGAAATGGACACAAAAAAAGTCACTTTTGTCTCAATTATCTGTCAAGATTTTGTGTTAGTCTGAATTTCTGGTTAATTACCATAGCTATCATTTTTCCTTGTTAATGTCAGCTGTGGTTTGAGAAGAAGCTCACTGCCCCAGCAGTGGTCTTTTAAAATTCTAAAGCAGAAGAGATATTTTACCATATGTTCCTAGAGCAGGAAGAAAAAGCCACTGTAAGGTAAAGATAACTCTTATGCTTGCCTATGGTTGTAAGAAGGCCAGTAAACTTCAACAAAAATCAATAAAATGTTGGAAAAGTATTAAAATTAAATAAGCAGAGTTGCCTAGAGGACAGAGCATGGGGTGGGAGTCAGAAAGACCTGGGTTCTAAGCCCAGCTCTGCAATTTGTCTGCTGTGTAACCTTGGATTCACTTCACTTCTCTATGCCTAGTTCCCATATTTACAAAATGGGGATTAAGACTGTGAGCCCCATATGGGACAGAAACTGTGTCCAACCTGATTAGCTTGTGCTTGCCCCAGTGCTTGGAACAGTGTAACACATAGTAAGCACTTAAAAAATACCATGGAAAAAGAATCCTCATTCCCAGGAGGGAGAAGTGTTATTCCTGTTGGTTTCTCCAACCTCTATCAGTCCTTCATGCAGTTCCACTGAACTAGCTGATGCTCGCAGTTCTCTCCAATTTCATATCATCTTCAAATGTCATTAACATGTGCTTTACTCTCCACCGTACATAATTAATGAATATATTAAACAGAATGACATCTAAAATTGATCTCTCTAGCATCCCAAATTCGAAGCATTGTTTCTTCCTTCTTTTGGGTGATGTTTTTTACATTCTATTTTCAATCTATTTGCCTGAGCCAACCACTAACTAGGCTGGAATAGTTTCACTAGACTTTCAAAGAATGTCCAATTCTTTTAAATGTGAATGCCCAGACAATAAATTACATTCCCTGCCTACAGTGCCCTATAATTAGATTCAGGTGTCATTTTCTTCCCTCAGTTGTCACTTTATGATTTTTCTCAGCTCTTCAGTGTTGACCTATTTCTTCCTCAGTGCTTAAGT
The DNA here is from genome assembly GCF_004115215.2 of Ornithorhynchus anatinus. Taxonomy (NCBI): domain Eukaryota; kingdom Metazoa; phylum Chordata; class Mammalia; order Monotremata; family Ornithorhynchidae; genus Ornithorhynchus; species Ornithorhynchus anatinus. The sequence continues at coordinate 13,801,887 of NC_041739.1, forward strand.
ATTTACTGTTAATCCCATTAGAAAGCAAGTTTAAAATGGTGATTAGTAATTTCTGGGACCATTGTGATTGATTTGGGGTGGAAGAAACAACATGGAGAATAACTTCGTTTCCCCAACCTCATCTCTTCTTTCCCACTTTGTTTTAGGCCTTTTGTGCTTTTCAATGTTCTAATGCAAAGAGATTTTGCCTCCTGAATATACTACTCTGCAGAATTCCAGCCAGATGGTGAACAATTCCAGTTCCAACTTTCCTAATATGTTGGTTTTTAGCTCTAGAGCAGTGTAAGCATCCTTTTGTTCAATTGGCATTCTTTAAATCCAGGGTCAATCAGTTGGCTTAACAGAATCCAAATCAAATGAGAGGTTATTAAGGCCATTAAATAATTTTTGATCTTTCTTTCAGTGTTTCAATTTACTTAGAGTAATGGGACACGAATAAGACCCTAGGGCTGGAAGGGAACTGGATAAATCATCTAGTCCACCCCAAGACCTCCAAGCATGTGAATGATTACATCAGTCAATGAATGGCCTTTATTGGACACTTACTGTGTGCAAAGACTAAGCCATCCAGGTTACCCATTCCAATGTTCAGCTTCACAGACAGCTTTTTTGCAGTTGCAGGGAGGTCTTCTATCCTGTTGGTGCACTGAGGCCTGAATATTCTGATCAATATTTGATATCACTTGTCAGTGTGAAAGGTTTCCCAAAATGTTACTGAGAATTTGAGTGTGAATTATTCTATTGACTCCTGAGCTCCTTCAGTCTGAGAAACCCACAGAAAAATTGAACTTTTGGAATGAGTTGTATACTAGCCCTTTCTGGAAGTGTTAAATCTCAGGCTTCTGAAAACTTTCATATTGGAATGTGCTGGGATCCATTCACAAGGGCATCTCATTTGCCAAAATATGTTTACTCACATACTCCTGAATTTGAATATCAAAATCCAGGAGAGTGAGAAAGAAGTCAGCTAATGGTAATGTTTTGCCAGAAAGAAAATGAAATCCAGCACCTTTTCCTAGCGGAATTTGAAGATCTCAGAAACCTTTGGGAGAAATTACAGTTGAGTCCAGGAAATCAATCAATCAATAGTATTTATTGAGCGCTTACTATGTGCAGAGCACTGTACTAAGCGCTTGGGATGAACAAGTCGGCAACAGATAGAGACAGTCCCTGCCGTTTGACGGGCTTACAGTCTAATCAGGGGAGACGGACAGACAAGAACAATGGCACTAAAAAGCGTCAAGGGGAAGAACATCTCGTAAAAACAATGGCAACTAAATAGAATCAAGGCGATGTACAATTCATTAACAAAATAAATAGGGTAACGAAAATATATATAGTTGAGCGGACGGGTACAGTGCTGTGGGGATGGGAAGGGAGAGGTGGAGGAGCAGAGGGAAAAGGGGAAAATGAGGCTTTAGCTGCGGAGAGGTAAAGGGGGGATGGCAGAGGGAGTAGAGGGGGAAGAGGAGCTCAGTCTGGGAACGCCTCTTGGAGGAGGTGATTTTTAAGTAAGGTTTTGAAGAGGGAAAGGGAATCAATCACTAGTATTTATTGAGTGCTTACTATGTGTGGAATACTGTCAAGCATTTGGGAGAGTAAAATGCAACAGAATTATCAGACTCATTCCCTGCTCACAAAGACCTACAGTCTACATGAGGAGAGTCATGGAATAATTTCAAGACTACATCTCACAGAAGTTATTTTTAGAAAGGATCTCTTCTGGAGTTGCCAATTGGGCATTTTGAGCTTGGGGATACATTTGTAGGTGAAGCGTGAAGGTGATAGGGCACTAAGGGTGGAGTTTGAGATGGTGAGTCTCTGATAACTGAGGGAAGGAAGGAGGGAGGAAGTGTAAAAAGATGAAGATAGGATAGGAGAAATAATAATAAAATCGGTATGTGTTAAGTACTTACTATGTGTCAAGTACTGATCTAAGCACTGGCGTGGATACAAGGTAATTGGGTTGGACACAATCTCTGTCTTAGATGGGGTTCAGAAGCTTAATCCCCATTTTGTTGATGAAGTGACTGAGGCGCAGAGAAGTGAAGTGACTTGCCCAAAGTCACAAAACAGACAAGTGGAGGAGCCAGGATTGGTTGGTTCCTGGGCCTGTGCTCTATATGGGACCCGCCATGCCCTTACCATCAGCTTTTAAATACTCAATTATCCTGCCTCCCCAACCTTGCCTCCTTGATTTCCTACTACAATCCAGCCCGCACACATTGCTCCTTTAATGTCAACCTACTAACTTATCTTGATTTTGTCTATCTCGCTGCCAACCTCCCACCCATGTCTTGCCTCTGACCTGGAATGCTCTCCCTCTTCATGTCGATAGAAGCCAGATGATCACTCTCCCCACCTTCAAAAGCTTACTGAAGGCACATCTCTTCCCAGAAGGCTCCCTTGACTAGGCCCTCATTTCCATTTTCTCCCTTCCCTTCTGAATCACCCTTAAATTTGGATTTGCACCCTTTATTCACTCCTCCCTCAACCCCAAGGCATTTAAGTACTTATCCATAATTCATTTATTTATTTATGTATGCCTCCCACTCTAGTTGGGGGAAGGGAACATGTTTACCAATTCTGTTATATTGTACTCTCTTAAGCACTTAGTAGAGTCCTCTGTACACAGTAAATGCTCAATAAATATGATTGATAATTGTGGTGTTGGGTAAGCACTTACTATGTTCCAAGCACCATGATGAGTGCTGGAGCAGATAGAGGGTAATCAAATCGGACACAAGGATTGGAGAGGGAGGAGGGAGAGAAGGGAGGGGGAGAAAAAGCAGAGAGAAGAGGTGGGGGGAGACAGTAATGATATTCATAATTTCTGTGGTGTCTCCTTGGTTATGTCACCTATAGAAATAATAATAATGATAATGATGGTATTTAAGTAGTAAGTACTACGTGCCAAGCACAGTTCTAAGCACTGGGGTCGATACAAGCTCATCAGGTTGTCCCACATGAGGCTCACAGTTTTAATCCCCATTTTATTCATTCAATAGTATTTATTGAGCGCTTACTATGTGCAGAGCACTGTACTAAGCGCTTGGGATGAACAAGTCGGCAACAGATAGAGACAGTCCCTGCTGTTTGACGGGCTTACAGTCTAATCGGGGGAGACAGACAGACAAGAACAATGGCACTAAACAGCGTCAAGGGGAAGAACATCTCGTAAAAACAATGGCAACTAAATAGAATCAAGGCGATGTACAATTCATTAACAAAATAAATAGGGTAACGAAAATATATACAGTTGAGCGGACGGGTACAGTGCTGTGGGGATGGGAAGGGAGAGGTGGAGGAGCAGATGGAAAAGGGGAAAATGAGGCTTTAGCTGCGGAGAGGTAAAGGGGGGATGGCAGAGGGAGTAGAGGGGGAAGAGGAGCTCAGTCTGGGAAGGCCTCTTGGAGGAGGTGATTTTTAAGTAAGGTTTTGAAGAGGGAAAGAGAATCAGTTTGGCGGAGGTGAGGAGGGAGGGCGTTCCAGGACCGCGGGAGGACGTGACCCAGGGGTCGACGGCGGGATAGGCGAGACCGAGGGACGGCGAGGAGGTGGGCGGCAGAGGAGCGGAGCGTGCGGGGTGGGCGGTAGAAAGAGAGAAGGGAGGAGAGGTAGGAAGGGGCAAGGTGATGGAGAGCCTTGAAGCCTAGAGTGAGGAGTTTTTGTTTGGAGCGGAGGTCGATAGGCAACCACTGGAGTTGTTTAAGAAGGGGAGTGACATGCCCAGATCGTTTCTGCAGGAAGATGAGCCGGGCAGCGGAGTGAAGAATAGACCGGAGCGGGGCGAGAGAGGAGGAAGGGAGGTCAGAGAGAAGGCTGACACAGTAGTCTAGCCGGGATATAACGAGAGCCCGTAATAGTAAGGTAGCCGTTTGGGTGGAGAGGAAAGGGCGGATCTTGGCGATATTGTAGAGGTGAAACCGGCAGGTCTTGGTAACGGATAGGATGTGTGGGGTGAACGAGAGGGACGAGTCAAGGATGACACCGAGATTGCGGGCCTGCGGGACGGGAAGGATGGTCGTGCCATCCACGGTGATGGAGAAGTCTGGGAGCGGACCGGGCTTGGGAGGGAAGATGAGGAGCTCAGTCTTGCTCATGTTGAGTTTTAGGTGGCGGGCAGACATCCAGGTGGAGACGTCCCGGAGGCAGGAGGAGATGCGAGCCTGAAGGGAGGGGGAGAGGACAGGGGCGGAGATAACTGAAGCTCAGAGAAGTGAAGTGACTTGTCCTAGGTCACATAGCAGACAAGTGGCGGAGCCAGGATTAGAACCCACATCCTCTGACTCCCAAGCCTGGGCTCTTTTCACTAAGCCGGAAGCAGCTGGCCATGCCTAGGATCATATTATCTCATTGGAGATATTTTATTGGCATATGCTATGCCATGGGCAGGGATTGTCTCTATCTGTTGCCGAATTGTACATTCTAAGAGCTTAGTACAGTGCTCGGCACATAGTAAGTACTCAATAAATGCTATTGAATGAATTTCCAGCAGCTGAAAATCCAGAAATCTGTAACATTTACATGGTGCTTAGCCCAACTGTGGCAATATGGGAGCTTTGTAGTCTCTCCAGTAGAATGAAGGTTCAACTTCTGCATAACGTGAGTGTGTGAGGAAACCAATCACTTATTTGATTTGGGAGATGCTCCCTTGGAGATGGATTCAAATGACCTAATTCATTTTGCTCAGCAATTTGTGCAGTTTAGGGAAGCTACTGGAAAATGTTTGGAAAATGGTTGAACAGATTGCAATTGCAATCCATTCCAATTAGACTCAAGCAGTGCAAAGAGCCATCAAAGACACAATTGTGAATTTAAATTGTATTGAGTGATATCAACCATAAGTAAAAGGCTTTTAAAATATACATTGGGGAGAACATTGAGAGATTTTTTAATGAGCGTAAGTAAAGATACTTAGTCGAGTTAAAATAAATATTCATGAATTATGATGAACATTTTAGTAACCATGTTTAACTCTATTTGGACGAGTCAGTGAATTGGCCTCTCAAAATGGCTGCAGAAAATTGAGAGAAAGTTTTAAATGGCAGATTTATTCAGCCACAGTTTTGGTTTTACCTTTGTAGGGTCAATGAGAAAGTATTCCAATAGTTTAGGTTCCATAATATTTCTCTTCTTAAAGTAGATGAGCCTGAAAAGTAATAGAAATGTTAAATCATCTTGAATTTAACAAGTGACAACCCAAATGACAGAGGTTTCAAGAAACTGTAAACGCAAATTAGACCACTGAAAATCAAAATTCAAATTTTAGATCAGGGATCATAACATCCCTTAGACATATACATGAAATTCCCAGTATTTAACACTTTCACTGATGGTTTCCTTTTTTATTGCTGGTTCGCTGGTTGAAAATTATCCTTCAGGTTTTTGACTTCTTCCTAGTAAAAACTGTCCCTGACAGGCATGGTGGGGATTAGAAGTATTTGTTCCAACTCCTTGTTCTACTCCTCACACCTTTCCCCCACCCACCCTCATTTCATAACGGCAGTAAGCGCTACCACCAAAGATTGGTAATTCAGTTGAGGCCAAACCTCTCCCACCCTGTCCTTCCCCACCATTCCTGTCTTCTCGTCTCCCCCTCCACCTTCCGTGGGCGACTTAAGCAGGAAAATCTCTGGTTTGGGAGCCAAGGATCCAGCCACTGCAACAGGACAGGAAAGAGGAGTCTGGAGATTCCACCCATGTCAGCCCCACCCTTTGTCGAAAGAGTGAAAACACTTTCGAGTCATAATCGACGGGGTTCTTAGCACTGACCTGGGGTTGGTAAAGAAGGTGGTCCAGCGAGGTAGTGCCGGTGCTGCTTCTGGGGGGCTCAGCTCAGAGTTTTCCATCGTATCTTACCAAGTTCACCTGTGAAACGTCCCTACTACCCCAGAGCAGCCTCCCTACTCATTCTCATACCCTGGATGCTATTTGATTTACTTTCTCTTGGAGCAAAGGAGTTAGGTTGTTATGGAAATATATTCGTTCATTCAATCATTTATTGAGTGCTTTCTGTGTTCAAAGGACTGTACTAAATGCTTAGGAGAGTACCGTACAACAACAGACACATTCCCTGCCCACAATGAGCTTACAATCTAGTGTATGACCAGTAAAACCGTGTTCCAAATAAGACCAACAACCTAGGGCTCGGGAGACGTAGGTTCCTGTGATGGGCTCTTCTGGGCAAAGACCACACTCTCTGTCACATTGTGCTGTCACTAAGCCAGGGTACTTGCTCCTGAAACTCTGTACCCCAGCAAAAACATGACTGACAGGGAAGAGAGACTGCTCTGGTGGCTCTGCACAAGCCACTAGGACCAAAATCAATTCTTCTGCACAAGCTCTTGATCCTACAAGTTCAGAACTGAGGTGAAATAATAATAACAATGATCATACCATTTTCAAAGTGCTTGCTATGAGTCAGGAACCGTACTAAGCACTGGGATGTATGCAAGATAATCAGGTCCAACAGACTAAAGAGAGAGAACAGGTATTTGATCTTCATTTTACAGATGAGATAATGGAGGCACCAAGAAACTAAACCCTTAGGAAGCACTAAATAAATACAAGCGACCAAGGTCAATAGCAGGCAAGTGGCAAAATTGGGATTAGAACTGAGGTCCGTAGACTTTTAGGCTGTGCTGTTTTCACTAGGCCTCTCTGCTTCCTGGAGGAAGAATCTCTCATCATCATCGGTTGTTCAGAAAAGAGAATTTCATCAGGTCGAAGGTGACCTGAAATAAAGACCTGGATCATCTTTTTTTTGGTAAATCCCTTTCTGCTTTGTCTATTTTTCAAGGATATCTGAAAAATTGGATTCAAGCTTTCTTTATTGGCTATAATTTCTTAGACTACTGGGTATAGGCCATTGGTCAGCCAATCAGCGGTATTTACTGAGTGCAGAGCTTTGTATTAAGTGCTTGGGAAAGTACGGGACAACAGAGTTGGTAGATGTGATCCTTGCTGCTAGCAGCTTACAGTTTACTATCTCTAGCTTTGGAGATTCTTTTAAAATTCCTGGTACACAAATGTGACTTTACCCTAAACTCTCTTCATTACCTCTCAAAATCCATTTTAATATTTTCAGTTAATATTCACTGAGTGCCCTGAGGATGCATTTCAGTGAATTGTTCAATGAAGCTGCTCCAAAAAAATAACACTTGGTTGTGTTTTGTTGGAATCCATGCGGCGTGCTTGGGCCCCTTCTGCAGACAATATTCTGTGCCTCGAGTGACCTTCTCCTCCAGGATTTCCATCTGATGGAGAGGGGAAGAAATTATTTCTACACACCAAGTGCACAGAGTGTCAATTCCAGTATGGCATAAATTATTTTTTTAATTTGCTGAACTGGTGGCAGAATGCAAAATTGCATTGCCTGACTGCCTTTCAACATCTGGTCTCATTCCCCAGAGTATACTTAGCATTCCCCAGTTCCCCGTGGTATCCTCTAGATCTCCTACATCTCTAACGTAGAAGCAGTTGAATAAAATGAATGGAGCTTTTTACGTGGAATAGAGCAGTCATGGTATTTATTAAGGACTTACGAAGTGTCAAGCGATGTCTTAATGCTCGGGTAGATGCAAGAAAATAAGAATCTATGTCCCAGTTTCTTTGGGGGAACTTTTTCGTTTACAGAACCGTGATTAATAACTTCTGACTGACAAAACCAGCTATCAGTGAAGCAATAGTAAATGAAAATGAGGGGGGATTTTCCTGTTAAAATGGTCCATTAGTGGTTAACCAAAGCAGATTCAGTGGTCTGGGTGATTGGAGCGAAGTGATGACCTGACAGAGCTGTTGTCCTGGGCCATCTGTCAATGGACTATAGACCATCCCAAAGCGTGGCTTGATCGACCCAGCCCAGGAATTCTTTAAAATGAGGAGATTTGAAAAATAGACACTAGAAAATAAGATTAGTGGGAACTCCAACCCTTAGTATTAATAGTAGTAGTGTTTGAGCATCCTTCAGCGTGGCTCAGTGGAAAAGAGCCTGGGCTTCGGAGTCAGAGGTCATGAGTTTGACTCCCGGCTCTGCCACTTGTCAGCTGTGTGACTGTGGGCAAGTCACTTAACTTCTCTGTACCTGTTACCTTATCTGTAAAACGGGGCTTAACTGTGAGCCTCACGTGGGACAACCTAATTACCCTGCATCTACCCCAGCGCTTAGAACAGTGCTCTGCACATAATAAGCACTTAACAAATACCAACATTATTATTATCCTTTTGGTCCAGTGCCTTGTGCCAAGCATCTGGGGGCAGAGTAGCAGCATGACTGAGGAGTAAGAGAACAGGCCTGAAACTCAAAGCAACTCTTTTTTAATCCCACCTCTACTGCTTATCTATTGCGTGACTTTAGGCAAGCCACTTTAAATTCTCTGTACTTCAGTTTTCTCATCTGTAAAATGGGGATAAAATACCAGGTCTTCCTCCGTACCAGGCTGAGAGCCAGCCCCTTATGGGACAGGACTTTGTCTGACATGATTATCTTTTCTCTGTCCCAGCACTTAGTCCAGGGCTTTACACGTAGTGAGCACTTTACACATGCCATAGTAATAATAATAATAATGATAATCGTTTGTATCATTAATATTATTATTATCATTACCATAATTGGGGAAGGGGCCTTTCCTGATTAAGCCCTCTTTTTCTCAACTTCCTTTCTCTTTGGATCACCCATGTATTTAGATTTATGCCTTTTAACCACCTGATATTCAGCCCCCCTCAGCCCCACCGCATTTATGCATATCTGTAACATTTATTTATATTAAAGTTTGTCTCCTCCTTTAGACTGCAAGCTCATTGTGAGCAGGGAATGTATATACTAAGTCTGTTGATTTGTACTCTCCTCAACACTTCATACAGTTTTCTGCACATATTAAGCAAGATTCTCTTTATCTTGATGGTATTGACGTCTGACTACTTGATTTGTTTTGTTGGCTGTCTCCCGCATTTAGACTGCGAGCCCGTTGCCTGGCAGGGATTGTCTCTATCTGTTGCCGAATTGTGCATTCCAAGCACGTAGTACAGTGCTCTGCACATAGTAAATACTCAATAAATACGATTTAATGAATGAATTAAGCATTCAGTAAATACCATTGGTTGATTGGGAAGGATAAAACAAAGTCAAGACACTTTTCCTGTCAATAAGTAGTAACAGTAATATTTAATAAGAACTTATTCTGTACAGACCACATACTGAGTGTTGGAACAGAATGCACAGGTGGGAATTAGACATGGCCCCTCTCCCTGTGGGGGAGAGAGACAAAAATATTTACAGACTCAGTAGTTGAGCTAAAAAATCTAATAAATGTCTATATAATGTCCTAAGAATGAGTATAAATAAGTCCATACGTGTTAGAGCTGATGGTTTAAAAATCTTTAAAACGTTGGTAATTATCACTTCTCAAAACTCCTCAGGAAGGAAGAGACCAGGATTTCACCAGCCAGCTTATCCAACAAGGGCTTAGCAGATGAGTGTCAGGAAGTTGTTCAGTTGTGGAGAAAAGAGCATCCTCACAAACCAACTATTTACTTTCCGGCTGCATTCTGTTTCACGTTATTCACAAGTCAATCAATCAGTATATATTGAGCACTTATTCTGTGCCGAGAACTGTATTTAGCATTGGAGAGAGTTCAACAGAGTTAGTCGACAATTGATACAGTGCATGCAAAAAATGTTTTGGGCAGGAACCTAGCATTAGCCACTGATAGCCTCTGATAAGAATGGACTTGTGGAGATGTAAGGAACAGCCCTTTGCATTCCAGCAGCAGTCAGACAAATTATCCCTGTTTTGACTTGGAAACAGTTGACTAATTGCACTGCCAAAGTGTTTTTTGCTGGGTGGTACAATGGTATTAAGAAATGGATTTTTCCACTGATTATTTCAGGATGGCAATTAGTGCTCTGTTACTAGAGAAGTTCTGTGGTGTGGAAGTTACATCCACAGAAGGGACAATGCTTCTCAGAATGATTAATTTTATTGCAAAGCACAGATTAGAGTCTAATAATGATAAGCATCTTAATGTCATTTGCTGATTTAGGCGTTTGGCCAGCTCATCATAAAGCAATTATAAAGCAAACAGTCCATCATTAGTGCTCTAAAGTATCTATTGACCTTGCCATATTCCCGACAAATTGCAAAATTGAGGCTGCCTTTCTGATGTACCCATTTTCATTGGTGATGAGCATGAGCCTATTTTGGGGAAGATTTGTATGCAAACTGCAGCCATGATCTATTACAGCCAACCTTTCTGAAAAGGTAGGTTCTTGATCAAGATGCAGGACATTTATTCATAAATCACTTCCTGTTCCAGGAAACCCAGATAAAAATAAGTATTTAACATTGTCCTTTAAATATGAACGTTCCCTCTCTCCAGCCTAAGGGCAGCTGCATTTTGTGGTTTTAAGATTTGGAGCAAAAGAGACAGGGTGGGCTTTTTCTAACTTGAATTCAGAAACAAAGTTCTGAATACCTGAATGAGTATTCCCAGCTTTACTAAAATGATTTTGAATTAGAAGGAACTTATCAAAGTCATATTATTACTGAGCAGGGAAAATGATTTCTTCAAGTAATGTCAATCACATGATATGTGTTAGGGCACAGTTTGCTGAATACTGAAAACTGGTTTCATTTCCTTTAAACATTTTGCCCCTCTCACCTCATTTTGATCTTGTGCCTCTTTGTTCGGTAAGAGAAGGTTTTTTGAGTGGGATCCGTGCACCTCTATCTCATTTGCTTGCTTGCTTTTTAATTATAGAGAAGCTGTGAAACCCCTCAGATTTGTGGTTTGATTTTTTATCATTGAAACTTCTGAAATAACTTCACGCACCGTGAAGATAACTGAACGGTTTTCTTTTGTTAATTTCCCAAAAGACATTGCAGGCAGTTAAGGGCTACAGGTCAAGCTATGCCATCCTGGAGTGGTTTAGTATCTGGGCGATTGATACAACCAGGGCATAGCACCTCTGGATGAAATCCAGAATAGGTGGGGGATGGTGAAGGGAGTAATGAAATGGGCAAAACAAATTTCCAGTGGAGTGGTCCTATTCTTTAGCTCCCCTTTGTCCCTGAAGACACATCTAGTGTTTGATTTGGCCCTTCACAGCCTCTGTGCCTTGATCCAGAAGAGGGGCATGATGCTTTGAAGCACAGGGTCATGAATTGCACTGCAGTAAATTCAACAAGACTCAACCTTTATGAGCATCCAGTCTAAAAGTGTGTGTTGGTAAGACATTGTTCTTTTCAGACCTACCTTTTCTTTTATGGTATTTAAGTGCTTACTACATGCCAGGTGCTAAGCACTGGGATAGTTACAAGATAAGTAGGTTGGGCAGGGTTCCTATCCCATGTAGAGATCTCAGTCAATTCTCATTTTATAGATGAGGTAAATGAGGCACAGAGAAGTGAGCTCATTCAGATTTGCACTCTTTGTGTCCCACCCTCAGCCCCACAATGCCTATCCTAGGTTATTGATTTATTTTAGTGTCTGTGTCTCCCTCCAGACTGTATGCTCTTTGTGGGCAGGGAATGGTTCTACCAAATCTGTTTATATGGTATTCTCCCAAACAGCACAGTGGTCTGCACACAGTAAGTGCTCAATAAATATGATTGATTTATTGACTGATTACTTGTCCAAGGTCATATAGCAGACAAGTGGCAGAGTCAGGATTAGAACCCAGGTCCTCTGACTCCCCGGCCCGCCTTCTTTCTACTAGGTCATGTTGCTTCTCTCACTGCTTTTAACTGTGGCTCATGCAGTTAAAAACGTACCCTCAATACTCTCAAGGTTGATCTCTAAATGTGCATGTGTGCATATGTGTGTATATTAAATGTATTTATTCAACTATATATGTAGTTATACATATATAATGAATGTTATATCAACACACACATATGCTGAAACCCTAAGACATACATTTAAAATAGTGCAAAATTTAAGAACCCTTAAAGCTCGTTTGGTTAAAACAACAACAAAAATCTACTCTTTGAAAACCACTCAGAGGAACTATTCTCTTTAAAAGAGCACTTTGTGTTAACTGAGATAAACACGTCTTCTACTTTGTTGAGTTAATTCTAAGCACTAGTCTGCAAGAATGAAAAATTCTCACTGTATGTTTGTGACATTAATATATTATCATCCTTGACAAAGTCCACAAATGTAAAAAGCAAAATTTTAACTGCAAAGTGAAGAGCTAAAGAGTTTCGGAAAAGGAAGTTAAAGTTGGAATTCCTGTGAAATGAATCTCCCATGCTCTTTCCACTAAACTTCACTGTTTCTCACTTCATTATGCTGCTTCTTGGCCAGTCTGTGTCAAAAGCGTGACTAATTCACTTCTGAAGAAAGACAGAATGGCCAATTTTAGGTTCTTGGGCTATTTGGTTTTAGTAATTAGTTTTTCTTTCCATTGTTTGGAATTCAAGATCATCAATTACATGACTTGTCGTGATTTTTTCCCCCCTTGAATTTCTCTTTCTGAAAAATGCTAGGCCTGGATGCATGATTCACCAGCACTCGATCAAAACATTACTAAAAAATTAATTAGAGCATGTTCACCTCTAACAATTCCCACTTGCCACTTCAGCCCTGTGAAGTACTGTTGGAGGCTAAGGATATATGCTGTAGCATTCATATAGGTAAAAGGTCTCCTCTTTGGAAGGGCTGAGATCATTGAGAAACACATAGAATTTGGTAGTCTTTTAATGAATGTTTCCTAGGATGCACTTTGTCTAGGTTGGTAATTACCTCCCCAATCCCACCCATTTTGACTTCGAGGGAGACTGGAGGAGAAGAAAGATGTCATCCCCATCAATGTTTGTGAGCCTCTATCTAGGTTTATAACCCTCTAACAGTCAAGCAATCATATTTATTGAGCACGAACTATGTACAGAGCACTGTACTTAACTGTATTGGGAGAGCACAATATAGCATATTTAGCTTATAAATTGCCTGCCTATAAAGAGCTTACAGTCTAGAGAAATTCACATGTTTCTTTCTAGTAACACTTTGGGTCTATATTTTCTTCTAGATTTCCAAGTGAGAATAAAGATCTAGAGAATAAGCTCAGATGATTTATAAATGTCACTACACCTCCGAAATAAAAATATAGTCTTATATGGTGTACCATTTAAATACCCTAATTGTTTTATATCTTGTCAGGAAATTGCTGGAGTTTCGACTCTTATTTTGACGGCATACTGATGTGAGAGCTCATTGATAATCATGAACAGAAACCTCCATCATAAATTAGTATAAAAATGCAATCTTACAAAACTGTCAGGAATCCGAGGACTGAGAGGAAAACGTCTTTACTGAAGACTACTGCAGGTTTCTTGCCCTTGGTGCTATTTCTTAGGCTGCTTTCTCCCCTTGGCCCTCTAGGAGCTTCCTAGAGCCTGAATTCTGGGACATTAAGATCTGGGCATTTGCAAATAGTGGTCTGCCTAATCAGAAATAAAACCAGTCAGCTTTGGCATATGAGAATATGGCTACACTTCAACACTTAGATAAACAGCTTCATTTAAATGAAATGAAGAAAAAAGAAAAAATTAGATTTGGTAGCCTGGATCTCACTCACTTCCAGCTCACCGCAGTCTCTTGGTGTTGAAGGATGACGGCAGAGCTAAGACACTGTATCCAAGATGAGTGATTCAAAGTCATTGAGAGGGAATCTCAGGTTGAGGGATTTCCCAGCAATGCCCTGGATCCAACTGGATCTAGCAGATCATCTCAGCAAAAGCAGATTTCCTCACAGCAGAAAGCGACTGCATGTGAAATCTTCTGAGATTTTTGCAACCAGTGATGGAAGTCGCTACTACCAGGGAATCGAGTGCCATCAGACTCATCTTTCCCAACTGTCCATGGAAACTCTGCATGTGAATGGCTCTACTACTCTTCTAATTAATTTCTGTTAATTACAAACCTGGCCATTCTTTGGAAGAAGCCAATCACAACTGGAACCATTACTTCACAGGAAAGTAGGCTGAAGAATGTTTTAACTAATCAGCTGAATCAAATCCCAAAGTCTAGCCTGGTCTAGTCCCACAGTCCTAGGGCTTAGCTAGACAACTCACCTCTCAGAGATGGAGGGGTTAAGTGAAACTGTGGGTATATTTCAATTCCTTCCTCACAACTTGGCATTTACCCTAATACAAAACTCCCAACAGTTCCCACTGAAATTAACTCCCTTAATATCACCCAATGATATTAGAGCTCATACTGTGTACAGAGCACTGTACTGCCTCTTTGGGAGAGTACAGTGTAATAGAGTTGGTAGTCACATTCTCTGGCCACAAGGAGTATTCAGCCAGCAACGATCGAGCGCACGGTAAATGTAGCCATGAATGATTTACAGTAAAATAAGAATTAGAAGTTTCCTCAATTTGAGGTTTCTCTTTTACTGCATGTTACACAAAATTAACCACTTTTCAGTGGTGCCCAGAATTCTACCATCCTGTTTTTGTAAATCTAGTGACAGGCACACCCCCCCTGCATTTTGCTATCGTGGTTTACGGTGCCCCCAGAAGATTTCAATGTAATTATAGTCTTGTTATGTACAATGGGGGATGCTTTATTACTTTATAATGAACAGAAGACCACAGTAAGCTTAGAGATGCTGGTGATGCTCTCATTATCATCCCACTCTGATTATGAGATTAGCAATGAACCACCAGGAAAGAGTGCAGCAAGAAAAACATTGAAAACATACAAGAAATATTTGAAAAGAGAAATTAAGTGTTCACAAGATAATTTTTGCGAGAATTTTGTGAGCGAAATGTGTTAACAATATTATGATATTTTGAAATTGTCAGTAAATGAATTTTTGGTACACTAATGAAAAGAAATTGGGTTTCTTTAGATGCCATATGAGATAAGTAATTTGGGAAGCCCCACATTATACCTGGCAAGAAAATTTGCAAATCATTAAGGGAAAAAAAAGGATAATACTCAGAGGTACATTTTATTCCAGTAGTTTTTCTTTCTTAACCAGTCGTAATAAACATTTAAAAATCCTCTTTCAAGTTTAATAAACTTTGGCACAAATAGAGAGCAAGCAGTTAACACCACCAACCTAAAGGTGTCAGTAGACTAGCCCATTTTGTTAGCCTGAAAATATTAATGAGACTGGAAATAAAGTAAACTCAACACAACATTTAAAAAAAAATTCAACTTCTTTCTAGAGGAGATTTTAGCCAGATAAATAGCACTACATCAGCCAATAATAATAATAATGATTATGGCATTTGTGAAGCACTTACTATGTGCCGAGCATTGTTCTAAGTACTAAGGTAGATATGCGGTAATCAGGTTGTCCCACATGGGGCTCAATCTTAATCCCCATTTTACAGATGAGGTAACTGAGGCACAGAGAAGTTAAGTATCTTGTACAAGGTCACACAGCAGACAGGTGGTGGAGCCGGAATTAGAACCCATGACTCCCAAGCCTGGGCTCTTTCCACTGAGCCACCCTGCATCGACCAATCAGTAGTATTTATTAAACTTTATATGCACAGTACGGTATATAAGTACTTGGAAGAGTTAAGTGCAACAGAATTAGTAGACATTTTTTCTGACCACAACAAGTTCAGAGTCGAGGAGGGGAGACAGATATTAATATAAATAAATTAAGGGGCTGATGTTGGGGTGAATACCAAGTGCCCAAAGCATACAGATCCGAATACAGAGATAATGCAGAAGGGAGAGGGAGTCAGAGAAAAGAGGGCTCTTTCTCATTCTTCTCTTCCCCACACAAAAGGTTTTGACTGGGGCAGGGATTGTGTTTGATATTTTTTTCTTTGTGGCCCCAGACACTGTTGGGACAGGACTGAGGGAGTGTGAATTTTTCCGTGCAAACCATCGGCATTGTGAGCAATTCCTTCACTTTTGTTCTTGAAGTCTTCGTGACTGAAGGGAAACCCCTCCTCCCATCAAGGCTCTTGCAACGGGAGACTCCATCACTCACACAATGCTCGGCAACACGGTCGGCTTTCCATAAAATGCCGCTCTTGATGATAAAGTGCAAGGACAATATATAATAGTGAGCAAAGTGCTTAATTTTTTTATCTTAGCTTTCATGACAAATACAAAAGTAACTGTACTGTGAAATTTCATTGCTAAGGGGAAAAGCAGATCATTATTAATTTCCAAGGATCTCAGTGTGATAACAATACAGAATTATCTAGATAATTGGAAACAAACAAAAAAATCTCGTTTAGCCAGATGATTCAGATAAGTACTCAATTATTCTACTTTTAGTTCTCTTACTATGCAGGGAAATAATAGCAATTCTAGCCCTAGCTACTTTATAGAGATGTTAAGAAGAGCAGTTTGCTTTTATTGTAGAAAAGGGTACCCTGGGCCCTATTTATGTGCAGGACACTGTACTAAGTGCCTGGGAGAGTACAATACAACAATAAACAGACACATTCCCTGCCCACAGTGAGCTTATAGTCTAGAGGGAGAGACACGTAATATAAATAAATAAATTACAGACATGTACATGAGTGCTGTGGGGTTGGGAGGGGGAATGAATAAAGGGAACAAGTCGGAGTAACACAAGGGAGTTGCAAAAAAGGGGAAGGTCACAGATCTGGTGACCTTCCAGGTCACATTTCTCTTTCCCTCTTCAAAACCTTACTTAAAAATCACCTCCTCCAAGAGGCGTTCCCAGACTGAGCTCCTCTTCCCCCTCTACTCCCTCTGCCATCCCCCCTTTACCTCTCCGCAGCTTAAGCCTCATTTTCCCCTTTTCCCTCTGCTCCTCCACCTCTCCCTTCCCATCCCCACAGCACTGTACTCGTCCGCTCAACTGTATATATTTTCATTATCCTATTTATTTTGTTAATGAATTGTACATCGCCTTGATTCTATTTAGTTGCCATTGTTTTTACGAGATGTTCTTCCCCTTGACGCTGTTTAGTGCCATTGTTCTTGTCTGTCCGTCTCCCCCGATTAGACTGTAAGCCCGTCAAACGGCAGGGACTGTCTCTATCTGTTGCCGACTTGTTCATCCCAAGCGCTTAGTACAGTGCTCTGCACATAGTAAGCGCTCAATAAATACTATTGAATGAATGAATCTGGTGAGTGGGCCAGGCCAAACCCCCAAGGGTTAGATGAGGGAGCTGGCTTTCAACTAGTAGGGAGTTAAGCTCTATCCCCATCAGAGGAAAGTGAGTCAAGGCTGAACACTCATAGAGCGGGGGGGAAAAAAAGGGAGCTGTGAATTGGCTGTAAGGTCCTGCTTTTGTTCTTCTTTTTAAAAAAATGGCATTTGTTAAGTGCTTAGGAACTGTACTAAGCACTAGGGTAGGTACAAGCTAATCAGGTTAGATATAGCCCATGTTCCACCTAGGGCTCACAGTCTTAACCTCATTTTGCAGATGAGGTAACTAAGGCATGGAGATGTTGTGTGATTTGCCCAAGGTCACACAGAAGACAAGTGGCAAAAACAGAATTAGAACCAAGGTCTTTCTGACTCCCAAGTCTGTGCTCTGTCTACTAGGCCATGATTTTCCCTGAGCTTCATCCAGAAAAGTTTCCTTGTGGGCTTATATTTCTCTCTACCCAAGCTCGACCTGACTGCAAGCTAACTGTGGACAGGAAATGTGTCTACCAACTCTGTTAGATTTTTTTTTGTCCCAAGCACTTAGTACAGTGTTCTTTCCCCAGTAGGCACTCAACAAATACCACTAATTTATTGGTAGAGTTGTGTTACTTTGGAGGATATTTTAAATTAAACCTCATTTTCCAGTTGCTTTTTTCCCCCTAAGCAAAACTCGTCGGCTAGCACATGACTTAACCATATGGCAAGTTAGTCAGACCCCAGCTTGGCCCTGATAGTCTTGATGCTCAGGACCTGTAAGTATTAGCTTGCAACCCTTGTTCTCTATTATTTTTAGTAGTGATCTCTCCCCATTGGTGTTATTAATTCAATCCTGACTGTTCTCTTGTCTGGCTTGGAAGTTTGGTTCAGCCACAGTCACTGGGACTTCCAGAAAATTCTCAATTCCTAATTCCAGATCTTCTGTTAGTAGTCCTAAATCCAGGATAGAAGACATTGTTTATGATTTTATGGCAAAGTAGCCCCACTTTCAATCAAACAAGAAAAAAAAATTTCCTGGACTCTAATCGTAACCCAGTTATTGGGGGTTTGGGTTTCATGGTCACCAAGTAGTAATAGTATAGAAGTGCTTGGGAAAGTACAACAGGAGTCCTGTACATTCACTGCCCATAAGACGTTTACACTCCTACACTGATAAAATCACATCTCCTCCGAAAGACCTTCCCAGATAAAGCCCATTATTTCCTTCCCCTCTTCAACTATGAACTTGGCTGTATACCCCTTAAGCACTTGGATACTAACTCTAGCCCCTCAATAGTTACGTAATTTTGTTATACTTTAATATTTCCCCTTTCTCTAATCCATTTTAATGTCCATCTGCACCTGTAGACTGTAAGCTTCTTGTGGGCAGGACCTCATCTACCAACTCGGTTGTAATGCACTTTCCCAATTCCTCTGCACACAGTAAGCACTCAGTAAAGACCATTGATTGATTACGGGGTGGAACAGACAGAAAAATATTTAAAATTACTCAGCTATACACTCTGATTCTGCCCATAACAACCTTAATTGTTTAATGGAAGCAGGCCCGTGCCTATTTCAGTCACAAGATGGCGAGGCTGGCAGGATTGCTGTGCTTTTTTTATACTCCAGGAAAACACAGCCAACATCTCTGGAGAACTCAATTTCCTGTCCAGAATTTCCAATCTTATTCATTCAATAGTACTTATTGAGCGCTTACTATGTGCAGAGCACTGTACTAAGCGCTTGGGATGAACAAGTCGGCAACAGATAGAGACAGTCCCTGCTGTTTGACGGGCTTACAGTCTAATCGGGGGAGACGGACAGACAAGAACAATGGCAATAAATAGAGTCAAGGGGAAGAACATCTCGTAAAAACAATGGCAACTAAATAGAATCAAGGCGATGTACAATTCATTAACAAAATAAATAGGGTAACGAAAATATATACAGTTGAGCGGACGAGTACAGTGCTGTGGGGATGGGAAGGGAGAGGTGGAGGAGCAGAGGGAAAAGGGGAAAAAGAGGGTTAAGCTGCGGAGAGGTAAAGGGGGGATGGCAGAGGGAGTAGAGGGAGAAGAGGAGCTCAGTCTGGGAACGCCTCTTGGAGGAGATGAGTTTTAAGTAGGGTTTTGAAGAGGGAAAGAGAATCAGTTTGGCGGAGGTGAGGAGGGAGGGCGTTCCAGGACCGCGGGAGGACGTCACCCAGGGGTCGACGGCGGGATAGGTGAGACCGAGGGACGGTGAGGAGGTGGGCGGCAGAGGAGTCCCAGCCTGCCATGGTTTCAGGATGCCTGAGGCCACCTACCATCCACTGAGGCAGCTTGAAATCCTGAGAGGCCTAGGGCAACTAGGTGGCAATCCTGCCCCTTCTCCTCCATACTATCCTGTCCATCTTTCACCAGCTGGAATGGCCCAGTGGATAGAGCGCAGGCCTGGGAGTCAGAAAGACTTGGGTTCTAATGCCAGCTCTGCCACTTGTCAACTCTGTGACCTTGGGCAAGTCACTTCATTTCTCTGTGCCTCTGTTCCCTCATCTGGAAAATGAGGATTAAGACAGGGAGCCCTGTGAGAGATGGGGACTCTGTCCAACTAGAGTATCTTGTTCCTACCCCAGGGCTTAGAACGGTGTCTGACACATAGTAAGCACTTAACAAATACTGCAGTTTTTATTATTACTATTATTTTCCCCTCTCTTCACTACCAAAGCCCATCTATGCCCCCTCCCACCACTTGCATGGCCAGAGAAAATAAGCTGTTTGTAAATGAGCCAAGTTCTTTCTGCCACAAGCATGGGATGTTAAGCTTACTTCATCTACAGAGACACAGATGCTCATCATGCATGAGCTAAGCATCCTTGCATGCAACCCGTTCCCCTTCTGCTTGAGCAAGGTTTATAGTGACTGCAGTTATGGGAGAGGAGCAGGGCTTTCACTGGATCCAGGCATTTTCTCACTGGACACCCCTTCACCTTCTGCTTCTCTGAATTTCCATTTCCACCTAACCCAATTTACAGGACAAAAGTTGAAATTCAAGCCAAGGCGTATGAAAATAAAGAAAATGGTCCATCATTAAGAGAACCAGGATATCTCTGCTTCTCTCCCTAGGCAAGAAAAAAAGCTTGAAATTACTATGTGCCACACTGACTGGCTGCATTACAATTCCGTATCCCCCTCTGTATTACTTCCTTTGATTGTGTAAGGTTCATTTCATCTCAATGTAGATTAAATCAGAACACTAACATTCCCAACTGGACCACCAGATGGAATCACATTTTAATTAACTTTTCAGCCAGCATACAGATGTGTCGCCTGTGAAACTTACTAACAAACTATTTGCTTTCAGCAAAATGAGAAGTTGTAGCGATAGATTCCAATCTGGAATGAATGAGCACATTGTGGGAACATTAACTCTAAAAAGAAAAAAAAAAGATCCTTCATTGGCCATACACAGAATAATACTGAGCAATTCAGAAAATTATGTCTCAGGATACTCCTAAACCACAGTAACATGTCGCATTTCAATTTACCTACCCCATTATGTAAGCACTTACTCATCCACACATCCATCTTTCCATTCACTTCTACCTCCTATTTGTAAATGAGCTTATGTCTGTCTCTCCGTCCCCATCACCCCCCATTAGACTGTAAACCTCTTGAGGCCAGGAATTGTGTCTCATTGTACTCTCTCAAAAGCTTAGTATAATGCTTTGTTACTCCCTATATACAATCGATTGATTAGATTCCAGTGAATATTTTGGGGTCCGAATGAGGTGCGCAGAGTTTAGGTTTAAAAGGATTTCTCAGAGTTTGTGAAATTAGGCTGCCATACACCATGTTAATTATACTCCACCAAAAATAAAGGAGAAAGAAGAATTTCCAGCTCCTGCTGGTCATTCCTCTAAAATCAATCAGTCAGTGGTATTTATTGAGTACTTACTGTGTGCAAAGCACTATACACCAGAGTATTGTTCCCTGACTAAAACAAGCTGAAAATAATAGTTATCCAATAATTGGGTGGGAGAGGTGCTATGAAAAGCACTTTAAACATAGTTACTGTCTTCTAAGAATTTTCATCTTGAAAAACTTCATCATCATGAACCTACTTTTCATTAATTTAGAATAAAGGGAGAATGCAGCTTGAATGGGTGGAAAAAAATCTAAATTGTGAACGCATTTATAATGTGACTTTATTGCAGTTCCCTGTGTGTGTTTTGTTGCTAAGTGCAACCTTTCCGGTGTTATCCTATTCTTAATTCTTCAAGTACTTTGATTCTTTGCTGCTTCTGCATATCCCTTGCCCTTGCAACAGAACTGAGGCTTTGTTACTATAGCTTTTTTCAAAAAGGTCTTTCAATGAAATCAATGTCTTCCTTCCCAGAGCAGCTAAGGAGAGACAAAGGGAGGAAGTGTGAATTCTAGAAGACTGGGGTCTGAATTCATTAGGGCTGTAATTACTGACAGACACAGTACCCTAGGAATAGGATGGTAGGAAGACCCAGTAAACTAAAAATCTTTAGGAACAATTGCTTCTCCTACTCTTCCTTGGGAGGGGAGAAAGGATGGGAGGTAGAGAGGAGAATGCCATCTACAATAAATCCAAGGAGAAATGCTTTCTGCTAGTTTATTCAGGACAGAACAACATCTTTCTCCTGTTCCCCAACTCCATATCCCTGAGCAAGAAAGCTTATATTGCAGACTGCATTTGGAAAGGTAGAAAGATCAGGGGATCTCAGTGCTTACTTAAGAAGAAAGGAAAGAGGCATGTTGTCCCTTCCCGTGGTCCAGACCACAGGAAAAATCTGTGAAGAAAATGACACTAAGCTGGGGATGGGGAAAGGAGGGACAATGGAGGACTGAAGGGGTGGAAGTCAGAATCCGGGGCATGGTGGATGGAAGGGTACATGAGAGCTATGAGGAACAGAGAACAAAACTTCTAAAAGGCATAATGCGTAGGGAGGGGAAGTTTAGAGGAGGCATGAGGGGGTTGGGCAGGAGAGGACAGGGACAGAGCACAAGTGGCAATACCCGATCACCACCCAAGGAGTCCAAGGAGGAGTGAGGGCCTATTTTTCTTCGATTCCAGTGAAACTCTACCTTAGTGATCCCCTGCCCCTCCACAGGGGATCACAGTGCATAGCCTGCTGTCAGAGAGATGGCCAGGAGGCAGCAGTGCTTGGGAATGGATTGCTAGGGTAATCCTTCTCTACTTCCCCACCTCTTTGTCCATGCTTAATAATAATGATGATATCTGTTAAGCACTTACTATCTGTTGAGTGCTGTTCTAAGCGCTGGGGTAGTTACAAGCTCATCAGGTTGGACACAGTCCCTTTCTCACATGGGTCTCAGTGTCTTAATCCCCATTTTACAGATGAGGTAGCTGAAACACAGAGAAGTGAAGTGACTTGCCAAGGTCACAAAGCAGACAAGGGGTGGAGCCGGGATTAGAATCCAGGTCCTCGTCACTCCCAGGCCCACTCTCTGTCTGTGCCGTGCTGCTTCCGAACAGCTGTCTGCATGCTGACTGTCTCTGTGAACAAGAGCCTTGTATAAATTTCCTCAGACAATAGCAAGGCTGTGCATGTACTTGAATCTTCTTGGCACAACCTTGTAGAATGTAGGAGGGGAAAAAGAGTGCCTTTTTTTTTCTTTTCCACAACTTGGATGGGTAAGATATAGTGGGAGAATTGCCATCACCCTAGATTTTCCCTTCAGAAGCAGTATGCATCTTTCCCTGCCTGGACTCTCGAGGCTCCCCTAATAGATTCAAGCCATTTTGTTTGCCCATTTCTAATTTATAATGGATATTAAAATGTAGTGTGCTTCTATCCATCTTTTAATGGGTTTAATGAATGTGATAAGCCTTGCATGAAAAATGGCCATTGCCCTTGTGGAACTTAAAATCCAAGTGATGGAACGAGGTACATAAAATTAGACACGGGGGAAAAATGACAACAGGCGGCTGGTGGATTTTGATTATAAGCGGGAGACCCATTAAAGTTCATTTATACCAGGCTCTCAAGTTTGGTTACAAACTTCTCTTCATTCAACTTGAATTGTTCTTGGAGCCCGAGTGAAAATATTAATAAGTACAGTTCAGAGGTTGAGAAACTGGGAAGTGGCATCCTTTGTGTACATTTAGAGGCTGAGCTAGTGGCAAGAGCGGCAATCGAACCAAGACTTCCATTTTCTAAGAGCTGTTATCCACAAGGCTACAGCTTCGAAACAGGGATCTCTGCTCGAAGGAAAGG
The DNA here is from genome assembly GCF_004115215.2 of Ornithorhynchus anatinus. Classification (NCBI taxonomy): domain Eukaryota; kingdom Metazoa; phylum Chordata; class Mammalia; order Monotremata; family Ornithorhynchidae; genus Ornithorhynchus; species Ornithorhynchus anatinus. Next base: position 13,825,220 of record NC_041739.1, read on the forward strand.
AATTAGATTTCTATCTCCTGGTTTCCCTGATGTGGGATATGATTTTGGCCCAGTGAGTTAACATCACGAAGAACTCTGACCCTTTGCTCTTCCTCTGTAGAGCTGTCTTTATTCTGAGAACACAATGAACAGACCTTAGTTTTGCAGGTCTATGTTGCTTTTATCATTTAGATCCAGTGTGCAGCTTGCCTTCCAGCTGGGCAGTAGCCCATTTTATCCTAGTGACTTCAGTTAGAAATGGACCTTTTCCCCTTTTTTCTTGATCAAGGACATACCTTAGAGTCCACTTCTCATCTACTAGAATTAAAAAAAAAACAAATAAAAGATATCAAATGCATGGGTCAAATGAGCTGTAATAGGAGTTGTTAACCTACTAACTTAAGGTATATCCAGTTCAGTTAAAATTTCCGAACAGTAATACCTTCTATTCCTTCAAGAGCCTAGTACTGGCAGTAAGGTCCCAGTTCAGAGTGGTGCAGGCCAGTATTAGAGTCTATTTCTGACCTTTCCTCTTCAGGACACCATTTATTTTAGAAATCAATGCAGCAAGTGTTACTTATTAACTCTGTCCTTCCCTCGTTCCTTCATAACTCTGCTTTTTGGAAATCTGAATCTACATTAGACCTATAGCTCGGGGAAGCCCACTCAAAAGAAAAAAATGGTCATATCTGACTTGTAGCTTTCTGGGAATGGTATGGACAAGATTCATTTGGGAAGTTGCTCGTGAGAGGGAAACCCATATGTTAGAAGACTCCAATTTGGCAGAAGACGGAATTTCTGAGTACCAAACATTTTGTTCCACTTTCACTGTAGAGACTCTTGGGCTTGAAAATGAATATCCATCTGTTGAAACTCAAGAAAACAAAATAATTGCAAGGGAGTTGGGAAAAAAAAATTGTGCCAGACTTGGTGATGGTAGTCATTTTAGTCTGGGAGTGTAAATCAAGCGTGTGAGAGTGTATATGGGAGTGTCGATGAAGCATATGCAAATATTCAACATGTCCAAATTTTATTGAAAAAAATTAGAACTTTGGTAGACCTAGCCATTTTCTTGATTTACTTACTTGAAACATGTTTCTGTCTCATATTCCACCTTTCCATGTTCCATTGTTAACTGAATATTTGAGTGCTTTCTATGTGCAGATCATTGTACTAAATTCTTGGGAAAGTACAATACAGTAGACTTGGTAATCCTAATAATGATTACTGTGGTATTGGTTAAGCTCTTACTACAGGCCAAGCATTGTGCTAGGTACAAAATATTCAGGTTGGACACAGTCCCTACCTGATGGGTTCTCCCAAGCTAAGTTGCTAGTTAGATCTTGAGCCAGTAATTATCCCATGCCCCCTGCCCTTTCCCTCCCTATTTGGAGGTCTTTATTTTGTTTCCCAGTATTCAGCAGGCTCTCATTACGCCCATGGTTCAGAAGAATAGGGTTCACCTACAAGGTCTCTTCCAGGTAGAAAGTTGGTTCTTTACCATGGAGTTGATTTTATTTTATTTCATCCTCTATGACCAGCCTAAATTGTTTGGTTACAGTGGAAACAGTGTCCTCATTGCCATTTTTAAGATTTGTAACTTGTATCCAATATAACAATAACATCTGGGAAGCTACAGGATAGAAACCGTTCTCCGGCTGTTCTGTGTCTCAACAGAGAGCGCCAATTCAAGATGAATGCCGTCATCTATAATGTTTTATAGAAGACATTGCGCTGTTAGGAGAAGTCACATGGAAAATTGGGCCATTGTATCTCACATCTGACCTAAAGGAAGGGTTTCACTAGCCATGTTGAGCCCAATCTCCATCCAGGGAGCAGAGTCAGACATCCCAGAGGACCTGGAATGGGGTTTCCCACCTTGATTCTGCCAGAGGAGCAGGTGCACTCTCAGTGCAGGCCTGCGTTGCCTCCGGCAGTATCTCCAGGCTGCCCTGGAGAGAACTCTGTCAGAACCATGAGCCTTCCAGAAAGTCTGACCGGAGTCCCTGAGCTCTTCGGTAGTCTCCGGCCTGCAGATGATCCCGAAGGAAGTGGGGGATCTGGTCTGGTATGGCCGATACTCTGGCTTTGGCTGGTGAGTAGGTCTTGGCTACACAGATGAGGCACCATGATGCTGAGGATGATGCCCTATGATGCACAGAGCTGTCCCTGGGCCGGGTCTACATAGGAAGCAGGATGACTGCCAGATGGTCCTGGGTGGTTTTGGCAGTGAGTGAGTTGGTGCTGAACTGGGCAGGATGGGAGCTGAGGTCCTCCTTGCCTTGTAAAACCACTTTAAAGTGGTTTAAAGGTGTTCTCCCTCTGATGCACACGTCCGTTCTCCCCCCTACTTAGACTGGAGCCCCATATGGGGCAGGGACTATGTGACATCTATTCCAGCACTTACTACCGTATTGGACACGTAGTAAATGCTGAACAAATGCATTATTAATAATATTGTGTTCCTTGCTACATTGAAAACAGTGTGGCCTAGTAGTAAGAGAATGAGCCTAGAAGTCAGAGAACCTAGGTTCTAATTCCTGTTCTGCCACTTCCCTGCTTTGGACATTGGGCAAGTCGCTTAACTTCTCTGTACTCCAATTTGTAAAATGGGGATTAAATACCTGTTCTCCCACCTATTCCATTCATTCGATCGTATTTATTGAGCACTTGTGTGCAGAGCACACCTATTTGACTAAGAAACCTATTTAGAATAGGAACAGTGTCTAATCTGACTATCTTGTATCGGCCGAGGGCTTAGTTCAGTGCTTGGCACGTAGAAAAGGCTTAACAAATGCCAGTTATTATTATTAGTGTTATGCATAATTTACTCACATTGAAAAGAGCCATCATTAATATGCCTGGTAGAGTCTGGATGAAAGTCAACTAAAGCAGCTGAGTAAGAAGCAGCCTTGATTCTGAGGAAGACTGTAGAATTTCATTTTGCTGGAGATCTTTACAAATATCAAAAAAAAGTTCCAATACCACCTTCAGTGGTGTGTTTAGTGTCCACAAACCTCCTGAAGTCCATTTTGGTAATTGAACCAACTAAACAGTCTTCTCTATACAGATGTCCATAAACTTTCTTTCCTCAACATCTGCCTCACATCTGCCTCAACAGCATCCAACAACGTTGTCAACCCCAGAATGAGGACCATGTCATGTGATCTTGAATGTAGGTGTCTGCAGGCTGAACAAGGTCATGGATGGTGTGGAATTCCCCCCGCCCCCCAACCACCTGCTCCCCCCACCATCACAAGTTTAGCTTCCTGTCATATTGCTCAAGGTTTACTGAAAACACAGTCAAAGGACAACCGTTATTCTTTTTTTAATGTTTCGGTTTGGGCATTTTTTTTGGTTCTTTTTTGCTTTTCCCTTCATTTTTGCACAGACTATATACGCAATCAGTTACTGTCCATTACGAAGGATCGTTGCATGTGCCTTAGAATTATGAATTATATTAGGAAATCAGTGAAGGAGGTTTGTTCACAATGAGCCTTAATTTTTTGAGGTTTTATAACTGTGTTCTACATAATAATAATAATAATGTTTGTATTTGTTAAGCGCTTACTATGTACAGAGCACTGTTCTAAGCACTGGGGTAGATACAGGGTAATCAGGTTGTCCCACGTGAGGCTTACAGTCTTAATCCCTATTTTACAGGTGAAGGAACTGAGGCACTGAGAAGTGAAGTGACTTGCCCACAGTCACACAGCTGACAAGTGGCAGAGCTGAATTTGAACCCATGACCCCTGACTCCCAAACCTGGCCTCTTTCCACTGAGCCATGACTGCTTCCACATGCCAAGCACTGTACTGGGGATTGAGATTGTGAGTCCTTTGTGGGACAGGAACTGTGTCCCAACCCAATTTGCTTGTATCCATTCCAGTGCTTACTACAGTGACTGACACATAGTAAGCGCTTAACAAATACCATCATTATCATTATTATCATTATGCACTGGGAGAGATATAGAATAGTCAGACTGGACCCAATCTCGATCCCATATGGGGCTTACAGTCTAAGAGGAAAACAATTATTAAATTCCTATTTGAATATGAGGAAACTGAGGCACAGAGAAGTTAAGAAGCTAAGGAAATACAGCTGACAGGTGGCAGAGTCAGGGTTGGAATTCGAGTCCCTGACTCCCAAACTCATGCTCGTTCCACTAAGCCATGCTAGTTGTGAAAACTCCCAGGAATTCTCCGGTTTATCTTTTGCCATTTTTTCAACAATAGTCAATCTGTAATATTTACTGAGTTATTGTGTGAAGAACACTGTACTAAGCGTTTGGAAAGATATAATGCAACAGAGTGGTAGACCTGTACCCTGCCCAGAAGAGGCCTAATGAACAAATAAGTGGCCAAATCTTGGTGAAGATTTTTTCCCCCCTGAAATATTAATTTTAGACCCAATTCCTGAGGAATTGCTATTTTCATTAAGCCCACTTTATTTGATAGACTCTTCCAACCATCCATCTGTTACTGATAGGCTTTTTCTATCGATGAGACACTCTAAGTGAGATCTTCATGACAGCTGGGGACAGAGTCAGCATTTGGAGACCACCTACAAGAAAACTTCCCATTGGTCATAGCAGGAGACATGATGGCTACAGAGTGGAGGAATTGAAAGGAGCCAGAAAGCACCTGTCAAAAACTGAGCAGCAACTGAAAGTCAGATGACCACTTGATCCACTCAGTCAAATGCAGGATGTTTCTGTTTTCCTGAACTCTATAATTAACAGCACTTTTCCCAGCTCTGTCGCTTGTCTGCTGTGTGACCTTGGGCAAATCACTTCACTTCTCTGGGTCTCCGTTACCTCATCTGTAAATGGGTGCTAAGACTGTGAGCCCCAGACAGGGCAGGGACCGTGTCCAACCTGATCTGCTTGTATCCACCCCAGCACTTAGTACAGTGCATGGCACATAGTTAAGCACTTAACAAATACCATAATACATTACAATACACTTTTCCGCAGATGTTCCTGCCTTTTCAAAAACTGTATTTTCAATTTTTGAGGGGGTGAATTGTTCTTTTTCAGCTGGTTCCCCTATAGTAGGATACAAAGAGTAAATATCTGAAGGGGACTCGTTTGTATTATTTTGTAGGTAAGATCATTAGGATCATTATGTTTTATGATTTTTTAATGGTATTTGTTAACCGCTATATGCCAGGCATTCTACTAAGTGTTGGGGTAGATACAAGAAGATTAGGTCGGACTCAGTCTGTGTCCCACATGGGGCTCAAGGTCTTAATCCCCTATTGACAGATGACATAACCGAGATATGGAGAAGTTAAGTGACTTGCCCAAGGACACACAGCAGACAAGTGGAAGAGCTGGAATTGGAAGTTAGAAGGACCTGGATTCTTTTCACTAAGGTATTAAGCACTTACTATGTTCTAACCCCCTGGATGGGCACAGGATAATTAGAGATGAGATAACCGAGGCACAGAGAAGTTAAGTGATTTGCCCAAGGTCACACAGCAGCCAAGTGGAAGAGCTGAAATTGGAAGTTAGAGGGACCTGGGTTCTATCCACTAGGGTATTAAGCACTTACTGTGTTCTAACCCCCTGGATGGGCACAGTATAATTTGATCTAACTCAGGCCTCGTGACCTACAGGCGGGGTTCACATTCTAAAGATGAGGGAAAACAGGTGTCTTAACCCCATTCTGGGGGGCTGGAAATACTTCAGCACTAGTTAACAGTACATTGTTAGGTGTTTGTTCCTTTGTCTGTGATTATAATGGAAGCGACCAAAGCAGAGGAAAAAATGTGTGCAGCTTTCAAGTTCAACTAGTCAACTGTCAACCCATTCACTTCTCTGCTATCAGCTAACAGTGAAAATACCCCCTGCACCATCTCCGTGGACACCATTTCTTTTCTATGCTAGCCTGAATATGCTTTTTTAAAACTATGTCCAACTAACTCCCTGCACCCTCAGAAATTCAGCTCACTATCCTTATCTGCTTATATCTGGGCTGACTGTCATGAGTGTGATGATGCATCTGATCATTTGAGATCCCCTTCGAGGGGAACCAGTGGCTGATTCTCCATATTGGACCACAATTCCAAGGAGTATGTATGCTACTCTATTTTTAGATCCGCGATATCCTCTGTCATGGCAACTTACATGCTCTCAGCTTTGTTTTACAAGGGAGTCAAAGGTGCCAGTTAATGTAAACACTAAAATTTCCAGCAATTAATGAGCCACTGGAACCTGCAGTAAACGTGTGTGTTTTAACCTCATTTAAATATAAACACAGAGCAAACATAACAAGAAATGACAGGGGATGTAATCTATTGTGCAGCAGTCTCAGAGCCACAAATTCCTGAACAGCATTGAGGAGGTCATCAGCCTCAATAAAACTTGGCCGTTTAGAGAGGAAGAACCTCCCAGGGAGTTAGTGGACCTGGGTTCTAATCCTGGCTCTGCCTCTTGTCTGCTCTGTGACTTTAGGCCAATCATTTAACTTCTCTGTGCCTCTTTTTCCTCATCTGTAAAACATAGATAAGATACCTCTTCTTCCTCTAAGAGTGTGAGCCCCATGTCAGACAGAAGCTATGTTGATTGTAGTCTAACCCAGAATTTAGCACAGTGCTTGGCACATAGTAAGTGCTAAACAATTATTATTATCATTATTAGTCCTATGGATGAACTAGTCACCAAACAGTATAGAAAAAATAATTAATGAACCCAGGTTTAAACATCCCTCTCTACTGTAGTCCCTCTGACCCAGTTCAACCTCAGAAATTTGATGCTCAGGAGTAGGTCATTCTAAAGGGATCAGCGTGATAAAAGGAACAGATTAGAAAAGTGCTAGGAAGTCATTTTGCAGGATTAGCATCTATTCCTGTATAAAGACAAGGGAAAGGTCAATCCTTTTGGCACTCCAGATCGTTAGTCAAAATAGACATGGATTTAAAGCAACTGGGGCAGCCTCATTTTCCCCAGAACAGGAAATATAAGTTGTCTTTTGGGATCCAACCATTTACATTTTTACATTAATGAGTATAATGAGTATGATATATCTGATTCCTACTCAATATTATACATTTAGAGGAGAGGAAGAAAGCCCAGAGGACTCCTCTGGGCTCTTTGAAGAAAAAGTGCCACTTAAATTCAAGGTATTATCATTATTATTATTATTGTTGTTATTATGGTTATTTCTTATTTTGATTTTCTGCTTCTGAGGCTCATTCTGAAGTGTTGTGGATCGTTAGGGTTTCTCCCACAGGATCAGGCCATTGCAGTTTCCAAGCAACTGCTGTAATCCCGAGAAGACTCGTGGAACAGTAACTGTAGCCATAAATGGAGGGAATTCAGTGGCAGTTGTAAACTGCAGCAGGTTGCCAGGGACATAATGCCAGCAGAGATGAGAAGGAATTCCTTTCATGCATTTCTGTTTTTATAAAGCCCTAGGATAAGAACTGGCTGCTATGGTGATAAGAGAAGAGAGGGTCAGGAGGGTTCGGGGGAGACTGGGACTGGGCTGGGATGGGAGGAGATGTGTAGTATATATCTATATATATATGTGTGTGTGTGTGTGTGTGTGTGTGTATATACATATATATACTAGTATATGTCATATATTTTGTCCATTTACCTTGTGGATCTGCATATATATATATACATACATACATATACAGATTCACAAGTTAAATGGAGGAAGCATCTGGAGCTCGTAGTGTAGATAGTAAAATTGGGCGTTTCTGGGGGAAGGAAAGGGAAGTTCTCGGGATTCTGATCCTGTTTCAAATTCAAACTGCAACAGTGCCCTGTTAGAAAGGAGGGAGGCATACCTAAGACCTCCTGAGGAAATAAGCAGCATCTGAGTGAACCAAGCTACTTCCCTGCGACAAACAGCGCTTAGTAGTCTGCAGATCAGAGCCCAACTCCATCAGGAACTTTTAGCATAGTCATGGACGCGATGAAGCTGGGGTGATGGGGGAGAAAAAGGAAAAGTCTTTTCATGTAATTGCCAGGGTCAAAACTTCTTTCCACTCAGCAGTTTGCTTGTGCCCCTGCTGGCAAAGGGCTCTAATTAGGATGGCCTTGGTTATACAGTGTTCTAGAAGAAGAAGAGGCAGAAAGCAATAGATGTCATTTTTGCTGCATCTCTTCTGTCTTTATCAACAGCATTCTACCATTGAAAACCCTTCAGCATGTCTCCAACAACAAATGAATGTAATTCAAGTGTTAGTGCAATCATGCAAGTCGTTCATAATTTCAGGTAATTTAGACATTAGCAAGTAAGTAGCAGAAGGTGGTTCTGACATGGAGAAATGTATTGCAAATTATATCGCCTCTATTAACACTACAGCACTGTGATTAATGTGGGGCGATGCCATATTGAAAAGCAATAGACTAGTGGGGAAAATGTATTATAAAGAGTTCTACTTCTTACCGGTGGAAAATGATTTGCGAGGTCATTCTATGCAACTGGAGTAAAGATTCCTACAGCATTTTGAAGATATGGATGTACTTTAATCTTACCATAAAAGCAGGCAGAAAAAAATGATTTCTGGGCTTTCATACATAAAAGAAATTTGAGTGTTTAATATCAGGGCAAACTTTTCCTGAGGGAGCAGTGAATATTTATTCTGAATGGTTAGTGTGATATAACTTAATATGATATGATTATCTCTATTTCTGACATTTTATTCTTGAAGACCTGAATAGAGTACTTTAAGTTTTTTTAGTGTCAGCAAGTTGGAGGGAGATATTTAGTTGCACTGAAGTTTGAGGGTCTCTAATAAAATATTTGGTGCTTTTAAAAATTCTGTCTGACATCTAGAACTCGCATTGAGTTTGCATTATAGGTGAGAGACATGAGTATCCTCTAACTCCTCTTGTCAATGACCATTTGTCTTCCCAGGATTCTACTCCATCCCACAGAAGATGGGTCTAGAAAATTATCTTCAGGTCTTCCAAACCACTCTATCAAATTGTACTTTCCTGAGCACTTTAAAAACATGCTCTGCACACAGTAGGCTCTCAGTATATATGATTACTGATTGATAAAGTGGCCCATATCAAGCGAAGCAGATGGTTGAAGGATGATGTCACTGACTTGATTCATGTTGGTGGCCTGAAAGGGTGATTGATTCATGGCTTTTATTTTTTGTCTGCCCTGAGTATATACAGGCTGAATAACTGTTCATTTCCCTATTTTCCTTGGACATATTGTATTAGGTGATTGCCAAAATAGGAAGAAATGTCCGGCCATGATAGTGACGGCATAGAGAAAGCTCCATAGAATAGCAGCCCAAGATACCACCTCCAAAGCACCTGGATGCAGTTTGTTATAGTTTATCAAACTTTCTCCTCATTCCTCCCCACTTCCACTGCTGCTGTGGCCAGATACCTGACACACACGTTCCCCCTCCTCACCCCCCCACATCCCCTCCCACAAGCACACCTTCCGTACAATCTGCGAGTAGACGTGCATATAGTAAGTAGAAGGAATGAGCTACGGGATTACTGCTTTTACCAGCACTCCTCCCCCTCTAAAGTCTTCCCCTCTAAAGTTGGTGCTAGGTTCTTTGGGCCCTGGTAGATTAGAAGCTGGAGGAACTAAAGGAATAAAAGCTGGGTGATAGGAACAGTTTTTGAAGAAAAAGCAGGATAATTGGTTTCTAAAAATATGCTCTCAACTTTTCTCTTTCTTAAGTTACATTCCCCAGGCATTTTGCCATGGTATTTGATGTTTGCGAGAGATCCCTGTATTTGCTCTCGGATGAAATCCCGAGAGAAGGAATGCAGCTGATTTTACATCTGTACTTGAATCACAGAGTGCTGGGTGAGGGACTAGGTTAATCACGTAGCTGCAAACATCACTTACAAAAGGAAAAATCTCTCTTGATAAGCCCCATAAAGGCCTTCCTGACTGTGTTTTACTATCTAATAATGACGCACCAGGTGGCTGATGATACTGCGCCTCGGTGGGAAGAAGCCATTATTGCCCGATAACTTACTCTCCACTGGGTCTCAGTGCTTAAGAAGACTAGATAAATATTCCTGGTAATCCATTTTCCTAGACCTGAAAAAAACAACATAGTCATCAGAAAGCAGGGCCTAGGGTGTTATCGAAGTGGAAACTGCTGCGCTCCCTTATGTGCGGTGTCATTCTGTGGCCCTCCAGCCATGTCACATGGAGGTGGCCTATCACAGTTGTCAATTTGACTTCGGGCCTATTAACTGGGCCATAAGGATACTAATGGGAATTGGAAGGGTTGAAAAATTGGCAGCAGATGAAGGCTATTGAGACCATGTGGGAGTAGGAGGATATAAGGGATGAAAGGTTATTGGGACCCCTGAAGATTTTCCTTATGCACCAGGAAACTCATCTGTGGAGAAACTCCAAGCCCTGATTCCTATTGCCAGTGAACTTAGCTAACTCTTTGTTTTAACTGTCCCTCAGCCACCAAAGTTGAGTCTCAGTTTTCTGAGATCCAGACCTCATGCAGTATTGGAAAGCCTGTGCCCCAAAAGAACCATCTCTGAGACCATGGAAAGAGCACAGGACTGAAAGTCACTTGACTGGGGTTTTAATCCCAGTTCTGCCCCTTGTCTTCTTAATTCAATTTCTCTGTGCCTTTACATACTCATCCTTAAAATACAGTGGCTGCTCTCCTGATTAGACTCTGACCTCTATGTGGAACAGGGACGGAGTCTGATCTGATTAATTTATATCTACCCCAGCGCTTAGAACATGCAGTAAGTACAACAGTCCCTATACTAGTAGGAACCACTTAGTATGAACTGCAGTGATATCTTTATTATTATTGTCATTATAATTGTTATGTTCTATCAATGAGAACTTTAGATGAGAGGAGGTGTTTCCACATCTTTCTGGATTTTGATAGATGACTTTGGAGAAAAGAGAAATGGCAGATTAGAATTCTCTTGACTTTGAAGAAGAAAAAGAGCAAAATTTAATCTTTGTGTCTGTGATTTCCTTGTGCCACCAGAGATCAAAGCCAAAAGATGACTGTAAAGAATCAAACTATCTCATGGTAGTGTGATACTAGTATTTGGGTTTCTCAGGGGCACCTTTCCCTTTCTTCTTTCAGTATGCTAGGGGAGAAAAAAGAGGATATGGAAGAAGAAGCAGGACTATCAAGGGATTCAGCCAAAAAACTTGCTTTTGACAATACTTCCTTAGTCTTTTTTAAAGTTTCATTTTTTGTGCTAAACATTGGTGTTCCCCACATTGCCTATTAGTCAAAATTAGTTGGGTTTTTTTTTTTAATTTACAGTTGATATAGGGATTATTTCCCTTACTATACAGCAGGATTCTGTGCAACTTGGAAATGAATGTTTTGATGTTGGCTATGGATAAAAGCTGTGCAAGAATCCTAGTCAGGTGTGACAGGACTTCAGCTATTGTGTGATAGGGTTATCCAACAAAAATGAGCAAAACAGACAATCTAGAAAAATGTGGTAGACAGAACCATCCACTGTCCTGCATAAATATTGAAGGGTAGTGTGCACAGTTTCAGCAATTCTTACACTTCTAGTCATTTTACCCACATAACCCTGCCCAACTGGTCCAGTGAGCACCAACATGGCAGATGAGATGAGCTTTTGACCAGAGGAATTTCCGCCCAACAAAACTGTATATTTTGCAATCTATTTCTGAATTTGTCCCTCCTTATAATAATAATGATAATAATTGTATTTGTTAAGCGCTTACTATGTGCCAAGCACTGCTCTAAGCGCTGAGGTAGATACAAGATTCAGGTTACCCCATGTGGGGCTAACAGTCTTAATCCCCATTTTATAGATGAGGTAACTGAGGCACCGAGGAGATAAGCGACTTGCCCAGAGTCACACAGCTGACAGGTGGAGGAGCAGGGATTAGAACCCATGACCTCTGACTCCCAAGCCCGGGCTCTTTGCACTGAGCCATGCTTCTTTCTTCTCTCCTTGACCACATCTTCAACCTCTCACTCTCCACCGGTTCCTTCATCACTGCTTTCAAACCTGCCCATAGATCTCCTATCCTGAAATCATCCTCCCTTGGTCAAACAGCACCTTCCAGGTCCCTCCCTACTATGGTTCTTTTCCAAACTCCTGGAGTGAGTTGTTTTCACCCACTCCCTCCACCTCCTCCCCTCCAATTCTCCCTTGGATCCCTGCAATCTGGTTTTCACCCCTACATGGAAATGGCCCCCTCTAGGGTCACTAATGACCTCCTTCTTGCCAAATCAAATCATCTCTACTCTATCCTAATATTGTGTGACCTCTCACCTGCCTTCGATGTTGTGGAAACACACTTTAACCTTGGCTTCACTAACACTGTTCTTTCTTTGACCTCTCCTTCTCAGTGTCATTCACCAACTGCTTCTCTGCTTCCCATCTTCTAACTGTGGGAGTCCTTTGAGGGCCAGTTCTGGGACCCTTCTATTCTCCATCTATACCCAATCCCACAGAGAATTCTTTCACTCCCATGGCTTCAACTACCATCTCTGTGTGGATGTAGAGAAGCAGCATGGCCTAGTGGAAAGAGTCAGCCCTTTCTCACAAGCCCTTAACTTTGACACGATCCTTAACTCATCTTTCTCATTCAAGCCACATATTCGGCCTGTCACCAAATCCTGTCAATTTACCCTCTAGAATCCACCCTTTCTTCTCCATCCAAACTGATCCATACTGATCCAAGCACTTATGATACTATACTGATCCAAGCACTTAAGATACTCAGCCTGTATCAACCTCCTCACTGACCTCTCCGCCTCCTGTCTCTCCCTTTTCCAGTCCACACTTAACTGCACTACCTGAACCATTTTTCTAAAAAAGAGGTCAGTCCATAGCTCCCCTTTCCTCAGAAACCTCCAATAGTTTCCTATCCACCTCTGCATCAAAAAGATACTCCTTACCATCTGCTTTATAGCAGTCAATCAACTTTCCCCTTTGTATATTACCTTGCTGATTTCCTACTACAACCCAGCCCACATACTTATATTCACCGTACCTCATTCTTGCCTACTTCGCTGCTGATCCCTTGTCTGTGTTCTCCCTCTCGACTGGAGCTCACTCCCCTTTCATATATGATTGATCACCATTCTTTCCTTAGTCAAAGTCTCCAAGAGGCCTTCCCTGACTAATCCCTCACTTGCCCTAATCATCTTTCCTTCTGTGTCATCTAAGTACTTGGATCCATATCCCTTAAGCACTTGGATATTCACCCCACCTTCAGCCACGCAGCACTTTGGTGCATATCATTATACTCTGCCATGTCACCTAACTGTAATTTTTTTTAATATCTGTCCCTGCCCTCAAGTATATAAGCTCCTTTCATTGCATTGTACTCTCCCAAGGGATTAGCACAATGCTCTGTACACAGTAAGCACTCAAAAACCACCGATCAATTGGGTGATTGAACTGTAGAACTTGCTGCTCGTCATTTGTACAAATTACACGAAAGCTGTTTAATCAATCAGTCAATCAAAGGCATTTATCTAGAGTGCTTGAGAGCATATAGTGCAATCTAGTTGGAAGACATGATGCCCGCCCTCAAGGGGTATACAAAAAGGTTTCCTTTGTTTAGTTATTGTTATTATTATGGTATTCGTTAAGCGCTTACTATGTACCAAGCACTGTTCCAAGCGCTGGGGTCGGTACAGGGTAATGAGGTTGTCCCGTGTGGGACTCACAGTCTTAATCCTCATTTTACAGATAAGGTAACTGAGGCACAGAGAAGCGAAGTGAATTGCCCGAGGTCACACATCAGAAAAGTGGCGGAGCCGGGATTAGAACCCGTGTCCTCTGACTCCCAAGCCCTTGCTCTGGACACTAGGCCATGCTCTTTCTCTAAGAGTTTGAGTTTGTTTATAGTGTTGTAAAAGCTGTGAGTAAATCACCGTATTAAGAACAAATGGAGATGATGCATTATGCTGTGCAATTTTCCCTGCGATCAGAGGTTAAAAACTTGGGGACCAAATGTTCAAATTCCAACCGATGTAGTAGTGACTTATTTTGGCCTATGGTGCTGAGAACTCATTAACCTCACTTAGCAGCCATCATTGAAAAGGTACTTCTCGGACGTGGACAAAGCATAACAGGGCATTTTGACCACGGTGGATGATTAAAAAGACAGAGGCTATAATGGAAAACAGCACTGAGGCATATTCTATTATGTTCGGACAAGGTTTCCTTCTACTGGTGCGGATGCAAGCCTGAATAACAATCAGCTGCCTTAAAAATGTGGGTCTCTAATAGCCAGGACTGATAAGCCTGAAATGAGAACCGTGTCCTGATTTTGTTTGGATGGGTAAAGGATGTTCCTGACACAAACTAATCGGGATGGTTGTTTTGTTCTTGCTAGAAATGCTACCGGTAAAATAAGGCAATTGTGGAAACGTTTGTGCCCCTAAGCTTATCCGGTTGGGAGAGAGCAAAGAGGACATCACAAACTCATCTACCCAAAATAGAGTCATCACTGTGGGTTTTCTGCTGTGGGGAGAAAGCATGGCCCAGTAGGAAAAGCACAGGCCTGGGAGTCGTCTGACCTGGGTCTAATCCTGGCTCCACCACTTAATAATTGTGGTATTTGTTAAGCGCTTACTACTTGCTGGGCCTCCTCAATGATGTTGGGTCAGTACGTGAATTTCTCTGTGCCTCAGTTTCCTCGACTGTAAAATGGGGATTCAATACGTGTTCTCCCTCACATTTAGAGTGTGATCCCAATATGGTACAAAACCTGTGTCCAACCTGATTAAATTTTTGTATAGTATTTGTTAAGCATTTACTATGTACCAGGCACTGTACTGAGCGCTGGAGTAGATACAAGCTAATCAGGTTAGACACAGTCCATGTCCCACATGAGACTCACTGTCTTAAACCCCATTTTACAGATGGGGTAACTGAGGCACAGAGAATAATAGTAACAATTATAGTATTTGTTAAGTACTTACTAAGTGCCAGGCACTGTACTAACCGCTGGGGTGGGTACAAGCAAATTGGGTTGGACACAGTCACAGTCCCACAGTGGGCTCACAGCCTTGATCCCCATTTTTCAGATGAGGTAACTGAGGCAAAGAGAAGTGAAGTGACTTACCCAAGGGCACAGAGCAGACAAGTGGCAGAGCCAGGACTAGAACCCACCACCTTCTGACTCCCCAGCCTGTACTCTAGCCACTATGTCATGCCAGAATTAGAACCCAGGTCCTGCTGACTCCTACGACGGTGCTCTATCCACTGGGCCATGCTGCTTCTCCACACCAGTGCTTGACCCATAGTAAGCATTTAACATATACTGTCGTCATTATAAATATATTGTTATTCCCCCCCTCTCATGGTCGCGCCTGGAGAGTTATAAGTAGTCTACCAGTCTCGACTATGGGAGGGAGAGTCAAGCAGAGGCCTGTCCATTCCATTCCTAGCTTGGGCAGTGGCTAACGAGAGGAAGACAATCTGCTACAAGTCAAAACTCACCTGCACTGGACAGCAGCCGCATAGGAGAGAGTCAAGAGTGGCGACTCCAATTTACTGTGTGGAAGAAGGCGATGGTAAACCACTTCCATATTTTTACCAAGAAAACTCTATGGATCCAATACTAGAATTATTGCAGATGGAGATGGGTGTTCTGAGAGAAGTGTGTCCACGGTGTCATTCTGGATCGGAGATGACTCGACAGCATAAGTAATTGCTGTTGCTATAATAATAATAATGATAACTATCATAATTATCATTATTATCATTATGACCTAGTGGATAGATCATTGTCCTAGGAGTCAAAAGGACCTGGGTTCTAACTCTAGCATGACATAGTGGATAGAGTGCAGGCCTGGGAGTCAGAAGGCGGTGGGTTCTAATCCTGACTCTGCCACTGGTCTGCTGTGTACCCTTATTAATAATAATAATGATAAATAGGATGGCTGTACGGTTTAACTGATAAACTGAGATTTTAAATAAACCAATATTATCATTTGGGAGAGTATAGGGTTTCATGGAGTTTGATCTTATCAAGATATGTATCCTAGATGGGAAGGTCACATTAGGTAGAAGTCCTGGATAAGAGTGTTTTCATTGGCGAAGATAAGAAAGCCTTAATGTTTCATCTGACACATGACTAAAACATTGCTTCGTTACAAAAGGTGCAGGCCAGACTTGGAATTCTTAGTGTAACAAGTAAAATCTCATTAAATACCTAAACTACTACTAGGGCTTAGTCCGGGTATTCAGATTTCCAGTCATGGTCACCTCCATTCTCTTCCTCCTTTCTTTTAGCTTCTTCCTGCTGATGTTCTTTTTCCCCACACACATTTCTCCCTCTCTCTCTCTCTCTCTCTCTCACTCTCTTTCTCAATGCTTCCACAATTTTCCTCTTTTTAAAGAGGATACATTCTTTGAATAGCTCTTGAAATCTTCAGGAGGGAAGGTAAATTGTAAATAGACATAATTCATTTAGAAAAGAACACCTTCTTAAATGTTCTTTTCTACATTTGTATCTAATGCAGGAGACATGATAAAAAATCTCCCCCGAAAAGGAATTGTAGTTTCAGGAACTATAATATTTCTCTTTCTCGATTTGTGACCAACTTTTCTGACCAGAGAGATGTGTGACCATTAGTCAAATCAATTTAAATGCATCTGCCCAATGTTAATAAATAACCTTCCTTTAAAGTCCCAATAACTAATTTTTAAATAAAAACATGGGCAGGGATGAATTTTTAGTACCCAGTCCATGGAGGAGGCAAAAGAGCACATTAATAGTGATTCAGCAAAAGACAGCAGGTAGTAAGAGCAAACTTCTAAGTTGGGAGAAAAAGAGTAAATGGAGAAAATGTTTCCCACATCACTCTCAGCTGTTTAGAGTCCCTTGGGTCCTCTCTTTGAGTCACAAGTTATTGATGCATCATTTTCCTCCTTTCCACCTCCTGCCTACCACCAGAAGTCAGAGGTTCTAAAACCTCAAATGTACATGATGGAGTGTGGACCGGGAAGGTGTCCATTTATTGTGGTATTTGTTAAGCACTTATTACGTGCTAGGCACCGTTCTAAGTGCTGGAGTAGATACAAGATGATCGGGTTGGACCCAGTCCCTCTCCCACATAGTGCTCCGGGTCTTCATCCCCATTTTACAGATGAGGGAACTGAGGCACGGAGAATTTAAATGACTTGCCCAAAGTCACACAGCAGACAAGTGGCAGAGCCAGAATTAGAATTAGTTCTGTATTCTTCCGCTAGGCCATGCTGCTTCTGTTTACTGTAATAGTGTACTCTCCCAAGCGTTTAGTACAGTGAGCACACAGTAGCACTCAATAAATGGTCTGCGCATAGCAAGCGCTCGATAAATACAATTAATTGAATGATTTCAGACACAAAGGATAAGACTCGCAGGAGTGAGAGACTGCATGGAATAATTGGTCACAGTGCCAGTGTTTTGCCGCTATGCCCGCTCATCTCTGCCAGGGCTGGAGTGCGACGAGTGAGTGGGCACTGGGTGGTTCACCCCGGAGTTGCTTATATTGCGGACCCATCTGTATCCAAAGAGGCCACGGCCCAGCACCAATCCTATTTTTCTGGATTCCTATTGAGCTGACCCACCTCCTGAACAGCTCTCAGTTGCTCTTTGACTAAACTTGCACCGTGACACAGTCACAGTGAGCAGAAAAGAATTAGAAATCCATCTCCCTCTTCCCAGAGCAGGGTTCTTTTCACCAGCACCAGCCACGGAGCATAGGGCAAATCCTTGCACTCATATACCTAAGGGAAAAAAAAGAAACCAAACATCAGGCTTAAATGCCAACGATAGCTGACCGAAGAGGGGAGCTTTCAGTTAGCATTTCTCTGGGACATTTGTGTATATGTTTGGGGAGCTTTGTCCTTCTTGAATTTCACTCTGAGTTTTGGAATTCAGTTGCTCACTTCTGGTTTAGAAGAATCAATACCTAGGCTGCTGGTGCAATCTGAGAGTTTTGTACTGAAGCTTTAACCTGCAATTAAGAGGGTAATTTGCATGTTATAATGTGCAGTTGTCACCCTAGCATTTCACTACTAGGCCAGGTTAATAATAGTATTGGAAGCAGAATAAACACATCCTTAAACAAATAACAACTGCAGGCTCTCACCTGCTCTTGGCCTAAAACCAAATACTCCTAGGACACGTTTTCTACTAGCTCTCTGCTAGGTCAGCTTCATCCACGACCCACACAACTCACCACAGGAAGCTCAGAACCTGCCTTAAGTCTGGGGCCTCTACACAAGTTTCCGACAGCTAGCCAGCATTTTTTCTGAGTAACTCCTAAGACTCTCATTGATGACCAATAGTAGTGCATCAGCAAACCACCACGCTCTAAATAACCACATTTGGATATGTGCTCTACTTCCTTACAGCAGTCTTAAGTTTTATCACCTAGGCGTTTTAAAAAAGTCAAACAGTTTCCATGTCATTTGATCATCGTAGGATATACACACAGGGCTTATTTTTTATTTTGCCCAGCAAATGTACAGAAAAAAAAATCATTAAAAATGTTTTATCGGCTTATGATCAGACATCTTCACATCTTTTAAGGTCCTCATATTTAAATACAGGATCTTTGGCAGAAATACGTGGCCCATCTCGTTTCTTTTGTCCCTATAGATTATTTCTACAGTAAGAAGACTTCACAGGGATTGAAAAATAATCATTAATCCAATGTTCTTACTGGTTTCACTTACACATTCTTGGCTCTTAATAGCTTCCAGTGTGAATCAAGTTCAGCCAGTTGGAAATGTGGCTTCTGAATGCTTGAAAATAACGTTAACTTTTAGAAGATTGTCGCCTTTGAAATCCTGTAGCCTTGTAAGTTTCTCTCACAAGTGAATTGAAGCTCTCCTACTCCCTCTCCCCTCCCTTAGGGAGGCCGCGCAGTTCGACTCGCAACTTGAAGATGAAGGCATCTGTTAGAGGAAGCACTGTACTGCTTTCACTTCCTTAAATGCGAATTGAAAATAACCCTTCAGTCTTCTGTGATGAAAAACTTTTTAAAAACCTCATTGATTTGGAAGCAATATAAAATTGTTCGACCTCAAGGTGACATTGATTAAAGATTTATGAGGTTGAAAGTTTACACTAGGTGCTAAGTATTAAAGTAGTTGGATGGCTTTAAATCTCTGAAATCACCCAGGGCTCACAATCTGTCTGATTGATCCTCACTTGACAGTTGAGGAAAGGGAGGTCCAAGGAAGTTAAGCATCTTGCCCAAAGTCACGCAAGAGACCAGTGGCAGAGCTGGAAAATAGAATCAGTGAATCAATGATATTTATTGACCATTTACCATGTGCAGAGAGATCACTGTACTAAGAGTTTGGGAGAGTGCAATACAACAGAGTTGGTAGACTTGTTCCCTGTCCACAATGAGCTTATATTCTGCATCCAGTAAGCACTCAGTAAATACAATTGATTAATTGAATCATGACTTTTAAGCAATACTGTTACCTCGTGGGCGCTAGGTATCTATTTTCACCAGCAATTGTGTTTCATCCTAGGCCTTGCCACACATACTTACAGAGTTGTGCTTTTCCTATATTCCCCAGAAGACTGTACTCTCACTGAGGGCCAGAACAATTTTTTCCCACCTAGTACAGTCATTGCTGTTGACCGAGGGACCGGCCAGTGAAATTGGCAGACAGGCTATGGCCAAGATGATAGAGGGGCCGGGGAGACCATGTGGCCCTGGTTTCAAATTCAATAGAAGACTCAGTGCCCAAGGAGAAGAATATGCCTATAATAATAATACTTGTATGTGTTAAATACTTACTATCTGTCAAGCTCTATATTAAGCACCTGGTCTCTGTCACACAGGGGACACAGAGTTTAAGTTAGGAGGTAAAAGAAGTATTAAATCCCCATTTTGGAGATGCGAAAACTGAGGCACAGAGAATTCATTCAATCATATTTATTGAGGACTTACTGTGTGCAGAGCACTGTACTAAGCACTTGGGAAAATACAATATAGCAATAAACAGACACATTCCATGCCCACAACAAGCTTATAGTTAAAAGACTTGGCCAAGATCACACGACATCCAGTTCAGAGACAGTTCAAGCACCCACATCTCCTGACTCCTAGACCCAGGCTTTTTCCACTAGGCCACCAATCAATATAATTTATCGAGTGCCTTCTGAACAGTAGACTTATGCTTCGGTCCGAAGATGGCATGGGTGGGTGGCGAGGGCCTTTGAGAGAGAATCTATTGCTCGCTGAGTGCAAAGAGCTGTACTAAGCCCTTAAAAGTGAACAAGAGCAATATACGTTTTCTTCCCTCAAGAGATTGACAATCCAATGGGCGAAACCATCAAATTACAATATATTTACAAAGAGTGAGAACAAGAAGAAGAAACAGAATTTAAAAGTAGTGCAAATAAAATATGGGAATAGATAATTGAATATGAGATTAGCATGAGAGTGATTGAGAGTTCAGGGTTCAATAAATAGCATTGAATACCGGCAGCACTTGAACACGACATAACTGATTTCTGAAAACTATGTCTGAAGTCGAAGTCAGGGTGAATTTTCTCAGTAGGAACAGAGATATAAATGAGGGATTGATTTCCGTACCCTGACCGGATGCCCTATTTTTAGCCAAATTACACAGAGTTGTGTACTCAGTGATGAGTAAGATGGCAAGCAACATTTGTTCACCTCCCATAGATTCCACTTATTATTACTGAAATGTCCTAAGCAGGGCCACTCTAGGACAGCATGTGCCATTCAGCTACTGGTACAGGGCATCCCCTAAGTCTTTCCCCTACCCCTACAGCCAGGCTGAATCCCACTGGCTCCTGTTCTATCCAGCATGGGCTGAAAGGCAACCAGTAGCCACTGGGGAGGTCCATGAGGAATGAAGAGGTGCGCCAAGCAACATTTTAAGAAGATGGTTCAGGTAGTGTTGTGGATAAACTGAGGAGGGGAGAGAGAAGTGAAGAAGAGAAAAGACCAGGGAGGAGGTTGATACTGTGTAGCAGAAGAGAGTTTAAGCAATAGCTATAGATTAAATTTTGTCTATAAATGATAGAAACTGTAATCACCAAGTGTTTGTGGCACTTAAAAAAAAAATAGATATTTTCTGTGTCAACGCCTCAACACAGCTGCAGGTCATGGATTGTTGCCTTCTAATGCATCTATTGGTTTGCAAACACTCTGCCCAAGTTCACTGTTCAGTTCCAGAGGGAAAATAATTGAATACATGTTCTATAATTTACTCCAGTTTTAGGGATTCATAATTTGCTCTGGGCATGCTCCTTAACCTAAAAATAACAAAAGTGCCAAAGGGAGAGGAAAAGCACTTCTTCAGGTAGTGGAAGTAAGCCTTCAAAAAAAGGTGTCAGCCTGTAGTAATAGGCTTTGATTTTCATCTTGTAAATGGAAGGTGCTTTAAAATGATGTAAAAGCAGCCTATAAACTGGTGAAATAGAACCTTTCCAAAGGAAATAGCACATTATTTTACCTCCTTGAAGGAAAATAGATTTTTCAAAGAAATGGAATTATAAAACAATTTGGGATTAGGGCAAATTGGGAAAGCGACAATTAAGTCAAGGGAGTGATTTGCCTACCAAGAGGATTGGGGGATTTCCAGATCTAAAATGAAAGGAAAACACTGAAGTTAGGCTCTGTCCCACAGACATAAGAACCTGAATTCACCTTCATGCCTTTGTTTATCTACTCAAAAATGCCCTTTGCCCTGTTTAGTGACATTAGCATGCTTTGTAATGATTTAGCATTATAGAAGTTTAGAATACAGTTCTCTGTAGAATCTGTCTGCTAAATCTACTAATTGTGGTAGCCTTTTCTTTTGGCTGGTGAGGAGAGAAATAATTGATGTATATTGATGTAATAAATGATAGATGTATATTATCGATAGGCTGGTAAAGAGGCAGGCTAGTTGAAATTGTATTGCATTTTGCTAATTTAATCCAGGTCAAGGTTGTTCAGTACACTGTGTGAAACACCTTGAACCCTGCAGTCTCACCTAAATTTTCTCCGTCCATGAGCTATATTCCCTTATAAATTCAGAATTATACCCATTTATAGTTATACCCATTCCCAGTGCTTCTGTAAAGTTCTTCGATGGTACATTCAAATGCTTTGTGTTGATTACCCTACTTTTATATATTTTGTGTTTGTCTCTCCCCCCACCCCGCCACCTTAGAATAGCATGGTTTAGTGGCAAGAGCACAGGCTTGGGAGTCAGAGGTTGTGGGTTCTAATCCCTGCTCGGCCGCTTATCAGCTGTGTGACTTTGGGCAAGTCACTTCACTTCTCTGTGCCTCAGTTACCCATCTGGAAAATGAGAATGAAGACTGTGTGCCCCACGTGGACAACCTGATTACCTTGTATCTACCCCAGCATTTAGAACAGTGCTTGGCACATAGCAAGCACTTAACAAAATGCCATCATTATTATTATTACTACTAGAATGCAGACTTTTTGTACATAGGGACTGAGTCACTTTGTTTTGTACTTCCCAAGTGCTTAATATGGTATACGGCACCAAGAGGGTGGTCAGTAAATAATATAATTTCCACTACTAGCAATATAACTACCACTACCATTCCTAAACGTCCAAAAAACCAGAATCACATTCCTGCTGAAAAGAAGGCTATTTGACCGACAAAAAAAAAAAAAAAGAAATGAAATCCTGACAAACCTAACTCTGTTTATTACCACAAGGTGGAGAAGAATCCCTGTAGAATAGAAAGATGTCCTTCATTGTCCATGACGGGGCCCTGTGAATTTTTAAAAAGTAAACTTGCAAGGCTATCATCCTCAAGGGTTGAAATTACCTACACAAGAATTTAGCGATTAATAATAATAATTTGGTATTTACTAAGCACTTACTATGAGCCAGGCACTACACTAAGCTGTTGGGTAGCTCCAAGCAAGTGGGGTTGGACACAGTTCCTGTTCCTGTCCCACATTTACAGTCTTAATCCCCATTTACAGATGAGGGAACATGCACCAATTCCCACCTAGTTGGAATTCTGTTTTTTTAGATACATATCCCAGAAATAGGTGTATTGCTAGATTAGTAGATGTCTATTATATTCATAAAGCATAACTAAGGCTAAATTTATACTAGCAAATCTTTGGAATAGTTCCAGCAAATGATGAAGCTCTCAGTAACATTCAGGTCTACGATAATTTGTGCTTTCACTGTATTCATTGGCTAGAATGTTCTTAGGAAATTAGATTGTGTTTGTCTGACATTGTGAGCCTATTTGGGTAAGGACCTCTAGATTGTAATCTTATGGCAGGAATTATATCTACTAATTCTCTTGTACTCTCCCAAGTTTCTGTACAGTGTTCTACACAGTGTATGCACTCAATAAAGAGTATTGATAGGTTGATGGATATGGGCCACCATAGATTCGGATGAAATGCTTTGTCCACATGTATACAGTCCGTTGTATTTATTAAGCGCTTACTGTATGCAGAGCACTGTACTAAGCATTTGGGAGAGTACACTGTAACAGAGTTGGTAGGTGTTCCCTGCCTACAAAGAGTTTACAGTCTAGATGTGGAGATAGACATTAATATAAATAAACAAATCGCACAAGTGTGGAATGAGTTAGTTCAAGAGTAAGTTTTCCTTAATGCAGGGCTTTGCCAGAATGCAGTACCCCCTTTCTCCATGTTATAGGAGAACTGAGACTAAAAACTCCTTGAGGACAGAGTGTGTCAACCAACTCTATCTTTTTATGGTATTCATTAAGCGCGTACCATGTGCCAGGCACTCAACGAAGTGCTGGGGTAGATACAAGCTAATTGGCTTGGAAACAGTTCATGTCCCACATGGGGCTCATAGTCTTAATCTTCATTTTACAGATGAGATAACTGAGGCACAGAGGAGTGAAGTGAGATGAGGTAGCTGAGGCACAAGGAGTGAAGTGACTTACCCAAGATCACTCAGCAGAGAAGTGGCGGACCTGGGATTCGAAACCAGGTCTTTCGGGCACTCAGGATCCTGCTCTGTCCATTAGTCTATGCTGCTTCTCTGGATTCTAAACTAGCAAGTACTTCGTACAGTGTCTGGAAACAGCTGACATTTGATAAATACCATTGATTAACCGGGGGGATTGTAATGTTTTAGTGTTTCCTAAAATTTTTAATTTTCCACTTTTTCCCTTGATATATTTGGGTAATTGAGACCAACATATGGCTCATGGATTAAATTATGTGGATCATTTGAAGCATAAACCAGGGGCTGATAGAGAAATACACTATTAAAATACAATAAATATTTAGGTTTGCTCTGCTTTGTGCAGGTTAATAAGACTAAGATCATATTTTCCTTCTTACAGTTCAACTGAAATCATCTGCAATTCATTGAGATTATAACTATCGCAACCTTCTCAGTGACTCTTGGAATCTCATTCATAGCTGTCCAACTTTCCTTTGAGATGAGGGCTGAAGGGATGCAGGAATTTGGGTGAGCATGGAGACTGGGAGGGGAAAACTTTCAAAGAGCTAACAGCTCAGAGAGTTCTGAGATTGGATACCCTCAGGGCTGGTCAGAGATCTGAAATGTATAATCAGTCAATCATTACAATCAATTTGTCAAGAATAGTGACTAGCTCTAGAGAATTAGCGTCTATAGTCAGCTCATGTACAGATGTCTTTTTCCCTGAACAAAAGGAGTTTTAATTGCTTGGCTTTTGCTATGAAAGGGGAAATCTCATTTGAAAGAAAAAAAAAACACAAAAAACTTTCAGACTGGTATGCAATTTGGCAATAATCAATATTTCTATTGATATGCTTTTTCCACATGGGTTTGACTTTTTATCTTAGTGAAATTTCACAGAAAAGGAGTCCCCAAAATGTGGTCTTCTCTGCTGACTCTGAACTGATAGCATTATGGCGATTCTCTTAGGTAATAGAGAAAAGCCTTTTCATTCCAAAATTTAAATAGAGATGATTGGGAATGAATGCCCAAACCGGTTTAATTCCTCCAAATATTTCACATGATCAAACAGCCACATCAAACATTAAATAAAAGACATTAGCAAATGTTCATTAAAATGCATAAACTATGAAAGTGCGCTACCAAAGGGCATTCCTCTCTGAGCGTGGGAGGCAGCTGCTAACTTCTGTCATTATTCCCTGATTATCATGCTCTTGTGATGTAGGGCCATCAGGGGCTCTTGTTAACTACGACCCTTATCGACCCTCAAGTTGACAATAATATGGGCATCAGTTTAAAACGTGAGATTCTTGAGACAGCTTCTATTTAGTCTAACATTAAAAATATAAACTGATTTTAATGCTGTATGACAACCGTATTTGACTAATCTACAATGAAGAATATGTCACTGAAATAGTAATGGGACAAGCCACCCAATTAATTAGTGGTAAATTGTACAGATTGCTCTGAAAGCCTTCCAAGAGAGGATATCAGCTCTTGTACCCAATCTTGGAAGTGCAGAGAGATATAGATGGACCAGACTTTTTTTTCAACTAGCCGGGGGTAAAGAAAAATGTGAATTTTCATAGTTAGATTTTTACTGCTGGAACGTAATCATTAGAACACAGATAGAGTCCCCTCCTCCAAATTCAGATATCTCAACAAGGAGAGCTCTTACTGATTAGTGAAGGTAATTTGTTGGAGTTAAATAAAGTGAGTGTCAAACATGTGATCTGACAACCGTATGCAGAACAGCGTTCTGACTTACTGCCAGCTGGAGAACAGCAAGCCGTGTTAATGTTGGTATTTGTTAAGCTCTTACTATGTGCAGAGCACTGTTCTAAGCACTGGGGTAGATACAGGGTAATCGTGTTGTCCCACATGAGGCTCGCAGTCTTCATCCCCAATTTACAGATGAGGGAACTGAGGCACAGAGAAGTTGTGACTTGCCCACAGTCACACAGCTGACAAGTGGCAGAGCCAGGATTCGAACCCATGACTTCTGGCTCCCAAGCCTGGGCTCTTTCCACTGAGCCACGCTGCTTCTCATGCACGAGGTAGGAACTTGTAGGGGGAAAGAAAGAACAGTTTGCTATGTTTTCATTATTTTTTCAAAATTAAGAATTACCTCTCATCTTACTGAGTTTCTTCTATGGGAAAGTAGAAGTTGCTTGGGAAAATCCTCCAAAACAACGTTAACAAAGGTTGCCAACCCCTAAGAGTTTGTCACTACAGGGAAGGAAGAGTGCAGGTCTCTGGTTCTCTGATGGTGATTTGTAAGAGATCCATTGACCTATATTTTATATCTGAAGCAGCGTGGCTCAGTGGAAGGAAAGAGCCTGGGCTTGGGAGTCAGAGGTCATGAGTTCGAATCCCGGCTCTGCCACTTGTCAGCTGTGTGACTGTGGGCAAGTCACTTAATTTCTCTGGGCCTCAGTTACCTCATCTGTAAAATGGGGATTAACTGTGAGCCTCACGTGGGACAACCTGATTACCCTCTATCTACCCCAGCGCTTAGAACAGTGCTCGGCAATATACTAAGCGCTTAACAAATACCAACATTATTACCTGAAAACAGCACATATAAAGGGAGACCTGCACAATGCCTATGGTGTATGTAGCCTTATCTTTGACTTTTCTGTTTTTATTGTTTCATCTTATCTTATGTAGCTGTCGCCATTCTCCTCCCTCCAACTTTATTCTTAGATTATAAGATCCTCGAAACCCAGGGACCATGTTATCATCTGTGTATTCTTTTCCAGTGCTTATTATGGTGTTTCACCCATACGTGCGCAATAAAAGAATACTATCAACTACTGTCAATAACCACAGTCTTTATCTGTGCTATCTGCTGTCCTGGTCCCACCAATTTGTATTTGTCAATTGGATCCCAAAATCAAATTTGGGGGAAGTGAGTGAAGATACTTTCTGAAGATACTTTCAAGCTCTTAGGTGGAAAGAAGACTCCCTGACAGTGAGATTGTTAAACACTGGAAATAATTCCCAAGAGTGCTCTGGGGACTCTTTTCTCCTGAGGTCTGTACAGGTAGATTCAGTTCTTACCTCGGATAGTTTAAGTGCAGTACTATTGATGCCTGGGTAGCAGCTGATGGAATTGTCAGCCTGAAATCTCAGGAATAGACAGGAGCCTTCTCATTGTGATTCCAAAGAACCTCCAGAAAGAAATGTTAAAGGGGGTCCGAGTGGGACATCTAGGAATCTAGCGCTCAGTACAGTGCCCTGCACACAGTAAGCGCTCAGTAAATACGACTGACAATGAATGAGTGAATCGAGAAATGTTAAAAATGTGTGACGTATTGACCATGAATCAAAGATGACATTGTCAACTACCTCAAACTATTCCACCGGCCTGAAGTTTCAACTTCACCAGTAAGCAGTCACAAAAACATAAGCCAGTCCAACAAGGTGATAAAAGAAAGTAGACACCAATCTATTCATTGGGAACTAAAGAAATATCGTTGTGTCACACTTTCTCAATATCAGAAATTAGCATTTAGTATGCATCCAAACAGCAAGTCGCTGCTAGACAGCCTGAAAGCAATATTTGCACATGATGGAATTCCCAGGGAAGACTTTATTTCCTGGGGGCAGGAGATGAATAACAATTAGAATGATAATTGTGATATTTAAGTACTTATGTTCTAAGCACTGTGTTAAATGTTGAGGTTCAGTCCAGTCAGGTATAGTCCCTGCCTAACACGGGGCTCATAGTCTAAAGGGAAAAGAGAACAAATAATTTCTATTTTCCAGAAGAGGAAAGTGAGGCACAGGAAATGAAGTAACTTGCTCAAGGTCACACAACAGAAAAGTAGCAGAGCCATGATTAGGATGGTGGTCTTTCCACTAGGCCCTGCTGTTTCAGCAGGTTGTTAGAGATTGGAATTTAGCTCCTAACAATGTAAGGTTGCAAGCTCTGCAAGATGATGAGTAAGAACAGAGGATGCAGTCTTTGACACAGTACAATACCTCTGAGACCTCAGAACCATCCATCAGTAGTGTTTACTAAGTACTTACTCTGTGCAGATCACTGTACTAAACACTGTACTAAGGTTGGGAAAAGAGTTCAGCGATTAATCAGGGAAGGGCTCCTGGAGGAGGTGTGATCTTAACGGTTTTTATGGAGCAGTCGCTGTGTGCAGAGCACTGAATTCCGTATTTAGCACTGGGATTTCAGAAGGGCCTTCGAGACGGGGACATCAGTGATCTGCCAGTTGTAAAGAGGGAGGGAGTTTCAGGGAGAAGACAGGGAGTGAGCAACAGGTCGTTGGAGAGAGATGAGATGAAGGCAAAATTGAAGGAGTTGGCTTGAAAGGAGCAAAGTGTGTGAGCTGCTGTGTAGTGGGAGAGGAATGAGAATAAATAGCAGGGAGGAGATGATTGAGTGTCCTAAAGCCAGTCATTAAGAATTTCTCTTATTGCTTACCCATTTGGTATCTTTAAATATGATGCCCAGAGGGGTTAGCTAAGGGTTGGGGGCTGTAGGTGCCGGGAGAATCTTTTCCACTTCCCTGCAAAAACTAGAGTAAAGACAAAAACAACAAACAAAACAAAAAGAACAACAACAAAAGTACAGTTGTCTTCTGCACTATAAGTGGATCTGAACTGTAAGCCTGCAAGAACATCAGAGTTAGACACAGGCAGGCAAAGATGACTGTTTCAGGGGTTGGTATAGTGACAAATTGATCTTTGGACAGAATGGCGACGGCAGTAATTGCAAAAATAGTTTCAAGAATTAGAATTTTCTGACTGAGGAAACCACCTCCTGTCAGCCACTAAACTGACGAGAAAAGACTCCCCTAAACAAGGTTCACCCAACCCCCAACTCCATGAGGCTTGTGTCCTTAAATCAAACAGCCACAGCTGGGGGTGAAATATGGAGTAGATCTGTACGTTTACATACACCCAGAACGTGTCTTAAAATAAATCCACGCACTTAAGGGTAAACAGTTTTTATAAACCCACGGAGCACATATGGTACCAAGAGTTCAACAAGCTTCCCAATAGTTTTTTTTTGGATGGCTAAATGTTTCCTTTTGGTGGTTTATTTTTTTTAAATAATTTTTTCATTTCCCATATGGACAGATAAAACCATGTGAATATAAACATAAGTTAGAGAAAGGTTCTTTTCTTTTGGAGTCAAAAGGACCTGGGTTCTAATTGCAACTCTACCACTTCTTTGTTGGGTGACCTTACATAAGTCGCTTAACTTCTCTATGCCTCAGTTACCTCATTTTAAAATGGGGATTAAGAATGTGAGCCCCATGTGGGACATGGACTGTGTCCAACTGAATCTACGCAGTGCTTAGTAGAGCGACTTAACAAATACCAAAAAAAAAAATAAAAAATCAGGATCCTCAATTAGTAAAGGACAATAAATTTACTTTGTTTTTATAGTTCCTAAGACTTTTGTGTAAAAGAAGCTATACTTTTCAGCTATTATCAGGGCTAAACTGGGCAGCACTGGCCATGGGCAGATACATTAATCACCAGCTGTACTGCAAGATTGTTATCCATATGAGTAATCTCAATCTTTAGTAACGTATTCTGTGACGACATCAGCAATCCTAGGGAGATAAGTGTGGAATGGGAAAAATGAGGCACAGTTTAACTGTGAAGTAAGTTGTCCAGTCAGATGTGTCTGGACCTTTGGTCAGACTTCCTATAAAGGAGCGATTCATTCAGTTCTTGGTTAGTAGTCGTAAGAGTAATTTTAAGCACTTACTGTATTCAGAGCACTGTACTAAACTCTGGAAAATAGTACGCAATTGGGAATTAGTCATTGCCCTCGGAAATCACATGGCATTTTCATAACGACAGTTTTGGTATATCTACAAAGCAGACCCATTTTTAGCAGAGTTTACTGACCCCTCTGGACATGAATCTTGTTCCCAAGAAAAGAAACTAAGTCCTGTCCTCCAAGATTTTCATGAAAACATAATATAGGTCTATCTGGAGTTACAGCCAGGGTATACTGTGAGAAGCAGCGTGGCTCAGTGGAAAGAGCCGGGCTTGGGAATCAGAGGTCATGGGTTTGAATCCCGGCTCTGTCACTTGTCAGCTGTGTGACTGTGGGCAAGTCACTTTACTTCTCGGTGCCTCAGTTACCTCATCTGTAAAATGGGGATTAACTGTGAGCCTCACATGGGACAACCTGATTACCCTGTATCTACCCCAGTGCTTAGAATAGTGCTCTGCACATAGTAAGCGCTTAACAACAACGTTATTATGTTCAGTCAATCAGTACAGTGCTCGGTACACAGTAAGTGCTCAATAAATAGGACTAAAAGAATGAGTGAAACGTGTTACAGGTCTGAAAACATTGTAATTTCAGTAGAGTAGAAGCATGTTATCAAAGCAACATAAGCCTTTCTCCAAGTGCCTAGAAAATTATCTAAACTGTATACAAATTGTCCTGAGTTAAAAAGCAGCAAGAGACCTGGAAAATCCATAGTTGGACATCTCAACTGTGACTCTCCAAAACTAATGATAGAATTTTCCTTGGAAACAATAAGAGTCAAAGAAAAATTCCCTTTGGTGCAGAGGAAGAATAATCCTGAATAGTCCACTATTAGGATATCCATCAACACGGGGAACCGAGGGCTCATGAATGTGCTGTTTTTAATCAGCTTGAGGGAGGAGTTGTGAGTTCTACCTCTTTAAATAATTCCTTTAATTTTGTTTTCCAGAATGACAAGTCCCCAGGACGCTCTACGAGTCGATCGAGTAACATATCAAAAGTAGGTGGATTACATTTGCTTGTTTTCTTGCATTTAGACATCCAACTGGATTTATGTGACTGGACCTAAGTCAGTTACTTTTTGCACAGGCATCTTATTGATCTGGGTTCTCCTGGATAATTTGGTTTGCCAAATATTTTCATTAAGCTTTACAGGCAGTGTTTTGAAGAAAATAGCGACTGGATTTTCCCTCACAGTAAAAAATCCAGGAAATTTTCACTACCATAATTTGTCTAATGTAAAGTGCTTTCTGGCATGTCTGAAGTGATAGTGCTATCGCCTGCCATAGTTGAAGAGTGGGATCTGCATTTACGGAAGAATTACCATGAATTACATTTTACGAGGACTGTAGTTCATTACATAGGGTGAAACCTGTTTTTCAACCAGAGTATGTATTTGAAGTCTATGTAAAACCAAGCCATCTCCTAGTTACATAATTACTAAGGGGTGGATCGGGCATGGATATTTTGGCCTGGCCAAATTTATAAATGAGTGACGACTCCACGGGATGGATTCAATTATTTGTGTTCTATTAGGAAATATAAGTTCCTTGAATGCAAAAATGCCACTAATAACTTTGTTTACAATGACAAATCACATTTTGGTTGGAATGCCTGGCCTTAAGAGTTGAACATAATGCCTGCAAATGGCACAGTCCAGCACCATCTGCCTACCAGCTGGCGAAGATGTGTCACCTAAGTCACCTACACAGGGAACAATCATGTTTCCAATTGGCTTTTCCAAGAAAACCGGGCAAGAGGGCAAAATAACGTTAAAGACAAAAAATAAGGATCTCTCCAGGTGGTAATTTCCCTCTCCAGATTGTAAACTTGTTGTGGGCAGGAAATGTGTCTACCGACTCTGTAGTATAGTACTCTCCCCAGTGTATGGGGCAGTGTACTGCACGGAGTAAGCACTCAAATACCGCTGATTGGGGATTTTTGCCAGGCTAGCAGCATGGCCCGTTACTCCGTGAGGAGGTTGAAATAGCATGGGGAAAAAAAATCTGATACAAGGGAATGTGAACAACAACAACCAAAAAGGGTGTGCTGGGTTACGTAGGAAAGCCGGAGAATCTCTTTCTGTTTTACTCTTTTAAGAAGGGATTTTCTCATATATTTCAGTAACTAGCTGTAGGCATGTTGTAACCTGGAAGGTCTAGTTGGGCTCTCAAAGTTGCTTCCAGCCCAAGGATTTGGTGGATTTACTGCTGAATGTACAAGATTGAGCTTCACTTTGAATTGATCGATTGAAGGACTGGTGGGACACTTTCTTCCTCCTTCTAGGGCCATAGATTAAATAAGTGTAATAAATAGTAACACTGTAAATGTGGATTACAAGCAAAACCTTAGTTCTGCTAATTGAATTCCATTATTTGCCATTTTTTTCCAAAGCTCAAAGTGCTTAATACAGCGCTCAATAATTGCCACTGATTGATTCATTGATTGATACTTGAATGGAATTGCTCTCTGGGGAATTGTAATCAGTTACAGTTTGTATTTCCAGTTGGGTGGAATACTGATAATCCCAGGTAGACCTGGATTACATTTCTATTTTTTCTTGCTTTTCTTATGCTATTATCATGCCAGTCCATCTTGGCTAAATCGAAGGGAAACAAAAGCTGTAGCTCAAAAAGGCAGAAAGAAGCTGGGTGGGTTTGGCAAATTGTATCTAGTGCGTAGATGGTAATATTTATCAGCCACTTGCATTTCTCTTAGGAAAGTCTTTGTGGAGAAGAGTTGTTGCTGATCCTCTTTTGATAGAGTGTGCACAAGCACACACACACACTTTACAAATAAGTTTCTTGCATTGCAAAATGATCCACACTTCCCCTTGCCTATGCTTCTTCTGGGGCTGGAAATCACTGCATTGATTCAGCTGCTGTACATTGTACATTCCACTAACCCACTTTTCAAAAGGCAGAGTCACTAGGCAGGATGTCTGATATTTTCAAATCAATTTAGAAAAGTATTTTAAAAGCCCTTTTCCATTGGCTTATGCAGTGGGCAGATAATGGAACCTGATCTAGGTGTAACAAGAAACTCAGCATCTTTACCTTTAAAAAGCTTTCTCGGTCTTCATCATTTCATGTCAGTCTGAGGCTGCATTTACTGTACAAAGTCTCATTTCAATTGTTCACTTGGACTCCCTCGAGTCACATTAAGTGAAAGGTAGGCTGGGTGGTGTTTATAAATATTCTGGAAGCTTTCTTTTTGTCACTGGCTGGGTAGCCGTTTTGGATTTCTAAGGCTTCGATATAACAAAATTTGTTTCATTATGTGACATTTCAAGTATCTCCCAAACCCTGATTTTCTTTCTGTCAAATCATCTGTAATTCCTTGATCCTGGTGATGCCAGGATTCTCTTACCCCAAGTAAAGTCTTCACTCTAAGGTTGAATTGAAGGAATTCAAACAGGATGATATATTGGAATGTGCAAACTGTGGAATCCTGGGCTCCATCCTTCCTTTTTCCTAACTGGGATCAATAAATCAGTTCTGTCTCTAGGTAGCACATGTTTGGATCTGAAACACTTTGATGTGCTTTAATCAGTTAAAATAGGAGCGTCGTCATTAAAGGAGAATTGGAAATGAGTTCAACTCAAAAGACATAATGAAGCAAACAAATTTTGATTTTCATTAACAACAAAATCTCCTCTTCTTCCTTCACTCTCAGAAGGCTCTCAGAAAGACCCATGACAAGTCATGACCTGAGATTAGTCAGTTAATCAATCACTGATATTTAATGAGCACTTATTGTTTGCAGAGCACTGCTCTAAGCCTTTAGGACAGTACAATTGGAAGACATGATCCCTGTCCTCAAGTAGCTTGCAATATGTGACCTGAGTTCTGAAGCAATGTGGTCTAAGGGAAAGAGCACTGGCTGGTAGCCAGAGCTCCTGGGTTCTAATTCCAGCTCTGCTACTTGCCTGCTGTGTGACGTTGGACATGTCACAACTTCTCTGTGCCTCAGTTTTCTCATCTGTAAAATGGTGTTTTTTTCCCTAGACTGTGAACCCCATGTGGGACAAGGATTCTCTTCAATCTAATTATCTTGTATCCACCCTAGTGCTCGGCTCAGTGGAAAGAGCCCGGGCTTGGGAGTCAGAGGTCCTGGGTTCTAATCCCGGCTCTGCCGCTTGTCAGCTGTGTGACCTTGGGCAAGTCACTTAACTTCTCCGTGCCTCAGTAACCTCATCTGTAAAATAGGGATGAAGACTGTGAGCCCTACGTGGGACAACCTGATTACCTTGTATCTACCCCAGCGCTTAGAACAGTGCTTGGCACATAGTAAGCGCTTAACAACATTATTATTACAGTGCTTGACATATAGCAATTGGTTAAAAATACCAGCAAGGGTGGGGGAATACTTAAAGTTAGGGGAAAGGAAGGCATGGAGATTGACTGTTATTTTCAAATTTAAAGGATTGGGGTGGTGGGATTTTTCCTGAGGAACTATTGCCTTTTGGCTTTCTCTCCCAACCAATGCCTCCCCCACAATTCCCAGACTTTTTCCCAATTGATCCTATAATTTGGAGTTGGATCTGTCCAAGACTGAAGCTTGGACCTCAATTCATGTAGAATAGATCAGGGTGGGGAGCAGGGGAAGGCCGGAAAGGAAGGCCACCAGGTAGTGGTGCTGTAGAGAAAAATCAATCCATGGTATTTTCTGAGGGCTTCTTGTGTGCAAAACACTGTACTAAGTCCTTAGGAAAGTATGATATGACAGTTGGTAGATATGATATTTGCCATCCTCTACAGGGAGGACCTACATTAAAATAGATTAGGGATAGGGAAAATAGAATAAATAACATAAACTCCCCCTCCAAACTCTGTATATGAAATAAAGCTCTCCCTTGCCCCTTCTCCCTCTCTCCCTGAATTCACCCCAGCTCAAGTTTGGAGTAGATCATCCAGTTCATGATAACGATTTACAGTAGAGAGGGGAATCTTCTGCATTCTGCAAGTTTAGTGGCAAGCTCACAGGTACTGTGCAGGGGAGCTTTAAAGGTCAGATGGGCAGTACTTTCCCCACTACTTCTATTTGGATTCTGCCCTTAGGATTACCGCTGCAGACATCGCTGTTTACCGCTTTGTCTCTCTATTCCCAGATGCCCGGAACCTTATTTAGCTGATTGTTTCTGAGTGTTATACACCGGTCGACCCACGCTGAAGGCAGCTGCTGCCGTTTCACTGGCAGTGCATAGCTCTACTTCCTCGTTTCAGGTTGTGTTTCAGTGAGTCTTTCATAGAGGTTATATCAGCCCATTCTACTTGCAGCTGTGTCGCTTTAGCTCGCCATTCCACAGCTGTTTGCGATCTGCCCAAATGTCTGCCTGTATTTTATACATTCTCTTCAGCAGCGGGTCGCAGTGAGCATCCCCTCCGGACTGGTTGGCTGGCGACGTCCAGGACCTTGGTGGAAATATTGTTTTGCCATTTGATGTCCAGTACAGGTTTGTTTCTGGTGAAAGGGTCCTGGAACTGTCAGCTTCTGGAACAATGTACCTTTGTGGGGAATTGAGCCCCAGTTGGGCTTAGCCTGAGAGCCCCATTTGGGACAGGGATTGGGTCTAACCTGATTATCTTGTATCTACCCTAGTGCTTAGTATAGTGGTTTGCACATAGTAAGCACTTATCAAAACCCATCATCATCAAGTGAGAGAGTGTAATATCCCAGAGGTTAGAGGAAGTGGAGTTTAGAGGTTCACTCTTTGAACAGCTATTCGGGGATGGCAGGACTAAGGAGGCTTTTTCTAGTGGGTTTTTTTTTTCATTTTTCCTTTTTCGCCTTTTGACATATTATTATGATATTTGTTAAGTGCTTATTATGTGCCAAGCACTGTTCTAAACAGTGGAATAGTTACGAGGTAATCAGGTTGTCCCCCGTGGGGCTCACAGCCTTAATACCATTTTATGGATAAGGTAACTGAGGCACAGAGAAGTTATGTGACTTGTCGAAGGTCACCCAGCAGACAAGTGGAGGAGCCAGGATTAGAACCCATGTCCTCTGACTCCCAGGTCCCGGCTCTTTCCACTAAGCTATGCTGCTTCACTTATATTCTGTGTGTTTTCCTGTCCTCAATAACAGAAGCAATCGAATTGTTTTCCTGTATGTTCTTAAATAGATGCCCCCAACCAAAATGCCCTCAGCGCGTTGGCAAAAAGTAAGCATTAATAAATATCACTATTAGTATTATTATTACTAACAGCAACAAATGTATTAATGATGAACAAACCACATTTGGGCCACTGCTATTGATTTTGGATAGTGCTACGTGGTTTCTGTCCGCAAGTTGTCAAGCTTTGGTCCTGCCAGGCACGTTTGAATCCAACATGGGTCATTAAACATGAACAATGGTGTGGGAGTTTCTGTCACAGATCCAAGAGTCTTCTCCCTAGTCAAGGTCTCAGAGCTAAATGGGCAGGGTTCCAGTTCTGCAGAATTGCTTAAAAGAAGCTTATGTGTTCAGAACATATTGTGATCCTGTGACCTAATGGAAAGAGCATGGGCTGGGAGCAGAGGACCTGGGTTCTAATCTTACCTTAGTCATTTGCCCACTATGTGAGGCCTTTGGCAGGCGGGCTCACTTTTCTGTGCTTCAGTTTCCTCATCCGTATTCCTGTTCACCATCCTAATTAGATGGTGAGCCCCATTTGGGACTGGGATGGTGTGCAACCTAATTACCTTTTATCTACCCCAGGACTTAATAATAATAATAATGATAATAATGTTAGTATTTGTTAAGCACTTACTATGTGCAGAGCACTGTCCTAAGCGCTGGGGTAGATACAGGGTAATCAGCTTGTCCCACAAGAGGCTCACAGTTAATCGCCATTTTACAGATGAGGGAACTGAGGCCCAGAGAAATGAGGTGACTTGCCCACAGTCATCCTGGTGACAAGTGGCAGAGCCAGGATTCGAACCCATGACCTCTGACTCCCAAGCCCGGGCTCTTTCCACTGAGTCACGCTGCTTCATAGTGCTTGGCATAGTATGTGCTAACCATATTATTATTATTATTATTATCCAAGTATAGAGAAGAAGGAGAGAAGTAGAAGCAAATACCTATCTCCTTATCCCCTAATCCCATCTGAGTGAAGGAAATTCTTGAAAATGAGTCTTGCCTTATGATGATGATCAGCAATTGTTTAGCACTGTGGTTCTACTGTATTGAATTTACTTGAAAAAGCCAGGTCATCTTTCTGCCCCAGATATTCTGGGTGTGGCATTCATGTGTCATGAGAACAGATTATTACCATACTATTTATTTTTTATCAAGTCCTGGCTAAAGAACTCCTTTAAACTCTAAATGTAGCTAACTGATCTTAAGTAAACCAATCATCCATGTTTCTGGGAGTATCATAAACCCCCAGGGAAGATCAGAACTCCACCAGTTCAGCTCACTGTAGGCAGGGACTGTATCTACCAAATCTCTTATACTGTACTCTCCCTAGTGCTTGGCACAGTGGTCTGCACACGCAAGTGCTCAAATAATACAATTAATTGAATTAAAATTGAATAGATTTTCCTCTTCTTTATAAGATCATTAAGTGCAACTAACTTCCCAGGGACTTTTAATGGTATAAGATTTGGCACCTGTGACTGGCTTTATTTTCCGATATGATAGCATGCTACTTTTCACTCACAAGAAAATCCTTTGATTTATTGCTGTGTAATTTTGATTTAGCGACATTATTAGTTTCATTTTGTGAGTTTTACACTTTTCCCCTTGACAGTGAGCTCTGTTTAGTGCTTTCAGAGCCTTAGATAGACTAGATAAAGCCAGGAAAACATTTTGGCTTGAGCCTATAAATGTATCGGGCATTGTTTGAAACGTCGACAGCAAGAAAAGATTCTGTCTCTGGTCGTTTTAAAGGCTATTTCAAACAAATGATAATAGAGACGGAACTGTTACTTTAAATGGTTTCTTAGACCTTGACAAACAGCTACAGTTCTGCATCTTTCTCCCCTGCCATGGACATCCTCCCTTCCTTCTTACTATTTCCATTTTGTTTCTCTAGCCTTGTTTTTTATTTTTCCATTTTTCTTCCTTTGGTTTACTCCCTCATTTGCTCTTTCCCACTGTCCCACTCGCTGGGTGATTCATTCTTCTTCTTACTTAAATGGATTGCTTCCACTCTGGGTGAGTTTATCCCCACAACACTCACCCTCCTTACTGTCATCATGGTTAGTAGAAAAGCAACGTTTACAGAGTGCACACTGAGTATGGAACACTCTACTAGTGCTTTGCTTTACCCCAGTGCCCATTTGGGATTTTCCAAAAGTGGACAGATACTATAGGAGGAAATCTGTATCAACCTTAGTCTCCGGATCATTTCCAGCTTTTCTGGGACTGAAGGCAATGAGACAGGATTTTTCTGTCCAAGTAGATCATTCTCCTATCCTTGACCGGTCCGGGCCCCACCCTGTCAACCTTGTTGTACCTGTCCATTGCTGAGGCTTTGCACCTGCCCAGAGTTCATATGTAGAATGGCTTTGAATAAGTGTTTCTTTTGTGCCAGGCTCTGTAATAGCACTGGGGGTAGATAATAATAATGTTAGTATTTGTTAAACACTTACTATGTGCAGAGCACTGTTCTAAGCGTTGGGGGAGATACAGGGTAATCAGGTTGCCCCACAAGAGGCTCACGGTTAATCCCCATTTTACAGATGAGGTAACTGAGGCACAGAGAAGTAAAGTGACTTGCCCACAGTCACCTAGCTGACAAGTGGCAGAACTTGGATTCGAACCCATGACCTCTGACTCCCAAGCCCAGGCTCTTTCTACTGAACCACGCTGCTTCTCTAAATGCAAGTTAATCAGGTTAGACTCAGTCCATGTCCCACATTTTATAGCTGAGGCACAGAGAAGTAAGGTGACTTGCTCAAAGTCACCCAGCTGGCAAGTGGCGGAGCCTAGATTAGAACCCAGATCCTTCTGACTCCCAGGCCCATGCTCTGTCCACTAGGCAACACCACCAAGGTGAGCTATTCTCCCTGTATTCTCCCCGTAAGAACGAATCTTGGAATTTTAGAGGACACTGGTCCAAAGAGCGAAGATTAAGGTTATTTGGTATAGTCAAGGAACCTTAGCGCCTATGCCTTCTATAGCATCCTGATGGCCTGAGGGGTTCAACACACTTCCTGGAATTCCTAAACCCCAGGGAAGGTCTTGGACCCTGAGAGGATCGGGCTTACTGTAGAATTTAGCGGCAGCAGAAGGCTTAGGCTATGCATATTTTCTGAAAAGAACCCTGTCCCAAATGATCTTTTCCTCTTATTGGAATTCATCACTTGTCTTTGTGTGCTTCTTTGTATTCTGGAGTTATAATGAAAATGCTCATTTTATGAAGGGGAACAAAATCTATCGTCCAAAACTTCAAGAAAATGTTAACTTTGGACTTTGCTGCTCTCCCAGAAGTGACTCTAGGATCCTGCTGAAGCATGAATGAAAAGCAGAAAGTGTCTCAAGGGTTCTAAATGCATTTCTTCCAAGCATAATCAGACACTAGCAATATATTTAGCACTCAATCTTGGAGATCTGTGAATGGGGATCTCCATGTTCATCATTATCCAAATGTATTGATATAATGCCCTAATATGTGTAGCACAGAGTTAAGCAGTATTAGCTTGTGAGCTCAGATTGGTCCATAAACAAGTCCTAGTCTATGTATGGTAAAAAGGGGCTTATGATTCTGTTACTGATATGATCTGTGCCAGCAAAGTGAGCACAAGCAGGTGTGGTTGGACTTTGGGCAGTACTATGGACAGTCCTGGACAGGTCGTCCTGCTTACCACTGTCCCGTGAACTTCACCTAATTTTGTCTCAGTTACGCTAAGTGTAGAAAGAGACTGAAATGAGGGTGAATGAAGTGTTTGACTTTCCTGTCTAAAGATAAGATGAGGTCGAACATATATGCCTTTTGGGTTCAGAGATGATGCTAGTGATGTGACAGTTTTATCTCTCTGTGTCTGTGTCTATTACTGGGGACAGAAGTGGCTAAAAAGATCATTTTATGACTAAAAACAATCTCCCAAATATCTGTACAAAGTTCTCCCCCTGTTGCACTCCTTATCATTGCTATTGTTATCATTATTATTATTATAGTTTTTGTTGTGTTTGCTGGGTACCATGCATTGGGGTAGACACAAGATAATCAGATTGGAAAACTGGCCAGTTGTCACCATCTTCTCAAAGCCTCTAAACTGTCCAGTCCAGTTACCCCATTTCTAATTGCTACAGGCCAGGCTTATCTGTACTCTGGGGCTCGCTTCCTGTGATCCCCTTATCTTTTGGGATACCCCATTTCAGCTCACCACGTGGTCCCCACCAGTGAAAACAAAATATAGCAAGCAAAGTTTTTTTCCTAAGAGACTATTTTCCAGAACTGATTTCCTGTGACTCCTTCTTGACATTTGATATTAAACCTAGAACTGTGGTGGCATTGGTGGAACCAGTGAAGGAAGAGCCAAAGTGTGTGAAAAGTCAAGTTCTGGCCATCATCACGGCATTTGGACATTACAGTTGCTCTATAGATTGCCAATTTGTTCCTATCCATGGGAAGTAGGCAAAACACGGCCTCAAAATTCAGGGTTTCTCTACGAGAACACATTTCCCAGAGAAAAAGTGTGCCCTAAAGGAAAGAGCACGTTTGCTGTATGATCTCAGGAAAGTCATTTAACTTCTCTGAGCCTCAGTTCCCTCACCTGTGAAATTGGAATTAAGACTGTGAGCCCCATGTGGGACATGAACTGTGTCCATCCTGATTAAATTGTACGTGCTCCAGCACCTAGTACAGTTCCTGGCACATAGTAAGTGCTTAACAAGCACTATTAAAAAAAATAGGGATTAAGACTAAGACTGTGAGCCCCACGTGGGACATGGACTGTGTCCGACCTGCTTAACTCGTCCGTAACCAAGTGCTTAGTACAGTGCCTGACACATGGTAAGCACTTAAGTACCATTTTAAATAACAATATGAATAATAATAATAATAGATGTCCACGCTTATACTGAGGACTTGGGAATCCAGGTATTTTAGACCAAAAAAGCCCTACACTTACGCCAAACTATGTAGATATTTGTGGCTAAGGTAAACCTTAGGCTTCAGATACTTGAATAATTTGCCATGATAGACCCAGTTTTATTAGAAAATCCAAGGCATTACAAAAGGGGAACTATTGCCTGGGCCTTGGAAATACCATTCCATCCTTAGAATTTTTTTTACCAATAAATATCATTATTAAACAACTACTATTATCATATTATATTGCTCTATTATGTGATAATAATAAACAGTAATAATGATGGGCCTCCTTAGAAATCATTGCATGCTTTATAAGCATTTTAAGTGAATCTCATTTAAAGTCTTACCTGTTAATCAGCAAGACACACAATACAGGGCTGCAGATAGAGAATAGCTAAGAATTTCCTTTGTCTTATATTGCATTTATTCCAAAGAAAATTTGGAATTGATACGAGGAAAGAGCCACTGAACTAATTTATCCCTGGAGCTCAAGTATCTGTCATTCGGTCTGTCTTTCTCTTTCTCTCATCCCCCCTGTAT
Source organism: Ornithorhynchus anatinus (assembly GCF_004115215.2). NCBI lineage: Eukaryota > Metazoa > Chordata > Mammalia > Monotremata > Ornithorhynchidae > Ornithorhynchus > Ornithorhynchus anatinus. The sequence continues at coordinate 13,866,423 of NC_041739.1, forward strand.
TTGGTTCTTAGGGAGGCACATAATCACAATCCACCAGGGGAACTTTCAGCACATTAGTGCCCTAAATCACAAGGGAGAGCAATAAAATGGATGCTTATGTATAGGCTACAGTGGCCTAAAGGACTGAATGTTTTTCCTTACACGCTTACCTCCAAGAACTGACTCAGCCTCCATCTCCACAATGTGCACATTTCCTACCACACTAATTTTGAGATTAAAAGCAAGGAAAGTGTCTGCTAATTTTGTTTGTATTGTACTCTTCCAAGCACTTAGTACAGTGCTTTGCACATAATAATAATAATAATAATATTGTTATTTGTTAAGTGCTTACTATGTGCCGAGCACTGTTCTGAGCGCTGGGGTAGATACAGGGTAATCACGTTGTCCCACGTGAGGCTCACAGTCTTCATCCCCATTTTACAGATGAGGGAACTGAGGCACCGAAAAGTCAAGTGACCTGCTCAAAGCCACACAGCTGACAGGTGGTGGAGGCGGGATTAGAACCCACGACCTCTGACTCCTAAGCCCGTGCTCTTTCCACTGAGCCACGTTACTTCTCTGTAATGCTGCACTATGTAAAGTGCTTATTTTACATAGTAAGCACCCAATAAGTAGCACTGATTGATCGACTGATGTATTCATCTCCTTCATGAGGAAAGCAGAGCACAGAATCTGTCAATCTACAGCCCCCCGCCCCCTCCACAGCGGCAGTTGTGGATTCCCCCAGACCACAAATGGAATGGGCCACGCTGCATATCCTGAGTGTCACCTGCTTCTCAGAGGGGGAATCTCCAAATGGCTGCTGGCCTGACAGGCCTGGATACCCAGAGTGACCTGCCAGCAGAAGCCTTGGAACCTCTGGGTTCCTGTGCTCCCTTACCACGCTTTTGTGTAGCTTGTGTTATGTCAGGGAGAAGATGGTAACCCCAACCTTGGGATCCCCTGAATTATAAAAGATTGAGGGAGGGAGACTATAGATTATGTTCCATAGGCGATTGTATGGGTTTACTGTTGTGGGGAGAGGGTGCATTCATGCACTTTCAAGAGTCCTGTAGGGGATTATCTAGCTCATTAACGTTCTCTGGCCCTTAAGATTTTCCTTCTTTATACTGCTTGCCTACCCAGCAGGCCTACCCACCATCATTATAGTTAAAAGCATTTGAATAACTCTGTAAACTCTATGAAAGGAGAGGTCTGCAGAAGCAGTGTGGCCTAATGGAAATAGGACAGACCTAGGAGTCAGGAGATCTGGGTACTAAATCTGACTCCACCACTTGTCTGATGAGTGACCTTGGTGAGACCACTTCATTTTTTCTGTGCCTCAGTTTCCTCATCTGCAAAATAGAGATTCAACTGCTGTTCTCCCTCTCCCTGGACAGCTAGCCCTGTGTGAGAGGGGGATTGGGTCTGACCTGATTATTTTGGAACCACCCCAGTAGTTAGTACAAAGCTTGGACCGTAACATGCACTAATACCAAAATTATCATTATCGTCATTATTATAATTCTTGAAGGTTGGATACTGATACAATAAATTTTGATCATAGTTTCCACACTGAGGCTCAGTAGATACCCACCTACCCTACTTAAAACTACCCTACTTAAAACTCACCTCCTCCAAGAGGCCTTCCCAGACTGAGCTCCCCTTCTCCCTCTACTCCCTCTTCCGCCCCCCTTCACCTCTCCGCAGCTTAACCCTCTTTTCCCCCCATTTCCCTCTGCTCCTCCCCCTCTACCTTCCCATCCCCTCAGCACTGTACTCGTCTGCTCAACTGTATATATTTTCATTACCCTATTTATTTTGTTAATGAAATGTACATCGCCTTGATTCTATTTAGTTGCCATTGTTTTTACGAGATGTTCTTCCCCTTGACTCTATTGCCATTGTTCTTGTCTGTCTGTCTCTCCCGATTAGACTGTAAGCCCATCAAACGGCAGGGACTGTCTCTATCTGTTGCCGACTTGTTCATTCCAAGTGCTTAGTACAGTGCTCTGCACATAGTAAGTGCTCAATAAATACTATCGAATGAGTGAATGAATGAATGAATCCACCTATGGCTGAAACTGCAAATATCCAACAAATCAACCAGTCTTCTACTAGGCAAAGACCTTGGTTTGTTCTTCTCTGTAGTTTTCCTCAGCATCACACAGGAAACATTCAAGTTCTCAAGAAACATCTAAGTTAATGATGTTGAACAGAGTTGTCCTGTGATCGTGGTTAAATGGCTCCGGTAACATAGAGTAATATCTGTTAAAATAGGTAGTATGCTTCTATTCTAACAACAAAACATCTCTTTTCATGTTCAGTGTTGCGCCATGATTTAAGTTCCATCTAGTAGCGCCATTGTGAGGCTCTGCCAGAAGTGGTCTGGGCACTCTGCCCCTCCACAAGCGCCCATCTTACCACAAACTGTTGACCTCCTAAGCACCTCTGTCTATTCACCGCTCTTATCTCCACTCTTTCCCCTCTGCTTCCAGGCAAGACCTAGGTTGGGGGATTAGGGAATGGGGCTAGAGAAATAAGAGTAGGTCCAAAGCTATGAATGAGATTAACAAACTAGTAGTCGGTGGGCCCAAAAGGAAACCTCCAGGAGTTTAGATGTCTCCCAGCAGGCTTCTCGCTGCTTTTCCCAGTAACTAGGTATGGCTTAGGTGAGGTGGAGAGTCCCAAGAAGGGCACCCAGACCAACATTTTGGCAGCTCATAGCTTCTATTGTGTCCAAGGTAAACGAGAAGCAATACAGTGGGAGTTTCAGAAGCCTCCCACCATTAACCCTGTCCCACCAAGCAGCTTTCCTGCCTGCTCAGCCTCTACCGTGGGACTGCTGTAATGTAAGGGTGGACCTGATCCCCCAGAGCCTGTGTGGGGTGGGAATTTGTTGAAGTCAAGAGTTGGTCATTTCAGTCTAGCAATCAGACCTGAAATAAGCCAACTGAAGAGATGGAGAATATATTCAAGATTGGAAGTCAGTGTGGCCCAGGAGTTAGAAGAATACCATGCTGTGAAGTCCTCACAGATGATAAGCTTCCCAGAGAAAATGCAGCTTTAGTTCAAAAACTCGACTATTGTTTCCTTAAGAAACTAACCGAGCTGCCAGCCAAGATAGATATATGGCAATCTTTTATGATCTTTTATGATTCCAAAAATAAATAATGAAGTAATTCTTCTGATGTTCAGTTGTCCTAATGTTCTGCTGACGTGCTAATTCTGCTTATGCTGATAAAAATATCAGAATAATTTTAAAATGTCAGAATTGTTTGTCTTTCTAAAGGTGTGAATAATTCAAGAGGAATAGCCATATATTTTTCCCCGAGTGGTTTCCGACCACATCACAGAACAGCAGACGTGATCTTTGCCAAGCGTCAGCTGCAGAAGGATGGCAAGCAATAGCACCGAGACCTCCATCCTATATTCATAGAGTTCGCAGAAGTTTTTGACATCACGAGGGGCAATCCACATCCTGGATAATCAGTCCCTGAATAATTGAGCACAAGCTGAACTCCCATGTGAATACAGAGGTGATTTGGGTATAGGAGAAATCACCTTAGAATGGAAGAGTTTAATGAAGTGTAATTATATTCCGCCATCTGCAATATAAATCAAGCACTCCTTATTTAAGGAAGAAGGTGAGCGCGCTTCTTCCAGCATCCCCCCTGTGGTGAGTTTTGTGACTCATTTTTCAATGAAGAAAAATTTAAACTCAATGGAAAGCAGCATATTGTGTTCCTGTCAGCCGCCATTTGCAGAGATGGCACAGAGAGCGGAAAGCTTTCGACTGGCTCCCTGCTGGTTGGGGAAATTTCTTAGAACTCCTCTGATGTCAAAAGAAAATTGTTTGCTTTCTTAGAAATAAAATAATTCTAATAATGATACTGGTTAAGGACTTACTATGTGCCAAGCACTGTTCTAAGCACCAGGGTAGATACAAGCAAATCGGTTTGGACACAGTCCCTGCCCCGCAAAGGGCTCACCGTCTCCATCCCCATTTTACAGATGAGGTAACTGAGGCACAGAGAAGTGAAGAGGCTTGCCCAAGGTCACACAGCAGATGCATGGTGAAGCCAGGATTAGAACCCATGACCTTCTGATTCCCAGGCCTTGTTCTTTCCACTACACCACGTTGAACAGTGGGTTTAGAAAGTCTGGAAGCCTGGAATGGAGAGGTCAGTTTTTCTGCTTTGAAAATCCAGTCTCCACCTTGAACATCTCTGTCTAAGGAGAAACCGTACATTTTCTCTTGCTTTTCAAGTTTCTTTGGAGATTGGCAAAGATTTCTTTCTCTTGGGCAGAGCCTCCAGACCAAGGAGTCACCCACAATGTTAAGCCTGACCCTACTGAATGTATAACATTAAGGCAATGCATAACACTACACTAGTTAGTAATCATGGTCACAGCCTGCTGGTGACTAAAGTTGCTGACTTCATGGCACTGTACCCTTTCTTAAAAATCTAGGACCTTGTCAAAATTAAAGGCTTCTTGTTTGGGAAAGAGCATGAAAGAACACAGCCCTGCGAGTCAGGGCACCTGGGTTCTAAGTCCAACCCTACCACTTGCATGCTGTGTGACTTTGGACAAGTCACTTGACTTCTCTTGGTCCCATTTTCCTCACCTATAAAATGGGCATTCAGTACGTGTTCTCCTTCCTACTAGACTGTGAGCCGATATGGGACGAGAACTGTGTCCATCCTGATAATTTCGTTTCTACCCCAATATGTGGTAGTGAGCACTTAAGTAATGTTATTGTTATTATTTGTTTTAGTGGATAAAACTATTACATTTTCAAAGAAGAGCTTTAAAATTCAGGAGAGCAACTATTACTATGGTTGTCTGATAAAGGGGCTAATAAATAACATCATTAGTAAGAAAGGTAAATAATAGAGATGCATCTTTATTCTTATTAAACTTCCATAATTCCAAGAGTCCAACACTGAGCAAACACACTTTGATCTAAATAAGGTATTCCCAAAACCATTAAGCAAGGTCCCAAGAGTTGTAGGCTATAAACAAAACAATGTTTAATGAATAACTGTGCACTTTGATCAGGATGTCACACACAAATGCTTCCCTTTCTATCCTGGAAATAATTCAGGATTGTACACAAGATATACTGCATATTTATCCTAAAATCACCAGGTGAGTGACTTGATCCGTTTTCCTAAAGGACTCCGTCTGACATTTGAACTTCTAAATGAAATTGCATTAAATATGTATCGACTTCGAAGCCTTACTGAAATAGAATAATGCATTTTCAATTTAGTGTTGGTTACACTTGGCCTGTTTTAAAGTGCTCTTCTAATGAAACGGTGGATCTATCAAAATTAACTCTATACAAGATGCAGCACCGTTGCTGTTTTATTTAATCATAGCGTTTACTACCAGCTTCTCCTGAACGCTAAAGCAACAGTGGGATATAATCAAGCGGCCTTGATGACACTGTTGTAATGGCAAAGGAGTTTCTAGAAAGATATGGCGACGTCCCTTGGTGCCCCAAGGTTTTACTGTAGGGAGCTAGGGTGCTTAGGGAACCTCTCGCTAAACATCCATTGTGAATATTCTTAGTCAGCTAGAGAGGGAGAAGTCCGAGGGCATGTTGTGATCCCGAATAACATCGCAGTTACCAGTATCAACATCATCCATTCGCATTTCGCGTGGGGCGAATGATGGCTAAAATGGCCCAACGTAATTTGAAAGGGGAGAAAGTTTGACTCCAGCCAATCAGTTTAATCAATCAATTGAATTTATTGAGTGGTTTACTCTGTTCATATCATTGTGCTAAGTGCTTGGGAGAGTGAAGAAGAGTTAGTAATATGATATTGGTTAAGTGCTTACTATGTGTCAAGCACTCTTCTAAGCACTGGGATAGATACAAGCTTATCAGATCTGACATAAAAGCTGTCCTCAGAGGATTTAGAATCTTATGGGAGAGACGGACACTAATAAAATAAATTGCAGGTAGGGGGAAGCAACAGGGTGTAAAATACATACATATTGATTAATAGAATTTATTTAATCGCTTATTATCTGTCAAGCATTGTACCACGCGCTGGGGTAAGTACAAGATAATCAGGTCAGACTTAGTCCCTGTCTCACATGGGCTCACATTCTAGGTAAAACAGGCACTTAATCCTCTTTTTACAGATGAAGAAAATAAGACACTATGAAATTAAGGGACTTACGTAAGGTCACACAGCAAGCAAGAAACAGAGCTGGGTTTAGAATTTAAGTTCTTTAACAGCCAGGCTCATGTTCTTTCCATTAGGTCATGCTGCCATCATGTCTCTCCTATGTGCTATTGGAGAAATTCAACTTTTGTACCTGAAAGAATACTGGGGGGAAAAAATCTATTTGCAAAAAGCTAAAGGAGAAAAACACTGTCAATAATAAACAGCGTGGCTTTGGAAAGAAAAAGTTCCGTCGGACCCAAACTGAGTGGCAGGGTCAAAAGGAAGCAAAAGCTGTAATCAGCCTTCACATTGACAGGACTTTTGATTCAAATCCAGATGTCATTTTGAGCCCAATTATCATCTTGGACCTTTGTCAGTAATACCATTCTTCTCGTAATAGTAATAAATTTCTACTCGGGTCAGGGAACCATTTTGACATTTTCAGGGGTATGCTGAAGGCCAGACCATCAACTGCTAAGAGAATGCTGACAAAAGCCAAAAACCATGACACAGAAGTGGATCCCCTTCTAGCCAAAGGGAGAATATGGAATCCTTCCCTGGAAATCTCTAAAGCCACTTTCTCAGTTGAACCTGATTATAAACTCTGATTGTAAAAGTTCACATTTTACCCTGCATGTGTCAGCCCTCCTATAGTTGGGTACTAACATAACAGAATTCTACAACCTACCAAAAATATTACCATTAGTATTATTAGCATAAACATCAGCATCATCCTATTGCGACTTTTCCAGCAGCTCTGAACCTGTGATAGAACCCAAGAGAGCCGGTCCACTCTGCAAAGCTCTTTTGGCTTCAAGCATCCTGGAGGTAGTGGGGAGAAGAGAGAAAGAGGAGAATCTGGGCCATTAATAGCTCCTAATTTGCATCATGCTCTGCTCTACAGTTCCTCTAATTACTTTGGGTTTGAGGGAACACTAGGGTTGATAGGAGCACAGAAATTGGGGCTGGCTTTTGTTGGTTTAGGGAGGAGATAGAAAAAATGATCTAGAGATATTAGGAGGAAGAACAAAAACAAAATCAGTAGTAGTGCAATTATGTCAAGATGAAACAAATGAATTAATAATGATGGTATTTGTTAAGCCCTTATTATGTACCAAGTACTGGGATAGGTACAAGATAATCAGGTTGGACATAATCTCTGTACCTTTTTGGGCTCACGGTCTAAATCGGAGAGAGAACAGGGATTCAATCCCCATTTTACAAATGAGGAAACTGAGACCCAGGGAAGTGAAGTGTCTAGCCCGAGGTCACAGACCAGACGAGCGGTGGGGCTGAGCTAGAACCCAGGTCCTCTTACACTCAGGCTCACTACATAAACCGCTTATAGAGTATGCAGGCATTCATAATATAGTTATTTCAGAAAACACTGCCTGTGGTGAATTCATGTAGTGCGTGCATGTGTGGCTGATTAGGGCAAGGTCCACGGTATATAAAAAGTCTACCCCTGGTCATGCTTAATGCTTTCATCATTTGGTTCGGTGTCCGCTTTTGCTCTTTGATTCTGCTCTTCGGCTCAAAAAGGGTCGCTCCTTTCTTGTTAGCGGTGTGTGCGAAAGTGCTGAGGCTCGCTATAAATGTATAAATTGGGTTGCTGAGACTTGAGGCATTGAGAATCAATCAGAGTCAGCTTCCTGGTTGTGGTAGGTTTTAAGCAGGCTTGGAAGATGGGGAAGATTGTGGTCTGGTGGATTTATGGGATAGGGAGTTCCAGGTTGGGGAAAAAGTAGGAGCAAGAGCAAAGTGGGAGATGCAAGAATAAGGTATAGTGAGGAGGTGAGATTGGGAGGAGTGAAGATCATGAAGGGGAAAATCGCAGGTAAAATGTGTTAATCTGTAAAGTGAGGAAAGCGGGAGTCAATGGTAACTGAGTTTTTGTTTGATGTGGAGAGACATGGGGGGCTCCTTGGTAACTTCCACTTTCTTTTTTCTTTTCTCCTCCTACCTTCATTCTTTTTTCACTTGATTTCCCTGCCCTCCCTTCCCCTTTTTCATCTGTTCATTATTATGGCATTTGTGAAGAGCTTACTATTTGCAAAACACTGTTCTAAGCGCAGGGGTTGATACAAGGTAATCAGGGTGTCCGATGTGGGGCTCACAGTCTTCATCCCCATTTTACAGATGAGGTAACTGAGTCACAGAGAAGTTAAGTGACTTACCTAAAGTCACACAGCTGATAAGCGGTGGAGCCAGGATTAGAACCCATGACCTTTGACTCCCAAGCCTGTGTTCTTCCCACTAAGCCACGCTGCTTCTCTAAGACATCTTCTTCTTTAGACATCTTCATTCTAAATTTTGTTTTCCCTACAGCAACACAATGCAGTAGAGATTACCAAAGTAAATTTAATAATGAGTTGTCAGTCAAGGGACCAGGGAACATTTGGCAGAATTTTACAAACTGCTAATTCTGGGCCTTTCGAGTCAATGTTAGCCCTTCTCCTCCTGAGCCTGGGATTTCCTGGATCTTAGTTCATGGGCTCGTATGCTCCAGAAATCATACAGTCTCTCCTCACTGGTGGTTTGTTAACCGCAGGGCCTGGAATGATCTGCAGTGATCTGCAAAGACACTTCCAAGGTATTTCCTCTTTTGCAGATACTGGAAATAGTTTGGTCGGCTTTAAGTAGAGACTAAAGGAATAGGCGAAGGGAGTGTTTTTGTGCAAGCTTTCCATTTTGTTTATAGAGGGGAAAATTAAAGAAACGCCCACCTTTTCACCTTTTTTTAAAGAAGGCTAACTGATCAAATGAAAATGATAAAAGGCCCAGGGTTGATTCTAGTGGGTAACAAATGCTACAGAAAGCTCAGAGAAATGGAGTGTACTGTTGTACAACTTCCCGTTATTTCCTTTTTCTTCCTCCTCATATTCCCGTAAATTATTTTTGTCTGTATGTTTCTCCCATTAGGCTTTGAGCTCCTTGAGGGCAGGGAACACGTGTCTTGCTTCTATTGTGCCCTCCCAGGAGCTTATACAGTTTTCACACTCAGGAGGTAGCACAAGGAATGTCAACGATTGATTGGTCTACTAATATCTCATGATTCACATTTTATACCCCTTACCCAGTTCCACCTAAACTGAAGTAGGTAAAACTATTAATTATTACAGATCAAGTCCCAAAATAGTTATTGGATCATCACTCAGGGATGAATTAAGCATAGTCCTGTTGATGTCTGCTATGGAGATAAGACCAGACGATTTGAAATAAACCAGAGAATTCCTCATTTCATTTGCCACAATTTTCTTGCCAGATCTACCACTAAAACAGAAGACTTTGACCAAATTCCTTTTTTAATGGATCTTAAGTGCTTACTATGTGCCAGTCACTGTATTAAGCCCTGGGGTAGATACAAGTTAATCAAATTGGACATAGTCCACATCCCACATGGGGCTTACAGTCCTAATCCCCATTTTACAGATGAGGTAAACGAGGCACAGAGGAGTTAAATGACTTGCCCAGGGTCACACAGAGAACAAGTGGCAGAGCCGGGTTTAGAACCCAGGGCCTTGGACTCCCGGCTGTGTGCTCTATCCATTAGATTGCAGACCACACTATTTCTCCTTTTCTCTTCTCCCTTGTCTTGTATCAGGGACTCTGATGGTAATGGGCCTCGGCAGAAAAAAAACCACAAGCCAGAATTTGTTTGGGCTAGGGAATACAAAAACAAATTAATCAGGAAATCAGTCAGTGGTATTTAATGAGTGCCTACTATTTGCAGAACACCATAATAATAATAATAATGATGGTATTCGTTAAGTGCTTAATATATGCCAGGATCTGTATTAAGCGCTGGGGTGGACACAAGCAAATTGAGTTGGACACGTACCTGTCCCATGTGGGGCTCACAGTGTCAATCCCCTCTTTACAGATGAGATTACTGAAGCACTGAAAAGTGAAGTGACTTGCCCAGGGTCGCACTGCTGACAAGTGGCAGAGCGAGGATTAGAACCCGTGACCTTCTGCCTCCCAGGCCCATGCTCTATCCACTCTGCCATGCTGCTTCTGTATTAAACGCTTGGGAGAGTACAGTACAATGGAGTTGATAGGCACGATCCAAGCCCTCAAGGACCTTACAGTCTAGAGGGGGAAGCAGACAATAAAATAGATTTCAGATAGGAGAAATGGCAGAGTGTAAGGTGTTAAGTGTGTGGGGCTGAGGGTGGGGGGAATACTAGATCCTTAGCGGGTAGTGTAAAAATCAATTGCTTAGGAAATATGGCTCGCGAAAGCCCTATTTCTTGAACAGCACACAGTGTAGGAAACCAATGACCAGTGATTAGAGTTAGATTAAGCCTTTAGTAAACTATCTTTGCAATGTGGAGAGAGTTATATCCAGTTACCTTTGGAGTGGGTAACGGAGAGATGGAAGAACAGAGAATTTTGAATTAATAATGACTATTGGCATATATTTTCTAAGTGCTTACTATGCACCAAACTCTGTACTAAGGGCTGAAAACACACACACAGATAAAAGTGACTGGTTGCGGGGATTGATATAAGATAATCAGGTTGGGACTTCTAATCTAAGGGGGAAAGCAAACCATCTCCATTTCATAGAGCTGGAAACTGAGGCCCACAGAAGTTGAGTGACTTGTCCAGGGTCAAACAGCAGACATATTTTGGAGTCAAGATTAGAATCCGGGTCTCCCGATTTCCTGGCCCGCCATCTCTCCACTAGGCCATACCGCCTCTCGAAGTCACAACATAAAACCCTGGCGATATGATTGAATTTATATTACTGACCCAAGCCTTGCTACTCCAATTTTGACAAACTCTAACAACATTCTAAGTGGCCATAGATTTCATTCTACTAAATAACAAGACTGATGTTGTTATGTTGATTTCCTTTCGGGCAGGGCTACGCAGATCCCCGTATCTGGGTTGATTGCATTTGTCAGCTCTTTGATGTTTTCTTACCATCCCATTTTGGCAAATACATTGAAGCCTTGACCTAGTCACGTTAATAGCCCCGGGTTCTGATGAGCTCCCTAGCCGCAATATGCTAATAGGAGAGATGAAAGCCATAGGGTGGAAGAGAGTGCAAGTCCCCCTGAGTAATAGAGCTGCGGGATTTTAGATTAGACAGACTTGTTTGGGTTTGAAAGAGTATTTGATATACTGTATACTTCTATCTCTGTGTTGGCACTTAATGCTGATCAGAGCCCAAGAGGAGTTCAAAGTGAATTGGTAAAAGCAGTACTGAGGTACGGAGAAGAATGAGAGAGTTGTAGAGAGAGGCAGTAGCTCAGAAGGATATAGGGTTTATTCATCAACCTCCTATACCGAGGAAACATTTTCTTTAGGCAAATTCTGCCTATCCTGTTCATGCTCTGTTGTATCGTCCTTTCCCATGAGCTTAAGTACAGTGCCCTGCACTCAGAAAGCACTCAGTAAATGTCATTGATTGAAAAAAAATAACAATTAAATATCTGTCTTTGACCCACTTAGAATGGGGGAACCCATGTAGGACAGGCAATGTGTCTGATCTAATTTTATCGCATCTATCCGCCGCTTAGCGCCGTAATCCAATTACTATGAGGGGTGTTGGGAAAGGTGTCAGGAAGAATCAGTTCAAATTCAATCACCTTTTTTACTTAATTTCTGCAAGTTAACTTCGTGTTTTTATCTTCCCCCTTCAGTTATTTTTGATCACTCCAAGTAAGGAAATACTGTTTTTATGACAAACTTCATCCCCAGGGAACAGTGTGGCCTAGTGGAAAGAACACAGGCCTGGGAATCAGAGAAGCTAGGTTAATTTTTGCTTCACCTTGTGCCTGTTGTGCGACCTTAGGTGAGTCACTTAACTTCTCTGGGCCTCAGTTCCCCCATTTGCAAAATGGAGACTCGATACATGTTCTTTCTCCTATTTAAATTGTGGGCCACATGTGGGACCAGACTAGCTTCTATCTAGTCCAGTGCTTAGTACAGTTCTTGGCACTTAGTAAGCATTTAGCAAATATTATTATTATCATTTTATCAATAATAATCTTTATGAGGACGTTGGATCTCAAGCTGTGAGACTTCTGAAGCTGGACACAATAATATCCACAGTGCTCCTCCCCAGACAAGCCTCTCTCCTCGAATCTGGAACACTGAGAACCTCTAAAGCGAAGTTTCTTTTAAACAGTTGGGACTTGAGAAAATATCTATAAATTTTTAAAAGTTGCTTTTCCCTATAACTGCTGACTCCCACCTCCCTTTCTCCTCAGTGTGAGCACAGAAAAGAACAACAACAACTCTAAGATTGTTGTGGGCAGGGAATGTGCTTACCAATTCTGTTGTACTCTCCCGGGTGCTCAGCGTAGTGCTCAACATACAATAAGCATTCGATAAAGACCATGGATTGATTGATAAAAACTGTAAGCTCACTGTGGGCAGGGAACGTGTCTTCTAACTCCATTGAATTGTACTCTCCCAGTGCTTAGTACAGCGCTCTGCACATGGTGAGCATTCAGTAAATAACATTGATTAATACAAATCTCCAGAAAAGATTATTTCTCTTGCAATTCATTGGCATTCCATGCTGGCACTTAGACACTTCAGTTTTCTAAAAGTTTAGTTACATCTCTCAGCATCTACTCCAACCCAGGAATTCAAATAAGCCAACTACTAGGGGAAGCAGCATGGCTTAGTGGCAAGACCGTGGGCTTGGGAGTCAGAAGTCATGGGTTCTAATCCCTGCTCCACCACTTGTCTGCTGTGTGACCTCGGACAAGTCACTTAACTTTTCGGTGCCTCAGCTCATCTGCAAAATGGAAGTTAAGACTGTGAGCCCCACGTAGGACCACTTGATGACCTTGGATTCACCCCAGAACTTAGAACAGTGCTTGGCACATAGTAAGAGCTCAACAAATACCATTATTATTGTTATTATTATTTTGGTTCTTTCAGGGAAGAGGTTAACCCTGGAAAGTGCCATCACTGAGAAGCATCTTTGAGGAAACTTGCTTTGGGTTCAACGTTCTGTAGTTCTAACCGTGGCCTAGTGGACAGAGCAGGGACTGGGGAGTTAGAAGGACCTGGGTTCTAATTCCGGCTCCTCCGCCTGTCTGTGCTGTGTGACCTTGGGCAAGTCACTTCACTTCTCTGTGCCTCAATTACCTCATCTGTTAAATGGGGATTAAGACTGTGAAATGGGGGACTATGTCCAAACTGATTAGTTTGTATCTACCCCAGAATTTAGAACAGTCCTTGACGCTTAGTAAGCACATAACAAATACTAACATTATTATGGGACAGTTTCAGTCTGGGTTTCTGCTCTTAGTAGTTGTTTTCTGGCTAGGAATATGTAAGGCTTAAAGAGCAGATGAAACGGTCTTTCGACTCGGCTATTGAGGACCATGGTGGATGAGTCTCCAGGGAGTAGGTGTTGCTTTTGATATGGAAAATCCATTTTGAATGGCACAGAATCAATTACCTTAACAGGTTTGGAAACAAAAAAAACTGATCACTGGGGTTTCTTTCTTCTTCTCCAAATTGCCCTTTTGACTTGTGCCATCTATTGTCACTTACAAGATTTTCCCTTCCATCACCGTAGACCATAGAGATCTTAGTGTGAAGTATGTAAAATCCCAGAAACACTCTAGAAAATTATTCTTTCTGTGGTGTAGGTCAATTTATGGGCATTAGTGGCAAATTTCAGAGATGACTGTCCATTCCCTTTAATGGACCATCCTGTCTGATGGAATGCATTGTTCTCCAGAGAAATCCCATTTCCAGGAAAGTACTGGACCCAATATATAATTTAACTATCAGGAGGATATGCGCCATTTTCTTGACAGATGAACCATGAAGGGCCCGGAAGATATACTGCCCGTTTTGTGTAAATGTCTATGATCTGTCTTGTGGAACTATGCTGATTTGAGAAGAAAAGTCAGGAGACAAATAATGAGAAAAGCATAGAAAGGCCCTTAACCTCTTCAGTTTGACTAAAACTCTTTCCTTGTTTGCTTCTTCTGTGTGACTTTATTTTAGATTGCGATCACTTACAAGCAGAATTGGCCTTCTATTTCCTCTCCGCCACCCTGGGGCCTGAGCACAAAGTATCTCAACTGATTTTCCAGGCAGAGCAGGTTGCTTCTGGGAGGGCAATGTTGATGATGATGAGGATGGTATCTGTTAAGCACTTACTGTATGTTAAACACTGTTCTAAGAGCTGGGATAGATACAAGGTAATCAGGTTGAACACAGTCCATTTCCCACATGGGGCTCACAGTCTTAGTCCCCATTTTACAGGTGAGGGAACTGAGGCACAGAGAAGTTAAGTGACTTGCTCAGGCTCACACAGCAGATGAGGGGTGGAGCCAAGATTAGAACCCAGGTCCTTCTGACTCCCAGGCCCGTGCCGTATCAATTAGGCCATGCTGCTTCTGTGAGGGTGGGGTCTGGGACAGGAAGGCAGGCAGTCTGCAAAATAGGTGGTGGTTTCTCCAGAGATACACCATCCACCCTAATATGCCTTCAGCCCACACCCCATCTAGAGGGTGCGATTCTGGCCACAAACCTTTTGCGTCGTTCAATCAGTCAACCAATTTACTGAGCACTAACTGTAGGCGGATCACTACACTATGTACTTGGGAAGGTGCAATACAAAAGATCTGGTTGGTCGGCGTGCTCCTTGGCCAGTCTAGCTCTGATCTCTTCCTCTAATATACTCTACTCTAAATTTCCCATCTGCAACTTGATCCCCCAAAGTTTAAGTGCTTAGAACAGTGCTTTGCACGTGGTTAAGTGCTTAACAAATGCCATCATTATTATTAAATACTCACGGCTGGCACTGGCCCATTCTCTGAAAAAGGAATCATTTATGCACGCCTTCTTAATTCTCAGATTTTGCCGCATGTATGATTTTCTGAGCTCATCCGACTCCCCACCTTCTCTGCAATATAACTCTAATTTTGTTTTGGAGAATCAAGTCCGCATTAATAAATCAGGCTTCCCGTCTCGTCTCCACATTTTTTGGAGGTTTGAGTGTGTGTGGAGGGGCCTAGGTTTCACCAATCTTACCTTTTATCTTCTCCACTTCTGTGCAGGAGGCATTTTGAAGATTTTTACACACCCAGGAGTGTAGCCCCCTATCTAATCCAAAGTCCCAGTAGAACCAGCCTTATCTGAAGGGCAGAGTAAGATCTTGGTTGCTCATGCACTGAAAGGGACACATGCATGATTTCCCCTGCAGAGGCTGTGAGAGTGTCATTCTTCCTTGGGTCCCAGCCAGGGATTGTCTCTATCTGTTGCCAAATTGTACATTCCAAGCGCTTAGTACAGTGCTCTGCACACAGTAAGCACTCAGTAAATAAGATGGAATGAATGAATGACAACCATTGTCATTGGTTGCTTGCCTAGAGCTGCTTCCCTCCCTGCCCATCAGCAGCATGAGAAGCAGCTTGGCCCAACAGTAAGAACACAGACCTGAGAGTCAGAGGACCTGAGTTCTAATCCCTGCTCCGCTACTGTGTGACCTCCAGCAAATCACTTAACTTCTCTGTGTCTCAGTTTCCTCATCTGGAAAATAAGGATGAAATACCAGTTCTCCATTCTGTTTAGATGATGAGCCTCACGTGAGACAGGGACTGTGTCCAACTAAAAGTTTGGTAACTACTTAAATACCACAGTCATTATTATTATCTTCATTATTATCGTCATCAATAACATTTAAATGAGTACCTCCTGGCTTTTGAGTTCTTACAGGTGCTTGGGCAAATGCCAGGAAGTAAATGATCTCAAAGTGGACTTAAGCAAAGAACCCCTCTTTGCTTAAGTCCAGTCCCGGAAGCTGCTTCCTTGATAATTTTATTTTTAAAGTTGTGACTCAACATCCTTATGGATCAAACAATTAGAGAAATATGTCACAGAGATCAAGATGGAATCCCCAAGTGCTAGAATTACAAGTATCAAACAAAACATGATGGAAATAGTCTCCCTTCTAGATATAAAGTTGCCATGCATTTTTCTGGACTTCTGCAAATTTCACTGGCTGTAGAAATGAAGGACACCCCTGAGGAAACAGCCTTATCTACCAAAGGTTAACAAAGGCAAATAACAGGGAAAGAAGAGGAGATTTATTTTTTCCCCTCATAAATTTGAATATTGTATTTTTTAATCTTACCAAAGACCCTGGGAGGCTGTGGGTAATTCTACTTAGTAGGTGTACATTATCGCGCCTCTGAGAGACAAAGGAAATTCAGCTCATTCTTTCAAATTAGGAGTCAGAAAACAGAAATGAAGCAGAACAGCAAAATATATTATTTCAATTAAAGACTCTCCTTGCATACTGTCCTTGCAGTCAGCTTAGAATCCAGCAGCATTAAAGAATAAAAAGAACTTGCACTTCTCTTTCATGTGCAGTCCAGAAACTTAGAAAGGACAGCTCTACTTCTTCCATGCAGCAGTTTCTGGGACTGTTATTTTAAACACTGAAGTAGTAAAAAAAAAAAATGTAGGGGCTAAGCCACAGATTTTCCTTAATCATCTCACTAGCTCTCAAGCTACGGGAATCTGTAACAGTGTCACCACAGCCATCTGTCCAAAACCTAGATTTATGCTAGTCAATACTGAGTGGTTTAGTGGCTAGAGAAAAGGCCTAGGAGCCAGAAAGACCTGAGTTCTACGTTCTACCACTTGCCTGCTGGGTGGCCTTGGGGAAGTCACTTAACTAGTCTGGCCTCATTTACCTCATCCGTAAAATGGGGATTAAGAGTGTGAGCCCCACATGGGACTGGGTCCAACCTGATTATCTTGTATCTACCCAAACGCTTAGAACAATGTTTGGCACATAGTAAGTGCTCAAGTACCATAATTATTATTATTATCATTATTATTATTACTGCTGGGGAAGGAACTTCACTAAGAGATCTGATATGCTTGTTTCCTGAATGCTCACTTGAATCAGTTTATGAACATATGGAATGGTTCAGGTCCATTCCAGGATCGCTCCAAAGGAAGGAGAGATGTTTCTGGGCTCTTAATTGGAATTTCCAAAGCAGGCAGGTAAGATATTGGAAAAAAATACTGGGAGTCTAAAAGCCAGAATCAATCAATCAGTGGTATTGATTAAGTGCCTTCTGACTGCAGAACACTGTATAAGAGTTTAGGAAAGTACAATACCATGGAGTTGGTAGACACATTCCCTGCCCACAAAGCGCTTACAGTCCACCTGTTTATTACACAAGTGAATGTAGATCTGAGAAGTCCTTTATTGTGTTTTTGAGGCCACCACCTCAAAGCCAGTTCTGGCAGTACTTTCCAGTGAATAAAGACAGTCTTTTTAGGAAGTGGAGCTGCTTTGCTGCCCATTCATTTAATAATAATAATGTTGGTATTTGTTAAGCGCTTACTACGTGCAGAGCACTGTTCTAAGCGCTGGGGGAGACACGGGGGGAATCAGGTTGTCCCACATGGGGCTCACAGTCTTAATCCCCATTTTACAGATGAGGTTACTGAGGCCCAGAGAAGTTAAGTGACTTGCCCACAGTCACACAGCTGGCAAGTGGCAGAGCTGGGATTCGAACTCATGACCTCTGACTCCAAAGCCCGTGCTCTTTCCACTGAGCCACGCTGCTTCTCTGTAGAAACAACCAACTGGAGGACAGAGTGTCATGTAGGGATTCTAGAGTAAAGACCATGAAAATTCTCTGCATTCTTACCAAAGAAGCAGGTCATGAGATCCTGGAATGGAAATCAGTATGACTGTGCAAGAACAAGGATGACTGGCACCTTTAAGAAGAAATCAGCAATGAGAAACATAATATCTCTATGTGCTATCAGATAATAGGGATTTGATTTTTCCCCTTGCACACTAATTTCATATCTCCTGCACACTTAAGGCTCCTCGGTGACTTTAATGTACCACCCTGAGAAACTAAATACACTCACTTTAGTTCTCACCTGTGTATGTCCTCTCAGTTCATTTATTTTTACAGTGTGATTAAAAAGTAGAGAAGCAGTATGACCTAGTGGATAGAGCACAAGACTGGGACTCATTAGGACCTGGGTTCTAATCCCAGCTCTGCTACTTGCCTGTTGTGTGACCTTGGCAAACTACTTAACTCTCTGAGCCTTGGTTACCTCATCTGTAAAATTTGAATTAAGACTGCGAACCCCATGTGGGACAGGGACCGTGTTCAACCTGATTAACTTGTATCTATCCCAGTGCTTATAATGGGGCCTGACACATAATAAGCACTTAACAAATACCACAATTATTATTCTTATCATTATTATGTGTTTATGAATCTCTTCCTTCGGAGTATAAGCTCCTTCTGGGCATGGAGTGTGTCACTACATTTTCTGCACTCTCCAAATGTCTATTACAATGCCCCTTACCAGTACATCAACGTAAGTAACTAGGGAACTAGAGCCAATAAACACTGATTAAATTTTGGGGGATCAAATTGTGGTAATTCTGGTTACAGGCTCTCTCTCCCATTTTCCCTCTTTTTTAAAAGTTTTAATGTATTCTACTCTGATTCTTTTGTAGTCCCTCTCCAACCAAAATAACCCTTCTTTGAATTCTTGAAAAGTGACAAATTTGGAGTATAGAGAGCTAAAATAATAATAATAATGTTGGTATTTGTTAAGTGCTTACTATGTACACAGCACTGTTCTAAGCGCTGGAGTAGATACAGGGTAATCAGGTTGTTCCACGTGAGGCTAACAGGTAATCCCCATTTTACAGATGAGGGAACTGAGGCCCAGAGAAGTGAAGTGACTTGCCCACAGTCACCAAGCTGACAAGTGGCAGAGCTGGAATTCGAACCCATGACCTCTGACTCCCAAACCCGGGCTCTTTCCCCGAGCCATTCTGAAAACTGACACTG
This sequence comes from Ornithorhynchus anatinus, assembly GCF_004115215.2. Taxonomy (NCBI): domain Eukaryota; kingdom Metazoa; phylum Chordata; class Mammalia; order Monotremata; family Ornithorhynchidae; genus Ornithorhynchus; species Ornithorhynchus anatinus. Next base: position 13,885,420 of record NC_041739.1, read on the forward strand.
TTCAGAAATGAACATTTAAGGAACCCAAGAAAGGTAGATTAGAGTATTAAACAAAAAGTGTTTGATTATTTTCTATCTGTTAAAAAACAAAGTCCGTAGACACCAGGAAGCCCCGTACCACAGAGTGATATGATAATGAAATTGTGTGTTGCATCTATAAAAAAACAAATCCTAGACTGAAGGAAAGATTAAAAACAAACTAGTGTTCTGAAACATCAGAGAAATTCTATTACATCTTATTTTCTTTTTATGTTGTTTTTCTTTTGCCAGAATTCTAAATCCCTTCCTGAAATAAATCAACTTCCTGAACAAATAGGTGCTTCTGAAAACTATAACTAAAAAATTAAGCTTTCTCTGTATTTTCTGCACACTTCTTGTTCACTTACAACAGATCTTCCTGAGTTTCTTATTTATTTAATATTTTGAAAATGACCTGCAGGTTTGCTTCCTGCAGCGATTTGAAAATAAAATCTCCTATTTTTAAGGCTTTTTCAGAATTAGAATTGAACATGTCTCCCACGTGCTTCATCTCGAGTGAAGAAACTCTTAAGTTTCTTCAACTTCTTCCTATTGCTAAAATGTTTTACACCTCGGGGCAATTCCCTTTGAGACCAGGAAAGCAGATGAGTCAGAAACAATTATGAATTCTTCAGTAGAGTTTATAAGATATTTCAGACTTTATAAAAGATAGGGACAGTCAGAGTCTCTTGGGTTTTCATCATCAACGGTATTTGAGTACTAACTCTGTGTAGAACACTGTATTAACCTTTCAAACTCTTTCCAACTACTATTTTTCCTCCTTTCTGTCAGTCCTTCCTTTCTGTCATTTATTCTCCTTTTTTCTCCCTCCTTCTCCCTCCTCCCCTCCCCTCTCTTCTTTTACATTTTTGACCTTCATTTCAACAGAAAGGGGCCGGGTTTGGAGGTGGGGGGGGGTGTTTTGTTTGTGTCATTTGAGAGTTTTCATGTTATCCTAGGCTAAAGTAAAAGTATATTTGGTGGTATTGCACCCAGGTAACAGATCTGTAGTCAGAGAAGAAATGGGGTTCATCTAGATGAATGGGTGCAGGAGCTGAGTCAGTCAAGAATGACATCCACTTTCTTCTTAGAACAGCACACACAAAAATCATAACTGTTGGGAAACTCTCGCCCACATCCTACCTCTGGCCTGGAATGCCCTCCCTCCTCATATCAGACAGACAATTGCTGTCCCCCACTTCAAAGCCTTATTGAAGGGACATCTCCTCTCCTCTTCCTTCACGCCCTTCTGTGCCGCTCTTACTTGCTCTTTCGTTTATCCTCCTGCCCATCCTCCCCAGCATATATGTGTATATATATATATATGTAATTTATTCATCTATTTATTTATATTAAAGTCTGTCTCCCCCTCTAGACTATGAGCTTGCTTTGGGCAGAATGTGTCTGTTGTTATACTGAACTCTCCCAAATGCTTAGTACAGTGCGTTACATAGAGTAAATGCCCAGTAAATATGATTGAATGAATGAATGAACACTAATAAACTATCTAGTAAGATCGGCCTCTTCCTCCTCTCCTCCTTTGCCTTCTTCCTAACCTTGTACTTGGAATGTAATTATCTGTATACTTCAGCTCATATTAATATTATTTTTGCATGAATCTCTGGCTAATTGCAACTAGTTGTGCCTAAATCTTGGCCTGAGGGACTCTGAAAAGTTCCCGTGTTATCTGGAACCTGTGGAAAATTCAATATGATATTCAATTCTAGTCCTTGGCCACTTTCAATTAGTGATATTTATTAAGTGCTTACCATTTGCAGAGCACTCTACTAAGTACTTGGGTGAATATGATTCAACAGAATTGGTAGGTCTGATGCCTGCCCTCAAAGAGCTTGCCATCTTTGGTATTTTTCAGGTGAAGAAAAGACAGTAGACCAAGGGGACCAGGACCAAACTCTAGATTTTCCCAGACAATATTAATGCTTATTATGCTAGTGACAATTTGAAAATAATTATGGATGCCTGTCCTCTATCACTTCTGCCAAACTGAGCAATAGTAATAGTAATAGTGGTTACTATGTAATAAGTTTACTATGTAATACTACGTAGTAATAAGCTCTTACCGTGTGCAAATCACCCTACCGAGTGATGGGGAAAACTACGGAGCAGCTAAGGGAATTTTGTGAAGCCCTGATTGATTCTGCAACTACCCAACCCAACTGGCAATAGTTAACCCTGCCCCATCCGTGGCCTCCATGCTTCGGCAATAAGCTGCCTTGTCTAGAAGTTCATTCCCCGAAAACCTAACGTGAAATTACTTTCCTTAATTATGTAGCCGATATAAATAACTCTGATAAAATGAGTGCAGCTGGCCTCCACTTTGCTTTTCCCATTTGAATGCACTCAACAATGCAACCCTCAGAAATAGACATCCATTACGAGGAATACTCTATTTCTGAGAAAGTGTTATTCTGCTCATCCAACCAAGCACAGTTCCCCCATATCTGTCTCATACCTATTAACAAAATAAACCAATTACAAAATACACATAATGTACCCATTGGTAAATTAAAACAATACATTTTTGTAGAATTAGACTGAAGTTTGTGTTCTTTTGGGGTTAGGAGGGTTCCTCATTTAGGAAACTACCAATGCAAGTACCTAGTCTTTCCTTGGGTTAAATAGACACTGAGCTTTTCTTCTTTCTCTTTCCTAGCCTTTTTCCCTTTCTTCTTTCCTTCTAATTTCTCTCTGCCCTTCTGTAACTTCCCCTATGTCTTTCAATGCTTCATTTGTTCTATCTGTTTTTCTCTGTCTTTTTCCACATCTTTGAATATTTTGTCTCTATGTCCCTGTACCTCCTCTAGCCACCCAATTGTCTCCCAGTGTTTTTCCTCTTTGTTTCTACTCATTCTCCTTCTCCTCCACCGCTTAATTTTGTTTTCCTCTCTTCCTTATCCTAGTCCTTTAATCCTTATGTCCCACTCTGGATCCCTTGTTTGTTTTCATTAGCTTGAAGTTTCTTTGTCATTTTCTAGTTGTCTCCTGAGTCCTCTGTCTCTTATAGCTTACCTTCTTTTACCTTTTTTTTTTTTTGCCTCTTCCACTCCTCCCCTTTGTGTCGTCATTTTCTCCTCTTCCTCCTCCTTACTTTTTGTCCATGCAACAGTAGCTGTGTATAGAGGGGTTTGGGGACTCCTCTAACTCCTTCCTTAGTAATGATAGCCCACTAAGGGTGTTGGCCCCAGGAACGCAAAACATCTAGGCTTTCTTTTTTAATCATCATCATTAATAACATTTTACTGAGAGTCATCTGTGTGCAGAGTACTCTACTAAGCATTCGAGTGTAAAGCAAGTTAGGAGACGGATTCCTTCCCCCAAGAGGCTTATAGAATCAATCAGTCCATGTTATTTATTGAGCATTTACTTTGTGCAGAGCACTATACTTAGGGCTGTAGAAAAGGGACCAAGAATATTCATTCATTTTATTCATTTGGACTAAAGAAAACGTAATGCTCCTGCATTAAGTGAAATTATAAACATCAGCTGGCATTGAACAGTAGAGAAGCAGTGCTGTCTAATGGAGAGAACAAGGACCTGGGAGTCAGAGAAACTTGGTTCTAATCCTGGCTCTACCACTTGTCTGCTCTGTGACCTTGGATGAGTGATTTAACACTGTCTCAGTTACCTCATCTGTAAAATGGAAATTAAGATTGTAAACCCTAAGTGAGACAGGGACCATCCAACCCACATATCTTATATCTACCCCTCTGCTTAGTACAGTGCCTGTTACATCAGATAACAAAAATGGATCTTTTCAAGGTCCAAAGAGCATAAAATCAAAATCAGGCAGGAAAGCTTTATCTTTCCCAGTTCCTGAATCACTTCCTGGCTTAAGATCTAGTTCATAAACCTCTTAGGGTTTCATCTTCATCCATGGGTTTCATCCATCAGTTGATCAATAGAATTTATTAAGCACTTATGGATGAAGAACACTTTTCTAAGTGCTTGGGACAACAGGATAGAGTTAAAAGTATTAATAATAGCTGGAAAAGCAGTAACACCATACCAGGCTCTTGGGAAGTTACAATTAATGCTCTTAATGGTTTAGATTTGGTTCCTGTCATTGAGAAGCTTATAGTCTAAAACAAATATGTAGAAAAATTACACTTCAAAAACGGCTTAATCAGTGGTACTTTCTGAGCTCTTACTATGTGCAGAACACTGTAATAAGTGGTCAGCAAGTACACTACATTAGAGTTGGTAGACTTGTTCCCTGCCCACAATGAGTTCGTGTCTAGAGGGAGAAATCAACATTAATATAAAAAAATACATTGCAAACATAAAGGAAAGTGTTATGGGGTAAGGTGAGGAGGGTATGACTCTACTCTTCTCAGTGTTGTAGAGATGTAGTAGTTGAACACAGATAACAAAGATAACGATAATTGTGGACATTGTTAAGCACTTCTTATGTGCCAAATTACTAAGCACTGGGAAAGATATGAGATAATCAGGTCCCACGTAGTTGCTGTCCCACACAACGTTTACAAGTCTTAAATGGTAGGAAGAACAGCTGTGAGCTTGTTTTGGGCGGGGACTGTGTCTGTCTGTTGAAATATTGTACTCTCCCAACCACTTATACAGTGCTTTGCACACGGTAAGTGCTCAATAAATGCGATTGAATGAATGAGGAACTTGGGGCTCAGAGAAGTTAAGTGACTTGCCCAAAGTCATACAGAAGGGAAGTGGCAGAGCCAGAATTAGAAGCCACAGGTCTTCTGTCTCCCTGGCCTGTGTTCTTCCTACGAGGCAGGCTGTATTGTGTGATTCCCTGAAGACTTGGACATCTAGATATAGATATATGTATATATATTTTTCTTTTTTTATCTCTGTGTCTGCAGCACCCTTCCCTCCTCACCTTCTGAAGCTAGTCACATCAGGACTAGACCTGAGACTAGACAAGCCTCAGGTAGTAGGGGAAGCCCAACCCACTTGTGATTCTTCTTTTTTCCTCTTCAATCTACTTCTTTAAAGAACTAAATCCACCCCTTCCCTCAGGGCCCCTCACTAAAAAAAAAAAAAAAAAAAAATGTTGGTATTTGTTAAGCGCTTACTATGTGCAGAGCACTGTTCTAAGCGCTGGGGTAGACACAGGGGAATCAGGTTGTCCCACGTGGGGCTCACAGTCTTAATCCCCATTTTACAGATGAGGGAACTGAGGCACAGAGAAGTTAAGTGACTCGCCCACAGTCACACAGCCGACAAGTGGCAGAGCTGGGATTCGAACTCATGAGCCCTGACTCCAAAGCCCGTGCTCTTTCCACTGCGCCACGCTGCTTCCCTCACTGTATAGGGAAGCGTGGCTGAGATTCTCACTGACAGCACTCATCAATTCTGGACAAGGAGAGGCGTGCGACGTCCTAAGTGCCTTTCACCGAACACACAACATAATCTATTTCACACCCCATTCCGTGGAAGTTTGCTGAGTCCTCTGATCTCCAACTTGGTCCAAAGCCTTTGCGTTTCTCTCAATCCCACTGAACACAGGCGCTCTTCCAGTCAGAGAACAGATCAGCCAAAAACCAGCTGCTAGATCTAAACTGGACGACGGTTAAAATTGAGCTTGGAGAGCTTCCAGGGCCTCCCCAAATGAGAAGTTAGAGGAAATATAATCCTGATTCAGTGGTTTATGTTTGTCAGTCATTAAGGTTCTAATTGGAAAAGTTCATACGTCCCTACAATATATCAGCTTCGTCAGGATGAGAAAGTGAAAGTAACTTTTTATAGCTTCATCATCCAACAGAACAAAGTGCCGACGTTCGTCACGTGTAATTTTGTAATCTGAAATGTATTTGTTAGAGCAGTTTTGTGCGTTGCCATTTAAAACAATGGTATGTATGCACCCAGTAATCCACGTGAGCATTTTTGTGTACGTTTGTATGCATGTATATGCTTTCATGTGAGTCTTAGGGGAGGGAGGGAATGTGAAGTATGTGTGGTTACACATTTGTTGCTGCTGTACTTCTGCTAGCCAGATACACTCCAATCATTCATTCAATCATATTTATTGAGCACTTACTGTGTGCAGAGCACTGAACTAAGCACTTTAATCAGAATCAAAGACATAAAGCAACCTCCCAGAGAGCTTTAAGTGCTGAAAATGAAACGAGTCGAAAATTTATTTCCGTTTTAAGATATTTGTGGTAACTGGACTAAGGGGCCTTTTTTTTTTTTGGCTAAAATGTATGCCTTTTGAAGGCCACCATGACTTGTGGTTTCTTAAGAACGACAAGTCTTATGACAGTGAAGATTTGACACACAACTCGGTATAATTCTATATTTGTGAGAGGTGATTTTTCTTTCAGAATAAGTGAGCCTCTGCTACGCCCTATTATATTAATCCTAAAAGTTGCTCCTAGGACCCAGGCAATGGTGCAGTGGATGGGTAATGGGTATTGTGGTCTCTGCCAAAACTGGGTCACAGCAGAGTCAAGTGGTCCCAAAGTGACCCATGTGGCCTTGTGGAAAGAGCACGGACCCGAGAGCCAGAGGGTCTGGGTTCTAATCCTGTCCCTGTAACATGTCTGCTGTATGACCTTGAGCAAGTCACATAACTTCTCTGTGCCTCACTTATCTGTAAAATGGGGTTTAAGACTGTGAAGCCCAGTAAGAGTCATGGACTGTGTCCAACCCGATTGGCTTGTATTTACCCCAGAGCTTAATACAGTGCCTGCTATATAGGAAGAGCTTAATATCGCAATCATTATTTTTACTATCACTACTATTATTAATAAATACCATTAATGAAATGGAGCCTGTAATGTAGATTGGAGCTCTTTAATTCCATCTGATGCCACTACCAGGCAGGATTGTCCAGGACTCTAAAGAGTAGATGGCTCGCCTAGCAGCAGGAGGAACAGAAGCAGCTGGCAAGCTTCACGAGTGCAGCCAGGTCAGGGGTACTGTTGTCCCCCTCTAAGCAACCCAACAAACTGGCCCACAGCAACCAATCTGCTATAGGGGAGAGTCAAAAACCCCAGCAGCCTGAGCAGTATGGCAGATGGGAATGTCGTATGAGCGGATCAAGTGCTTTTGGCTGTCGATCTTTGTGATTCGGTGTCATTTTCAGGAAGCTTAAATGAGCCAGATGATCCCAGAATGTAACTCGAACCCTAGTCAGCCTCTTGGAGCACTTTCTGAACTCTCTGGGGCCGCTTGGGTTAGCTCAGAGTGAGAGTCTATAGGAGACAGGCCCAGGATAGGGGAGACATTGGGCTGAGCATATTCTGAAGCCCACGGGTCTCCCTCACCAAAGGGCTGTTCACAGTCCTGCCAACCAATCAATCCTTCAGTGCTTTTTAGCAAGTATTTAGTCTGTGCAGAGCACTGTACTTAAGCACATGGGAAATGGCAGTACAGTATTTGGCAGACAATCTCCATCCCCACAAGGAGCTTATAGTGTAGAAGGGGTGATGGACATTAAAATAATAGAGGAAATAGAGCATAAGGATATGTACATAAGAGCTGTGGGGCAGAGGGTGGGGTGGGTATCAAGTGCTTAAGGAGTAATAATAGTAATCATTATGGTATTTGTAAAGTACTTACTATGTGCCAAGCACTGTTCTAAGTGCTGGGGTAGATACAGGGTAATCAGGTCATCTCACATGGGGCTCACACTTTTAATCCCCATTTTACAGATGAGGTAACTGAGGCACAGAGAAGTTAAATGACTTGCCACAGGTCAGACAGCAGACAAGTGGCGGAGCCAGGATTAGAACCCACGTCCTCTGACTCCCAAGCCCGTGCTATTTTCATTAAGCCACACACAAGGGCGTAGGAACCGCCTTGGCATGCTCCTAAGGGGACTCCCTCAGGTCCCTGTGTCAGTTGGTGAAAGACCATGCCAAACTAAACAGAGCTCTCGAAGGAAACCATCCTACCTTTAGGTTGAATATTGTTCTTCAGTCAACCAATGGAATTTATTGAGCACTTAATATGTGCAAAGCACTGATCACTGGGCTTGAGAGTGTACAACAGAGTCGGTAGTCACACACCCTGCCTACAAGGAGCTAATAGAACAATCCAGCTGAGTAAAGACTAAATGAGGCCATTGATGAGGAGAGGTCGCAGACCATTCATCTGGTAAAAGAGTTATTCGGGGCTCTCTGAACAACGTCAATCAATGGTATTTATTGACCACTTACTGTCGGTTGAGCTCTCTACTAAGTGCTTGGGAGAGTACAACAGAGTCGATAGAAACAGTCACTGCCCACAGTGGGTTTACAGGCTAGAGGACATGGTGAACTTCCCCAGCCAGAATCATACCCTTCCCTCACTCCCAGTTAAGTAAGTTGGTCTTGTGCCAGGATGAATACATATAACTGCCTTCACTTGATTTTATTAGATTCAACAATCCGCTGCTCAGGGGACTCTGATTCTCTGCTTGGGTTACATTGAAAAATACTTTTTTTTGTTGTTTTGACCTACGTGGAGGGGGGGTTGGTTTTCACTGTCCCCGCAGCAGTTTTTAAAGGAGGGTGGGCTTGGGGGCTTTACCCGTGGTGGAATTCTGCAGCACTTACCTCTCTGGGGGTCTTAGAACTATGCTATCCATTGACTTGAAATGCAAAATAAGGTTGATTCCCGTCACACACTGGCAAGCGATAAAATAGAAACCTTGTGGACGTCGCTTCCTCAAACTCCCAGCAGCCCAGGCAAATGACAGCTCTTGCTTCTCGGTTTCTTCTAGTTCCTCAAACAAGTTTTATTTTTGTTCACAGTCAGACTTCCTGTATTCAGTGAGCAGCCTACCACCACCATGAACGGCAGCAACATTTGCTGTAGCTTTTTCACCATGTGGAAAAAAAGTAAAATATCAACCATGTATTACCTCAACCAAGATGCCAAACTATCTAACTTGTTTCAACAGGCAAGCAGCCCTACAACAGGAACGGCTCCCAGAAGCCAATCACGGCTGTCTGTCTGTCCATCCACTCAGGACATCTGTAGGTACGTGCCAAACAAATGATCCTATTCCGATGTCTGCTCTGTCCTCGTTCTGTATGTCCCCATTTCTAGCTCATGCTTCCGTTTGCCATTATTCACGGGTGATTTGCCGCGGGCTTATAACAGCTTGGGTGTTTCCATTTCATTTTCCTCTAGTTGATCTTTATTTACAAAGTCCAAGCTCGTGTCACTGTTGTTTTCATCTCTCTCTCTCTCTCTCTCTCCCTCTTTTTGCCATTGCTCTTTCCGTATCCCTTCCTCTCCCTTCCGCCTGCTGTTCCGTTTAGATCTGCCACCTTGCATGATGGGTCAGAAGATGGGTTTGAACATTCCACCCCTGTCATGCCGCTGACCCCTACTTTGAGGGAGTCTGGTAAGAAACGGTTGAAGCCGAGGGTTAGGCGGAGGAGAGAGGCTTCTCAGAGATGTGAGGATGCAGAAAAACAAAGAAAAGGGCAGGAAAAATGTACCCTGCCCTTCTCCAGTTCCAAGTGGATTGAGCGTCCCAAAGAGACATCTGATTCATCGTCCTCAGAGGAAAGTCAGTGGGCTCAGGTTAGAAGCAGAGCCCGAGGAAGGGTCAGAAGCACCCAAAGAGAGAGAAGGAGCCGTAATAAATCATCCAGGAAGCTAGAGGGGTCCCCCACTTCCAATGCTATTGAACTTGTCCCCCTGGGAGCCGGAGGGCAAAAGAAACAAGAGCCAGCTGGGCCTGAGAACTGTTCTTTAACACACCGAAGAACCAGCCGTACCAGGTGCAGAGATTGCGGTCTTCCTGTCCCCACGGGGTCTTGGCCGGCTAAACGTGCCTCGGGAAAAAATGGGAGCAATAAGGGCACACGCCACGGGAGAGATCTCCGGCCTCCGGCTTGTCTCGGACCAAGTGGCGTTATCCAGGAAGGCCTTTTGGAGAGGGACTCCGCCTCTGAGATGCGGGCAGTTCCAGATTGTGGAGGACCTGCCGATTTGGGGTCCCGGGGTCCCGACTCGGCTCCGAAGCTTCCTGTTATGCGGGATGACTGGTCTGATGGTTTAGAAGTCTGCAGGTCAGTTCCTGAATTGAGAAACCTGAATTTGCCTGAAGGAATCCCTTCTGAAATGTGAGAATGGCTGTGTTTGGTCCAGTAGGTATAGCCAGTAGGTCCTTGCTAAATGGTCCTTAAATGTCTGGTTTTGGAAGGGCCTGAGTGGTGTGGGAGGGAGGGGAGAAGGGGCAGAGGAGGGAGAAATGGAGGTAGGTTGCAGAAATGTTCAAATGGGGACATCCGCTTTGTCCGGGTGCAGATTCTGGTTAGAAAGGTCACTTGAAAGCAGACTATTTCCCATGATTTGAGATATCTGCACATTGAAAGTTTCTCCCATTTGACTGGCCACTTCCCCATCTCACATCCCAGTAAAGGAGGAGGGTGAGAAACCCAGTCCAGGGAAGGCCAGGAGGGGGTGGAAAGCCTGTCTCATCCGGCTCCTCCTCCTCCTGGTGAACTGGAGACCTCAGCAGTGCTCTAGAGGGACCCAACACTGTCACTAGCACTGTGGGGAGGGTATCCAGGGTTCTGGGTTCCTGCGATTGAGTGGGGAATGTCATATCCACAGCAGCAAGAATGGTGTAGTGAATATAGCCAGGGCCTGGGAGTCAGAAGGTTGTGAATTCTCATCCCAGTCCTGCCGCTTGTCTGCTTGTATGACCTGGGGCAAGTCGCTTTACTTTTCTGTGCTTCAGTTTATTCATCTTTAAAATGGCCATTGAGACTGTCAACCCCACATGGGACAGGGACTGTGTTCAATGGGACTTGCTCGTATCCACCCCAGCACTTAATACAGTGCCTGGAACATAGTAAGCGCTTAACAAATAGCAGAATTATGATTTTCATTATCAGGTGCTAATTTGTTCTGCAATTAGGAGGCTAGGCGGGGAAGTCTGGGGCTGAAAATGACATAAAACCAAGATATTCTCCAGGTCAGAGGTGCAAGGGGTAGGTAGCAGAGAACCCGGGAGAATGTGAATAATAATAACAATAATTCTGGTATTTAAGCACTGTTCTAAGCGCTAGGGTAAATACAGCCTAATCGGGTTCCACGTGGGGCTCACAATCTAAGTAGGAGTGAGAGTAGGTATTGAATCCCCCTTTTGCAGATGAGGGAACTGTGCCACAGAGAAGCAAGGTGACTTGCCCGAGGTCACACAGCAGTCATTTGGCGGAGCAGGATTAGAACGCAGGCCCTGCGACTCCAAGGCCTCTGCACTTTCCTCGCTGCTTTCAGCTACCACCACCAGCTATACACTGCTCTTTTCTCAACATGGGGTTCTTATCTTGCACTTTGACCAAACTGTAATTTATTTTTCTTGTGAATAGTCATACATTTTGCTAAATCCACTAAAAATCATTGCTACCGCGATATGTGCCCATGCCCTGTAAATGTAAGAAATCAAGACTTCTCTTAAACCTCTTGCAAATTTTATGCTGACCTCAACCATAAAAATTGTTTGGGAGTCTTTTTTATAAGTGGTAATTATATTTTAATCATCTGAAATGTCTTTGTTGTTTTTGGAGTTTTGGTTCTGTGCGAACATATTGTCTGCTTTCCAAAGCCAGAAGGGATTTAGGTCTGATCTGAAGGTGAATTTCCTGGACGGAAGTAGTGTTAACCAACAGAAAAAGTTAGCTAGGGTGACTGTGAAATATCTGTCTTCTTATTTTAAGAAGAGGATAGGTTCTTATCTGCCTAGGATGGTTTATATATGTCCCTACCTGAAGGCAAGGGTTTGGATTCAGTGAACCAGTGGATGGTGGGAGAGCCCGCAAAAGCACCACCATCAGGATTCCAGTCAAAATCTTTCACGGGTCTTCTTTCCCCTTGTGGATCTTCTCCACTGAGGGAGGTCGGGGTGCCGATGGTTCAGGGAAAAAGGAAGACGTTGTTTTCCACTTCGGGCCAGCCTTCCACTAACTTTACCATCTGGACCATGCAAGTTTGAACTGGAAGAGGAACAGGTAGATGAAATTATTTTCTTTTCCCATCAACTCCATGCCCTGGGGTTGCGCTTCCAGCATAGGGTGCTCCTCGAGTCTCCATTCATTCATTAATTCATTCAATAGTATTTATTGAGCGCTTACTATGTGCAGAGCACTGTACTAAGCGCTTGGAATGTACAAATCGACAACAGATAGACACAATCCCTGCCCTTTGACAGGCTTACAGTCTAATTGGGGGAGAGTCTCCACTTGTACAGTCCACTTTACTAAGTATTCCCACTGAATACTTGATCTGGAAGCCCATCCTACTGTCAAACGCTGCATGCAGAGACTTTGCACTGCTCCCCGGTTCCACTGCTAACCTTCTGTGAGCGTTGCAAGGACTCAGTGCAATTTTAAAAGGAATTAGGGGACCAGAAATGTTCCACAATTGGAACATTCAATAATAATAAGGTGTGTTTAACACTTACTATGTACCAGGCATTGTGCTAATCTGCTAAAGTAGATCAACGAATCGTATTTATTGAACCCTTACTGTGTGCAGAGCACAGTACTAAGCACTTGGAAGAGTACGGTATAACAGAGTTGATAGGCCCGTTTCCTGACCGCAATAGCTTGAAGTCAAGAGGGGATACAAGGTAACCAGACCAGAGTCCCTGTCCCACCTGGAACTTCCAGTCTACAGAGGTGGGAGAACTGCTGCTTAATCCCAATTTTCATATAAGGAATCTAAAGCACAGAGAAGTGAGGTGATTTTCCAAAAGTAATATGGCACGAAAATGGCAGAGATGGGATTAGCTCCCACATCTCTTGACTTCTGGTCCTGTTCTCTTTCCAGTAGGCAGCACTGCTTCTCTGCCAAAACACATTTACAAAGATTGTCATGCAGCCTTACTACCTCAGCACCTAACCCACCTCTTTAAGCATCAGAATGTCTACAAGGCAGGTTAGTATTTCAAAATTTGCACACCCCAAGTCAGGCAGTCCCCTGCCTACCACAGTGACTCCACAATAGAAGTCTTACAGAAGTCCTTTGAGTCTAGACAGGTTGGCCAGCAGTGGTGTGAATGGAGTGGTAGAGACCCCCTGCACTCCCACACAGCAACTGTCAAACAAGCTGAGCTGAGCCAAGGAGGAGTCAAACATAATAATATTAATAGTTGTATTTATTAAGCACTAACTATGTTCCAGGCACTGTTCTAAGCACTGGCGTAGATATAAGATAATCAGGTTGGATGCAGTCCCTGTCCTACATAGGGTTCGCAGTCTTAAAACATGTGCGTATGATCCCATGGAGAAAGTTCTAGCAGCAACTTCCCTTGTCCTCGGTATGAAAATAGGAGGCTTCCATTTCCTCAAGATGTGTTTTCTTTTATGAATATTAGCCTTTACCCTATTTAGATTGGGACAGAATGCCAACACTTGGTATGCTTTCTATTTACTGAGAAATATATGTGAATTAGAAAAAAGATTGCTTTGAAGAGAAACTGAATGAGAAGCAAAATGAGTGACCACCAGTGTTCCAACCTTGCAAGTTGAAGTAATAATTGCAGCTCTTGTTTCAGGAGCCTCGCTTTTCAAGAGTGTAGTTTTGTAGCAGAAAATGCTTTTGAACAGGTGAGACAAAATTCTCCCTGAAAGTCTCTGGAGAGCATGCACCTGAGAGATTAATTAGTTGATATTTACAATGGATTATGGTGGCTGACTAAGGAAGTAATGTTTTAAATATACATCAGTCTGTTACCAGGACTTTGCTAGTCAGTCAGCTCCTTGAGAGTAATTTTTGAGAAATTTTTTTTAACATATGAACAGTCATATTCAACTTTTGCTCAGTCTTTGTCAGTGTCAACATGGCTTTTATGCTACTTGGGTTTAATATAGATGCAGCATTCATTCATTCATTCATTCAATAGTATTTATTGAGCGCTTACTATGTGCAGAGCACTGTACTAAGTGCTTGGGATGAACAAGTCGGCAATAGATAGAGACAGTCCCTGCCGTTTGACGGGCTTACAGTCTAATCGGGGGAGACGGACAGAGCAGCAAGCATTCAGTAAATACTTTTAATACTTGCTGATGGGGAAAGCATTCAGTAAATACTTTTAATACTTGCTGATAGGGAAATCATAAACTGTAAGACCAAACTGGACCAAATAGAGGACTGTCCACGATAAAACATCCCTCTCTTTTGGTGTTTGTTCTTTTTTTCAGGCATCTCAATTCAGACATAAATCCCAATCACCACTTGTCTACGCTAAATCCTCTATGGGATTGCTGAGTGAGCCTTACAAATGCAGTTCAGTCATGTGTTCTGGCTTTCTCCTGCTTTCTCTTCCTCTTCCAACCAGGTGACAGGATTGTCATAGTTCAGGTTCCTAACTCTCTAGCAACCTGGATTAAGTCATCGGCATCAGAGAAATAAAGGGATAATGGCCTAGAGCAAAGAGCCTGATAATGTCAGGTAGGAAACCCCAGTTCTAATCCCAATTTTGGCGCTGGCCTTTGGGTAAGTCACTTAAACTCCCCTGGCCTGAGTTCCTTCATCTGTAAAATGGGAATAAGATACCCGTTCCCTATCCCTCCTAAATAGAGCATCCTGTGTGGGCCAGAGACTACCTGATCTGGTTATTCATTCATTCATTCATTCAATAGTATTTATTGAGCGCTTACTATGTGCAGAGCACTGTACTAAGCACTTGGAATGTACAAGTCGGCAACAGATAGAGACAGTCCCTGCCCTTTGATGGGCTTACAGTCTAATCGGGGAAGACAGGCAGACAAGAACAATGGCAATAAATAGAATCAAGGGGAAGAACATCTCATAAAAACAATGGCAACTAAATAGAATCAGGGTGATGTACATCTCATTAAACAAAATAAAATAAATAGGGTAATGAAGATATACAGTTGAGCGGACGAGTACAGTGCTGAGGGGGTGGGACGGGAGAGGGGGAGGAGGAGAGGGAAAGGGGGGAGAAGAGGGTTTAGCTGTGGAGCGGTGAAGTGGGGATAGAGGGAGCAGAGGGAAAAAGGGGGGAGCTCAGTCTGGGAAGACCTCTTGGACGAGGTGAGTTTTAAGTAGCGATTTGAAGAGGGGAAGAGAATTAGATTGTCTGAGGTGAGGAGGGAGGGCATTCCAGGACCGCGGGAGGACATGGCCCAGGGGTCGACGGCGGGATAGGCGAGACCGAGGGACAGTGAGGAGGTGGGCGGCAGAGGAGCGGAGCGTATGGGGTGGGCGGTAGAAAGAGAGAAGGGAGGAGAGGTAGGAAGCGGCAAGGTGATGGAGAGCCTTGAAGCCTAGAGTGAGGAGTTTTTGTTTGGAGCGGAGGTTGATAGGCAACCACTGGAGGTGTTTAAGAAGGGGAGTGACATGCCCAGATCGTTTCTGCAGGAAGATGAGCCGGGCAGCAGAGTGAAGAATAGACCAGAGCAGGGCGAGAGAGAGGAAGGGAGATCAGAGAGCAGGCTGACACAGTAGTCTAGCCGGGATATAACAAGAGCCTGTAGCAGTAAGGTAGCCATTTGGGTGGAGAGGAAAGGGCGGATCTTGGCGATATTGTAAAGGTGAGACCGGCAGGTCTTGGTAACGGATCGGATGTGTGGGGTGAACGAGAGAGATGAGTCAAAGATGACACCGAGGTTGCGGGCCCGAGAGACGGGAAGGTTGGTCGTGCCATCCACGGTGATAGGGAAGTCTGGGAGAGGACCGGGCTTGGGAGGGAAGATGAGGAGCTCAGTCTTGCTCATGTTGAGTTTTAGGTGGCGGGCCGACATCCAGGTGGAGACATCCTGGAGGCAGGAGGAGATGCGAGCCTGAAGGGAGGGGGAGAGGACAGGGACAGAGATGTAGATCTGCATGTCATCTGCGTAGAGATGGTAGTCAAAGCCGTGAGAGCGGATGAGTTCACCGAGGGAGTGAGTGTAAATGGAGAACAGAAGAGGGCCAAGAACTGACCCTCGAGGAACTCCAACAGTTAAAGGATGGGAGGGGGAGGAGGCGCCTGCGAAGGAGACCGAGAATGACTGGCCAGAGAGATAAGAGGAGAGCCAGGAGAGGACGGAGTCCGTGAAGCCAAAGTGAGATAAGGTATGGAGGAGGAGGGGATGGTCGACAGTGTCAAAGGCAGCAGAGAGGTCAAGGAGGATTAGAATGGAGTAGGAGCCATTGGATTTGGCAAGAAGGAGGTCATGGGTGACCTTAGAGAGAGCAGTCTCGGTAGAGTGGAGGGGACGGAAGCCAGATTGGAGGGGGTCCAGGAGAGAATGGGAGTTAAGGGATTCTAAGCAGCGAGTGTAGAAGACACGTTCTAGGATTTTGGAAAGGAAGGGTAGTAGGGAGATAGGGCGATACCTACCCTAGTGTCTAACACAGTGCTTGGCACCTAGTAAGTGCTTCATAAATAAGGAATAAGTTGTTATTCTAGGAAAAAGGAGGGAGACAAAGAGAGACCTATGTAGAGGTTTCAGATGGAAAAGATACATATGTCTAGAGACCCAGGTATCTACTAACCAGACTGAGGCAGACAGACCTCCTTAGCATAGACCAGCTGCAGCAGAAGTAAGAGAAACTGCAGCTGCTGCTAGATATTCCCTGCACAGGGGATTATCTGGTGCTTCCACCTCCACTTTCTCTAGGCTATCAGACAGAAACTCGAGTAAAGACAGCTGCACCTGGATTGGCTTATCTTCTCCGGATGCTACTGGGCAGCTGGGTTCCAGGTGATGACCCCTGTGTGGGTAAGGATGTATGACTCGGATGGAATATGTATGTGTTCAAGGATGGGTGGGGGCCTGAGAGGCCAGTAAGAGGCCCTGTCCCCTTTTTCTTCATCCCCAGGAACCAGCTCTGTGTTCTGCTCCTACTCGATGCTGGACTTGGACCCTGGAAGAGGCCTAGGGACAAAATACTACTGATATAATTACAATAATAACAGTGATTGCATTTGTTAGACACTAACTCTGGGTCAAGCACTGGGGAAGATACAAGATAATGAAGACAGACACGGTCCCTGTCCCAAGTGGAATTCACTAGTAGCAGGGAGAACCTGTAGTGAATCCCCATTTTACAGAGGAGGAAACAGCCTTGAAGAAGTTAAGTGACTTAGGGTAGACAGCAGAGCTAGGATTAGAACCTGGGTCCTCTGACTCCCAGGCCAGTGGTCTTTATACTAGGACTTGCTGTTTCTCTAAGAAGGGAGAAGGAAAGGAGAAGCTTCTTCAGGAATAGTTTAACTGCTGTCTTTCACCTTGAGACTAGAGAACTGCAGCAAGCAGGAGGGGATTAAAGCAGGCAGAAGAGTGCAGGGGGCTTTCACTGTAGGGACCCAACCTTCCCCCCTCCATAAGCAGCATTGCCTAGTGAAAAAGCATAGGACTGGGAGTAAAGGAGGCCAGAGTCCTCATCCTGGCTCTGCAATTTGTCTTCTGTGTGACTTTGGGCAAGTCAATTGACTTCTCTGAGCCTCAGTTTTGTCATCAGTAAAATGGGGGATTAAATATCTGTTCTCCTCTCTAAGGCTCTGAGACCCACGTGGGACATGGACTGTATCCAATATGATTATCTTCTATCTATCCCAGTGCTTAGTACATAGAAAATGCTTAAAAAATACCACAATTATTATCATTTTATTGGTATTTGTTAAGTACTTACTATGTGTTTATTATGTGCCGGGCACTGTACTAAACCCTAGGCTAGAAATGAGTTAATCAGGTTGGATACAGTTCCTGTCCCACAGAGTGTTCACAGTTTTCCCCATTTTACAGGTGAGGTAACTGGGGTACAGAGAAATTCAGTGACTTGCTCAAGGTCATGCAGCAGACAAGTAGCGGAAATGGTACTAGAATCCAGGTAATCTGACTCCCAGGCCTGTGCTCTTTCCATTCGGCCACACTGCTTCTTATAAACAGTAATAGACATATCACCTGTGGTAATCTCCAAGATAGTGGGATGATTAGAGATGGCAGCCCTGAAAGTAACAAATTCACTTTGCTTCATCTGTAGATGCCATGGATATCCATCAAACATCTAGCCCTACAACATAGAAAGCAAAGCAAAGTGTGTGAGGAATGGAACTATCAGGTGAAGACAGCAGGAGTGGCCCTCATCCTCACCCCCCGGTCTCTGCGTATCTCACTCTTCTCAAATTGAATGGAAAATGTCCTCCGATATTTATTTTAATAACAGCTGAGAGAGTAGGTCTGAGTAATGAGCAAAGCTGGCTGCCAGCCAGAAATCGATTTGAGTTTTCCCATGAGAGGAGATGCACAGTAAAGCTTTCAATACTATTTTTCATACTTGACAGGGCCAAACTTGGGATCAGTAACCCCAGTGATAAAATGGGAAAAGTGGGGTACGATATTTGCCCCTGGAAGTGTGACTGTGAGTTATTTCAGGCTCTAAGGATTTTTTTTATCCTCCCCCTCAGAGGGAACATTCAATTTCTGCCTTGAACAGCATTGCCCTGGGAAGACTCAGGTGTTTGCAATGTATTCAATTAAATGTAGGTTCACAGTGGATCAAATAAAGTACCTGGAATTATTAGATACTTAATATCCTTCCAGAAACCATTTTTTTCTCTTGATAAACCAACATTAATCGAAATTTAAACCAAATATGCAAGAAGTAACATGGCCTAGTAGAAAGAGAAAAGGACTGGAATTCAGGGGACCTGGTTCTAATCCAGTTCTCAAATACCACAATTATTACTATTTCTTGTGAAGAAGAAGCCAGGAGTTGGTCAAAATTTTAAAAGGATATAATCTTTTGGGAGAATATCTCTCCCTTCTCCAGTCCATACTTCTCTCAGTTGCCCGAATCATTTTTCTGAAAAACATTTAGCCCACACTCCTCCAAAGCCTCCCATGGTTGTCTATCCACCACCACGTCAAACAGAAATTCTTTACCAGTGGATTTAAGACATTCAGTCGGCTCTCCCCCCGACCTAACCTTACTATTCTCCACTACCACCCAATCCACATAATCAGCTCCTCTAGCATCTACCTATTCCCTGTATTTTAGCCTCATCTGTCCCGCTACTGAGCCTTTGTGCCCACTCTCCCTCAAGCCTGTCCCTCCCTCCTGCTTCCTTCCAACAGCCTATCGCTCTCCCACCTTTCAAATCCGCCTAAAAACACATCTCCTCCAAGAGGCCTTTCCCATCTAAACACTTAATTTCCCCTCTCCTCCCTCCTCTCTGTGACAACCGTCAACTTGGCTGTGTACTAATTAAGCACTTTGTTCCTCACCCCAGCCCCACAATTATATCATGTAAATATTCTTATATTCTATTTCCCCTATACATCTATTTTAACGTCTACCTCCTCTTGTAGACGACAAAATCCTCGTGGCCAGGAATTTCATCTACAAATTCTGTCTTATTGTACTTTCTCAAGAGTTTAATACAATGCTCTGCCCACCGTAAGAACTCAATCAATACCACCGATTGATTTAATTGAGTAAGTCTGACATTCTAGTTTTCACCTTATAATTTTCAAGACAGGGTCTTGTGTGTTGTCTTTGGGAATAAATTGGTCTAGGCATGGCACTGGTCGAAGTAATGCTGATTATCAATTACTGGTACCAATCTCAATTGTAAAATCTCTTGGCGGAGTGGAATGATTAATTGCCACTTTATTCTGTTTCAGTCAAAGTAATTACTGGGATAAGATTTCAGCCTGCTTTCCATAGACAACTTATTTTATAAACTTCCTTCTTGTGATGTGCAATAGAAAAACATAAAAGGTTGTGTTAAGGTGGGCTATTTGGAGGAGGAGGTTACATATTTCTCCAGAACATTTACAGCAGTTCAGCTGAAATAATTCAGAAGGAAACAAATGAGAGGGCTGGTTTTATCCAGAGAGCTGCACAATTCTCCATGTTCCTTTAACTATTTAAAACTCTTTTCAATTGAGTGCTTACTGTGCACAGCAAGCATGGCTCAGGGGAAAGAGCACGGGCTTGGGAGTCAGAGGTCATGGGTTCGAATCCCAGCTCTGCCACTTCTCAGCTGTGTGACTTTGGGCAAGTCACTTAACTTCTCTGTGCCTCAGTTACCTCATCTGTAAAATGGGGATTAAGATGGTGAGCCTCACGTGGGACAACCTGATTACCCCGTATCTACCCCAGTGCTTAGAACAATGCTCTGCACATAGTATGCGCTTAACAAATACCAACATTATTATTAGTAGTAGTAGTAAGTGCTTGGGAGAGTATATATAGGGTAATTGTCTCAGATAAATTATGGGCATTTAAGAAAAACATGGGAGAAATTAGAAATCAAAATCCTAGTAGATGAAAAGACACTCAGGCCCAGCATGGAGAGCAGAACACTGAATAATAGTAATCGCAGGAATAGCTTTTCTTCTCATTCATAGTGTGTAGTACAACTGTTTTCCTATTCATGTAAATGTTTCTTTCCACAATGAGTTTTAGGAGGTCGGTGGCCTATATAAAATGCCTCATCAGAGAACCAAAAGAAAACCAGGAGCTTATACAAAAGCACCAAATGTGGAAAGCAAATCGAATTGTGAAGGGAGAGAATGTGGAGAAATTATGCTTCCTGTTTGGCTGTTCTCCTTGTCATGTCACATTAGAAAATTTCAGGAGATACAAAAGGTATTTGGGATATATGCAGGGTCAAAATATACTATCAGAAGGAGAACTGGGGCTGTTAAATGGTTCACCTTAACTGTAAGGATGGATGGAAGAAGGACAGAGCTTTAATTATGCATGGGGAGGGCATGGACTGCCTGCCTCCCCTCTGACTCCACCCCCAGTGAACTAAATGTCTCGTGCCGGGGGACTTGATAGGGGTGGTGGGGTGAGGGGTTGGTGGGACCGGAAAAGAAAGGGAGGAGGAGGAGGAGAAGCAGCGGTGTGGCCTAGTGGAAAGATATCATGTCCGGGAGTCAGAGGACCTGTGTGCTAATCCAGGTTCTTGCTACTTGCCTTCTGTGTGACCTCAGGCGAGTCGCTTGACCTCATAGTGTCTCAGTTTTTTCATCTGTAAAATGGGGAATCAATACCTGTTCTTTCTCCTACTTAGAGGTGCCCAGCGAGTATAAAGGTCTCTAAAAGTTTACTGGATCTCAGGAATATCTGATGAGTTTCCACTACTCTGGCACTGTTGGTTTACTAGAAAAATCAGTCGGCAGAGTTCAGCTGTAGCACACACCGTAAGCTGAAAACATGAAATGACATGTCATAACTTATTTCCAAGGTGACAGTTCTCTGTATTAGAATAAGCTTATCAGGAAGACCAGCATTGAGACTAAACGCCCAGGCCACCCCCCATATTGCCTACTGCACCTTGTTTTGTTTCTAATTTTGTGTTGCACGCCTTGAAATAAACAGCTCTCTATTGCATTAAAATTTGGTTAGGGTTATTCGTTTTTAAAATGGATTTTATCTTCCCTCTTCAGATAAAGGCAACTGATTCAGAGACACAATGGAAGGACAACACTGACTGAGGAGATTTGAAATGATTATATTCTGCATGCATAATTAATACATTTCATCGACACTGGGTGGAGAGGCAGAAGGACACCAATTCATCATTTAGATTATTTTACAGCCAAAAAAAGTAATCTGGGCAAGATAGAAAAAGATCAAAAGGGCGATCAAAAGATGAGGAGACCGAATGAAGGATGGGCTTTGAGACAGAGACAGCAGACATCGCTTTAAGGGGTAAAGTTCAGGAATGCTATTGAAGAGCAGGCCATAGAAAATGTCAAAGGCCGTTGCCATTTAGCTGGAAAATATAGGAAAAAAACTAATTCCAACAAAAGGCTAGATGTGTTCTCTCCCTAACATGCCCAAAGGAAAAGACAGAAAAATCAAAATGAACAAGTTCAAAATTTTATACCTGGAACACACAACCTCATATAAACCCACAAAAATGATTGACGGAAGGAGGAGTTTTAGCAACCGAAAGTCCACTCGCTTACATTATGATTTAATATGCTAAGAATTTTGAAAGGCTGGTCTGGCAAATGGAACTCCCAAAGTCCTTATTTTTAAGTTTTTATTCTTTTTTTTCCTTCATTCAAATTCAAAAATATATTTAAGGGAAAATGTAGGTACACCCGTGGTGTTAATTAAGCACCTCCAAGTTCTCCGCATCAAAAAGTAGGAGCCGGTTGTAAAGAGCTCAATTTGCTCATAGTTGGAAAGGCTTATAAAGCCAGAACCAGGGGGTTGTGTGGAGGAGAAGGCTGTGTAAATGAGAATACCATGGTGACTTGCATGTGCTGACATGCAGTTTATGTCAACTGCAATTCCAACAGTGCTGAAATTACACGCCTTTTAAAATGTGGATGAACTGACTGCAGGCTGAAATCCTGCTCAGGCAACAAATAGCTCATCTCCTCCCTCTCTTGCCTTTCTTCTCCCTTCCTTTACAGAGACTCTAATGTCTCCTCCATTCTGAAAAAGCTGTTACTTTAAATGATCCTGTTCCCCAACTATCACCACACAGACGCCAAGTCTTTCCTCAGCCACATTTCTCTAACCCACCATCCTCATTGAGCTACCGTTGCTCCTTTAAGTTGTTTTCTAACTTCCTCCAATCTGGCTCCTCCTGAGAATTCTTCTCGCTGAATCTTCTCTTGAAAAGGTCTCTAGCATCTTTCTCATGGTCTAATCCCACAAGGCTAGGACTTTGACCTCGGTTCAGGGAGGAGGATCGTTAGGTCAATGAATCAATGGTATTTATTGAGCGCTTTTAGTCCAGACACTGGACTAAGCTTGGGAATAGTACAACACAGTAAGTAGAGAAGACTCCTGCCCTCAGGTTGCTTCCTGTTCTACTGGGGAGCACTGGCCCAAAGAAAGCATCATGAATCTGAATCTTGTGGTGGACCACAGAGTGCTCTGAGGTTTTACCGAATGGGGGGGTCAAGGAAATGGACTGCATCTTGTGAGCCAACTGCAGATTGGGGAAGAGGGGAAGGGGCAGGGCTCTGGAACAGCAGGCTTGGGGCAGATTCCAGGGGTTTTCCCATAAACCAATCAGTCTCAAAGGTGACTTGAGATCAGTGGGCAGGGTGGGGGGCGGAGGAATGGGAAGCCAAACCTTCTGCCATTTTATCCAGCTGACAGACCCAATATCTTCCATTTCTAACAAGTCCTGACTTCTCTTCCTGCTCCCGTTGGGAATGTGTTAGTAAGTGGGGGCAGAAATCAACAGTATTGTTTATGCACTTTCTTCCTCTCCACCATTTTCTCACACTATTCCCCACCTATTGCTATTTTATCAAGCATTAGAGGAACACCTCTGGACATCTGGTGGGCTTCGATCAATGTCTAATAAATTCATTCTAGGCCTGAGGCATAACGCCGCCACTGTTTTATCTGCAGTTTTATTCTGAGCCAGCTATTTGCAAGTGTCTGTGATGGCGAACAGTGGTTAACAGCTGGTAAGAGATCAGCTTGTGAAACCAAAGCTTCTGTGCTGTGTCACGTGCCTGTTTACAACTGTGAGAAGCAGCGTGACTTTGTGGAAGGATCCCGGGCTTGGGAGTCAGAGATCATGGGTTCTAATCCCAGCTCTGCCACTTGTCTGCTGTGTGACCTTGGGGAAGCCGCTTAACTTCTCTGTGCCTCAGTTCCCTCATTGGTAAAATGGGGATTAAGACTGTGAGCCCTATGTGGGACAACCCGATTACCTTGTATCTACCCCAGCACTTAGAACATTGCTTGGCATATAGTATGCGCTTAACAAATATCGTCTTTATTACTAAGTCCCGCTCTTAGTTGCCCACCTCTCAGAATTGCTAGGGGCAAGGAGTTTCCACCTCCGAGGGCAGAGCGATCATTTTCATCTTTACAATTTTTCAATCCCAGCCTCATTTACCCCAGGTCTCTGACAAGCAGGAGTTAAAGGGCTGAGATTGTGCCCATTCTGAGTATCTTCCATCTTGCCCAGGAACTGGTACAGTGCACTTAAATATCGCAATTATTATAATTACAAAGACAGCCACTCCCTACCCCAGCCCCATTTTTTTCCCTGCAAAACTCCTGCTCCCTTTTCCCACACCCTCACACCTCACACCTAGGCTTCTTCTTATCCTCGTGAGAGAACAAAATGGGTTATTAAATCAGTAGTGCGTATAGCCCCACCATAGTAAAAGGAATCTTAAAAGCAAAGTTGGTTCCCGAAGACTTATCCCAGATTCAGACAACGAGCTTGCCATTCACTTTAAGGTATTTCATTTTCATTTCACAAGTTTGTTTTGTGGTGTGAAGTGAGAAAGTAGTGCTTCCGAAGGCACGGGGAGTCAATCTGGCCACCATCTGTAGAGCATTCCTGTGCAGTAACTAGCCATCTCCTAGTGACCCAAGGTATAACGCATTTCAGGAGAGAAGGAGTGAGGCCTAGTGGAAAGAGCAGGGGCCTGGGAGTCCGACAAACAAGATCCTACTCCCGGTTCTGTCAAGTGCTTGCTCTGTGACCTTAGGCAAGTCACTAAACTTCTCTATACCTCAGTCCTCAACTGGAAAATGGGGATTAAATACCTCTTCTCCCCATACTTAGACTTGAGCATCATGTGAGACAGGGACTGTGTCAAACCTGATTAACTTCTATCTATCTCAGTGCTTAGAGCAACGCTTGACAAATAGTAAGCGTTTTACAAATGCCACAGAAAAGAAAAAAAGCCAATCTTTGAGGAGAGTGGACTAAAGTGTAACCAGTCATCCAGCTTTATTCCTGTCTGGCTCCTGTCCACAAACTTTATATCCAGAATTTTAAAGTGCTCAGTCACTTAATACAGTGCTCTGCAAGTAGTAAGTGCTCCACAAATACAATTGTTTGACTGATTTTCAGCACTCAGTTTCCCTCTGGTGAAACTCTTGCCATGGACTTTTCTGGTCCAGAAGCCTTGGTGAAAGGGCTTCGGGAAGGAGAAACAGTGTTTCTGGAGAAATCGTGAGGGTGTTACTCCAGAGAAATGCTTTAAGTCCAGGCTGACTTCTGAGTTTGGACAGGACTAATTCAGAACTGATCCTCTGGTATCTCCCACAGCACTTAGTACACAGCTGTTGATTCTCTTTTTCACTGCAGATCAAAGCTTGCTAGATTTCCCTTGTTAGGCAGCTAGGAGTGTCAAATTGTAAACTCTTGGATGGAGTCTCAAATGCAAATGAATCGGTTGTAAATGGATGTTTTGTAAAATAAAATTAAGAAAAAATTTATCTGCCCTCCTGAGTTCCTGTGCTGCCCATCTGTTTCATCTTTATATTTATTTAGGACCCATCAGAGCAATTGCCGGGAGTTAAGACAGTGTGATTCTAGCGAAAACAAAAAACAAGTTTTCTCTTCTGCCTTATAACGCAGGATATTCTTCCTTACCTACATTTACAACACCTGAATTCTAATTATTGGGTGAAAAAGGTACCAAAACAATGGGGGCATAAAATAATAAAAATAACTGTGGTATTTGTGAAGTACTTACTATGTGCCAGGCACTCTAACTGGATACAAGCAAATCATATTTGGACGCAGTCCCTGTCCTACGTGGGTCTGGCAATCTCAATCATAACTATGCTTAAGACACAGGGCATGGCTATGAAATCCCTTCCCTGAGATCTCTTTTCAGTTGGCAAAAATGGTAAAATTTTCATTATTGTATTACAATTTCTCATTCTTCCAATATGCTTTATATAAAGCGTTTCAATTGAATAATCATTTTATACTTTTCTGACACCTTATTTTTGAGGTAGAGTTCGTATTTTTGCTTTTAAAACTATTTAGCACCATTCTGACAATGTGTAGAAAAAAAAACCAACCTCTTGGGATCCCACTTGATTTGGATAATTTGAAAATGGCTCAAAATACTGAAACCTATAAAATAGGTTATATGGAATGGGAATAAAAATAGATAAAGTTCATTTTTCCCACAGGAAGTGGCTTTAATTTCAGAAGAAAATGATGTGTTTGTGTGTGTGTATGTTTGTACTTTTGCAGTTGAAGCTGGTATATGTAAACAACATTATTTATAGGTACCGGCTTCATTTGAATTGACACTGCAAGTACTTATTAGCAGGGCTAAGACATGCAGCCAACTTCAACTTTGGAAAATTTGATCTGCTAATCCAGAATGTATGCTAAAAATGTTTCTCTCTTTTTTCTTTTTTTTTTTTTTAAGGTCCATGAAAGTAACAGAGATCCAGCAATTCAACCTCTGAAATTGTGGTTTTTTCCAACTTGGGTTTTTCATGACAGGGCTTAACCTGTGTATTTTTCCATTTTTGAATGGCTATGGTTCTTAATGAAAACCCCAATGTCACATGGTGCAAAACCTTTAAGATCGTGTCCATTGCCAGAAGCGATTGCGCCTTTAAGTGTCACTAACAGGCAGGATTTTGATTAGACCAAGAAATATTCAGATTTTCATCTTACGCTTTCCTTTGTAACCTTTACTTCTCCTGCTGATGGTCTGTCTGGAAACACTGATTTATTCTGTGAGACCTTTTTTTTCCATCGCTGAGGCTGGGTTGAATTTCCTCAAACTGTGAGCCACATTGAGATAGAGAGAGGTGTTCCCTGGAGTTGGGAGCTGGAGGGGAGGGAGGAACATTTGATTTACATTTTTGCTTTGGCCACTAAAGGGGTTGGAGCCAAATGGGTGCTGGGGAATGTGCCTGGCCATAGTTGCGTAGTGCAGGACACTTGTGCCTGAAAGTTCTGGCTTGCCTGTGCCCGTTCTGTGCCTGGAGAATTGCAGGGATGCAGGCGATTTGGGGGATCCTGGCACTTCTTTTGAGACAAAGGAAGCCCCTTGGTTTCTCTACTGAAGGAAATGGAAAGCCCTACTAAAATCATATCTCCAGGAAGCCTTCCTTGACTAATCCCTCATCTCCATCACCCATCTCTCCCCCACCCTACGCTGTATCACATAAACACGTGGGTCCTCACCTGCTAAGCACTTAGGAACGTCACCCCACAACAGCACTTATGAGCATAATGGTTACACCTGTTGCTTCTTCCAAATGGTAAATTTTATTTTAGTATCAGTCTCCCTGTCTAGATTGTATGCTCCTCGAGGTCTGGGAGAGTGTCTACTTACTCTCTCATAGTCTGCCAAGTGCTCTGCATAGAGTAAGTGCTCATTAAATTGGTAGAATAAGTGCTTATTAAATACTACTGATTGTGCGTATACTCATATACATTCTTTACATATAGAGCAGCGCAGCCTAAGGGATAGAGCACCGGCCTGGGAGTCAGAAGGACCTGGGTTCTAACCTCGGCTCCACCACGACTCTGCTGGGTGACCTTGGGCAAGTCACTTCACTTCTCTGGGCCTCAGTTACCTCATCTGTAAAATGAAGATTAAGACTGTGAGCCCCATATGGGACAGGCACTGTGTCAAACCTGATTAACTTGTATCTACCCCAGAACTTAGTACAGTGGCTGGCCTATAGTGAATGTTTAACAAATACTAATAAAAAATATATAATTCTGATTATGAGGTGTTTTGAGAATTCATGTTATTTAACCCTTGGCTCTCAGTAAGCAATAGAAGAATTTTGTCTTTACTGTAGCTAAGATTCTGAAAATTCTCTTATTACTATAGATGTTCCAGTTCCATATTTATCAGGCTGTTCAGTTTTATATGAGAAGTTGAGTCCTGAAGACAAATGTCCTCTGTTCACACTTCTTTATTTTGAGGTTGGGGAAGTTGAGTTTCAATTCCTGTGGCTTATTTTGCAGATGACCGTTTTTGCATCCATTTTGTTACCCTGAGTGATTGCTCTTATACAATGTTCCTTTCCACTTGCAGTTTTATGTTATCTAAAAAATAGGTTAATAGGGGCAGTAATACTCCCCACCTTCATAGGTCTGGCAACGGGACTCAGATGATTCATATTAATTATTATCCTGTTAAAAGGTTTTCATGGACTATCTGTCAACCAGGTAATCAAGACACTGCCTAGAGATTTTCGATTATAGGACATACTGATTCAAACCAAGATTTGAAATTCTACCTTAGAGTAGGATTGCAATGGAATAGATTGCAAATGTTGGATTGCAGTGGAATAGAAAAAGCGATTTCAGATCACCAAAGACAGCCCACCCTGAAGACTGCTTAGAGTGTCTTTCAGAAACTGACTTATGCTGTGCTTAGATCCAGGGATGTAAAAGTTAATAACAGGATCATGGATGTGTGACTTGGTCCAGTGACTGTGTGGATTCTCCCCTCATCGGTGGAGGGGCAGAGTCAGTTTCAGAAGATAAATGAGCAAGGCAATCGCCTCAGGGTGTAATAATAATAATAACGGCTTTTATCGATAAAAGGCAGTCAGAATGGACACGAGGCCTGTCCCATTTGGGATTTACAGACAGAGGGAAAGAGAACAGGTATTTTATCCGCATTTTTACAGATGAGAAAACCAAGGCCCAGAGAAATTATATGACTTGCTCAAGTTCACCCAGCAGGCAAGAGACAGAGCCAGGACTAGAACTGGGACTAGAACGCAGGCCTTCTGACTCCCAGCCCTGTGTTCTTTCCACTAGGTCACTCTTCCTCACTATGCAACATCAGTAGATTTGGCTTCAACAGGGACCTGGAAGGGAAATGTAATAACTCTGGAACAAGGGTGAAGTCAGGGGGTTCCCCCCTGGAGAAACACCCTTGATCTTTGGGTTTTCTTGGTGTATGCTCTTGGGTAAGTCATTTAACTTTTCCGTGCCTCAGCATCTTCAACTACAAAATAGGAATTAGATAACTGTTGTCCCTCTCCATTAGATTGTGAATCCCATGTGGGACAGGGACTGTGTCTAATCGGATTGTGTTGCATCTACCCCACCGCTCATCACAGAGCTTAAAGTGCTTACAATAACCACGGTTATGCATTACAGTATTTTGCTCTGTTGGGTGCAAACGTAGCCGAACATAGTAATGCCCTACGAAATGACGGGGAGTAGTGAATGTCCAAAACCACTTCTGGGTCGGAATACAAGGTGGTGGATGCCGGAGGGAATGATGAGAAGCAGCATGGCTCAGTGGAAAGAGCACGGGCTTTGGAGTCAGGGCTCATGAGTTCGAATCCCAGCTCTGCCACTTGTCGGCTGTGTGACTGTGGGCAAGTCACTTAACTTCTCTGTGCCTCAGTTCCCTCATCTGTAAAATGGGGATTAAGACTGTGAGCCCCACGCGGGACAACCTGATTCCCCTATGTCTACCCCAGCGCTTAGAACAGTGCTCGGCACATAGTAAGCACTTAACAAATACCAACATTATTATTATTATTATTTATTGAGTGCTTATTGTGTGCAGAGCTGCAGTACATATTGGTCATCCCTCTGCATGGACTGACAGGGAGGCAAGACTACAGAGAGAAAAGGTTGGGAGGAATGAAATTGAGGAGTATGTGGCTTTGGTGGACTCTAACTTTTCTCCATTTCCTACAATTCCCCTAACGGGACAAATGACTAGCAGTGAGAATGACTGAAGTAAGGATTTACTCTGGAAGATGAATTATTACACGTCCCCTAAAAAAAAAAAATCAAACATTTATGCTTAGGAAGGGTGTTTGATTTCACTGGCAGCTTAATTCAGACATCAAGAAGGGTCAGTCCCAAAATAATGAAACAAATTTTATTAGATAAACCTCCATGATTTTATCAAGCAGATACTCCCCCTCCATATTATGGTTATTATTAAGGGAGAGAAATGTAAGAGCTTTCAGAGGAACACAAAGTCTTTCTGATCTTCTGTAAAACTTACTTTAAAATTCTTGAACTGAAAGTCTCTCTCTAACACTACCCAAGACTGGGATTTCAAAAAGTGGAAATGAGACACATTGCATGGCCTCACACTCGTGTGACTTCGTCAATTGATTGGGTAGAACAACGAGGAGCTGTGCAAGAAAGCATTTACTTGCATGGGGGACTGGGCCAAAGCGTGAAATTTTAATGTGAAATTTCCAAGTTTTTAAAACTTGGTCTAAGTTCGCATCATGGGAAAAAGAATAGAAAAGAATACATTTCTAAGGTCTGTTGGAATGAGGAGTCTCGGCATGTAACATAGGAATTGGAATGATTAGGCCTCACTGTGCAAAGGGACCAAATAACCTCCTCACCGTGGGAGCCCAACCCTTTAAAGTCGCTCAGCAGCTGTCGCTTTCCTTCTTCTCAGGATCTGCCACTGTGAGGGAGACGACGAGAGTCCCCTCATCACTCCGTGCCGCTGCACGGGAACTCTGCGGTTCGTTCATCAGGCCTGCCTGCATCAGTGGATAAAGAGCTCGGACACTCGCTGCTGTGAACTCTGCAAGTATGATTTCATAATGGAGACGAAGCTCAAACCCCTTCGGAAGGTACGATGTTAGCAGGGAAATCGTCTTCGGTGCCAGGGCTCGGGTGGAAGGCAAGCAGGGATAGATGGCTGGGAAAGTAGATGTATTTTAAGGATACGTTTTAATGATACCTTCCCCAAACATGCTGTTATTCTTAGTTGGGCATTTCATCCAATGGAGCCTGTGTGTCTCGGGCCTGGAAATGACACCCCATACGGGAGAGTGAATACCATCCCCTCTCGGTGCTCGAGATATGGGTGAGCATCCTTATGTGAGGATCGCCAACTCCCTGCTACAGGTACAGGGCCAACGGTCACAGGCTCCACAGCCGAAGGCAGAATCAGAAAAACCGGTCTCGGCTAAATCATGGTGATTCTCCGCTCCCCTAGCTTCGTTCCTTCCACAGGATCATAGCTGTTCTTTCTGGATATCAGACAGGATTGATTTAGGAGGCTGGAATGACCTGGCATTCTCCCCTCCATTCAAATTTCTTCCAGCTGGAGGGAAGGATGGTAGGGACAAATGAGGGATCGGGGCAGTGCCGAACTGATATTTTACATGCTCTTTTAATGCCAACTTACTCACTGTACCTCGATCTTGTCCATCTCGCCACCAACCCCTTACCCTCCTCCGCCCTCTGACCTGGAACTCTCTCCCCCTTCATATCTGACAGACCACCACTCTCCCCATCATCAAAGCCTTATTAAAATTACATCTCCGCCAAGACGACTTCCCCGATTAAGCCTTGGCCTTCTTTTCCCCTACTCCCTCTCCCTTCTGTGTCGACTATGCACTAGGATCTGTATCCTCTAAGTATGTGATATTCACCCCACCCTCAGCCTCACATCACATGTTCATATCCATAATTTATTTATTTACATTAATGTCCATTTCCCACTAAATTGTAAGCTCCTTGTAGGCAGGAAATGTGACTAGCAACTTTGTTTTATTGTACTCTCCCAAGCGCCTAGTAGAGCACTTTCCACACAGTAAGTGTTCAATAAATACCACTGATTGACTGAGACAGAGCATTCGCTAGCATCTTCCGGGGCCAACAGGGAAAATACGGCTCTCCTTTTGGCTTTGTCTTTACTAGTGTGGGCCTCTGTTTTCTCACTCTCTTCCTACAGAATGCAAAATGAATTGGTATGCAAAGTTGTCATAATTTCATGTAATTTAATTGCTCAAGCTCGGAATTGCAACTACCTTCAGAAGGCCTTCCCACAGAAGGCAACAGATAACATTAACTAATCTTATATCTCGAGTGTCAGGCATTCCCTCTTAGAGGAGAATTTATCTTCTGAGGGGATTTTTTTTTAAGTGGTTCATTTGGCATTTGTGGATTGTCAGGGAAGGGAAAGGAGAGAAATGGAATATGTAGTGCAGCAAGCTGTCAGAAATGGGTAAATAGCTTATCCTTCTTACTCAATTTACCCTCTCTGCTCCCAGTTACATGACCTCATCTTGGTGAAATTTTGCTAAAACCTTTAGGATCAGATTATGTAAGGATACAAGTCAGAAAACGAAGTTAGAGACCAATTTGAAGTTGACTGAGAACAACTTTTAAAGGATACTGTTTTAAAGGAAAATGACTACATCCATTTGGATGCGTTCTTTAAATTCAGGCCTTTGGACTATTTACATGGAACTCCCCTCCATCTAACTCAATGCACAGCACACCATCGCCTCGCCTCTGCAAGACTGTAGATGGGAGGGTCCCAGCCTCCAAATGAGGAAGCAGAGACTGTGCAATTTAAATAATTAAACTGCCCGAAGCTGCTTTTTCATTTAGATGCCAGGCACGTGCAACCAAAGAACACTGCCTTAGAAATAAAAATTATAGCTTCCATGATGAGCTGGGTTGAGAAATGAAGGACGGAGGACAAGCGGCATTAGAGAGACTGGCCGGACGGCCTCCGATTTAGTACCGATAGTGACTTGGCTTTTAGAACGCCCTTTGTGGCCAGAACTTCTCCAAGTGGTTTAGAACTACAAAATATGAGCTCTGGCCCTCCGTGAAAAAGGTGCGTTCTTGTAATTATCTGAACCTAGACTTCATCAGTCTCACTGCCTACCCCTCAACAAAGTCCTGTGGAACTTCTTTCCTCTTCATATCCAACAGACATTCACTCTCCACACCTTCAAAATCTTATTAAGATTACATCTCCTCCAAGAGCCCTTCCCCACTTAAGCCCTAATTTTCCCCAATCAATCAATCGATCAATCAGTCTTATTTATTGAGTGTTTACTGTGTGCAGCATGCTTAGGAGAGTATAGTAGTTTGAGTCACCCCCATACAGATTTTAGACTGTGAGAAAGGATACGCTGAGAGGCAAAAGTAGAGTTTCTTAGTTGTTGGGTCTCCCAGATTCCTATGCCTTCCAGGACTAGTACCCTTTATTCACCCCAGCACAAGTCCCACAGCACTTATATACATATCCATAATGTTGGTATTTGTTAAGCGCTTACTATTTTAATGTCCACCTCCCCCTCCATCTAGACTGTAAGCTTGTTGGGGGCAGGAAACACATCTACCAGTCAATCAATCGATCGTATTTATTGAGCACTTGCTGTGCAGAGAACAGTACTAAGCGCTTGGGAGAGTGCTGTGTGATGATATCACAGAGCATTCCCTGCCCTTAATTAGCTTACAGCTATTTTGTACTCTCCCAAACACACAGTACAGTGCTCGACACACGGTATGCTCTCAATAAATATGATTGACTGAGTGCAAACAAATGGAGAGCCCAAGATACTTTCTTCCTCACCAGATCCACATTTGAGGCTCGCTTGGTGCTCGCAGGTTAGGGGAACAGAGTTGGTGCTCTTTCAGGTGTGAGACTGCTCTCCCATCATGGCCGCTTGGAAGAATTACCACCGACATGCTGGTTTCCATTCAGAGCTGTTCATCTCATGTGGGTGACCCTGGCTCCACTGATGCCTGACCCAGTGATGCTGTGACACCAGGAGGGCCATTCAAAGTCTTACTCTTTTGTGTCTTCTCTATCACTCCGATGCAGGGTTCTTTCCTTCCTTCTTCTTACCTCACTGAAATGGGGTCAGTAAGGCTTGTGATGGGATTTCCTGCCTCCCAAGAAAGTATCCAATCATGTAATAAGTGTGTTTCCAGGACACTTGGTTTTGGAAGTATTAGATTGGCCACAGTTTTCCCAGATGTTTCTCCAAATAAAACCTAATGGTTGGATTGTACAAATACCTAAGATAGAAAGCAATCAGTGCCTTTTGTTGTTTCCTTTAAGAGACTAATCAATCAGTGGTATTTACTGAGGACTTCCTGTGTGCCGAGCACTGTACTAAGAACTTGGAAGAGTACAATAGAGTTACCTAGAGTACGTGTGAACTCTGTGCTCAAGGAACTTATACGGTAATGTACAGTCTATCCAGTTGTGTCCCCAGATATGTTCAGAGCTTACCAAACCCCAACACTAACAAATGCATAGGAGATGATCCTCGTAAGAAAAATGATATTTATATGGAGTTCTGTGCCACGTCTTCCTTTAAATTCTGGCCGTCGCACCCTGATGCCTGTATGCCTCATGTTAGCCTTTCCCCTCTTTCTTCCGAGCCCCTCTCTCCTGCCCAACTTACTACTGTTACCCCCAGGGGAGCTGAGAAAACACATTCCCTAGTGAATGCCCCTGGTCAAAAGCTAACACAGAAGGAGACAAATAATAAATACTTCCATTTAAGCAAAGCGAGAAAACAAAGGTTTCAAAATAATAATTGTGGTTTTTGTAAAGCACTTACTTGGTACTAGTGAATGAATCATTGCTATTTACTGAGCACTGTGTGCAAAGCATTGTATTAAAAGCTTGGGACACTACAATAGAGCAAGTAGGCACGATTCGATTCCTACCCTCAAGGAGCTTGCAATCTAACGGGGGCAATATCATTAAAATATACATTCTGGTAGGGTAAAGAGTTCAGCACATAGTACAGTGCCTGGCACATAGTAAGCACTTAACAAATACCATTATCATTATTATTATTATTATCGTGGTACAGGGCTAGGTATATAAGTGATGTGAGGGTGGTGGAGTTCTGTGAGTGAGCCCGTCATTAGGCAGGGATTGTCTCTGTCTGTTGCCGAATTGTACATTCCAAGTGCTTAGTACAGTGCTCTGCACATGGTAAGCGCTCAATAAATACTATTGAATGAATGAATGAATATGAGGGTAAGTACTAGGGAGAGCTCTGGGGTAGGTACAGTTCAATTAGATCAGGCACAGTCCCCTCCTACACAGTCTAAGAAGGGAAGAAGAGCAGGCATTTTATTCCCATTTAACAGATAACCAAACTGAAGCAGAGAAATGTTAAGCGACTTGCCCGTGATCACGCAGAACTGGGATTTGAACTCAAGTCTTCGGACTTCCACTCCAAACTTTTTGCAGTCGGTCAAGCTGCTTCCCAAAAGAATCCCTCAGGGCAGGGATTAGTCTGAAATCTGCTCTGAAATCTAAGTGTACCTGTTGTACCTACAAACACCGCCTAGTAGAAAAGCGCATAGTACAGCGCTCTGCACACAGTAAGCGCTCAATAAATACGCTTGAACAAATGGATAAGTTGAACTTGTATAATCACTGATGAATAAGCAGTCCCGAGTGCTCATGGAACATTGAAGAGGCAGCCTCTCTCCTTCACAAGTAAGGCCTCAAACTAATGACAACCACCAAAGATTCTGTCTCCCGTCGCTCCTCTCAAGGGTGCTGAGAATGGACCTGGCTACATTTCCACCCTATCATAAGGTTTCAGGGGGTGGAGGGTGCGGGGGTTTCCTCAAATGTTCTTTTTTTTCTACCCCACTGCTGTCATCAGCGTCTGATTCGCTCACCTGAACCCGGTGATTCGTAGGATTGGATGATTATACGGTTAATTTGCTCCTTGATTTTCCCAACTGGATGAATTTGTTGAAGAACTTTCCCTTGTGGTCCAAATGATCCACTTTGCCTTTGGGAAGCAAATTAACTGATTAATAGCTCAGTATCCTAGCTCAGTACCCACTTCACTGGAGGCACCAGCCCGGCCCTGCCCGGCCCATCCCCTGGGTAATTTTATTTCAGTTTGTGTGAAGGTAAAGGCCAACCGAACGAAGCACTTAATTTGACCAATGATTCTGAATACCCCGCATTAGCCAATCGCAGATGGAGATGCAATCAGGAACTACAGCTTCATGCACAGGAGAAAGGCAAACCGTTAGAGCTTAAAGAAACTAGATGCTTATTGGGGAATCTGGGAAAACATCAATTAAATCTTACTTCCCCAATTCGTACGGTAATAGCACCAAAATCCACTGTTAGTAAACCCATCCAAGTAGTCTAATGTTTCCAGAGCAGAATCCAAATAGGTAACAGTGCAATGAAGGGGGTTATTTATAGAGTAATTTACTTCAACTTGAAGTCAGTAGTATGGCTATTTTAACACCTCTTGACAAAAACCCGTTATTCAGAGCCATTTCCACTTCTTCACCAAGTGTCAACTGTGCAGCTGAAAACCCTGGAGAACCACAGAGGCTCAAGGTCAGAGAACAAAATGACTAAATTATGCAATTTAGAGAGCAAACATAATATCATTTGAGAAAACAAAGTAATTTCTTATCCTGATATGGGAAGATAGTTTGGGATTCCTTCCTTTAAATCTCTCTCTTCCTTGACCCACTGCAGCTGAATCACTAATTGCGAAGGGCAACCTGAGGAAGCCACAAATGCTTCTGGCAGACTGGCTTAATTGTCCTGAGACGAACAGAGAATTCCACAGCTATTTCACGGTGCAATTTACAAGCCCCAAATATGGGACAAATCCTGTATCCATTTGGGAAGCAGTGTGGTCTAGTGGAAAGACCATGGGCCTGGGAGTCAGAGAACTTGGGTTCCAATTCCTGCTCCACCAGTTACCTACTGTGTGACCTTGGACAAGTCACTTCACTTCCCTGTGCTTGGTTCCCTCATCTGCAAAATGGGGATTCAATACCTGTTTTCCCTCTTACTTTGACTGAAAGCCCCACTTGGGACCTGATTATCTTGTATCATCTCCCCTGGTGCCTTTAGTATGGTGCTTGACGTATGGTAAGCAACTTAACGAATACCACAGTTATTATTTGTTTAGCTTTAGGGGTTTGTTTTGACCTGCACACAATTGGGGACACACTTTAACAGGTCTCCCTGTCATAACCACCGACGGACCATCAAAAAAATCAACTCAACATTTTCGTCTAACTGTTCCTTTGTTTTTAACAAACCTAAGGTTGTGGTAGGATAGTAAATGTTACAAATGTTATGGATAGATCAACCAATCAGTCACATTTATTGACTGCTTACAGTGTGCACAACACTGCATTAAGCACTTGGGAAAGTGCTTAGAGTTGGTTGATACGTTTCCTTAGAGAAGCAGTGTGGCTCAGTGGAAAGATCCCGGGCTTAGGAGTCAGAGGTCATGGGCTCTAATTCCGGATCCTCCACCTGTCATCTGTGTGACTTTGGGGAAGTCATTTCACTTCTCTGGGCCTCAATTACCTCATCTGTAAAATGGGGATGAAAACTGTGAGCCTCACATGGGACAACCTGATTACCCTCTATCTACCCCAGCACTTAGAACAGTGCTTGGCACATAGTAAGTGCTTAAATTCCAACATTATTATTATTGTTATTGTTACAGATGTGTAGTTTGTCTTCTCTAGACTTAAGCTGAAGAAACGAAGACATTTTAGGATGTTAGATATTGGACTTTTCAGGTCCAGTAAATGGCAGTGGAATCAGACGAGTGACAGAATGCAGACTCAAGTGGATGGCAGAGCAACTTTCTAGTTAGCAAATTTTGGTCCAGGTGTCAGACTATTAACTGGAGTTGGACACTGAGAGCCCTGGGAATCTTTCAGGTGATGGTGAAGATATTAAATGACATTGGGCCCTGAAGTGACTTTGGAGACATGACTTGATAAGACCTAAATTGACAGTGAATTGTTTATAATAACTTTTTGAATATGGAACTCATATTACATCCCTACCGTTCCTGATCAATCATTCCATCAATGATACTCAGAGTTTGCCATAGTAAGTACTTGGGACAATCCAGACTATATATATTCCTCCTCAACGCTAACCTACTTACTGTGCCTCAATCTCAGGCCTCTCGCTGTCAACCCCTTGCTCACGCCCTGCCTCTTGCCTGGAACTCCCTCCCCCTTCACGTCTAACAGACCATCATTCTCCCCATCTTCAAAAGCCTACTAAATTATATTTACTCCGGGAAGCTGTCCCTGTCTAACCTCTCACCTCCTCATTCTATTCCCTTCCTTTCTGTCACCTACATACTTAAGTCCACACCCCTTCATCACTTTGATACTGATCTTACCCCCTCCCCACAGCTATCATTCATTCATTCATTCAAATTTATTGAGCGCTTACTGTGTGCAGAGCACTGTTCTAAGCACTTGGATTACAAGCACACACACACACACACACACATATATATGACTTCCCTTATTTTATGTTTTCCCCCCTCTAGATTGTAAGCTCCATGAGGAAAAGGATTGTGTCTACTTTACTGTGCTCTCCCAAGCACTTAGGGACTAGATTTAAGTAGAAGAAAATACCGTTTGATATAAAGAAACATTTCTTGATTGCAAGGGCTAAAAAACAATGGAAACCACATCTCCTAAGAAGTTGATGCAACTTTTCTCCCTGAAAATCCTTAAAATTATTAGATTCCAATATCTGTCTAATGGTTTAGGCATTTGCTTGCCTGGAAGTCAAACCATGTAGCCTGTAAGTCTCTTGCAGCTTTAGGATATTAAAATTCTGGGTTGTGTTCTTCATCAAGCCAAGATTACTGGCACCTAGCATTCTATGTTCATGTTTGAAAATGAAACCAAATCATACAGAAAAATCTGCTTAATATCTAATACCAAAGCCTGGGTAATTAGAATAATGAATTAAGGAAAATGTCACCTCTGAGAGAGTAAATCTTTAAATGGAGAAAATTAAAATATAAAAAGTAATTTAAAACATAATCGGAAAATGAAGCTGTGGGGAAAATTTCATTTGTAGCTGTTTCTCGATGCTTATGCGCATTTTAATTTGCTGTATTTCATGTTCCACATGGGTCATTGTAATATTGATTCATTCAGGTTTGTACTAGAGCTTATGTTTCAGATATTAGAATACAGGTAGCTAAAGTAGCTTCCATTTTGTTAACCGGCAGCTTTTCTTAAAGGAAAATTTGATTTTCCCTGGGGGTTGGGGAGCAGGGGGTGGGGGTGGGTGGATAGAGAACTGTCTTATTAGAAATGTCAATAGTAATCTAAATATAAATTGGCTGTCCCATGGTGTAATGGTAGCACTTAGATTGCCACAGTCATTTCACGATTAGACCAGAACTGCTTATTCAGACCCCTTGATTTTCCTCCTTTTTATTCTGTTGGGCATCCTATAGCCAATTCATTTCTTTCTTCCATGATGAAATGGGTTAGGGCAGAGAGAGGCTATAAAAGCCTCCACTAGCCAAGCTAAAGTCTTCTCTGGAACAAAGGACCGAACATTTGACACATTTCATAACTCACAATTATTAACTGCAAATCCTTTATGTTCACATTTTAATCAGCTTTAAAAAAATGTCATTTACCGTTCTGATATTTTGAGCAGTCTTGGGAACAAAGCATCTGAATGGAAATGGCACTTCACCAATCAAGTTGAAATCATTTTTGTTAAATGATTCTGTTTTGGTCGTCATATACATTACTTTGCATCCTAGCTTTTGCAATCCCAAATTATGTTCAGTATGCTATAATTACCATCTTGAAGGGCCCAAGAGTTTGAGTATCAGCAAGAAATATTGTTATGATGAAGTCGATTATAACGGAACATATCGCTCCCAAAGTCGCCACTCGGTAGTCTACCAATGTCAGATCGGATCTATTTCTGAAATCAGGCAATGCTGCCCAAGGACTTTCAGGTTTCGGGGTTCATAATTCAACCTGAAGTTATTACTATACATTCTTTAGGGATCCAACAGCCAGTAGTCAACTGCCTTAGTCAAGGATCAAAACAAATCAAACCACTGAGGCCATTTCTAAAACAATCCTGTGCAGGAGTTGTAGACACGATGTCAAATGTTTTGTAGAGAGAGTTGACAATGAGAGGGGGAAAGATCTGGGTCAATCAAACATTTGCACCCAAAATTTAGTTGTTGTATTTCGTTCAGGGTGGATAGATTGGTGAGGCCTTTTTGGATTGGGTGGCCTTTTCTTCTATTCTTTAGCTTGTAGCCTCCAAAAAAGCCTTCAGGAGGAGCTTGGGAATGTCTAGGGGAGCCAGCAGAATCACGAGGGGGACAGGCCGGGGGGTACTTGGAGGGGTCTCCAGAGACACCAACACTTTGGCCTCTCTAGCTGCTAGATCTGGATGGGCTAGGCCGCAGTGGCCTCTGTGGGGGGGATGGATTGCAGAAAGGGTGTAACTGAATCCCTGCTCCAGCATGATTTGCACCTTGGATCCTATAGGAAAATACAATTTACTTTGGGTTAAATGATTTCTCATTTGCGGGGATTTGGTTTCTGGCCAAGGCTTCCGACAGAGGCAATCAACTTGAGTCATTTTCTGAAAGTTTTTATGTTCCAAACTCAAGCATTGATATTCCTTTGACTTTTCAGAACATTCCGGAATGAAATGTTGGGGTCGATGAGGTGAATTAGCCTATTTTTTATAACGCTCTTGAAGTATTAGAGGAGACATTGTTCAGAGTTAATGCAAACGATGG
This sequence comes from Ornithorhynchus anatinus, assembly GCF_004115215.2. Classification (NCBI taxonomy): domain Eukaryota; kingdom Metazoa; phylum Chordata; class Mammalia; order Monotremata; family Ornithorhynchidae; genus Ornithorhynchus; species Ornithorhynchus anatinus. Next base: position 13,925,449 of record NC_041739.1, read on the forward strand.
AATTTTAACTGCTATTTGAAGGTTATGAGTAACGTGGATTGGGAAAAAAAGAGCTGTGTCCGTGTTCTCCATTGCCCTTTTCTCCTGATAATTCTCAAATCACTCTCTCTGCTTGACCTTCAATTTGTCCCGGTTGAGGTGCTGAATGCAAACGTATTTCAAAGTTGCCATGCTTGGTTTCATCCGTCTCTGCCATGGTACCAATCTTCCAGATGGCAGTGTGGCTAAGTCCGTAGAATTATCCTTGTCAAATTCCTTCATGTCGTTTCCGACCCATGGCGACTCCGTGGACACATCTTCTCCAGAATATCCCGTCTTCATCTGTGGTCATGGAATAAAGGAATCAAATTCAGATGACCTTTGATAAATTGGAGATATGATCTATCAGAAACTGGATAAAGTTTGAAAAGGGGGAAGACAAATGCTTGTTACTAATATCAAATGGAGTAATTAGTATCATTATTATGGCATTTATCATTTTGATATTTGTTAAGCACTTAAATGTGTCAACAACTGTTCTAGGCGCTGGGGTAGATACAGGCACAGTCCCTGACCCACATGGGGCTCACAAGTCTAAGAAGAAGGGAGGACAGGCGTTGAATCCTCTTTTTACAAATGAGGCTCAAAGAAGTTAAGTGACTTGCCCAAAGTCACAGAGCAGATAAATGGTGGTGCAAGTGATTAGAACCCAAGTCCTCTGATTTCCCGACCCATATGCTTTTCACTGGGCCACACTGCTTCTCAAAGCTACATGTCTTCTAAACCTTCTTAAGGAATCTTTTGGGAAAATCATGTCAGGTCCACTTGGCAGAGTAATAATTGTAATAATTATTATGATAGGTGTTAGGTGCTTACTCTGTGCCAGTAAGCTGAGACACTGTACTCAGCACTGGAGTAGATCCAAGCAAGTCAGGTTGGACACGGTCCCTGTCCCCCAGCGGGCTCACAGTCTTAATGCCTGTTTTCCAGATGAGGTAACTGAGGCCCAGAGAAGTGAAGTGATTTGCCCAAGGTCACGCAGCGGTCAAGAGGCAGAGCTGGGATTAGAATCCAAGTCCTTTCGACTACCAGGCCCCTGCTCTATCCTCTAGGCCATGCTCTTTCTGACAGCATTTGTGCATTTTGATTCGGCACACCCTGAAGACAGAATTCAGTATTTAAGGCTCATGGAACAGCCCCACACCCACCACTTCATGACTCCGCTGTCCATAGGGGCAGCTGCTCGGCTGTAAGTTTGAGTCCAACCTCCAGTCTCGGTTCACTTCCGCAATCTCTGCAGGCAGCTAATAAAAAGGAAAGTGCAGGTCCTCTCCCTGGGCCCAGGCAGCAAACAGAATCAGCCAGGATGATCCCGTGGGTCTCCTCCAGAGCAAGACCTAACTCAGGTGGCATTAAATGAATCACTGAGCGAGAAGACCTTGATAGGGAACTCGGATTTTGATGAAATCCGGAAAAAAGAAATCCTCTATCCCCAGGTAATTCTTAAAACTTTAGCTATCTAATAGAAATCCATATTACGGTTTTAAAAGTTCACGAGGGCAGGGATCATCTCCCTACTCCATTACACTCTCCCAAGAGTTTAGTGGCATGCTCTGCACAGAGTAGGCAATCAATAAATACCGTTGGTTAAGACAAAAGGTTTTGAACGGTAGTTTGCCTCGAGGCTTGGAGTTCTAGATGAAGCTCACCTCAGAACGGAGGGCCGACGAGTTAGCAAATTATGTTTTCTGTTGGTTCAATAGCTTCATTTTGGTAATTCCTATTTACCCTCGCTATTTAAGAACATGTCAGGAGGAGCCTGGTGTTGCTTTCAAAGTGTTATTCCCTTCAGGGAATCTCTGTCGGGGACTGCTGACTGAAATCAAAGGAATCTGGGTGAGAAAATGGAATTCCACCGAATCCAGAAGGACCCACGGAATTTAATTCAGAAAGAGGAAGGGAGAAAGGGAGAAGGAGAAACTTTTCATCACTTGCCATCGTCCTGCTTGCTGTTTTCTTACTGATCGGCTGAGTGTGATGCCTACCCTCCGAGCTTTTTCATCAATTTTCTAATAAGGTTCATGATAAGAAGTGATAGCTAATATTGCATAGGTCAGGTAGCACTGCCTTCTTCTGGGATTAGTTTTCTTTTAGCCTGATTTGGTGGATACTTTGCAATCTTTGACACACCAGAAGGTTCTGTATTACCTTTGATTTCTTGACGCAGCTACACTGTGTTGTCAAGGCAACCCATTCCGGTGTTTTCTTCCCCCTAGTAAACCATCACCAGTGCTGAAAGCCTTAAATCACAAATCATTCCTTGTAATCTACAAGGTCAAATGCTTCCTCTGTATGCACAAAGCTATTACCTTTTTTTTATTAGAAATCATGTCATTAGAGTGCAAGAATTCCTGCTTGAGGGATAATGTGTATATTAAAGCATATAAGTTAAAATAATTCCATAACATTTATTCCCTATCTTGCTGCCCCAAGGATACGTGGAGCTGTTTAACCCAGGTAGCTTTGGTTTGGAAGCTTAAGCAAAAAGGTGGCACATTATGGCCGATTTGGAGGTAAATGAATTGCAGTCAACAGATTCTTGGCTTCAACTTTCACATGATATGTGAATTTTTTTAAAAAATAGCTTAGGAGACGTACCCTTTAACTGGTGTGAAGCACTTCCTTGACCCTTGTTTTTCTTCCCATTTAAAATACCATTTTCGAGAGCTCTCCTTATTCTTATCAGGGGGATCACTTAAGACACTTGAAAATATCTCCTGGACAGATGTGAAGTCAGTATGCCATAGTAGAGCACCTCGATCCCATCAGGTAAAATGCTATATTGAGACAGAAGTGGAGTGTTGTTCTCAGTCGTAGGTTACCGTAAGGATATTTGGAATAAAAGCCTATTAAATGACCAAACGTGAGAGAAAAGAACTTTGTGAGTTTCCAGTTGATTCATAATTTATTTTAATAGCAATTAAAACTGAAAAATGAGGACAGAAGAGAGGTAAAGAGATTTAAAGGCCCATGAGGTAACTCTCTTGAGTTAGAAAAAGAAGGAATAGTAGAAACCTTTGAAAATGTCCAGGCTTGTTTCTGAAACCTACACTGCTTGATTGCAGTCCGTCATTCTGAAGAGTTTCAGTGTCACTTTACTTCACAGAATGGAGGGAACTTCTTTTTTTTTTTTAAAAAAATTTGCTAATCTGAATGGGAAGACAAAAGAGCTCAAAGCAATTAGACTGGATTCTTGTTGGATTAAGAAGTTAAGAGCTGAGAATTTGAACTTCTTCATTTTAGTACTTCTGATTTCATGCCTCACTGTTAATACTAACTACTTACAGAAATCTAAAGCAATTCCCTTTCGCTTTTGCAGTGTGGTTTGTCTGAATCTGAGATTGGGAGGCTCAGTGGCCTTCCACTGAAGTTTAAGCTCTCTCTCTTCTCTGTCCTGAAGCTGGTATCACAAGAGGCAAATTCGTAACATTAAGGCATTTTCAAAGAAGAGGAAGAATATAAAGTCGGTATAGACCTCTTAAGTGGTCATTGTCTTATGTTTCTGAGCAAGTTCGGTAGTAATGGTATTTATTGAGTGCCTACTAAATGGCACGCACTGTACTACTCAGAAATTACCTCAAATAATAATTGTGGTGCCAAGCACTAGGCTAAATGACGGGATAGACGCTAGATATTCCGATTGAACATAGCCCCTGTTCCAATTGGGACCATAGTCTATGCGGGTGAGGAGGATGGATACTCCTCAGATGCAGATGCAGAAACTGAGGCCCAGAGAAGTTAAGTGACTTGCCCAAGGTCACCCAGCAGGCAAGTGGCAGAGTGAAGATTAGAATCTTCCCTCTAGTAGACCATCACCAATGTTGAAAACCTTAAATCACATATAATTTCTTGTAGTACACTAGGTCCGTTACTTCCTCTGCGTACATGAAGCTACACAGGTCTACGCCCTCTCTCCACTAGGCCCTGTGGTTTCTCTAGTCGTGTTCCCAGCCCACAGTTAGTTTACACTGATGGGAGTTGAACTGGCTTTATGCATCTGTGGAATATATTTTCATGAAACAGAGGGCAAATCGGGCCTTTTCTGCTATTTCAATTCAACATAGCAAGACATAGTCATCAAAACGAATTCCAATTATACCAGTAATTATTGGCAAACTAACATTGCTCTGACTAGGATGGAAAATTAGTCCCTTTGATCCCTTTTTGGTCACTGGAATTTGAGGGGTCCTTCATTCGCACATCAGCAGGTCAGCAACCATTTATTAAGTCCCAACTCTGCCACTTGTCAGCTGTGTGACTGTGGGCAAGTCACTTCACTTCTCTGGGCCTCAGTTCCCTCATCTGTAAAGTGGGGTTGAAGACTGTGAGCCCCACGTGGGACAACCTGATGACCCTGTATCTCCCCCAGCGCTTAGAACAGTGCTCTGCACATAGTAAGCGCTTAACAAATACCAACGTTATTATTATTATTATTGTTAGCACAGGGTGCATGCTGCAACAACTCTCTGTGAATTTCTACAGGCAGGGTGAGGAGAAGCAGTGTGCCCTAGTGAAAAGAGCACAGGTCTGGGAATCAGAGGTCTGGGGTTCTAATCCTGCCTCTGCCACTTACCAGTTGTGTGACCTTAGGTAAGACCCTATGTTTCCATTTCTGCATCTGTAAAATAGGGATTAAGCACCTGTCCTTCCTCCACACCTTAGACTGTGAGCCCCATGTGCCTGACTTGATTATGTGGTAACTTCCCCAGTGCTTAGTACAGTGCTCGACAGATAGTAAGAGGTTAATTATAGGTGGGGGTGGTTAAGGGTAAGTACCTAAGTGCTTAGGATTTCAGAATCAAATGCATAGATGGCACAGTAATGAGGAAAATAATGTGGTTGATGAGAGGTTAATCAGGGAAGCCTATCTGAAGGAGATATCATTTTAGTAGGATTTTGAAGTAGTGGTTTGTCAGATAGGAAGGAGTAGGGACTTGTAGAAAAGAGGAAGAGCTCAAGAGAGGAGTCTAGAGTGAGAGAGACAAGATTGAGGCACAGAGGTTGGATAGGCAGCCGTTGGAGGATTCTGAGAAACGGGAGCAGATGCAGAAATGATTTTCAGGTCACAGGTCAACACACAAAAAAAATGTGCTCATGTTTTCCTTCACAGTATAAGAATGTCTGCTCTGGTGACCTTAATTTTTCCAACATTTAAATACCTGGGCTTTTGATGATACCATTTTCAGTTTGGAAAGTCTCTGTGTAAATTTGGAAATAGGAAAAGTGAGGGGAAGTTCTGAAAAACTTTGCTAGTCTTGTACAAGAACTAAGCAACCAATCAGTGGTATTTATTGAGAGCTTACTACATGCAGAATACTGTACCAAGTGCTTGGAAGAGTACTATCCAACAGATTGAGCAGACATGTTCCCTGCCCATAATGAGATTACAGTCTAGAGGGAAAGCCCTGGAAAAGAATATTCAGGTGGGAATTAGACATAGTCAAGTTGGAGGGATGGGTGGGGACGGGAAGTGAGTCTCATGGTGTTTATGTTCATGGCCAGAATTCACTTTGGTTGATCCTGACCGACGACGAAGGTCTTGAAATTGAATTGGCCTCAAGGGATCCTTCCAGCCTGGAATGAGACTCCTGAACCAATCTTAGTCCAGGCTCATAAGGAGGGATGGATTGGAATCATAGGGGGCTGTGTAAATGAGAGGCAGTTTACCTCCAAGTCAGGCAAAATGTAGGACCCTGCAATGGAAACGGACCACAAAACCCAAATGCGTGATCTGAAAACATTCTCTCCCAGCACCTCTTACACTCTGTAACATGTAGAGAAGCAGCATGGCTCAGTGGAAAGAGCCCAGGCTTGGGAGTCAGAGGTCATGGGTTCATATCCTGACTCTGCCACTTGTCAACTGTGTGACCCTGGGCAAGTCACTTCACTTCTCTGTGCCTCAGTTCCCTCATCTGTAAAATGGGGATGAAGACTGTGAGCCTCATGTGGGACAGCCTCATTCCCCTGTATCTACCCCAGCGCTTAGAACAGTGCTCTGCACGGAGTAAGCGCTTAACGAATACCAACATTATTATTACTGAGCAGCATCTGCTGCAGTTTTGGCTCCTCTCTAGGTGAAACCGATGAGAAGAGTATAGGCGCAGAGAGTAGGATTTGATTCTGGATTTCCTAACTCTTTCAAGTTCCTGAAGCAGGAGTTTCATTTCCAGACTACCGGACTGTAGTCTCAACACCAACCTCGTTGTTGACCGACGCTTCCTTTTTCACATGAATTTAGCAGGCTCCGGTTGCATCATCTCAAAATAAAAAAGAGGAGTTTAAGGGAAGAGTGTCTTGTCTAGTTCTGCAGAACAATCTATCAGTCTTCAGGCTCGTTCTGCATCTGACTGGCCCGTAGTCTGTGATAGGATGCCTTTCCGTATCTGAAGTTTGTGCAAATAGGCGACGGCCCACAGACTTTCAATAGCATGAACGAATACGCGATCCAATCGTACGCAGTATGCGAGCACCTAAGAGAGAGGTACAGACAGGGACTTGGTGTAGCCCTTTCCTTCCTCTTCTCCTACAGGGCATTGCCCCATCTCTTTCTGTCCCTTCATGTCAAGGCCCCACCCTCCCTTCCTTTTCCTCAGCTATTAATGTGGCTAAAATAACCCTTGCGCAATCGACAATCTATTTTATAGTGGGTGTGGTGGTTCCTCCTTGTGCTGAGGTGTTTGCGGAACTTGTCACTGTTTCCAAGTTTATCCCCTGGGGTCCGGATCTTAGCGGAGTCTTTGCTCACGGAGAACGTTCGAACCTCCTTGGGGACAGGAGACAAACACGAGTTCTCCATGGCGCTGAAGTTGTTGTCCTGCGTACCCCTCTGGGGTGACTCTGGGCCTGGTGCGGTGTTCCCTGGTTTCCACTGGGGAGGGTCGGTGGGATGGGCTTTCAACCCTCTCTGGGGGTCCTTGAGAAGCCTTAATAATTATAATTATGGTATTTGTTAAGCGCTTACTATGTGCCAGGGGTGGATACAGCATATCAAGTAGGACACAGTCCCTGTCCCACATGGGACTCACAGTCTCAACCCCATTTTCCACTTGAGGCCCAAAGAAGTAAAGTGACTTGCACAAGGTCACACAGCAGACAAGTGGCAGAGCCGGAATTAGAACCCATGACCTTCTGACTCCCGGGGCCGTGCTCTATCCACTATGCCATCCTGCTTCTCATGTACACTTCTCATGCTCCTTCTGCCTTATATGTGAATGCAGAACTCAGAGGCAGGTCCCCTGTCCCAACCAACAGATGATTTCTTTTCACCTCTGTAATACGTGCCCCATTCCCTGTTGGTGATTCTGCAAAATACCACACTGGATTGCAGAAGCAAGCATGTTTATAGATGGTGAGATTGAGCCCTCGCCTTAATGTATATAAATAAGAATTATGATTTTTTTTATGGTATCTATTAAGTGCTTACTGTTTGCCAGGCACTGAAATAAATTCTGGGGTAGATAAAAGCCAAGTGGGTTGGCCATAGCCCACATCCCACATAGACTAACAGTCTTAATCCTCATTTTACAGATGAGGTACCTGAGGCACAGAGAAGTTAAGTGAGGTGCCCAAGGTCACCCAGCAGAGAAATGGTGGAACTAGGATTAGAACCCAGGTCCTTCCGACTGCCAAGCCCATGCTCTATCCACTAGGCCATGCTGCCTCTCAATTTTTGTTAAGTGATGATATCTAAGTGCTTACCGTGCCTCTGACTGAGCACTGTACTAAATAAACTCTACTGAGAAGCAGCGTGGCTTAGTGGAAAACACACAGGCTTGGGAGTCAGAGGTCGTGGGTTCTAATGCCGACTCCACTTGTCAGCTGTGTGACTGTGGGCAAGTCACTTCACTTCTCTGGGCCTCAGTTACCTCATCTGGAAAACGGAGATTAAGACTGTGAGCCCCACGTGAGACAACTTCATTCCCTTCCATCTCCCCCAGCGCTTAGAACAGTGCCTGTGGGCAAGTCACTTCACTTCTCTGTGCCTCAATTACCTCATCTGGAAAATGGAGATTAAGACTGTGAGCCCCACGTGAGACAACCTCATTCCCTTCCATCTCCCCCACCGCTTAGAACAGTGCCTGTAAGTGCTTAACAAATACTATCATTATTATTACTAAACACTGGGGTGGAGACACTACAATTAGATCAGTAAACTCTTCGAAGGCAGGGGTGGTGTCTGCCAACTCTCTTGTACTCTGCTGTGCTAAGTTTTTAGTACAGGGAGCGCTCTGCATACAGTAAGTGCTCAGCAAATAGCAGTGATTGATTGATAGACCAGATAGGGTCCCTGACCCATATAGGGATCACAGTCTAAGTAGGAAGGAGAATGGGTGTTGAGTCCCCATTTTGCAACTGAGGAAACTGAGGCACGATGAAGTTCAGTGACTTCCCAAGGTCACTCAGCAAGTGGGTGATTGAAGAATTCAACATGCAGAGCGCCTCCCCTGGCCATGTCATTGTGCTGTCGTTTCGCAAACAAGTTTTCCTTCCGTTCTGTCATTCTAAGAAATTGGATCGTGAACTCCAAACAAATAAACATCCCGTCGGGAAGACGCTTTGGAAAACAACACTACACTATTTTAAAGAGCTGGATCGATATGTGCAAAATGTAAATGCAAAGGAAGCGAATTCCCAACAGACCAAAAACCCCAAATCCCATTTCTACACCTTCGCGGGTAAGTGGTTTCACTTTGGAAGATGTGGACCGAACCCGTGACTTCCACCCTGGGGCCATGATGTTCCCCCTCTGCTGAGCGGTGATGACCGTGCAGAATCGCAGGCAGTGACACAAAGTCACTGCCCATCATTCACAGATGAGCAAGGAGCGTCTTCCTCTTCCCAGTCATCTGGACCGGATCTCCAAGGATGGGCTGGGTGGTTGGCCGAGGAGACAGTGCCACCTAGCAGATTGCAGAAACACACGTTGCCTTTTGCAGAGCTATAAAATCAGTAGTTTTCCCTAACTCATCTGCACAGGAGCCACTGGAAGACAGTTCTTGGCACCCTAACCCGGAATCCTCTGTACCTTTCTCTCTGTATCTCGTCCAGATCCGTGGCAGGCAAGGAGGGGAGGAGGAAATGTAAGAAAAGGGCAGAACTGGCGTGATGTGCCCCAGTGGGTGATGAGAAGCACGTGAAAAACAGGAATGTACGATGATGAGATACTAGCTGGCACGTGAAGAAAGCGCAGAGGGATTGCAGCGCTCAGAAGATGGCATAGACTGAACCACCAGCAATACAGTCCAATAGTTGTTGGTTCCTAGTGTTCTTAGGCTGGTATTCCGTCACCAGCAAGGACTAAAAACTGAGCTGGACAAATGTAAGGAACAGAGTTGAAAAGACAGGAAAGACAGAACCGGGGTGAGTTGGGGGAGGCGGGGCGGGGCGAGAGACAGAGAGAAAGAGAGCGAGACCTGCCTATGTCAGCCTCGTGGAAATCAAAACAAAGTCTGATCACATCTCTAATTTTAGCCGTTTGCCAGACAAGTGACCCGAGCCCTTCCTTCTCCGGCGTAGCCCAGTCCTCAGCCCATGACAGTGACTTTCCTGGCAGCAATCGCACCGGCCTTCTGGATGCCCTGGAATCGGCCTGGCCCAACTAGCAATCCGAGTTTCCAGCTTGGCTAGAAAAGCTCTCTAGGTCCGTCACCCATCCGGGAGGCACGGTGCCAGATGCCATGACAATGGTGGACACCACAACAGTTATGGCTGCTCTTTCCACTTCTAGAGTGGTGCACTTCTCCTCCTCTTCTTTGTCCCGCTCCTCCTCCTCGTCCTCCTCCTCCTCCTTTTCTTCCTTCCTAAGTGGGGCCTTAAGAATCCCAAAGAATGACAGAATCTCAATGAATGGGTCCATCCCCCCTGTCAGAACATGAGGTCACCTCCTCGGGATCCTTAGCGCGCCCCTTGCCAATCTCGTTTGTGGAATTCCCCGGCTCCAAGCCGATATGGGATTTTTCTCACTTCCTGCCACAGCGACAGACCAGCCTTTGAGTCAAAGGGAGTAGGGAGGAAGTGAAGTGGTCGAAACAGAGAAGTTTGAGGTGGGCCCAGAGCAGAAGTTCAGGTGTTAAGATCCACGCCCACATCTCAGGAGCTCCGAGTTTGGGAGGGGTGCCGATCAAAGCCGAGATCCAGCATCCTCGTGAAGCTCTGGGGCCGCGGAAGAGGAAAAAATGTCACCGTTTCGCTGGAAACTAACCCCTACCTGCAGACGGCATGACCCACTGAACCGAGGCAGAGGAACCAGGCCACTTGGAGACGCCCGCACCTTTGGGTCACTTGCCTTGGGAGACCACCAACCTGGGCTCCCGGGAACAGAGCCAGCTGCGAATGGCCAAAACAGGGAAACGGCAGCCGGAGAGGACCCGACAGTCATGGGCTCCGGCCATCCAGCCGGCCATCTGTAGGTAGAGGCCAGGCGTCGGCCTTTGCTTCCTTCGGGCAAGAGTCCAGATTCTGCCCCATCCCTGCCAAGATGGACGATGCCACTTGTCATCCCACCTAAAAAGTGACACCCTGGTCAATTCACCTAGCCAAGGTAGTTTCCTCTGCTGACCACAGTCCTGGAAATCCCTGGTCTAAGTCTACCCTCTAGTGGAAATCTTTATCCACGACATACACTGCGTTTTCCAGAGGCCTGACTGGTTGTGTCTTGCAGTACCTTAACAGGTCAACCTCAGAGGAGGAAACGAAGGGGAAACGTGGAAACATAAGTGGTTTATCAGCACGTTGTTGTATATGGATGCATATATACGTTGATCGTCTTGACCTGGAAGAGTGAACTCGTGGGTTTTTTGCTCTGACAGGATAGTAGTAGGGATATCGACTAATGGAGCCCACAAGTCTTCAACCTGCGTCTGCATACCCGGTCCTAACTGGCTCACCCCCCATCCAAATAATAATAATAATAATGATGGTATCTGTTAAGCACTTACTCTACGCAAAGCACTATTCTAAGTGCTGGGAGGATACAAGGTGATCAGGTTGTCCCACGAGGGGCTCACGGTCTTAATCCCCATTTTACAGATGAGGTAGCTGAGACCCAGAGAAGTGAAGTGACTTGCCCACAGTCACACAGCTGATAACTGGCGGAGCTGGGATTAGAACCCATGACCTCTGACTCCCGAGCCCAGGCTCTTTCCACTGAGCTACGCTGCTTCTCTATCATATCCCATCGTATCCCACCATACCGCTTTCCCGATCTGTTCCCCGTATTGGCTGCAGCTTCCCCTCAGCTGTTTCAAGCTTCTCTGCTCCCCATTTTTCCCTCTTTGGCCATTAGTTTTCTATCCACGAATGAATTTTATTAAGCACTTATTTTTTATGGTATTGGTTAAACGCTTACTACGGGTTAGGCACTGTACTAAGCACTTGGGTAGCTATAAGCTAATCAGGGTGGACACAGTCCAGGTCCCACATGGGGCTCAAAGTCCGAATCCGCATTTTATAGACACGGTAAATGATTCATTCAATAGTATTTATTTATTCAATAGTATTTATTGAGCGCTTACTATGCGCAGAGCACTGTACTAAGCGCTTGGGATGAACAAGTCAGCAACAGATAGAGACAGTCCCTGCCGTTTGACGGGCTTGCACAGAGAAGTTAAGCGACTGGCTCAAGGTCACACTGCAGACCAGCGGCAGAGCTGGTATTAAAACCCAGGTCCTTCTGACCTCCAAGCCCGCGCTGTATCCACTAGGCCATGCTGCTTCTCTGCGTACAGTGGACAGAACACTGTTCTAAGTGTTTAGAAGAGTACAGTACAAGAAAGTGGGGTAGACATGCCCTCTACCCACCAGGAGCTTCCAGGCTAGAGGCAGAGACATTAAAATAAATTACCAAAAGGGAAATTGCAGAGTGTAAGGACATGTACATAAATGCTGTAGGGCTGAGGTGCATTATGTTACACTGTTCTTACCATGTGACTTGCTTTAAAAATCTACCCTCAAGTGTCTCACACCCATTCTGTCACACCTCTGGCAAATGGGTTCACTAGAAACCGTCTGAGCAGGTGTACGGAAATAAGGCCAAGAGCAGGAGACTGAGCTGGAAGTCTGGCCTGAGTGTGGGGCTGGGGACATCCTCCCCAATCCTAAACTAATGCTGCAGAAGAGAAGTTAGAATCTTCTCTCTCTGTCCTTATTCCAGTTTAGTCTCCCTAACTACAAGAAGGGAGACTCGAGCTTCGTGAGTTCCATAACCACTGCTGACAAAGAATGAGGCTGGAGATCATTTTTTATGACATTTTTGCATCACAGCTTCCCCCGGGGGAAAATATGGGTGATCCAGGGAGTTAGGTTTAGTGATATCAGTGGGAATTTTTAGTGGGATATTTAGTGGGAAGCAGCGTGTCTCAGTGGAAGGAGCCCGGGCTTGGGACTCAGAGGTCATGGATTCGAATCCCAGCTCCGCCACTTGTCAGCTGTGTGACTGTGGGCAAGTCACTCAACTTCTCTGTGCCTCAGTTACCTCATCTGTAAAATGGGGATGAAGACTGTGAGCCTCATGTGGAAAGACCTGATTGCCCTGTGTCTACCCCAGCACTTAGAATAGTGCTCTGCACATAGTAAGGGCTTAACAAATACCAACATTATTATTATTATATCAGCTTTGGTTACCATCCTGATTGCGACTGACAGGGTTGGGTACTAGTGGATAAATGTCAGGAAGGCGTTTTCAGGTCTTTAGGAGTGACGTGTTTTATCAAACATCATTCCATCAGATGGCCGAGACAAACCTGAAAAGTAAAGAAAGAGGTAGAATGAGTGGCAGTTTAAGTTAATTTTCCTCCTGAGAAAACATTCTCAGACAGGTTTTTCGGCATGTAGTGACTGCTATAGGCCTATCGAAAAATATGGCCTAGTAGTTAGACAATGGTCCTGAGAGTCAGTTCTAATCCAGGCTCTGCCACTTGTCTGCTGTGTGTCCTTGGGCAAGTCACTTAACTTCTCTGTGCCTGAATTACCTCATCTACAAAATGGGGATTGTGAGCCCCATGTGGGACATGGACTGTATCCAACCTGATTAGCTTGTAGCCTGGCACACAATAAGCACTTAACAGATACCGTAAAAAAAGTTCTTCCCCTCCTCACAGGGCATGTCCCCAGAAGCTACAATCCCAGATTGTCTTTCGTGTTCCAGCCAACCATCTGCAGATAGAAGCCAAGCATCTCACTTCCTGCCACATTAACCGACCCAGTTTTGAGGGAAAGGGACTAGGGAGGAAGTGTAGTGGTTGAAATAGAGAAGTTTGAGGTGGTCTTAGAGCAGAAGTTCAGGTGCTGAGATCCGGACCCACCATCCCAGGAGCTCAGAGCTTGGATGGTGCCTATTAAAGCCGATCCAGCATCCTCATGAAGCCCTGGGACACTGGAAGAGGAGAAAATGTCACTACATAATCACGGTGAATGTGACTTTATTTGGAATCTTTTTAACCCCTTTCACGTGTCTTGAATTCAAGCGAGATTCCTCTTGGAAATGATGAAACCCTAACGTGAGGCTTTGAACTGAATGACAGGCTGTAAAATATGAAAGGTCGCTGGTTCAGATATTGCAAGCTGTGGTTGAAAAAGAAGGGTTAGCTAGATTACTTCTACACCGACCATGAAGGGCTGTCATCTTGCCTTCCTAAACTTTTCCACCCTTATACGTGTAATTATTCAGCCATAGTTATACAAATGCCCTAGGAGGATTGATGTTACCTAGTAGAAACAAAAGAGTCTCAGGATAAACTCTAAGTCCTTGCGGATAACGTATTTGGGTTTGGAAAATAGGTGGTAGGATCGTGTTTTACTTACAAATAGACTTACTCTCCAGGTTTATTCCAGAATGTGTCACTGAACTGTAAGGCCAGGGAAGAAAGATCAAAATGGAGGCAGCCGTGCCAGAGACCTAACTGGCGTTCTCCAAAGATCGCAGAGTTGAATGCGAGACAGCAGATGTGAAATGGGGTTATTGGGCTTAAAAATTCATCGCAACCACCTGCACTTTCTGGGAACTTGAAGGTACACGATGGACACCAAACCCACTGCCAAATTGTTGATATTTTCCCATTCAGAGAGACAGCCAACGGACACGATTTTGGATGAAAGACCAGAGACTAAATGCCATGAAACTCAGAAATGAATAGGTTCCGGGGCCTCGTTTTGTAGAATCACCAACTGTTGGTTTAGGATGGGTCCGGAGCTTCCACTTGCCAATGACTTAATGGGCGGTTCTCTATTTTGGCTTTCTGAAAACCGTCATTCAGTAGCTTAATCCCAGGCAACCAACGGGAGGCTGCTTGCTCTGAATCTATGCCTAGGCAGCCTTGTTTTTGTTTTAAGCAGTTTTGGGAGCCAAACTACATTGGAGGAAAACTGTGTTGGCATCAGTTGTTGGCAGCAGTAGGCTGGCGGCACCATGGTGGTTTCCTGCCTAAATGTCCCTGGCGCAAGGGCGAGCACTGTAACTTTCTGGATGGAATCTGTCAAGCTACAGATGTAGTTCAACGCATCCAATATTTGGTCTGGCCAGCCTAGTCCCCGGCTCCAAGCCAGAGACTGACCTCCAATCTCCAAATGTGTTCTTTGTCTCCCAGAAGGCGGCTGGTGAGTTCCAGGTATTCAGAATGGGTAACTGGATGAGGTTGATTCAGTTCCATGTTTGACCACTAAATAGAACAAATGAAAGGGAAAGCTGGAGTATCCAAACATTGATTTTTAGAAATAACTAGTTTTGGGGGAAAAAACAACTGGGACGATTATCAGAAAAGTTCAGAAATATGAACAATATGGGGTGGGTTCCTGTCGGAGAAAACTTAAATTCAGTTCAGTGCTATCCATTTTTCATTATCTGAACTTGCTGTGGTCTTTTCTGGGATAGGTAGATTCTGTTCTACTGAAATTGGAACATGTGTGGTTTTCTACTCACAAGGTGATATTAATATAAATATTTTAAATCATGGAATGTCGGCATAATTATAATTACTCTATTATTATTAATGTAGTATTTGTTAAGTGCTTATAGGTAGGTCCCAACTGGAGAAGCCAAGGTGCGCTTGGACATAATTAATTTCAATAGTCAATGCTTTTCAATTAGAGACCTAATCTAGTTTCAAAACAAACTTGCTATCCTCCCCTCTCTGAGGAAAGCAAACACTAAGTCTTGAACTGAGTAACTCTTGGCCCCTGGTAAACTGAAGTATCACGGCTCGAAAAGAAATAGGGAATCCATTCTGGGAAAGTTGTCAGCATTCCATTTCATTAAAATCTCTAGACGGGGAATCACCACCTCCCTTTGTAACCTGTCCAGTGGGTTTAGAGCCAAGGATTTCTTTGACTAGCACATGTAACTTAATGATAATAACGCTAGTGGTTTTCATAAAGTGCGTAGTATGTGTTCAGCACTGTGTTAATAACCGAATAAACACACTGTAATTAAATCAGAAATCCCTGACCCACGTGGCAGGGAGAGCAGTTATTTAATCCCCATTTAATATATGAGGAAACAGAGAAACAAAAGAGTTAAGTGACTTATTCCAGTTCACACTGCAGACTGCAGTGTCAGAGCCAGGATTAGAATCAATCTCCTGACTGCCAGGCCTGGGCTCTTTTCAGTAGGCCACCTGCTTCTCAAATGAGAACTCCGTGTTTCCCCTTCCTCTGTTCTAAGTGGAAAGAGAACAACCTCTCCCCACCGTCTGCACGGAAATCCCATTCTATCTAGCTTTTAGCACCTGGATTCTCGGTGGCAGAATGCAGGGAACTAGGGAAGTTGGTGTTCGAATTGGCCTGCTGTTAAGTTCAATTCAATTAATATTTATGTGGTGCGTATTCAGGGTACAGGAAGGACACTCTATGGGGTCCTAATTAATGAGCCAGCTATTGGCAAAAATAAAACAAAACAAAAAACTGGAAGATTCGGGCTTCCAGAAAAAAGGCTTCCAAACAAACTGGCACGAGCTGTATTCTCTCCCTGGCCTGACTTTTGGAATACTATCTATAGTGACTTTATGGTGAAAACTTGGCAAATTATCATGGATCCCAAGAGTTACATTCCAATGTTAAAGTTGCCATTCTCCCTTGAAGCTCAGTCACAGTGGCCTTGTTTTGCCCCATTTCCCTCTGACTTCTTTCCCAGCGTCAGGGCAGTTGCATCTTTGAGAAGCACTCTGCCTATAGCACGTTGCATGTGATCACACTGCCTGCGATAATAAGATAATGGAAGATAATGAGCCTCCTTAATATAGGGAGTATGCATTTGGCTACTCAAGCACTTTTCTATCAAGCACAGTTTGTGATGCTCACCTGCCTTAAGAGTGTAAGGTGGATTTATTCTTACCAGAAATCAGAGTCACTGATTAAAAAAACAAAAACAATGGACCCCCAGTTTGGGGTGGGGGCCTTGGAGGTTGTCTTTTGCAAAATCCAGCCCCATTATCAATCCAGGTTAATTTTGTTTTTTCAGAATGAGACCTCGGTTAATTGGGAAAACCAGAACAGAACAAAAACGGATAAACACAGGGTAAACTCAAGCTTAGGCCAATTATACAAAAACAATAAAAGAGTGGCCAACTAAAATAGTGTGGGCCTGCTAATAGACCAAGGCAGGACACCTCGACGAATAGACAGAGCCTCACCCAGAGGAATTAAACGATAAGCTCCTCAAAGAGTGGACTGAATGATTAAAATGGAAGAGAGGGAAAAGGTTGAAACTGAAAAGGCAGGAGTGTGTAGCATGCCCTCAAACCAGGGGAGGCTAAGGTGAGAATTGACAAAGAAAATCAGTGGTCAGTAAGTCAATGGTATTTATTGAGCACTTACTATGTGCAGAGCTTGGGAGAGCACCATATAACAGACACATTCCCTGCCCACAACGAGCTTACAGTCTGGGGGGGTAAGACAGATTAAGTAAATAAATTACTGATGCGTACAGAAATGTTGTGGGCCTGGGAGGGGAGATACAGAAGGGAGTTGAAGAAAAGGAAAAGAGGGTTTAGTCAGGGAAGGCCTGTTGGAGATGTGATTCATTGAGGCTTTAAAAGATGGGTAGAGTGACTGTCAGATATGAGGGATGGCATTTCAGGCCAGAGGCAGAACACAGACAGAGGTCGGCGTTAAGATAGATGAAATGGAGGTACAGTGAGAAGGTTTGCATCAGATGAGTGAAGTGTGCGGGCTGGGTTGTCGTAGGAGAGTAGTGAGGTGAGGTTTGTGGGGGCAAGGTGATTGAGTGCTTTAAAGCCAACTATAGGAATTTCTGTTTGATGCAGAAGTGGACAGGCAACCACTTGAGAAGTAGGGAAACCAGGCCTGAACATTATTGTAGAAAAATGATCCGGGTAGCAGAGGGAAGTATGGACTGGAGTGGGGAGAGACAGCAGTCTGGGAGGCTGATACAGTAATCAAGGCAGGATAGGATTTGTTGAAACACTTTGTGCAGCATACTGTCCTGGTTGCTTGGGAAAATACAATATGATAGCTGGCAGATGCTATCCCTGCCCAAACCTATTTGTGCCCTTGAAATATTCAGCTCATTTGTGATTTTCTCTTAATCCCGCAACCCTGCTCTCCCCAGGATAAAGATGACTTAAGCCATGAACCTTTCCTCACCTGGGAACAAGGCAGGAAGTACTTTCTTCCTCGCATTGGCACATGTCTACCAACTTACTGACTCCTCCCAAGCACTCATTACAGTGTCTACTCACAGTAAGTGCTCAGTAAATACCATCGATGACGAGCTTCAACGTGACACTTCAGGGAGTGTCCACTGCTAAAAGCTGACAAGAGGTCACCAAATTAGGGCTCAATTTGACGTGCTGTTGCATCATTCATATGTGGTGATAATGCCACCAAGAAAACTACAAGCTGGGCTGCCGGGTTTCCCCTCTGTGAAAGTCACCTTTGGCAGGGGACACTTTCTTGTGGCTTTGGTTCTAATAAAAGAAGGATAAAGTTTTACACAAAGGAGACGGGCTCAAGGGTCAGGATTGCTGATTGTTACTATGTGAGCCTAAAGGCTTCATACAACTTCACCACGCTTTTTTCTGCCAACGAGTGCTGGGAAGGTGTATTTAATTCTAAAGACATGGAAACCCGGAGTTAAAAAGGACAGAGAGGGGATGATTTATGCAATAATCTAGTCACCAGGAAGGTGGCACTACCGTATTACTTTTCAGCTTCGTGCGCTAATGATTTGAGGTCAGGCGAATCTACGGATTGCCTCCTAACTGAGAGGGATGTCAAAGGAGAGGTGTCGGGCCTTGACGATCGCCCCCCGCCCTGCCTCTCCTTCAAATGATCTGCGGCCCGGCAGACGCCGAGATGGTAAGACGACAGCAGGGCTGACGTTTTCTTAAGCGACCTGTGAGGAAGATGACCACACTTCAAATTTTGACCCCACACCGTTTTGTTTGAAAGGGACCCATTTCATAACTTCTCTATGCCTCTTAACTTTTCTATGCCTCGGTTACCTCATCTGTAAAATGGAGATTAAAACTGTGAGCCCCACGTGGGACAACCTGATCACTTTGTATCCCCCAGCGCTTAGAACAGTGCTTTGCACCTAGTAAGCGCTTAACAAATACCACCATTTAAGGTGCAAGTAGCTGTCCGGAGCCTGTCACAAGCACCAGGTTGGGAGGGACCTTAATAGATCGTCTAGACCGTGATTCTCTGGGGAGGATCGTAATAGTATATGCACGGCCCAGTGGATAGAGCGCGGGCCTGGGATTCCGACCCCCGCTCCGCCACTTGTCTGCTGGGTGACCTCGGGCAAGTCACTTAACTTCTCTAGGCTTCAGTTACCTCATCTGTAAAATGGGAATTAAGACTGAGAGTCCCGTGTGGGACCGGGACTGTGCCCAACCTGATTAGCTTGTAATAATTTGGGTATTTGTCAAGTGTTTCCTTTGTACCAAGCACTCTTCTAAGCGCTGGCCTGTTTTAAGCACTCTATCTACCCTTCTGCTTAGTATAGTGCCAGGCACTAACAAATTAGTGCTAACAAAGCACTTAACAAATACTATAAAAAGTAGCCAACTCACAAATCAGTCAATCAGTGGTCTTTAGCGTGTGCTCGCTGAGTCAGACCACTGTGTCCTACCTGATTATCTTGTGGCTTCCCCAACTTTTAAAACTGTGCAGTGGAAAGAGCCCGGGCTTGGGAGTCAGAGGTCATGGGTTTGAATCCCGGCTCTGCCACTTGTCAGCTCTGTGACTGTGGGCAAGTCACTTAACTTCTCTGTGGCTCAGTTCCCTCATCTGTAAAATGGATATTAAGACTGAAACCTCATGTGGGACAACCCGATTACCCTGTATCTCCCCCAGCACTTAGAACAGTGCTCTGCACATAGTAAGCTCTTAAATACCAGCATTATTAATATTATTCTTACTAAGCATTTACTAAATACAATACAAATACCACTGTATTAAATGCAGTTCAGTAGTGCTGGGAGGCTACAGACAGTAATCTTGAGGTGGTTAGGGAACATATTGAACAACCCCTGCACACAGTTAAGTGCTCAGTAAATGCCAGTGACTGATGGATTGATAAAGCTAATAGTCTCCTACAGATCAGTTGAGAGCCTGATGAGAGAATTAAAAGATTCTTGTCCTTCCACAATCACTTTCTGATCAGCTTGAGGGTTCACAAGGGTGACTTGAACGGAACCTCTTTTCTGCTCAAGGAGGCCTGTATTCTTACATCACTGGAAGGATGAGCGGGTCTGAATAAAGGAGTAAAGGAGAAACAGGCTCCGCCGTCCTTGACTATGCTCTAGCCGGCTTGATTGGGAGTCTGGAACGGATTGGGCTAAATCTAAGAACCCCAAGCTAGCTGGGGAGAGTGTCATCCATAGCCTGTGACCAGAAAGGAAGATTATTGATTATAATTACCGCAAATCGTAGTCAAAGAAAAATACCCTGTCCTGACATAAGGGGGAAAGAAAATGACTTTATTCAAGATCTTTAATGCCTGCGACTTTTTTTTTGGTCACTGTTCATTAAAGTTGCGTTGATGGAGCCATCCTTCCTATTTGAAACCGAAGTTTCTGCTAGGTCATCCCGAGTGTATGTCTGCGGGAGGGAGTGAAAAAGGCGAGGTGGTCATCCTTACCCCTGACTCCACAGCACATCCTGAAATACTAATTATCGTATTTAAGTGCTTATTCTGTGTCAAGCTCTTTTCCAAATGCTGAAATCCACCCTCTGCGCCCGCTCTGAGGCCTCAAGTCTGAACATATCTCTGTCTTAGGCTCTGTCAGCGCCGGCTTCCTTTGACGTGTTATCGACGTGTAGAAACTCCTTGGGAAGTCATTTAGAATGCTGTGCCCAGGAGTATTTCTCGGAAGATTGCCTTTCTTTCGGACATCTGGCCCTCCTGCCATGGAGGGAGATCTCGTTATGTGGTCTGCACTGGGTTCAGTCACTCCATCTGCCCCTCTTCTTATTTCAGTGGGAGAAACTACAGATGACGACGAGCGAGAGGAGAAAGATCGTCTGTTCTGTCACATTCCACGTGATCGCTATCACCTGCGTGGTCTGGTCGCTGTACGTGTTAATAGATCGGACTGCCGAGGAAATCAAGCAAGGCAATGACAACGGTGAGACTTTATCCCTCAGGAATCACAACTGCGAAAAGGAGATGTTTTCCAGTATCCAAAATTACCTGTGGATTTAAGTTCATCTTCATCTGTTTTACTGCATGTAGGAAGCAACCAATATCGCCCAAATTTATGGTTAGCGTTTGACTGTCATGTTGTAACCTGACAGTTTTCCTTCGAAAATGTTGTTTAAGCTGCTATACGTTTCCCGAGCTGTTTCATTCCCGCAGGGAAAACCGAGGTTGTTACTAAGCCACGGTTCTAGTGGAAAGAGCATGGGCTTGGGAGCCAGAGGATGTGGGTTCTAATCCCGGCTCCACTTGTCTGCTCTGTGACCCTGGGCAAGTCACTTATCTTGTCAGCTGGGTGACTGTGGGCAAGTCACTTCACTTCTCTGTGCCTCAGTTCCCTCATCTGTAAAATGGGGATTAACTGTGAGCCTCACAAGGGACAACCTGATTACCCTGTATCTCCCCCAGCCCTTAGAACAGTGCTCTGCACATAGTAAGTGCTTAACAAATACCAACATTATTATTATTATTATCATCTTCTCTGGCCTCAGTTCCCTCACTTGTAAAATGGGGATTGAGACTGTGAGCCCCACGTGGGACAACCTGATCACCTTGTATCTACCCCAGTGCTTAGAACAGTGTTGGCACATAGTAAGCGCTTAACAAATACCATCGTTATTATTATTACCTAGGTGGTTTTGTTTATATACTATAGGCCTTTCGGGTACCATGGGAGATTGAAAAAGCAAACTCAAGACAGGAGAAACAAGCCGGGGTACATTTGCCATGATACAAACTAAAGAGCTCCTAGCACTGTTTCTTTTTTTAATTCCACGCTCCATAAGACTCATACGCATCCCCTTCGCTCTCCAAAGTGTGAAAGGCATTGGGAAAAAGACACTGATGCATCTGAATGAACAGAAGTGATCCACACCCTCCTTGAACCGACCCCTACTTTCTCCCATTATGAATTCCATTGGCTTACTGCCTCGTAGGTAAAGAATATCCCTGTCTGCCATTGAGCTTCGCCTGGTTCCCCAAGTTTCAGAGTTTCCTTTATAAGGGTCTATGCACACAAAATATTTATTGGCCTGTTCCCTGTGCTTTTTCCCAAATGACATGTAGCAGAGATCAAATCTACTACGAAGTGGCAAATGAAATCTTTGCTGCACATCAGATGCAGGATTTAGGAAGTGATGGTTAGAGTTGAGCTCCTTGTGGGCAAGGGATGTGTGTTATTACTAATATTATTGTTATAATATTTGTTAAGTCCTTAAGATCAGTTAAGCTCTGCTCAAAGCACTGGGGTAGATACAGGGTAATCGGGTTGTACACAGTCCCTGTCCTGCAAGGGGTTCACAGTCTAAGTAGGAGGAAGATTGAGTTTAATGAATTGACATTTTACAGATGAGGAACTGAGACCTGGAGAAGTTAAGTGACTGTTATACTGTACTCTCCCAAGTGCTTGGTACAGTGCTCCGCACACTTTAAGCACTCAGAAAATAGAATTGATTGTGGTGTTCCTTGGATTCTGATCTGGAAGTTGTGACAGTATTTATTGAGCACTTACTGTGCAGAGTATTGCCCCGAGTGCTGGGAAAGAATATACTAGTGGGAATCAGACACGGTCCTTGTCTCTCATAGGGATTACAAAGAAAAGAACCACTAGATTTTGTGCTCTGAAGTACTCTTAATTTCCCAAAGCCTTTTTACATTAGCTTATCACGTTCATCTTCACGTTCCACGCGCTAGGGTCGGGAATTTTATTCTCAAGAGGAAATTGAGGTCCAGAGAGATTAGTTTTCCCAAGATCACACAGAGGTCCAAGTGGCAAGAGTGAATCAGAACAGTGATCGCCTGATCACCATGGGCCTGTGTATTTCCAGTTCCTTTAACTCTTGCTGCTTAAAAATACAGTCCGAGGGCTATGTTTCATTGAGATTGATATTTTCTTGTTTGGAGCGTAATTGTTTCAAGATGAGTTGAGTTTCTTTTTGCCCCTGGGGCTCCATTTTTTGGTGGCAGAATCCTGACACCGGCAGGGACCACAAAACACCATCGGCTCAATGACCAGACCCTCCAAGGCAGAGGGCCGGGTACGAAATCCATCCCTTTTTCACTTAAGTCCATTTACTCTTGTTTGGTCCCGTGTGGGCCGAGAAAAAAAACCGGCCAGCCTCCTCCCCATAATCCTTTGAAGACAGTTGTTAAATCACGCCGACAGTTGTTAAATCTCTGCTCCAAACTAAACCACTCTTTTTTTCTTTAATATTCCGGATATATCAAAAGATACTCCTGCATAATTACTGGGCACTGAGGTAGCTACAAGACACTCAGGTTGGACACAGTCCCTCTTCCATGTGGAGCTTACAGTATAAGGAGGGAGTAGGATTTAATACCATTTTACAAATGAGGAGAGACAGGGAAATTAGGTGACTCAGCCAAGATCCCACGGGCGGCATGTGGCGGGCTCGCCGTCTTGGGTTCTCTCCACTAGGCCACGCTGCTTGACTTTTCGTTTCATTCAGTAGTATTTATTGAGCGCTTACTATGTGCAGAGCACTGAACTAAGCCCTTGGAATGTACAATTCACCACTTGTACTTCACTAGTGGGAGAAGCCTCCCGTCGGGCAGTTAGCGGAGGTTTGGGGTGGGAGAATCGTGACTCCCTGGTGACGGAGTGGTCATTCATTCAATAGTATTTATTGAGCGCTTACTATGTGCAGAGCACTGCTTACTAAGTGGTCCCTGAGTGCGGTTCTCCTGTCATGTTTCTGTGTGGTCCCCGGCAACTCCCAGGACCAGGGCAAGGGAGCTGTGGGGTCGGTTGGGCCGTCGAACTAGAGGTTTTATGGAATAGCTCTCCCACAGCTTCCCGTTGGGCCAAAAAGGGGGAGCCTGGTGGTAGGCCGCTCTGGGCCCAAAGGGTGTGATGGACGTTTAAACTGACCTTGGTTTTGGTAAAAGGGCCTCGCAAGCACGGCCTGTCAGGTCTCAGTGTGGATTCAAAGGCAAATCCGGTTGGAGCCAAATCAGTCCGGAAGGCCTCCGCGACTCTCTGAACGGAAAGAAATAGTTGAGGATGAAACAGCTGAGCCTTTTGCTGCCAGGCTGCCACGCAAAGCCAAGCCAGAAAGCTTGCGGGCTAGAGTTGTTGTTTTCATTTAGATTCAATATTTTATGATGCCCCAGACATTTCTCTCTCTCTCTCCTGCTGAAGAAAATGAAATGTATATTACATGAAGCCAGGGCCCTGGTGGGATTAATCCACACTGCCAAGTCCCAATTTTTTGAAAAATTGCCACCTCTCCTTTTCAGACTCTCTGAATTTTAGCCCCAAAATAGCTTTGATGCATTCATTATGTCTAGAAATCAGTCTCCACCTTAATGAGGGCAGAGGCTTCTAGTAAGTTTACAGAGAAATTTTCGTGTTCACTTAGTGCAACAGCTTCACTAATAATAACTAAATAATAATAACAGCTTTGCAAGTTTCTGTATTTCAATATCCCTACAGATCTTATTAATCTTTTCTGTATTTCAATATCCCTACAGATCTTATTAATCTTTCCACTGGAGTTCAATCAATCAACCGTACTTATTGAGCACTTACTGTACAGAGCACTGTACTAAGCGCTTGGGGGAGTCCAATATAACAGAGTCGGTAGACGCGTTCCATGACCACAACGAGCTTACATTCTAAAGGGGGAGACAGACATTAATATAAATTAATAAATTACAGATATGTACATGTATGCTCTGGGGCTTAGGGAGGGGTGAATAAAGGATGACTTAATAAATTATTCCCTATGTTTGGAAACTTTTTTGGATGTTCCGGCTTTTAAAGTAGAAATCACAAGCTGGGGACGTCCAGGGACTCAGTCCTCTCATAATCAGAAAGTTCAATTCTTTTTCCAGGCCTTAGAAGTTCATTCGGGGCCTCAGTGAGGTACTGAAGAAGCACGGCCTAGTGGAAAGAACATGGGCCTGGATGTCAGAGGACCCGGGTTCTAATCCAGTGCTTAGAACAGTGCTTGGCACATAGTAAGCACTTAAAAAATACCATCATTATTAGTAATCCCAGCTCTGCAACCTGGGGCAAACCATTCAACTTCTCTTATGTCCCAGTTTTCCTGTCAGTCTCTTAATTCTACTTTGAGCCCCATGCAGGACAAGAATATTTACAACCTAATTCACTCGTATTTATCCCAGCCCTTAGAACAGTGTTTGATGCATAGTTAAGTGCTTTACAAATACCATTAAAAAAACCCCCAAAATTACAGCTGTAGTTACCCGGGGTCCTAATGGCCAAAAGAGATAATATAGCTCCTTTACCCTCAAGAGCAAGATGTGGCCTGGAGTGGAAAACTCTTGCTCAGCTAAGAGCGGACACAAAACCTATTTTAAAATAAGCTTCCGTATTCCCCTGGCTCCAGCTCAGTTCACTTGTTTCACACTTATCTTAAGAACTTTGGTGGCAATTTGTTTCCAGTGAGTATTTGAATCAAACCATCTATGAAGGTATTTCATGTTTTTTTAACTGAAGTTTCTACGGTAAAAATTATCGTTGTGGGTAGGGAACGAATCTACCAACTCCGTTAATATCTACTCTCCCAAGTACTCTCCCAAGGACAGTGCTGTGCACAGAGTAAGCGCTCAATAAATATGACTGATTGATGGATCGTGGCACCATTTAGGGTGCTGGAAAAATTCATTGACCTAATAGCTCCCCGGTGCCCTGAATTAATGAAAATGTTTCCCTACTATGGGCAGTGGTGGGATGAGGCCCAGCATCCAGTTAATCCTCCTGTTAGTCTCCTCTAAATATGGTTTCAGAAATCTTCATTTCCAAATCTTTTCAGAAAATCCAAAGAGGAGAAGAACATTCACACAAAGGTCGATAATTCTTATTTAGAACAAATAAAAAGCAAAGAGTTTGAGTTTATGTAGTATCTGGATTTGCTATAGGATTTTCCTGACTGGATAACTGTTTATTCTTTATTGACTACTGGATTCTCTTTAGAAAGAATTATCATTTCTTCCCTTTTTTTAATCTAATCTTTTGCAAAATAGAACAGTGATCTATACCGTATTACAATTAAAATGGGGAAACTAGAACATTTTCCAAATTCAGTATAGACTGAAGAACATTTGACCATTACGAAAACACAGTGACTATGTTAGAATGGGAACTGGTGCAATCAAGGGGGATAAAAAAAGGTTGACAGGATAAATAATTGATAAACTATATGTCCTTTGAGTGTTAGAAAGGCGAATACACATGAAGCATCTGTGTCTTTTTAGCAATTTCCTCCTATTCTGAATTAATAATAAAAATAGTGGTATGTAAATGCTTGCTATGTGCCAAGTTTTAGATATAAGATAATCAGATTGGACACAGTCCCCGTCCTAAATGCGGCTCACAGGGATAACAGGTATTTAATCCCCAGTCAGTGGTATTTATTGAGTGCTTAGTGTGTGCAGGGCACTACTAAGCGTTAGGGAGAGTACAATTCAACACCATTGGTAGACATAAATCCCCATCCACAAGGAGCTTACAGTCTATCCACTTGACAAGAAAACGGAGTTAAGTACCAAGATTACCAAAATTCTGCACTCGCAGATCTCCTCGATCATCAGTAACATTTATCGCACTTAACGAATGCTATCCAAAGTTCATACGTATCCTCGTTAATATGCTTCTTCATTATCTGCGTAACATTTGGTACAAATTCTGATGAGTTTCTCTAAATATATTTTAGATATTCTTCTAATAAGTACATTTTAGATACTCTCCTAATCCCAAGAAATCCAGGACTGTTATTCTAGAACATATTTCTTATAATATATTTACTTTAATAATGATAATATTTATGAAGTGCTTATTATGTGCCGAGCACTGTACTAAGTACTGGGATAGAGACAAGATAAACAGGATGGAAGCAGTCTGATCTAGTGGATAGAGCATGGAACTGGGAGTCAGAAGGATCTGGGTTCCACTCCCGGCTCTTCTGCTTGTCTGCTGTGTAACCTTGGACAAGTCACTTAACTTCTCTCTGCCTCAGTTATGTCATCTGCGAAGCGGTGTTAAGACTGAGTCCCCACCGTGGGATATGGACTGTGTCCAACCTGCTTAGTTTGTACCTGCCCCAGTGCTTAGTACAGAGCCTGGCACCTAGTAAGCGCTTAATGAATACCATTAAAAAAAAAGTCAGGCACTTTCTTTTGACACAATCAGGACCACCCCAAATTCATAGTGATTGTTGGCCAGCTGTACTTTTTAGCTTCACGCTCGATGCCAAGCCTCTTTGGATTTCCTGGAAGGATCAGAAATCTGGCTGGGGCCCGCCAAGGAAAGGGACACCCTGACGGCTGGAGGGTCTGTGGGGGCTGGCCCCGACAAACTGCCATGCCCGAGAAAGACCCGAAAAGGGAGACCAAGAGGGTGAGGCAAGAAAGGGTAAGGAGAGAGACGATATCCACAGCCTCCGGGTCTCTTCCACGGTGGGGTGGAGAGCAGGTGGAAGGAGGAGTGAGAGGAGAGAGGCTAGGGATGGTGTGGTGAGATTGAAGAGAGGAGAGCGGGAGACAAGAAGGGAGGATAGGGTGACCCTGGCTCTTGAACCTGAAACGACAGGGGGTATCGATCACACAGCGGGGATCAAAAAGTCAGCAGAAACTGGGCAAAACCTGGGCTCCTGAAAGGGCAGGGCCCCGGGCCACCGCTCTGACGGACCATGCCCCGAGGACAGCCCCAGTGATGTGACCCTGGGATGGTTAACGCACACGAGGCAAGTGGATTGACCAAAACCTAGGCTGGCTCATGAAAGTCCAAGATATTTCTGGGCTTCTCCCTTCTAATGGAATAATAATAATAATAATGATGGCATTTGTTAAGAGCTTACTATATGCAGAGCACTGTTCTAAGCGCTGGGGTAGACACAGGGGAATCAGGTTGTCCCACGTGGGGCTCACAGACTTCATCCCCATTTTACAGATGAGGTAACTGAGGCACAGAGAAGTGAAGCGACTTGCCCACAGTCACACATGGAATAGTTCAGAAACCATAAAAACCTCGAGTTGGTCAGACAACTTAGTTGGCCGACAACTTAGAAAAAGAAAGCAAAATAGGTTTGATTAGGAACCAAGGCCTGCAACCAAAGAGCCTATAGGCATCACCAAAAGAAAAGGTTTAGATAAAAATATTTAAGGAGTCAGTTCTGGGACTGGGTCCTAAGGGCTTAGTGCAGTGCTCTGCACATAATAAGTGCTCAGTAAATACCATTGATTTATTTCAAATGGTATTTGATGTAACAAGCACTGTTTAAAGCACGGGATTGATGGAAACTAATCAGGTGGGACACAGTCCCTGCCCCACATTTGGGTCCCAATTAAGTTGGAGAGAAAACAGGTACTGAATCCCTACTTTACAGTTGTGGAAACTGAGGCAGAGAAGTGACTTGAGCAAGATCACACAGCAGACAAGGGGCAGAGCCCAGGTCCTCTGGCTCCCTTGCCCGTGCTCTTTCCACTAGACTACACTGCTTCCCTGACTGAGTTACACCTCAGGTCTGTTAAGACCTAAGTGAAGAGGGGAACCTCAGCCCGATTTTCTGAACCACCTCTATGATCATAATCATATAATAATAATGTTGGTATTTGTTAAGCGCTTACTATGTGCCAAGCACTGTTCTAAGCGCTGGGGTAGATACAAGGTAATCAGGTTGTCCCACATAAGGCTCACAGTCTTCATCCCCATTTTACAGATGAGGGAACTGAAGCCCAGAGAAGTGACGTGCTCAAGGTCACACAGCTGATAAGCGGCGGATCTGGGATTAGAACCCATGACCTCTGACTCCCAAGCCCGGGCTCTTTCCACTGAGCCACGCCGCTATCATATCACGGTCATATATGATTACGATCATTTACTTTATCAACAATATTTTCGACACCTAAGTCGCGAGCTCCTGGGATGACTGAGATTCGCCAAGCCAACGCCAGAAAGATCCCACAAGATAAAGGCCTAAGATATTGCTAAAAAGCCCCAACCACAGAGAACCGGTCCTTTCTTGAAACAGCTCTACGCTCCAGATGACAGATAATTTGACCAGCACGGATCAGCCTCGATATTAAAAAGCAGAATATGGCTTATGTGCTTTCATCTCCCCATTTTACAAACTGAGAAACATGAAACTGGCAAATCTGGGGTGGCACTAGAGGAGGTGACAAGGACAGTGGGAGGGAAAAAAAAAATCCATCCTGCCCAAAGACTCATTTCCTTCCCTCATGCTTGGGCTGAACTGAGGCGAACAACAATCCAATCAAATTTTAAGTACAGCTCTTATCAAACAGCTTCCATCTTCAAAAGTGAGAAAGTATGCTTACAGCTCAATTTGCTTAAGGCAAATTTAAGAAGACCAAACAGACCAACCACCCCATCCAAATCGGATCATCAGAGGGACAGATACACCAGAGTACAGATGTTCATTCAGACTCAGTCCAAAATCTCATCTGCACTTGGTCTGAATGGCAGCGTTATCATAATTAGATCTGATGAGATAATCCCATTTTAGCTGATTAGGTGCCGAGCTCCGGTCCCTGAGTTGCCAAGTGCCCGGCCCTGGAATCATTTGCAAGTTGTGTCACTTTGGAAGAACCCCACTGAGCTTTTGGGGAATTTATCCTGTGATTAGGAGACCACCGCGGTCCTAACATTTCTTGATTTGAAATACCCAGGTTCAAATGAAGCGGAATCCATTTATCATCACCAGCACAGATGTTGCAGTCAATTTAGGCTGCATCCTGTCTTGGAAAACACAGATATTTGCATTTGGATTTCAGCCTTTTGAGGTGGTTCAAGATTTTGTTTTTCTCTTGGAATCTTCCTAGGCCTTCACTATCCACGGCCATTCCCCGGCAGTGCATTTCCTTCTTGGTAAAGCCTTTACTACTCACCCTGTGACCTTGGGCAATTCATTTAACTTTTTGGGCACAGTTTCCTCATCTATAAAATAGGGCTGACGACGATAAGCCTCACGTGGGACAGGAACTGTGTCCTACCTGATTAGCTTGTATCTACCCCAGTGCTTGAAACGGTGCCTGGCACAGAGTAAGTGCTTAACCGATACCATAAAAAAGTCATTTAACTTCTAGTGCCTCAGTTCCCTTATTCGTTGTGAGCCCCAGGTGGCATCTGAGTATCTTGTAAATTGAGACACAGCGTGGCTTAGTGAAGAGAGCAAGGGCCTGGGAGTCGGAAGGACCCGGGTTCTAATCCCAGCTCCTCCACTCGTCTGCTGTATGACCTTGGGCAAGTCACTTAACTTCTCTGGGCCTCGGTCGCCTCATCTGAAAAATGGGCATTAAGCCTGTAAGTCCCGTCAGTCAGGGACCCTGTCCCGATCTGCCGGTTTCTACCCTAGCGCTTAGTACGGTGCCTGGCACGTGGTCAGCGTTTAACAAGGACTAAAATTATTAGGATAATGGCAGTTCTTGGCATATAGTAAGTGCTCCCAAAATGCCAGATATTAATAATGAAAAATTAAAATCACCTCTTTCCAGATAAGCATTCGGAACTGGAACCTGTTGGAAGGGTCTACTCTGAGTAACTTTGACCTTGCTTTATGCTGTGCGGAGGCAATGTCTCGCAAACGCGGCCCGGTCTTGAATGTGTTTGTGCGACGCATGAACGTGTAGGTGTGAGTAAACGGCACTTATTTACCCAAAGAGCAGGTGGGAAACTGCCATGTCTATATAGGATGTCGAAGAGGTAAGCTACGCAATTTTAAACCAAGGGACCGCTACACAATTAAATTCAGTAACATCTTTGGCCTGAGGCAGGACAGAGACATCGATTTTTCTCATCCTGCCAGAATCCCTCTAAGAGGCCCAGTAGGAGGTGGAGGATAAGCAGGAGGAAGACGCTGAAACGGAATCTGTAGCAAAGTAGTGGCACTAACCTGCTGTCTCTTCTGTTTGAAAGGTGTCCTCGAATGGCCATTTTGGACAAAACTGGTTGTGGTGGCCATCGGGTTCACAGGGGGCCTCGTCTTCATGTATGTCCAGTGTAAAGTCTACGTTCAGTTATGGCGCCGACTGAAGGCCTACAACCGCGTGATTTTTGTGCAGAACTGCCCGGACACTGCCAAGAAACTCGAGAAGAATTTCTCGTGTAATATGACCGTGGACACCAAGGACGCTGTGGCGGTGCCGGTGTCCCAAACGGGGACGGGTTCTCCACCCTCCCTGGAAGCGGGAGCCCCAGAGGTCATTCCCGTTTGAAGGGGCCGGTCGGAGGTCCTTCCCCGAAGAGTCTGTCGTGCGTCCGCTTGCTACCCAGACGCCACTACGGAGATCAGGAGCGAGCCGACGACCCCATTCTCCCCTCACCCCCAAACACACACCGGACCAAACACGAGGAAGCACCTTCCTAACAAAATAACGAACTGGCGGACAGGTGGTTGTGGTGAAATGGCGCCCGCCTGCTCCTTGCGGGATGTTGGCCGGACAGAGTGGCGTGGCATGAGCCCGCGATGAAAAAAGCACGTTTAGAAGATGGTTTTGAAAAGAATCCCCGGGCCAAGGAGAGCTTTTTAACCTGAGTGGCAAGGTGCAGATCTGAAACCCAGACCTCTTCTTTTTTGTCTGTTTACTAGGGTGGTAAGAGGAGGAAGAGAAAGTATAGTTGAAGTTAGATGTGTGTTACTTCTTGGGTCTTGTTTGATCGTTCTCTCACCCACAGTTATGAATGAGAAGGGATGATGCACCTGGCTTGGAGCCTTAGAAAACTGTGCACATTAAAGCCCAAATCAAACCCAGGAACAGACTTGAAAATAGGCTGCTGATTTTCCAAGCCTCCCAATTTGACAATTAACAGATTTATATGGTGACACTGGAGCCTGTTTTGACAGCTGCATGAACTGAAAATAGTTTCCATCCACACTTGATGGAATTAATGCTCCTGAATTATATAAATAATTGATTTGGGGGAAAAAAAAGAAAAAAAGAAACCTTTTTTAAGAAGACCAAACTCCAAGCCCAGTTTTCTCCTTCATCCCTTTAAAATACAGATGACAGCCTCAGGCTTCAACATACGACCTGATTTTCTTTGCAAAAGCTGCTTTATTGCTTATCATAAAAAGAAAGTATGATTCTTGCAAACCACTGAATTGATCCAACTCAAGTGCCCTGCTTGTAGATTATATGACGAGCTATTGTTGTTCTCATAACTGGGAAGAAAAAAGCAATCAGAAAATCTACCCCTAGCCAAGTGCTCAAATTTAATTTAACTTGTCCTCTTTGGGGCACCTGTAAAGAAGAGGGAGGAGTGTAAAAGAATACTTATAAGAGCCCAGAGTAAAAAGTTCCAAGGTTTTTAGCATTTGATGGATCTACCGGCCTGAGAATTACAGAGTAAGTCAGGACAAAAGATCTAGGACTTCTTAAAAAATGCCAAGATCACCCTTACTTAGATGTGATTCGGGGGAAGCATTCAGTGGCTAAGTTAACTTTGCTTTTCGACGGTTCAGTTCCTGCTGTCCCTGTTTTGACATGCACTGTGTGAAACTGAAGCGTCACTGACATTGAGGTGAGAGAGTAATGATCCCGAGTACAATGGCTCTTCGAGGAAGGCTGTCCTGCATTAAAAAAAAAAAAGTGTGAGTTCCTTTCGTTAGCTGTCGTATTTATTATTGTGGCAAGAAGCCGAGGTGGCCCTAGGAACCAATGCATGGTTTGCACAAGTCTGGATATCCACGTTGATGCATTTTGTAATGATCGGAGTCCCTTCTGTGCTCTAGTGCTTCACGAATTATGTTTTAGGAAGAGGAAAACAAGTCTTTCTTTGGACGCGTTGGACTGTGCTAACTGGCGGTAGCTGATTCCCGAGCCAGGTAGCTCCGACTCCTAGAAATACTGAATAGGATGAACATTGATCTTGTCCTTTTTTTAAATGTACCCGCGTAAGCTCTAAGTAGCACAGTGTAATCGTTTTCAGTCACTGGACCAAGTTTTTCTAAATGTTCCTGCAACTTTGTTTCCGGGGGGTGGGGGGGAGATGCATAAATGTAAAAACGGCACCAGCAACGTGCGAGAGCACGGGTGTGACCTCCAGCCTCTTTTTCTCACCACCGACTCCTGAACAACGAAGCCTTGTCTGTAACTTTGCCTAAAGATTGTCGGCCCCTCTGACCTGAAGCCAGGACTTAGAGTTGGTTTACAGCGGCTTAGCGGCAGGTCACTTCAAAAGTATCCGCCTTGCTTCAGTTTTCCCCCTTAGACTCCTTAGGCTTTCAGCTGAGCGGCCCCTCTCCTGAGGAGAAGGGGTCGACGGCAGTTTGTTGACTGCAAACCCCAAGAGATCTGAGAGAGTTCAGCACACCCGCACTATAAAGATGGAAGTCGGGGAAAAGGATGTTTATAATTATTGCCACAAAAATACCATTGTGGAAAGACAAAAAAAATAAGATAGTTCTAACCCCGGCATACCCACACTATATACAATCCACACCAGTGCGGGACACGAGAGCTAAAATGAGACCTCACGGATTCAGGGCTAAGCCTCGGGTTAAGGAAACCGTTACAGAGAGACGCAAGGACGGAAACAGCAAGAGATGTTATGTTTAAGACCTGAACACAAGTCCTTATGGCAAACCTCTGGTTGTCGTCTTGCATCTTCAAGGCGTGAAACTTGCAGGCTTCATTGTGCAAACGCCATCTATAGAGAACACCCCTGTAACCCTTCTGTGTTTTGGAATTGCGTTCTCAAAATGATGAGGGAGTGGTATACTTGGGGGAGTCACGCCTTCTGAAAAGAACAGCTTAAACTAAAATCTAAGTGCTTTTTCTGTTTTTTTTTTTACTTGCAAATGGCAGTGATTGTTAATCCTTATGAAATTGTACAGGTTTCTAATTGGTTGCATTTGATACTTGCCTTTAACAGCCTTTTAATGTTGTTGCTGGAGGGTGAAAAATCAAAGGACAAAGTCTAACGCTCCCCAAAGAAGCGTTTTTTAAAAAAAGGTCTGTTGAATTCCCAATCACGTCCAGTGATAAAAACTTTTTGAAAGAGGGCATCCCTGATGAAGGAAAAGATCTGGTCAAAATCTTGGATCTTCTTCTAGATATTTTGAATTTTCTGAACTCCTCTGATACTGTAAGTCCACCAGAGCATTACGCATTTCACGGGAAAAGCTGTAGGATCGGTCGCAGCAGCACTTTCCTTCAATGACATTATTTTTTGGTGTGGTGCTTTACTACTAAAACTAACTTACATCAACACGTAAAGCTCCAAAGGACCTTAGCAAAACATAAGGCACTTGGAAGCAAAAGGATTGATGCTTAACCCTGAGCTGCACTTTTAATATATTTGGCTCTCAAAAAGACAGCATTAACTACTAAGCCACCTTCTGCAAACGTTTTTGGCAAAAGGTGCCCGAGGAAATAGACGAGTACACAAATGTCTGTATTCCATTTACTTGGAAAACTAGCTCCCTGTAGCGAGGAAAAGTTGGGGAAAATTGAATAAACTGATTATTTCAGAATACTACATTGACATGCTTATCTGTTTGTGCTTCTCCAATTAAACTGAGAATTTTGGAACAAAGTGGGGCTTTCTTTTTTCATATCCTTATTACCAAGTCATTACAGAGCACATGGTGTCCCCCTTATGGTGCTATTTCTTCAGCTAACTGGAAGTGCTGATCCGTGGGGGAGCAGAGCTTCCTCCCAGCTGACCACCCTCATCCCAGACAGAACACTATGCTGAAACAAGAGGAAAATGTGCTGGTGTGCAATTCTTGGGTCTGCAGGGTTTTGCTATTTTTCATTTAGCCAATTTTCTTTCGTTAAAAAAAAAAATACTTGATGTTTTGTGGACTAATGTGAACTAAGACAAATGAAAAAAGAATACAATTATCTGTGGAAGAAAACATTTGTACATTAAACACGTGACCCAAACTTCTGTCCCTTTCTATAATTGTTGGTCAAATTTATTTTCTCAAGCCTCTTTCTGGCTATAGGGTTTTTCCATTTCAAGCCTTTTAATTTTAAGCTAAAGCATTCCTTTTAATGTTTTATGGCTGAAGAGTTTTGCTGTTTAGAAAGATAACTTTCTTAAAAAAGAAAAGAGTTTTCAAAGTCAGAACCAGCTGCATGGACTCACTAAATGGGAGATATAACTGCGGTTATATTAGCACAGAACTTCTTGGCCTAAGTTTGTTACTGGCCAGAAGATTATTTTACAATGCTTTGGTGCTGATTTTTCAATGCAAAATGGATTAAATCTAATTTTTCCAATTACACTTAAAGAAAACAAATCCACATGTAAACAAACCACCAATTTACTTCTAGTTCCTACCAGCCAGTTCCCCAACCGGAGGAAAAGGATAAAGGAAGTCTAGAGTTGGGCCCGTTCCCTCCTCTAATGGCGTCAAGAAGCATTGCATAACTTCTTCTTAAGGATCAGATGAACTTTATCTGGAATGAGTTTGAGGCTGTTTATCCTTTTCCATCAGCACCACAGGTGGCCAGTACTCATGCATTTTGGCTATGACCCTCTCCGGCTGGCACGAGCCCGTTTGAACTGAAATGAACTGTAGAACTGCTGTGCTACTGAAATGAACTGTCGGTGCACATGCCTGGGATATGGGGACAGGTGAGTACTAAGGTCTGGGGATTTTGGCAGCACACAACTCTCATAGGACAGTTAACTCCACCCCGAGGTTTAGTTTACAAAGCCACCGGGCTCCCAGGAGAATAATTATTACCTGCTCTGGTGACCAGGGCCTGAATTAACTCATATTTTGGAATAATCACATTTAAAAGATAGTATTTACTGGCCTGAAACATCCAAGTCTTTGATGTGACCATAAAGCTCATTAGCTCATTAGGGAGCCCCATGTGGGACAGGGATGGTGTCTGGACTTGATTAGCTTGAAGCTATCCCAGTAATTACTATAGTGCTCGGGGAGAAAATAAGCTCTTAACATATACCACAATTATTCACAAACCAAATGTTGTTTATACTGTGACTGGACACGAATATGGATACACAGCTCAAAACCTTTACAATAACTACTCTGAAAATAAATTTTACTTTTAAACGCTGTGGGGATTACAAACAGCAAGGAGTAGAATAAATACATCGTTATGTTGTCAACTGGGCCTAGCTCATGTCACAGATCAGAATTTTGCACCTTATAAACAATTCTCTTAGCAGGAAAAAATGAAACCACACACCCGAGAAAGTGTAGCAATACTCAACACCTGAAAATTACCCTGTTCACAAAATACCCTAGTCTTCCCTGAGCCGTAATGACTAACTTCACTGACATGAAAGCCACAGGGAAAGCAAACAGACAAAACAAAACAAAACAAAAAACCAGAGCTCCAGATCATTCTTGCAATGGTGTTTTTAAAAGAGAAATATTATTCACTGTTCATGATGGAAAATCCAAGCACACACACACAAAAAAACCCACAACAAATGAACTTATTAATAGGAATTACATCCTTCACCCTGGACCTAAAAGTCCTTTAGCAGAGAGGATACAAAAAAAGGAGGCTGGGGAAGAGATCTCATTTTAGGAGTAAAGATGGTTATAAAGTACTTAGTCAAAAATGGCAACTAATTTATTTAAAATTATTTCCTTTCTGATTGCTTAAATGGGGACATTTCTAACATTTTCTTTTGGAGGTGTCGAAAACTAGTTTATCGTTAAGGCTGGATGAACAAACCTTATTAGTCATTTCAGAATAGGCTGGAGACTTTGTAAACCTGTCTCCCTGAAGCCGTGCGGAGTTGAAGCCTGTTCCCACTCCATCCAAGTTCATCAGAATCAATCTTCGTGAGCTGAATTCTCCTCCTCCATTTCATCTAGCATGTTTATGTCTTCGACTTTTTCACCACATGGTTCTTCCTTTAGTTCTACATTTTTCTTCCTCTTGGAAACTGCATCACTAGCACAAAATTTTCTCATCTTAATGTTTGGCAACTTCTGTAGATCACAATCCCATTCCCTAAGTGAAAAGAAAGGAAAAAAAAACAACAGAGAACGCCATTTACAAATATGGAAACCCCAACAATGAAGCAGAAGAGTCTGAACGTCATAAATCAGTATTTGGCTTTGGGTACAAAAGACTGGAACTAAATGTAATCAGCTGCTTTCTGCTCTTCCATCGGTAACACACTCCAACAATCAAGCTACTTTTTAGTTGGACGTTGTCCGATCTCATCAGCTTAGAACAGTGTGTCTGGCTTGTTTTTAACTGGATGGAAAACCTTCAAGGAAAATTTTAGGCTGCCTTAAGATGTTCCATCAGTGATTTAAGATTTAATAAATATTCTGTCATCTTGCACCAATACCCCAGGAATCGGGGATTTTACACTGTCTTCACTGTTACATTATATTGTCTGCAGCGGCATCAAATGAAGGATTAGACCTGGAATTACGATCAAGTAAAACGCCTTGTGGGCAGTGTAACTCTGTTACACTGTACTCTCCCATGAACTCAGCACAGTGCTCGGTACACAGTAAGTACTCGGTAAAGACTATCAATGGATTAAGTACCCGGCCACGACTGGGGAGTGCAGAAAAGCTGTAGGCCGTGGCTAAACGCTATAGTAATACTATTCGGACTAGCTAATTATCTGTATTTAGCCTACTGGAAATGTTTCGTTCTGACCGTACTGCTGCAAAACGGGACTCTGACTACAGACCGGCCTTGCTGGGCATTCACCCTTGTGGAGGGGCCGGAGCTTGTCCCTCAGTTTATGGGATCCACGTAAGGCGTACGCCTGGATCCCCTGCCTGATTTTTAGGATTCAAACAAACATCGCTTTCCACTTCCAGGACAGTTGAGCCGCTGCCCAAAATCAGTCCGCATGGCTTTGCGTTGAATCAATCGATCGCTGGTAATTCTTGAGCGCTTACTATGGGCAGGGCACTGTCTTCGAGAAGCAGCGGGGCTCAGTGGAAAGAGCCCGGGCTTTGGAGTCAGAGGTCGTGGGTTCTAATCCCAGCTCCATCGTGTATCAGCTGTGTGACCATGGGCAAGTCACTTCACTTCTCTGGGCCTCAGTTCCCTCATCTGTCATATGGAGATTAAGACTGCGAACCCCACAGGGGATAGATAACCTGATCACCTTGTATCCCTCCAGAGCTTAGAACAGTGCTTTGCACAAAGTAAGCGCTTAACAAATACCATCACTATTATTTTTATTATTATTTCCTAAGCACTCGGGAGAGTACAATACACAATAATGCCGGCAGACATATTCCCCGCCGTTAAAGAAACCAAAGAAAGTCTGCTCCAAGGACCACAGTGTTAAAATGTAAAATGCTTTGTTCCTTTCCTTGTTTTTTCTTTTCCCAAGGGTTTTTTTTTTTTTTTTGTTTCAGAGGTAACAACTTAATGATGAATTGATTTGTGAAACAGATAAGTGAAGTTCAGATAAGTAACCTAACTCAGCTTTCAGTACACTAATAATGTTCATTAGTGCCCAAGCTTCTTTGTAGGAGAAATGTTAAGTTTATATCAAGGACATGATGTTTTTGTTGCTTTAAAGAAATATTATCTCGTCTCAGTGTGACGCTGTTCATTAGAAGGCCTAGATTCAGAATAATATCAGCAATGTTGAACTGCTGTGATGGGTTTTTCAAAAATCACTTTCCTAGAGGGATTAGACCATATGGCACAATACTCCATATTTGTGTTGCAGGGATTTAAAAATGGAGTAATTTTCAGAAATACTATTTTTCTGACCATTTGCCTGAACGATTTGACAAATGAGATCCTCTTAAACTCTCCCCTGGCTGGTGGCGCTGAGGCAGAACACCAACTAATTCTTTCTAAATTCTTCATTTTACCTGGAAAAATAATCTTCCCAGCCATCACAGCCTTAAAACACCCGCTGATCAGACGCCAAGCTCTACACTTCCCTAGAATTAGAAAGTAGATACGCACCTGAAAGTTTTCAGATGCTTTGCATTCACGATATCAGGAATCTCTAGAAAAGGTAAGAATCTCTATTAGCTTCAAAAGGATGGGCCGCATTGGACATCAGCAAAACATGCTATTCTCTGGCTATACAAGCATAGAAATTACAATGATGGGCAGCCCAATGACTAAATCGAGTGACAGGAGCTACAGCAAACAAGATGGGTTTGCTTTTTTTTCTTTTGGCGGGCCGACAGGAAGGAAAGCGTGTGAGATGTACCCAGCCCGTATCCCTCGTAGAGCCTCCGTTCTCGTTCCATGGTCTGTCTGATGGTGGCTTCTCGGGCACAGTGCTGCCGTCCCCGCCTGCCTTTAATGCTGTTTCGCAACTCGATCTGTTCCAGTTCGCTGCTGAACCGAAGTATGTAACTGGAAAGTACGAAAACAGGTTCAGCTACAAGATTCCCATCATTTTGGAAAGGAAATTCACGCTGGGCGTTCTTTGGGTAGATTTTAACCTACCGTTAGTTCTGTTTTTTCACCCTTAGATGACGGTCCAAGCCGTACTGCAATAATCCAAACTCTGGCCTGGGCTCCACATCCCTTTCCCAGCAGATTCGGGTGAAGCACTCCAACTCTCCAGCCGGCACAACTCTCCTCTTTCAGCGACTTCTACTATCTTGCCTCTCGCTCAGCTACCTCCTGCCTGGGTCTCGATCACTTGCTTATTGTGTACTCTCCCGAGTGTTTAGTATAGAGCTCTGCACGCAGTAAGTGCTCAATAAATACCACTGATTGATTGGTACAGGAAGTCCTTGACTTGGAATATTCCGAGTGAGCTGTGAGGGAGAAGCTGCTTAGCCTCGGGCAAAAAGCACAGGCCTGGGAGTCAGAGGGCCTGGGTTCAAATCCTGGCTCTGCCTGATGTGTGACCTTGGGCCAGTCACTTAACTTCTCTATGCCCCAGTTTCCTCATTTGTAAAACGGGGATTAAATCCTCCTCCTTCCAATTTAGACCGAGCCCCATGTGGGACAGGGACTGTTTCCAATCTGATAAACTTGTATCCACCACAGCATTGGAATAGTGTTTGACACATAATAATTACGTGTATAATAATAATAATAATGATGATGGTATTTAAGCGCTTACTATGTGCCAAACACTGTTCTAGGCACTGGGCACTGTTAATAACGATAGTAATCGTTAAGCGCTTACTATGTGCCAGGCACTGGACTAAGCACTGGGGTGGATACAAGCAAATCGGGTTGGACACAGTCCCTGTCCCACATGGGACTCACAGTCTCAATCTCCATTTTACAGATGAGGTAACTGAGACCCAGAGAAGTGAGGTGATTTGCCCGAGGTCACAGAGCAGACAAGTGGCGGAACTGGGAGTAGAACCCAAGTCATGCTGACTCCCAAATCCGTGCTCAATCCACAAATATGATTTAAAAAACATGGTACGACATTCCAAGAGGAATGCTCTCGTTCTGTTTTAGAGAAACACCTCCCCAGCACCTCATCCCACTTGTAATCCCGCCCTGAGTTGTAAAAACATGGACACAGGGCAGGGTGACGATGTGAAAGCATGAGAGGCATCAGAATGTCACCTTACTTTGAACTTCAAAGAGCCAAAATCCCAAGTGTTTAATTGATCTCTTGCAAGAGGAGGGAGTAAATCCTAAGGATTTCTGGTTTCATCTCTTCAGTGAAGATTTGTCTGAGGGTATCTCAACCTAGATCCACTAACCCTCCCGGCTCTTACCTCTCAACTAGTTCACATGCTTCTTTCTTTGTGTATTCGGCTTTGCTGGGATCAAGGTGACTTTGGAACCACTGCAGTTTTTCACCTAAAAGAAAAGGAAAACACTGTATTACAGTCAGGACTACTAGGAGTTGGGTTATATTTCCATCATAAACTCAAGTAAACAAGGATTACTATCAAGGATTTTTAAATGATCACAAAAGTGGGCCCTAACATTAAAACAGAAAAGTGTGGACGTGAAGCTTATGGAGGAAACCTGGTGGAACTTTGGTCCTGTTTAATCTTAGGGTGGGGTGATGGGTTGACGCAGTGTTTCTTGGTTTCTGTCACCTGGGTCCATTTGTGACACATTCTTTAATAGAATACAACAGTGTTGAGCAGACGGAGAGGAAACTATACGGCAGGGCCCAAAATATTTGTTTGGAAAAAGTACCGGCTTGCAATTATTGACTTTATCCAAGAAACCCTAAAATTATCTGATGGAAAAAAAATGGGACAAACCAAGGAAATCATTTAAGGGCAACTGATGTAACTGTGTAACAATGTCTGCGAGATCTGTTTGCCCACCATGCCATCATATGCCATGAAGTGTTTTCTTGCAGACACCTAATTTTTTAATTGCCATTAAGAGCCTTGTATCTCAGAATAGTAACAAATGGTTAATACGTGGCTAGTTACAGGAAGGATTCTATGCCTTCTGTGAGAACTCTACTACCTGGAGGCATTCTGCCATCCCTTGAAACACAGAAGA
Organism: Ornithorhynchus anatinus; assembly: GCF_004115215.2. Lineage (NCBI taxonomy): Eukaryota > Metazoa > Chordata > Mammalia > Monotremata > Ornithorhynchidae > Ornithorhynchus > Ornithorhynchus anatinus. Next base: position 13,966,535 of record NC_041739.1, read on the forward strand.
AATGTTTCCCAAGGTAACATGAACAGCATATTTGGGAAACGATAGCCATCATATAAGAAGGTCTGCGTGATGGAGGGTTGGTAATTTGATCCCTATTAGGCCTGAATGTTATCCTAGCCAACTCCAATAATAACCTATAAATTTCTCCACAAAAGGGACAAAATTAGCAGAATTCCCCTGCAGAAGTCATACTGAATGCAGAAAAGTCTCGTTGGTAAAATACTATTTCCGCATTTCTGCTAGGGAAGGTGCGGGGGTGCTTGTAAACTATTCTTTCATTTAATTTAAAAACCTGATAAATCAACCACTTACCTATAATGTTTAGGCGCAAAGCTTTATCGTTCTTCAGCCTTAAAGAAAAAAAGGTATCTGAATTAGACGATAATCTCAAATAATTTAGAAAAACAAAAAAGGAGACAAAAATGGAGCCGCCCCGTGAAGTCTAACATCACGCTCTACCATTTCAACTTATTTTTTTGAATTTCTAAATGGAGTCATAAAAAGTGATATTACAGGCACTTGGATTTTTTCTTAAGGTTAAGCGCTCACATGTGTCAAGCATATGTTTCCGACATTAAACGCAACAGGCAAGACCACAGTCTTCCTGCAGATCATACATTGCTAAATAGGAGGCACAAATGGAAATCAGAGAACTTCTATTTTCACTTTCGCAATAAGAACCACTAGTTTCAGTTGTGCTACAGACTCTTCACTGTCCCGGCTAGGCTGCGAATCACAATGCCATTTGCGATTTTTGCCAAGAAAGCTTCAGTTCATGAATTTGAATTGTAGGTCTGTGTTGCGGTAATGCCAATCGGGTTTACCTTGGAGGCTACAGATTCAAATTTTCACACAGCTGTGTGGCGAAACCTCGGAAAATTATACGTTGGTAGGAATTTTACGGTAGTTGCAAACGTATTATTTTCCCCATGGTCTAAACTTTACCCCCAAAGAGGCGGGTTAACTCCTATAAATCATTGGTATTTATCCATCACTTATGCACAGAGGATTGTACTAAGCGCTTGGGACAATTCAATACCATGGAGTTAGTACACACAATCCCTGTCCTCGCAAGTCTCGAGGGGGAGACAGACGTTAAACTAAATTACAGAGATGGGAAGAAGCAGAGAATTACAGAGGTGAGAGTGGGAAGAGTGTCCAAGAGCTTAGGGAGGACAGACCCAAGTGCTTCGGTGACGCAAGACGGAGGAAGAATAGAGTGGGGGGAAAAGGGAAGTTAGTTAGGGAAGGCTTCCTGGAGGAGGGCTTTGAAGGTGGGGAGAGCGATGGTCTATCAGGTATAAAGAGGGAGGGCGTTCTAGGTAAGCAGGCATGGAGACGTGAGCAAAGGGTCAACCGACAAGAAAGAAGAGGTGCAATAAGTAGACTGATGAAAGAGAAGTGAAATATGCCAGCTGGGTTATAGTGGGAGAGGAGTGAGGTCTGGTAGGAGGGTCAAAGCTGAGAATGCCTTGCAGTCTATATAACAGAGATTCTTTTGGATGCAGATGGACGGGCAGCTACTGGAGGTCTTCTGAGTGAAGGAACATGTGAAGAACAATTTTTTAAGAATATTAACCAGGCAGTCAAGTGAAGTAAGGACTGCGGGAGAGGATGGGGGCAGGAAGGTCAGTGTGGAGGCCGAGCTGAGGCGAAATATGTTAAGTGCTTGGATCCACATGGTAGAGGTTTCAATGGAACAGATTCTAGAGACATCGTAAAAGTACAACTCTCAGGATTCGGTGACATTAAATTTGCGCCCGGAATAATAACAGTGATAATAACAATGATGGTTTTCGTGAAGCGGGTACTATGGGCCAAGCACCGTTCTAAGCGCTGGGGCAGATACGAGGTAATCAGGTTGTCCCATGGGGGGCTCACACTCTTCTTCTCCCTTTTACAGATGAGGGAACTGAGGCACAGAGAAGTTAAGAGACTTGCCCAAAGTCACAGATCTGATAAGTGGTGGAGCCGGGACAGGAATAAGAGAGGTTAGTCTAGGAGAACGTCAAGCTTATGAACAGGGAGGATGGGGTGTTGAGGGGAAAGTCAGGGGGAGGAGAGGGTTCGGGTGAGAATGTGCCCTGGCTACTCACCCCATCCTCAGCCCCACAACATTTAAATACATGTCTATAAGGTTTCTGTAAGGTTTCTGTTTTGAATGTGCTAATCTGGAGGGGTTGGTGGGACACCCAAGTGGGAGATGTCCCAAAGGCGTGAGGAAATGGGAGACTGCAGAAGAGCGGGTGAGAGGTCAGGGCTGGAGTGGGAGGTTTTGAAGTGACTGAAGGAACAAATGTGTTCTCCAGGGGAGTGAGTGTACATTTGGAATAGAAGGGGACTCAGAATTGAGCCTTGAGAGACTCCCAGTTACTGGGTGGGAGGCAGAAGAGGAGCTCCCGAGCCTGTAACCTAAGCATTATCATTGACTTCTCTCTCCCACGCAACCCACGTAGTCAATTTGTCACCAAATCCTAGCAGTTCTAGCTTCAAAACGTTGCTGTAATCCACCTTCTCCTCCTACCACCTTGATACTGCATCTGCCTCCAAACAGACCTCCTGCCTCCTGTCTCTTCCCACTCCAGACCATTCTTCACTCTCCTGTCCGGATCATTTCCCAAAAAAACCTACCAAAATTCAATCCACTTCTCACTCTTGAATAACCTCCAGCGGTTGCCCATCCACCTCCACATCAAATAGACATCCCCGATACTCAATCAGCTGGCCCCCTCCTAACATGCCATAATGATCGACAGCCCAGTCCACGTACTTTGCTCCTTTAGCAGAGGTGGGTTCGCTGTGCCCTCACCCCAGACCACCCTAATCCTCACCTTCCAAGCTTTATTAAGGTCACGCTTCCTTTCGAGAGGCCTTCCCCATTTAAGCCCTCATTTTTCCCAACTCCCTCTCCCTTCTGCGTCACCTACGCATTTGGAAATGTGCTCTTTGGACACTGGGTATTCACCCCATCCTCAGCCCCACAACATTTAAATCCTTCTCCGTAATTGATTTATATTAGTCTGTTCCCTTCTCCAGACTGTAAGCTCATTGTCGGCAGGGACCGTGCCTATCAACTCTTTTGTATTATACTCTCCCAAGTGGGTAGTACGGTGTTCTGCAACCAGTAAGCACTCCCTAAATACCACTGATTTAACTGACCAACTGCCTGAGCCTGCAAAAGTGACTGAGGAGGAGCGGAGAAAGAGATATGAGAACCAGGAGAGGACAGTGTCCGTGAAGCCAAGGTTAGGTAGACGACGTTTCCCGGAGAATGGGTTGCATCCCCAGGGTTGAAGGCAACTGAGAGGTTGACGAGGATTAGGGTAGAGTAAGAGTCCGAAGGTCACCCTCACGTGCCTCGGTGTAAAACAAAACTCCCAAATTTGCGGTTTTTATTCAAGTTCAATTTCCCTCCAGGAAAACCTTCGTAAATTAAGACATACCCTGAAGTCACCATAGAGATGAAAATTTCAAATGCAAGGCTACAAATCGTATTGCTTTTCAAAGGGTAAACAGGCTCAAGAACTCTCAGGATCCACATCTGAGGCTTCGGACGATTTTTCCAGACCGAGTCATCTCCGCTCGGTGTTTCAAGTTCTTTTTAGTGTGATGTGCATGACAAGCGAGGGATGACAGTACATAGCAACAAAATGTTGCTATGGTGGAGGTTGAGATGTCACACAGAATTGAAGCCAAAATTAAATGGTAGGTAATAGTCTTTCGATGCCTGAAATTCGTTATCTCAAGAAAATATTTTAATGAGTTTTTCGAGATTATTTTGTGCAGAAGCAGAATTTCAGTTAGGAGATTGATTAGATGACCTCACGGTTCCTTTTAGTTCATTTTTTATGATTACTACTTCAGCCAATCTTCCTTCCCAGGCAATAAAAATCTAGCAATGTGCCTTCTACTTTTTTAATGAATTTTTAAAATGAAGGCTCTTTGGCAGAGTCCCGGCAGTATGGATTCTCAGATTTTATTTAGTTTATTACAAACTAATCTGGCCTTTCATCCTCACGCCCCATCACGACATGCAGTAGCTACTCACTCCAAGCCGAGATGAGGGAGGGGTGCTACTCTGCTGACCCTTGTCTAAGAAGCTCTTAATATGCCACATAGTTGGAAGGAAAGAAATATGAGCAGATAGCTTTCCAGACTATCTATCCAGCCCTAACCCAGAGCTCAAAGCAATGATCAAGTGAATACGAACTGCTGAAAAGGCATTGTTCTACGGTGAAATATTAGCAGCACCTACTGACTGGAAAAAAAAAAGAAAACACACCGAAAACACAAAATTTTACCCAACTAAAACCCTTCTACTATTTCTGTAGGGGGAAAAATTACAGCCCCCAGTGCAGGTGTCTGAACCTAAAGTGGCAAAAGGAGGGATGGCAGGTAATAGTAAATGCAGATCTGAATAATGAAAGTGTGGATTATGATGTCCTGTCCACGGCAACGCAGAAGACCCCATCTTCAGAACATTTATCTACCAGGTGAGATCCCAAAACATTTTTCATGTAGGGACCCAATTGTAGTTCCCAAGGTGGGATTTTGGTTCCAGGACCTCCAAAGCTGAGATTCCTAATCCTTCTAACCTCTTTTCTCCTAGGGCCAAATCTCTCCTTTGAGTCTAAAACTGTACCCTCTTTCCTGTCTCGCATCCACTTATCACCAGCAACTATTTACTGAGTGCCCACTGCGTGCACTCAATACTACACGTACTACACGCTTGGGACAGTTCTCAGTGGCTCAGTGGAAAGAGCGTGGGCTTCGGAGTGAGAGGTCATGGGTTCGACTCCCGGCTCTGCCACTTGTCAGCTGTGTGACCATGGGCAAGTCACTTGATTTCTCTGTGCCTCAGTTATCTAATCTGTAAAATGGGGATTAACTGTGAGCCTCACGTGGAACAACCTGATTACACTGTATCTACCCCAGCGCTTAGAACAGTGCTCTGCACATAGTAAGCGCTTAACAAATGCCAACATTACTATTCTACACAACAGAGTTGGCAGATCCACTCCCTGCCCACAGGAAGGGGAGCCAGCAAAAAGAGGTAGTGCCTCTTTTTGCAGCAGCAGGCTCCAGGAGTCTGAGCTCCACAGAGCTCCCAGTTCCAACCTTTACCCAGACCAGGGAAGGAGAAGGAGTGTGGTCTAGTGGAAAGAGCACGGGTTTGGGAGTCAGAGGACCTGGATTCTAATCTCACCTCTGCCAGTGGCTTGCTATATGCCAAGTCCACAAACATAACTCCTTGTCTTTCTACTGAAACCCTTTCCTCCCTACGGCTTTCCCAACATTGCCGACAATATGATTATCCTCCCCAGCCACAAGCATTATCCTCAACTCGTTTCTTTCCTACCACCAAAAGATTCAATGTCACCAAATCTCGTCGGTTCTACCTTCACAACATCTCTAGAATCCACCCTTTCATCTCCATCCATATTGCTACCACGTTGATCAAACCACTTATTTTCTGCCTTAACTAACATCAGCCTCCTTGCTGACCTCCCTGCATCCTATCTCTCCCTTCTCCATTCCACTGTTCGCTCTGTTGCCCGGAACAATTTTATGAAAATACATTGTCAATAGTTTCCCACTTCTTAAAAGATCACCAACGGTTGCCTATGCCCCGCCACAAACGGAAACTCTTTACCACTGGCTTTAAGGGCACTCAAATACCTCTCTCCCTTCTTCCTAACCTCACTTGACTTCTTAAAACTTAACCCGTGCCCCCCATTCCTCTATCACCAACTTACTCGATATACCTCTATCTCGTCTAGCTCACCAATGAACCCTTCTCCCTTTGGCCTGGAAATCTTTCACCGTTCACGCCTGACAGACCGCTACTCTCATCACCTTCAAAAACCCACTTAAAATCACCTCTCCTCAAGTAGGCCTTCCCAGACTAAGCTCTTTATTTCCCCATCCTCCCTCCCCTCTGCGTCAACTGTGACTTGGCTGTGTATCCCTTAACTACTTTGCCACTCACCCCAGCCCCATTATTCTTCTGTAAACATTCATATTTCCCGTATTCCTAATCTATTTTAATATGTCCCCCCCATGTAGACCGTAAGCTCCAAGTGGGCCGGGATCGCGTCAACAAACTCCCTAAGGGATACTCTTCCAAGTGTTCAGTGCAGTGCTCTGCACACAGCAAGTGCTCACAGACAGCACTCCATGAAAACCGGAAACCCCTTTGTGGACTCCTACGATGCCCACCGTCCCCCCAGTAAATTTTAAATTTACAGGAGAAAAATTAAGAGTAGTGGCAGATGACAGACTAACCAAAAACTGGACCGCTGACCATCTTTTGTGTCCCCTCACCGCTGACTTCTCTTTGGCACTGTCTGACTTGGCCAAAACAAGAACACTCTTCAGGTTAAGAAATGACTGCTTCCCACTTGAATTGTCTGGTCAAAGTACAGACCACACACAATGTACCAGAAGCGGGGTCCAACGAGAGCACGTCTGCTGAGCAATACTCCCCTGCCAACCTTCCCAACGGTTGTTTTCCTTCATTCTCCCACATCTTCTGCCAGTTCCACTTCTCCCACCCTTTGTGAATGCCTGAAGTGCTCTTACATTTATTTTCAAACAACCCTCACCTAACCTTAAACCCCTCCTTCGGAACAGGCTGGGCTGTATTACCGCAAACTGCATTTATTGAACGTTTTATTTTTCTTTCAGAGTCCAAGGACCTGGTAAGTGTCAGAACTTTCGATTTGCTCCTTCTGTTTTCCAAGTTTGCACAATCACTCCAGAATTAACTTCTTTAAGAACTGATATTGCATGCCAGAGAAAAGCAGTTTCTCAGTTTCACAGGAACATGTCCTTATAACCAAATGAAAAAGTAAAACCTTGTTCATTTGAATCACATGCTAAATGGAACTAAACAGGTTTCTTTTAGCTTCTCCCTTTAGTGATCTGTAGAATAGGAACCCCGTTCTGAATTATGAGTTACTAGGAAACATAGTTTCAAGTTTAACTTCGAAAGGGCTATCCTGTGCCCTTTCATAATGAATTCAAAAGAGGATTTCTTCGGAATAGGGGGAAATATCTTGGCCTAGTGGAAAGCCCACAGGCCTGCCAGTCAGAGAACCCGGGTTCTAATCCCAACTCTGCCACTTGACTGCTGCGGGGCTCTGGGCAAGTCGTTTAACTTCTCTGTGCCTCGGTTACCTCATCGTAAAATGGGGATTAAGGCTGCTCCATTTGGGACATTGTGTCCAACCTGACTTGCCTGTACCCACCTGAGCACTTAGTGACTGTTATTACTATTATTGTTATTATAATTATCGGTGCCATTTATTAAGCCCCTACCATATACGAGCCCCATACCAAATTCTTGGAATACTGCAGCAGAATCAAAAGACCCCATCAAAGTGCGGGGGACTCAAAACGATTTTACATAGGAAGAATTGTAGCAAATTGTATTAATTGGGCACCCGCTTGGTCCAATGCACTGTATTTAGTCTTTGGCAAGTCCAAGACGAATAAGTAAAGTTCACTGTCCATAGGAGCTTACACTTTATGGCGAGAGAGGGACCTAAAAATATTTACAGATCGAGTAATCAAAACAGATGCCCGAATGCACAGTTGAACAATAGTGCGGCCGACAGGTTTAAACACATTTGTGATTTATATTGATTGAATGATTACTTTGTGCCAAGCACAGTGATTTGTACTGATGAAAAGGATTCACACCCTACCCATAGAGAGAGTTTATAGTCCAGAGTTTAAAGAATGCGTTTGACCTAGTGAGGGGAAGAAGCAGGGGAGTGAAGTAGAAATACATTCTAGATTCCAAGCACAGGCGGTGGTGTGTGGTGGTTCGAAAACAGGATCACATACAGGATACCGAGTAGCTCTGCTCACCTGAACGAAGAGCATGAGCCCGGGAATGTGACGGGAGAGATGGAAAATATAAAGGAGTTCAAGGGTGAAGGCCTTTGAAGCCCATCAGTCAATGGAATTTGAGCACTTAATCTGTGCAGGAACCATACTGAAACCTTGGAAGTCTAAGTAGAGTGATCCCTGCTTAGTCAGGGAGGCAGACATTAAAATATATTACAGGGAAACAAGAGAGTACATTTTCTGTTGCACAGAAAATAGAACAAGAGAGAGGAAGACTCAGCAAAGAGTCTGTTATAGGAATTAAATTCCAGGATGATAAGGCCTTGAGTGAGGTTGGGTTTTTTGTTAAGCACACACTATGTGCCAAGCACTATAATAAGCACCGGGTAGACTCAAGATAATCGTGTCCCATATGGGCCTCACGGTCTAAGTAGGAGGGGGGACAGCATTAAATCCTCATGTTGCAGGTGAGGTAACTTAAGCATGGGAGTGAAGTGACTTGTTCAAGGTCAACTGCAGGGAAATGGCAGAAATGGAATTTGAATCCAAGTCCTCTGACTCCCAGGTAAAATCAAAACATGATTTCACATGTAAAAACTGTTCCCTCCTCCAACAAACACATCTGAAATTGAGGAAACACTGTAAACAGTAAATAAAACAGAGGACAACGAATTGTCCATTCCAATCGCTCAATACAGTGCTCGGCACACAGTAAGTGCTCAATAAATACTATTGAATGCATGAATGAAGATGCCACCCACGAGGAGGACATAAAATGCCAACAGTCACAGTTAACAAGCATTCATTCAATTCATTCAATAGTATTTATTGAGCGCTTACTATGTGCAGAGCACTGTACTAAGCGCTTGGGATGAACAAGTCGGCAACAGATAGAGACAGTCCCTGCCGTTTGACGGGCTTACAGTCTAATCGGGGGAGACGGACAGACAAGAACAATGGCACTAAACAGCGTCAAGGGGAAGAACATCTCATAAAAACCGATGGCAACTAAATAGAATCAAGGCGATGTACAATTCATTAACAAAATAAATAGGGTAACGAAAATATATATAGTTGAGCGGACGGGTACAGTGCTGTGGGGATGGGAAGGGAGAGGTGGAGGAGCAGAGGGAAAAGGGGAAAATGAGGCTTTAGCTGCGGAGAGGTAAAGGGGGGATGGCAGAGGGAGTAGAGGGGGAAGAGGAGCTCAGTCTGGGAAGGCCTCTTGGAGGAGGTGATTTTTAAGTAAGGTTTTGAAGAGGGAAAGAGAATCAGTTTGGCGGAGGTGAGGAGGGAGGGCGTTCCAGGACCGCGGGAGGACGTGACCCAGGGGTCGACGGCGGGATAGGCGAGACCGAGGGACGGCGAGGAGGTGGGCGGCAGAGGAGCGGAGCGTGCGGGGTGGGCGGTAGAAAGAGAGAAGGGAGGAGAGGTAGGAAGGGGCAAGGTGATGGAGAGCCTTGAAGCCTAGAGTGAGGAGTTTTTGTTTGGAGCGGAGGTCGATAGGCAACCACTGGAGTTGTTTAAGAAGGGGAGTGACATGCCCAGATCGTTTCTGCAGGAAGATGAGCCGGGCAGCGGAGTGAAGAATAGACCGGAGCGGGGCGAGAGAGGAGGAAGGGAGGTCAGAGAGAAGGCTGACACGGTAGTCTAGCCGGGATATAACGAGAGCCCATAATAGTAAGGTAGCCGTTTGGGTGGAGAGGAAAGGGCGGATCTTGGCGATATTGTAGAGGTGAAACCGGCAGGTCTTGGTAACGGATAGGATGTGTGGGGTGAATGAGAGGGACGAGTCAAGGAGTCAAGCAGAGTCAAGCAGAGAAGAAAGGACTAACAGACTGGTGGGAGTGTATCTGTTCCACCGTTTTGTCTACCTGCAACAATATTATGTGGTTTGAGATCAATAACAAGAGAACCTGCAACTGAAGCTAATTAAGAAGCAAGACGACGACTCAGTCTGAAGGAAATGAGACTTGCCAAGTGAGAAAAATTGTGAAGACAGTACTGAAAAAAACCCAATACTCTCTTTAGGGACAAGAGATCATTTTTCACCCACCACCATCAATAGAGCTTTTTCAGAATAGCTGACTCAACCGTTTCATCGCTTCCCAAAAGTGTGATTCCGGAACTCATGATTGGAAGATCGGGCTGAGGGCCAGGAGAGGGCTGAGGTTTAGATGAAATGAGTGGCGGCTATGGGGACTAGACTAAGGGGGGGGAGAAACGGGACAGGCCATCCTTAGGGAGGTAACAGAAGACATTCTTCAAAGCTGAGGTAAAAAGCCCCAAAAACCTAACTGAAGGTCAACGACACTGAGGTCCCTGCCCACACTCCTGTCCTTCAAGAAATACAGATTTCAAGTCCGGAGCCATGGGACTAGAAACACGGGAGAGTCGCAGAGGGCACAGAATGGCGGCAGGGGCTTGAAGTTGTGGGCTCGGGACTGCGCATCACCCCAAGATCACAGTTCCTGTGGTAAGACCAAATTTTGGCAAGCCAAGCTCGGCAGACCGGCCCACCGCCTTCTGCCCTGGGTGCTGCGTCTAGGGTCGATGCTTGGAACACAACCTGTCGTGTTTCCTTGAGCAACTTTTAAGCCGACCACATTTCTGTCAGTCTAATGATATTTCCACCGATTTCTCCAAGGGTGAAAATTCATCTCTCTCACTAGACCTCCCGGGGAAGAAATACGGCAAAGTTCAGGGCACCTTCCTACAAGTAATAACCACAAGTCAATCCCAAGTCAAAAGGCTGGCCGGTTACCTTCGATCAATCATTTAGAAAGCAGCATGACCCAGTAGACAGAGCATGGGCCTGGGAGTCAGAAGGACCCGGTTCTGCCACTTGTTTGCTGTGTGACCTTGGACAAGTTACTTCACTTCTCTGTGCCTCAGTTCCCTCACAGGTAAAATGGGAATTAAGAGTGTGAGCCCCATTTGGGACATGGACTGTGTCCAACCTGATTACCTTGAATCTACCCAGGTGCTCGGAACAGTGCCCGGCACATGGTAAGCGCTAAACAAATACCATTTAAAAAAAATCATATTTATTGAGCTCTTACTGTGCAGATTACTGTACTAAGCGCTTGGGAGAGTACAATATAATAGAGCTGGCAGACTCGTTTGCCGCCCACAATGAGTTTATAGTCTAGCTTAAAGTCTACCTTCATATCCTCAGCCTCGACACTAAGAAAATGGGAACCATCCTCCAAATGGCTCTTCAACATACAACGCAAGTGTTGGAAAATCACTTACTTTTCTCTCTTATCTTGTTTGTGAGCTTCTCGTGTGAGCTGAGCTGCTTTTCTACTATAAGGATGGATAACTTTCTTCTCATGTCCTACACCTTTCCCCTTCGGTGCTTTAGGCTGAAATTCAGAAAGAGAGCAGAAGCATCTCAATAAGAAGCACAGATGATTCCTCTCGTCGATGATTTCCTCAGCAATGAGCTGTTAGGCCCACTACAAAAGTGAGTATTATTGAAAGGTCAGCAAAGACCCAGTCAGTCAGTGAAAGACCCAGTTAGCCGCATTTTTATTTTTATTTTTTTTAGTGGCCATCATTCACAACAGTAATTTAAAGTGGAACGACTCAGTTTCATTGACCACTACCAATCAAGCAATAACGGAAAAAGAACGGAGGCAGATTATAAATAAAAAGGCGGGTAGGAAAAAAACCCCACAAGAATCAAGGTGCAATTAACTGAAAAGCATAAAATTGAATAAAAGAATAAAAGTGACACCAAAAAATTACATTTATGAAGGTATTTTAAAAGGTCATTTATTATTAGCCGATGCCTTTTTTTTTGAAATCCAAGCAATGACGAAATGGTTTCCTCCCAACAAAGGTAAAACTGTGTATCTGATGCATCGGTGAGTTCAATAGGGCATAATAATAATGTTGGGATTTGTTAAGCACTTACTTTGTGCAGAGCACTCTTCTAAGTGCTGGGGTAGACACAGGGTAATCAGGTTGTGCCACGTGAGGCTCACAGTCTTCATCCCCATTTTACAGATGAGGTAACTGAGGCACAGAGAAGTTAAGTGAAGTTAAGTGCCCACAGTCACACAGCTGACAAGTAGCAGAGCTGGGATTCGAATCCATGACCTCTGATTCCCAAGCCCAGGCTCTTTCCACTGAGCCACGCTGCTTCCCTAATTTTTGTCATCTATCTGCACACTGAAGAATTAATTTCTGGGGTCAGTATTTTGCTGATTCCCCCTACCAGGCTGTCATTTCTGGAGAGCGTAAAATTAGCTAAGATTAGCTAAAAATCTTAGCAATAAGATTGCTTTGCAAGTTTCCTAATGCAACGTTTCTGTTATTGTCAATTCTTACTTTTGCAACCCTAAATCTTGCCAGTGCCGGAAAAGTTGACATCGACAGAAAAGAACAATAAATGAAAATGGATTCCAACCTCTCTGAAAACATAATGGAAGAAACTAGATCAAAGGGAAATATTAATGGCATATCCGGAGTTTTGCCAGCCTCTTAATAGATTCCTTTCCCCCCAACGAACAGAAAATGACATTTTTAGTAGTATTGAAACCTTCTGGTCAAAAACTCCCACAACGTTCTTTATGAAACAAACGGTAGACCAGAGTAGGGATATTTACCAAAGATGACAAATTTAGACCACAGAAAACGTTCCTCTCCTATGAAAGAGGGCAATATATCCTGACAGAATTATAGCCCTTGATGTCTGATCACTAATAAGCACATAGCCTTCAACTGAAAGGAGCCCCCAAACTTAAACTATAATTGAATGTATAAACAAACAGCTTTTCAAACGAGGTCCACCACAGAAAACTTCCAGTTTAATTCAAATCTCACTGGCTAGACTGGTGATCTGTTAAACGAAAAACTTCTACAAGGCATCTCCCAGATGTCTCTTTGATGACATCTTTCTCCACTTACCTTATCCTGAACCACCCTCCACTTTGCTACTACTATATGATTGTTATTATTAAGCGCTTACTATGTGCCGAGCACTGTTCTAAGCGCTGGGAATATATACAAGGTAATCAGGTCGTCCCACTAGGGGCTCACACTCTAAATCCCCATTTCAGAGAAGAGGTAACTGAGGCACAGAGAAGTGAAGTGACTTGCCCCAGGTCACAGAGCAGGCAAGTGGCGGAGGCAGGATGAGAACTCAGGACCTTCTTACTCTCAGGCCTGTGCTCTATCCACTAAGCGTAGGCCATGTGCCACCTTGGGCAAGCTGCTTAACTTCTCTGTGCCTCAGTTTCCTTATCTGTAAAAGGAGGGGTTAAATATTCTATTCTCTCCCCTTTAGACCCTGGATCCAGTGAATCTGGAGACTGAACCCAACCTGCTTATAGCGTAGCCTCCACTTGAGTCACGGTAAGGGATTTTTTAATTGAAAAGCCAATTATTTGTTCTCATGAAGCACTGATGGCATTTGTTAAGTCCTTACTCTGCGCCAAGCACTGCTAAGCACTGGGGTATTCATAAGATAATCAGGCTGAACACAGTCCCTGTCATTCAGGAAGCTCCAGTTTAAGAGGGAGAACAGGTATCGAATCCCCATTTTACAGATGAAGAAACTGGGGCATGGAACAGTTAAATGACTTGGTCAAGGTCATACAGCAAGCCAGTGGCAGAGGCGGGATCGGAACACAGGTCCTTGACTCCCAAGTCCATGATCTTCTCATTATTCATTCATTCAATTGTATTTATTGAGCACTTACTGTGTGCAAAGCACTGTCCTAACCGCTTGGGAAGTAGAATTCAGCAACAAATAGAGACAATCCCTGCCCACAGTGGGTTCACAGTCCAGAAGACCACGTGCTTCTCTAATGATGCTGATGATACATTTCCTCGAATAATACACAAATAGCGGAATAAATTAAGTCAGAAAGTTTTCCTATTTACCCAGCATAAAATTAGTTGCCAAAAAGCTGGTGAGGTTCAAGTTCAAATGAAGTGTTAAGAAGAGGCTTGAGAGGAAGAGGCTTTGAACCTGAAGAGGGAGAAGCTTTTCTTTATAAATAGCCAATCACGCTAGAATCAAGCAACCGCTTAACAGAGCTAAGCAATTCGCTGCTCCAATTTGGGCCTGGGACATTAAATGGCTATTTTACACTGTAGAACAATTTCTGAAATAACTCTTTTTTCCAAATACTGAAGATTAAACCCTCAGGAAATGTTTGTTACAATCAAAACCTCCAGGTTCTCCTTCCGGTTGCCTATTAACTATTGATTGTGGTTTGGCCACCTTAGCTTCGTTAGTGAAACAGCTGGCAGTGAGGCTTTGCCTGGGAGACTGTGAGCTGGTTGTGGGCAGAGATGGTCACTGTTTACTGTTGTGTTGTCTTTCCCAAATACAGTTCTCTGCACACAGTGAGTTCTGGATAAATATGACTGAATGCTCTATTTAATTTCACAAAGCACTCAGGACTTACTGCAGTGTCAAGTTACTAGAGAAGCAGTGTGGCTCAGTGGAAAGAGCCCGGGCTTAGGAGTCAGAGGTCATGGGTTCTAATCCCCGCTCCACCACCTGTCAGCTGTGTGACTTTGGGCAAGACACTCGGTGCCTCAGTGACCTATAAAATGGGGATGAAGACTGTGAGCCTCATGTGGGACACCTGATTACCCTGTATCTATCCCAATGCTTAAAACAGTGCTTGGCACATAGTAAGTGCTTAAATACCAGCATTATTATTATTACTAGGCACTAGGGTATGCACAACTTAATCAGGTTGGACCCAATCCCTGTCTCACATGGGGCTCAAAGTTTAAGTAGGGGGGAGAACAGGTATTCATTCATTCCATAGTATTTATTGAGTGCTTACTATGTGCAGAGCACTATACTAAGCGCTTGGAATGTACAAATTGGCAACAGATACAGTCCCTGCCCATTGACTGGCTTACAGTCTAATAGGGGGAAGGGAATCCCCATTTTCCGTTGAGGATATGGAGGAGTGGGGAAGTTGCCCAAGGTCACCCAGCAGCCACCGGGCAAAGCCAGAATTAGAATTTAGGACCCCAGCCTCCCCGGCCTGTGCTCTATCCACTGGACCATACTATCTCTCAAACCACGTTGCATGGTGGTCGGTCTTCAGTCACCCATAAAGTCCTGCTGAATACGGACCAGGGAGTTAGAGGGAAGATTAGGGAGAAAACTACATTTCCCAGGAAGCAACAGCACTTGACTCCTGACCTTAGGGAGTGGTCCTGGGTGAAGCCAAGCCCCTGCTTCATCTGATAAAAGGTGGAAGAATGGCTCATTTCCCTCCTCTCCTGACAAGAAAAAGTTTCCCAGCTGGCTCCATGCGGGTAAGCCACCTCTCAACTATGCCCCGGTTTTTACAGATGGTATCTGTTAAGCTCACAATGACCCAGGAACTGTACTGAGTGGATGTTGCGGGCTGGGGGGAGGGGGCTGAGAATTTATCTGGAGGTTTGCTAGTATAAATCTCACAATTGTGCTTGCAAATCTTTCCTTGAATTTACTGTCATTCCTCTTGAGTGTCAGATTAAAGTACTATTTAACAGATGGGGTTAATCAGAGTTTTAGAGTAATTCCAAGTTCAAAATCAGGGTCCTCTTCCAGGTCAGATTCCCCATCTCTTTATCTTTCTTCTGAGTGGCTCCTCTGTTGCTTAAGTTTAGGAGTTGTAATAGTAGAAACGTTTCTAACTCTGGGGATTTTTAGCATGGTGCTCCCTAGCTCTATAAACAGCCCTCCGAAGGTAGTCCAAATGAGAAAATCAGGCTCTGGCTTGCTGACCGGTCAGAGGGACTATCTTCTTAAAAGCTGCCCGTTGCCAAACTGGGACTGAGGTCAAATTGCTTAGAAGCCACCTGTAAATCCTTCTTTACATTAGGGGGTAATGCTGCAGCAGGGTTAAGTGGTTCAGCATCAGCCTCGTGACATGCCGGAGAAGACGCAGAGGGCTGAACACACAGTGAACACATCCGCGGTAGCGAATGTCTTGCACACAGACGTGTCTTGGGAAGAATGAAGACTCGCTTGGAAAGTTATCTGAACTCTGACCGAGTAAGTGAAATGACCACCAGCTAACACACACCACCTATCAGACCACCGTTCTTCTCGCTTCCTATTTCACTTTGTTGGTCTGTGTCTCGACCGGTAGGCTGTATAAATTCCATGAGGGCAGAGAATGTGTTTTTAGCTTTTCTCTCATAGACTTAAGTATTCTGTAGTGTTCTGCCCTCAGTAGACACAATACCTACCAACCAATGAATCAATGGCATACTACTATTATGGTATTTATTAAGCGCTTACTAGACTGTGAGCCCTTTGGGCAGGGATTGTCTTTACCTGTTGCCCAACTGTACATTCCAAATGCTCAGAGTGTTCTGCACACAGTAAGCACCCAATAAATACGACTGAATTTATTGAGCACTTACTGTGGGCAGAGCACTGTATTAACAGCATTGACTGACTGAAGGATAGCTTCACTCTCCTGCTGGAGATTGCAAAACTAGGTGGAGGGCGGGGGTGAGGAAGGAAGGGGAGGATCCCGGAGAAAGCTATAAAAAAAAAAAGCCATTCATCCAACTCCTGAAATGTCAAATGAGAACTCAATTTGTACATGTATTCCAGTGTCGCTCTGTTCCGCGACCACGGGACAGAAGGGCACTGAACAAACGGTCTGATGATAATCTGACTGTTCCCGGCCCCAGATAGACGGTCTCTACTTATCTCAAACAGGTCATTCTCTGAGTAAATCCTGCATTCTAGTCCTCTCGGTCTCATGTCCTGGCACTTCTGCCGCATCTCCCCGGGCGGAAGATCTGGGGGAGCGGTAGAGCTCCGTTTGGGTCCCTGACATTTCTCACCCTATACTAACTCTCCCAGAGAGCTTGTCGGGGCCGTTGGCCACCATCTCTCTGTGGAGGATTCCCAAACAGAGCCTCCCAACCCTTCTCCTGCTTTCCAGTGAGTGACACGCGGCCTCTTGCTTCAGGGCACCTCTGGGCGGATGCCCCTTTAGACAGCTGTTTCCACCCAACTGCTCCCCATATAGTTTAATGGCATTTGTTTTATGTACAATGCTATTTTTGTAGCTCTTTCCTTCCATCTACCTGCTCCCTCTCCGAAGGAGGGATCGGATCTTCTAGTGACATTTGGGCCAGTGGTCTGGGAACCTGGACACCCGGCACCTAATCCCAGCCCTGCCTGCTGGGGCTGTGTCTTTCAGGGATGAGGGTTTCTGGCAAACGAACTCCTAGGGGCACCTGGGTGAGGTGGACCCTCCTAGTAGGAATCTTGAGAAATCACTGGCTGGCAAAGACCACGGAGGCTACCACGGCAGCTGCCTGCCGCCCTACTAGACTGGAAGTTCGTTGTGGGCGAGGAATCTTTTCTATTGTACCCTCCCAAGAGCACGCAGTAAGGCTCAATCAATACAACTCCAATTTGGGCCTGGGACATTAAATGGCTATTTTACACTGTAGTACAATTTTTGAAATTACTATTCATTCCAAATACTGAAGATTAAACCAGTACCTTGGAGTAGGTTACCTGAAGACGTGGTCGCTTCTGAATGTCCTATTTTGCCCCCCTCCCCATCCCCAGCACGTAAAGAGGAGTCTGGAGTTTCCTGGTACCCGACTCTGCACGTAGTAAGGCTCGATCGATACAACTGATTGCTTGAGGCTCGGAACCAAAGGTGATGCTTTATTTCCAAAAGCTCGGTCCTTCGTCACTCTCCAAGAGCTGAGAGCACTGTGGCCCGCCCACGGGGAGCACCGAAGCACCCTGTGCCGACTGGGTATTCGAACCCACCGTGCCGGAGGTGGGTTTGGCTTCAAGTTAGGGTGAGCGGGGTTGGGCCAGGGATTTTGTCGGGCCACCGGGTGCTGTCTTTTTGGAGGCTGAGGCCCTAAATTGCAGCCACAGCCGATTCACTTCTGGGCAGGGAACGTGTCCATTCCACTGTTGCAACGGACCCTCCCAGGCCCTTAATACAGTGTTCTGTACACAGTAAGTCCTCAATAATGACCACTGACTGATCCATTGCGCAAACGGGATCGGCAGGCTAAAAGCTGAGTTCTCATTTACAAAAACTGGGGGTTTCAGGTGAGTTTACTTTTGTTCCATTACAAAGTCTACACGGAAAATGTCTTACAAATGGCTGGCAGACGCTGGTATATGTGCAAAGATAGCAATGAAAGCTCATTAAGGGTAATGGATTCCAGCACCAACCCGAGACTTAACATCCGAACTGTGGCTCTGAGGTGATGGTTTTTGCACTGGAGTGAGAAAAACAAAACTACCCCGAGGAGTCGAGTACCGGGAAACTCCAGACTCCTCTTTACGCACTGGGGATAAGGAGGGGGGCAAAACAGGACATTTAGAAGCGACCAAATCTTCCAGGTAACATACTCCCAGATATGTCTCGATGCCTTATTGAAGAGTGGAGATCATGGAAATGTAGATTTGTGATGAACTGTCATTCAACTGACTTAAAATTAACCAGGACTGAATTAGGGTGGACCGGTAACATCTACAGATAGTGCTGGTTCGTCGGTCTAGCAGAAAGAGTAGGAGCCTGGGAGTCATAGGAACTGGGTTCTAATACTGGCTCTGCCGTGTATATGCTGTGTGACCTTGGGCAAGTCACTTAACTTCTCTGTCTCAGTTCCCTCACCTGCAAAAATGGTGACTCGATATCTATTCTCCTTCCTACTTTCAGTCCCCACGTGCAAACCCAATACCTTGTATCTACCCTAGCAGTTCACAGTGCTTGACACACAGTAAGCACTTAAGATACCACAATTATGATGGTTTATTACATCAAGCACATTTTTAGAGGGAAGACGCTAAGGACAAACGTAACTAACTCAGGTTTTGAAAATGAATCCCAACTTTCCTCTTCCCCGCTTATCTGTCAGGCTTGTAGATATATAGAGATAAAATCCAGGGATAGAGGAAGAGAAGCACACCCACTTTCATTCTCCCTAGAGGAAGGAGATGAACTAGATCACGTCTTGAGATTCCTTTTATTCCTCTAATGCTAAAAAGAAAATCCGGACCATGTTCATTCAGGGCAAAATGAACTACAGATACTCAAAGGCACTTAAAGAGGGGAAAAAACAGCCCTACTAGTCTCTCCTACCCTTCCCCACCAGAGTAGCTCTAGTTTTTTCCAGCTGGGGGGTTTGTGGATCTCTGTCACTAGAGCAACATTTTACTGGTTGGGCGGAAAAACACTACTTGCATTTATCAGCTGCTATTTCTCCGCTTTGGTCCATGCCTTTTCCAAGTAACAAAGACATCTGGCTCAAAGCGGTTTGATATGACAAGTCCATTTCCATTTCAATGCACTTCTTGTCTTTAGGACAGAACGATCAGGTTGATTGGGGCAGAAAAAGGAAAGAGCTGATAACCTAGATGAGCCACTTCAGACTAAGGATCCAGGGCCAGTTCGTGCAACAGGTCTCACAAATGCCTTTCTTGATGATCCGGAGGACTCCGTTATTTAAAAGGAGGGGAGAATATTCTACGGAAAATTATATAAATTCATCACCGCATTTTAATTGCCATGCCAAACTAAACTTTTCAGTAGCTGAACGCAAAGAAAACCTACTCCAAGCAAGAGACACATTCAATAGAGACAACTCATTACAGGGTTCAACCCGATGAATACTGTCATCTATTTACCAAACTACAGAGTTGAAAAGGAGCCAGCGCTAACAGCTTTAGGAGACGCACCGTTAGTCACTATATTTGGGAAGCAGCAGGTCCGAGCGGTGAAAATATGGGCCTGGGAATCATGGAAACTGGTGCTTTGCATAAAATAAGTGCTTAAATGCCATTATTATTATTGCAGCTCTGCCATTTGTCTGCTTGGGCAAGTCACTTCATTCGGTTGTATTTGAACGCTCACAGTAATCACTTCTCTGGACCGGTTTTCTCAACTGTCAAAGGGGGATTCAATACATGTTCTCCCTTTTACATTGAGACTGTGAGGCCCATGTGGGACGGGTACCGGTGCACCTAAGAAAATCCAAGTAGCTACCCCAAAGCTTAGAACAGTGCTTGGTACGTAATAAGCACTTAAATACCATCACCAGAAGTTAAGCATTTACTGTGTGCCAAATGCTACTAGGCCCTGGAGTAGATATATTGGATGCAGAGGGGACCCAATCCCTGTTCCCCATGGGCCTCAGTTTAAGGGGAAGGGAGAAAAAGTATTTCACCCCCACTGCCCAGATGAAGAAACAGCCACAGGTAAGTTAAGCAACTTATTTAAGGCAACAGATGATGGAGATGGGATTAGAACCCAAAACTGAGGCCCAGACCTGACCTCTTTTCACTAGCCACAGGATAAATGACGGATAAGAAAAAACTAGGAAAAGCCTGGGACTTTAAAAACAACCAGCATTCATTCACTCATCCCCCTGTATCTATTGAACGCTTCCTAGGTGCAGAGCACTGGACTAAGCGCTTGGAAAGTACAATTCGGCAACAGAGAGAGACCCTACTAGAGTGGGATCCCCAAACGCTTAGTACAGTGCTCTGCACCCAGTAGGTGCTCAAATACTACTGAATGTGGGCCAGGGACTGTGTTCAACCTGATTAACGTGCATCTATCCCAATGCTTGGCACATAGTAAGCGCTGAACAAGCACCTTCATTATTACTGGGAAGCAGTGGATAAAGGAAGGGTCTGGGAGTCAGAAGGTCACGGGTTCTAATCCGGCTCTGCCACCTGTCTGCTCTGTGGCCTTGAGAGAGTCACTCTGCTTCTTTGCGCCTGTCACCTCCTCTCTAAAAAAGGGATTAAACCTCGAGCCCTGCGTGGCACAGCACTGGGGTGGACCCAGGCAAATCCAGTTGGACGCAGCCCCGGTCCCCACGTGGGGCTCACAGTCTCAATCCCCATTTTCCAGATGAGGGAACCGAGGAAGAAGGAAAAAGGAGGGAGGAGGAGGTTGGCAGAAGGAGGAAAAAGGAGGGAGGAGGAGGTTGGCAGAAGGAGGAAAAAGGAGGGAGGAGGAGAATGGATGGATGGATGGAGGAGGAGGGAGGAAGAGAATGGAGGAGGGAGGAGGAGAAAGGAGGGAAAAGGAGGATGGAGAAGGAGGGAGGAGGAGACTGAAGGAGGATGGAGGTCATGGGTTCGAATTCTAGTTCCGCCACTTGGTGAGACTTTGGGCGAGTCAATTCACGTCCTCTGGGCCTCAATGACTCCATCTGTAAAGTGGGCAAGACTGGGAGCCCCACAAGGGGCAACCTGATCATCTTGTATCTGCCCCAGCGCTTAGAACAGGGCTCGGCACATAGTGAGCACTTAACCGATACCATCGTTATTTAGGATTATTACGAATCCAGAGGGTGTCGGTGAGGGCCAGAGAGGTGAGTGGCCCAGGGTCACCCAGCAGACGTTCCCCCCCTTTCCTTCTGCTCCTCCCCCTCTCCCTTCCTCTCAGCATTGTGCTCCTCCGCCCATTTGTATAGATTTTTTATTACCCTATTTATTTTGTTAATGAGATGTACATCCCCAAGACTCTATTGCTATTAATGAGATGTACATCCCCTCGATTCTATTTATTGCTATTGTTTTTATCTGTCCGTCTCCCCCCATTAGACTGTAAGCCCGTCAAAGGGCAGGGACTGTCTCTATCTGTTGCCGATTTGACCACCCCGCACGCTCCGCTCCTCCGCCGCCCACCTCCTCACCGTCCCTCGGTCTCGCCTATCCCGCCGTCGACCCCTGGGCCACGTCCTCCCGCGGTCCTGAAACGCCTTCCCTCCTCACCTCCGCCAAACTCATTCTCTTCCCCTCTTCAAAGCCCTACTTGGAGCTCACCTCCTCCAAGAGGCCTTCCCAGACTGAGCTCCTCTTCTCCCTCTACTCCCTCTACCCCCCCCCTTCACCTCTCCGCAGCTAAACCCTCTTCTCCCCCCTTTCCCTCTCCTCCTCCCCCTCTCCCGTCCCACCCCCTCAGCACTGTACTCATCTGCTCAACTATATATATATATATCTTCATCACCCTATTTATTTTGTTGATGTACATCACCCTGATTCTATTTATTTGCGATTGTTTTAATGAGATGTTCATCTCCTCGATTCTATTTACTACTATTGCTTTTGTCTGTCCGTCTCCCCCGATTAGACTGTAAGCCGGTCAAAGGGCAGGGACTGTCTCTATCTGTTACCGATTTGTCCATTCCAAGCGCTTAGTCCAGTGCTCTGCACATAGTAAGCGCTCAATAAATACTACTGAATGAATGAATGCTCTGCACATAGTAAGCGCTCAATAAATATTATTAAATAGTCTCTCTCTGTTGCCAAATTGTACACTCCAAGCATTTAGTCCAGTGCTCTGCACATAGTAAGCGCTCAATAAATACTACTGAATGAGTGAATGCTCTGCACATAGTAAGCGCTCAATAAATACTATTAAATACTGTTGAATGAATGGTCTCTATCTGTTGCCGAATTGTCCATTCCAAGCACTTAGTCCAGTGTTCTGCACATAGTAAGTGCTCAATAAATACTATTAAATACTATTGAATGAATGGTCTCTCTGTTGCCGAATTGTCCATTCCAAGCGCTCAGTCCGGTGCTCTGCACATAGTAAGCGCTTAATAAATACTATTAAATACTATTGAATGAATGGTCTCTCTGTTGCCGAATTGTCCATTCCAAGCGCTTAGTCCGGTGCTCTGCACATAGTAAGCGCTTAATAAATACTATTAAATACTGTTGAATGAATGGTCTCTCTCTGTTGCCGAACTGTCCATTCCAAGCAATTAGTCCGGTGCTCTGCACATAGTAAGCGCTCAATAAATACTAGTGAATTAATGAATGAATGCTCTGCACATAGTAAGCGCTCAATAAATACTATTGAATGAATGCTGTGCACATAGTAAGAGCTCAGGAAACACTATTAAATACTATTGAATGAATGGTCTCTATCTTTTGCCGAATTGTCCATTCTAAGCGCTTAGTCCAGTACTCTGCACATAGTAAGCACTCAATAAATACTACTGAATGAATGCTCTGCACCTAGTAAGCGCTCAATAAACACTACTGAATGAAAGCTCTGCACCTAGGAAGCGCTCAATAAACACTACTGAATGAATGAATGCTCTCTGCACCTAGGAAGCGCTCAATAAACACTACTGAATGAATGAAAGCTCTGCACATATAGTAAGCGCTCAATAAACACTACTGAATGGAGGAATGCTCTGCACCTAGGAAGCGCTCAATAAACACTACTGAATGAATGAAAGCTCTGCACATATAGTAAGCGCTCAATAAACACTACTGAATGGAGGAATGCTCTGCACCTAGGAAGCGCTCAATAAACGCTCCTGAATGAATGAATGCTCTCTGCACCTAGGAAGCGCTCGATAAACACTACTGAATGGATGAATACTCTGCACCTAGGAAGCGCTCAATAAACGCTACTGAATGAATGAATGCTCTCTGCACCTAGGAAGCGCTCAATAAACACTACTGAATGAATGAAAGCTCTGCACATATAGTAAGCGCTCAATAAACACTACTGAATGGAGGAATGCTCTGCACCTAGGAAGCGCTCAATAAACGCTCCTGAATGAATGAATGCTCTCTGCACCTAGGAAGCGCTCGATAAACACTACTGAATGGATGAATACTCTGCACCTAGGAAGCGCTCAATAAACGCTACTGAATGAATGAATGCTCTGCACCTAGGAAGCGCTCAATAAACGCTCCTGAATGAATGAATGCTCTGCACCTAGGAAGAGCTCAATAAACACCACTGAATGGATGAATGAACAAGGGGGGGAGGGGGGATCCCCTGACCTCTGACCCCCAAGCCCGGCCTCCTGCCACGGAGTCCCGCGGTGGGGCTCCCGTCCTCCCGCTGTCGGCCTGTCCGCCCGTGCATCCGCCCGTGCATCCGTCCGTCCTTCCGACCCACCATGTCTGGTCTCCGTCCGGGTCCCTCGGCGCCTCCCGGGCCCACAACGTCCGCGCACGTGGGCCTCGGGGAGGGCAGCGGAAGAGGCCGCCTCCCGCACCGCTCCGCCCGCACTTCCGCCCGCACTTCCGCCCGAACTTCCGCCCGCACTTCCGCCCTCCGAAGGCTCCGGCCTCCGGCGCTTCCGCCGCCGAGCCGGTCCGCCCTCCGAAGCTTCCGCGCTCCGAAGGGTCCGCGCGCCGAAGGTTCCGGCCTCCCAAGGTTCCGCGGCGGCCTGGCCGCGCTGCCTCGGGCTCCACCGCACCGCACCCCCACCGGGTGGCGATAAGAATAATGAGGGTCTCTGTTAAGCGCTTACTATGGACCGGGCACTGTACTGACCGCCCGGGTGGGGGGGGGGGGGAGAGAAGCCACGTGGCCCAGTAGCAAGAGCCTGGCTTCGTTCGTTCATTCATTCATTCGTTCATTCATGCATCTATCCATCCATTCAATCATATTTAGTATTCTTAATAAGAATGATAATACCGGCACATGTTAAGCGCTTACTATGGGCCGGGCACTGTACTGACCGCCCGGGGGGGGGGGGGTGGGGGGATAGAAGCAGCGTGGCCCAGTAGGAAGAGCCTGGGTTCGTTCATTCATTCATTCATTCATTCATGCATGCATTCAATAGTATTTATTGAGCGCTTACTATGTGCAGAGCACTGTACTAAGCGCTTGGGATGAACAAGTCGGCAACAGATAGAGACAGTCCCTGCCGTTTGACGGGCTTACGGTCTAATCGGCAGTTCATTCATTCATTCATTCATTCATTCGCATTTAATGATAATAATGATGATGATAAAGGCACTTGTTAAGCGCTTACTATGTGCCGGGCACTGTACTGACCGCCCGGGGGGTGGGGGATAGAAGCAGCGTGAACCAGTAGCAAGAGCCTGGGTTCGTTCGTTCATTCATTCATTCATTCGCATTTATTAATAATAATAATGATGATGATGATAAAGGCACTTGTTAAGTGTTTACTATGTGCCGGGCACTGTACTGACCGCCGGGGGGGAGGGGGAGGATGGAAGCAGCGTGGCCCAGTGGCAAGAGCCCGGGTTCACTCATTCATCCATCCATCCATCCATTCAATCGTATTTAGTATTTATTAATAATGATGATAATACTGGCACATGTTAAGCGCTCATTATGTGCCGGGCACTGTACTGACCGCCGGGCGGGATAGAAGCAGCGTGGCCCAGTGGCAAGAGCTCGGGTTCGTTCATTCATTCATTCAATCGTATTTAATAATAATAATAATAATAATGGCATTTGTTAAGCGCTTACTATGTGCCAAGCACTGTTCTAAGCGCTGGGGAGGATGCATGAGCCCTTACTATGTACAGAGCGCTGTCCTAAGCGCTGGGACTATGCAACTGGGCAGCAGATAGAGAACATCCCTGCCCGGCAGCGGGCTCCGGGTCTAAAAGGGGGAGACGGGCAGCAAAGCAGAACAAAACGAAGCAAGGGGTCCGGCGTCAAGATCAGCACACCACTAACAAAATTAACAGAGTAATAAATAATGCGGGTTTGGGAGCCCGAGGTCGTGGGTTCTAATCCCACCTCCGCTTGTCAGCTGTGAGACCTTGGACAAGTCACTTCTCCGGGCCTCAGTTCCCTCATCTGTCAAATGGGGACGAAGACTGGGAGCCCCACGGGGGACAACCTGATGATAATAAGAATGGTATTGGTTAAGCGCTTCCTATGTGCAAAGCGCTGTTCTAAGCTCTGGGGGGGATACAAGGTGATCAGGATGTCCCTCGTGGGGCTCACAATCTTCTTCCCCATTTTCCAGATGAGGGAACCGAGGCCCAGAGAAGTGAAGGGACTCATCCGAGGTCACAGAGCAGGCAAGAGCAGAGCCGGGGTTAGAACCCGTGACCTTAGGGGAGCGGCGAGGCTTAATGGAAAGAAAGAACAAGGGCTTGGAAGTCAGAGGTTGGGACTTCTTGGCAGCTGGTGACTTTGGGCAAGTCACTTCACTTCTCTGTGCCTCAGTGACCTCATCTGTAAAATGGGGATGAAGACTGCGAGCCTCACGAGGGACAATCTGATGACCCTGTATCTCCCCCAGCGCTTAGAACAGTGCTCTGCACGTGGTAAGCGCTTAACAAATGCCGACGTTATTATTATTATCTGTAAAATGGGGATAAAAGACTGTTGAACCCCACGTGCGACAGCCTGACGACAGTGTATCTACCTCAGCGCTTAGAGAAGTGCTTGGCCCATAGTAAGCGCTTAGCAAATGCCATCATTATTATTATTATTATTATTATTATTCTGACTCCCAGGCCGCGCTCTATCCACTACCCCATGCCGCTTCCCAGGTCCACGTGGCCCGGAGCAGTGGCCGAAAGAGACCCCTGGGCCTCCAGTCACGTGCCCAAATCGCCCTTTTGGCTCCCTCTGGGCCCTCCCAGCTCTGCCTCTCGGCTGCTGTGCGGCTTTAATCGAATCCCTTCGCTTCTCTGTGCCTCGGTTTCTTCAACTGCAAAATCGGGATTCAATACCTGTTCTCCCTCCCATCACACTGGGAGCCCCGTGCGCTAGAGGGCCCGTGTCCGAACCGGTAGTGTCTGCCACGGGGCTTAGCGCTCAGTAAGTGCCTAACGACGACAACCACCGTGATTATTAGCAAGGCTGCTTTAGGTCCCAAGAGGGACGGAGCTTTGATTGCTGTGGTTTCGATTCTTTTGTTGCTTTTCTTTGCTCTCTCATTTCGGAGGTGCGTTTGACAGGTTCGGCACCCCTGCCTGCCTACTCTTCGCATTCCCTCCCCCAGCAAGGCCGTGATCCGCGGGGACGAGAGAGCACGAGGCAAGTCGGATTGTGCATTCCAAGCGCTTGGTAGAGTGCTCTGCACACAGTAAGCGCTCAATAAATACCATTGAATTTATATTCAATAAATACCAACAATAAATACCAGCCTCACGCGGGACAACCCGATGACCCCGTATCTCCCCCAGCGCTTAGAACGGTGCTCGACACATAGTAAGCGCTTAACAAATACCAACATCATCATCAATGAATGAAGCTGCCCAAACCACTGATGCTGTAATCTCTTTGTTCACGCAGATTCAGAGTTCAGAGTCTTCGTGACGACAGGAGAGCTCGTCATCGTCATCGTTGGGCTGCTTGTGCAGGACACTAGGCTACACACTGTGGAACTCCCAAAGGGCAAGGATTGTGTCTACCAATCCTACCGTACTCTTTTCCGAGTGCTTAGTAATAATAATGACATTTCTTAAGCGCTTACTATGTGCAAAGCCCTGTTCTAAGCGCTGGGGGGGGATCCAAGGTGATCAGGTTGTCCCAGGTGGGGCTCGCAGTCTTAATCCCCATTTTACAGATGAGGTAACCGAGGCACAGAGAAGTGAAGTGACTCACCCAAAGCCACAGAGCTGACAGGTGGCGGAGCCGGGATTAGAACCCATGACCCCTGACTCCCAAGTCCGGGCTCTTTCCACTGAGCCATGCTGCTTCCCAGAGTTCAGAGCGAGTGCTCAATAAATACCATTGATTTATAAAATGCTTAGGGAGGAAAAGCTGAATTGAAGGTGTATGGCTCAGTGGAAAGAGCCTGGGCTTCGGAGTCAGAGGTCATGAGTTCGACTCCCGGCTCTGCCACTTGTCAGCTGTGTGACTGTGGGCAAGTCACTTCACTTCTCTGGGCCTCAGTTACCTCATCTGTAAAATGGGGATTAACAGTGAGCCTCACGTGGGACAACCTGATGACCCTGTATCTACCCCAGCGCTTAGAACAGTGCTCGGCACATAGTAAGCGCTTAACAAATACCAACATTATTATTATTATTATTAAAGATGGAGTCTGAATTAATTTTGAAAATAAACACCAACAAAACCCAAAACCTTTACCAACCATCAACAAAAGCAGTTGAATATTGGTACACCAGAACGTACCGTGCGGAAGGATACTTTCATGGCTTTATACTTAGTATTTTTATCTAACAATGTGCAACCAGTCCTGTATTAGGAATTCTATTAGGGCACCAGAAGCTAAAGTGGTATCTATCACTGACAGTCTCTTGGGCAAGTCCTTTAAATTTTCTGGGCCTCGATTTCCTCTTCTGTACAGCGGAGATGAAATACTTCCCCTTCAGACTGTGAAAGCCCCGTGTGGATCAGATATCGGCACATACGGCGCTAAACAGTGATACAGTGCTTGGCACATAGTAAGCGCTTAACAAATACCACCATTATTAATTAATTTATTATTTGTTAAGCGCTTACTATGTGCAAGGCACTGTTCTAAGCGCTGGGGGGATACAAACTGATCAGGATGTCCCATGCGGGGCTCACAGTTTTAATCCCCATTTTACAGATGAGGTAACTGCGGCACAGAGAAGTCAAGTCATACAGCTGGCAAACGGCGGAGCCGGGATTAGAACCCATGACCTCTGACTCCCAAGCCCGGGCTCTCTCCGCTGAGCCACGCTGCTTCATCCTTATTATTGATTACATTGTGTCTTCTCTGACTGCATGGTACCCACTCCGGTGTGTAGTGTGGTGCTTCGCACAGAGGACGTGTTTAACCATTATTATTATTCCTGAAACCTCCAGATGTTCAGGGGCCGATTTGGGACTTTGTCCCCCCGTATTCCATTTGTCGCTATACCATAGAACCTCCCCTTTCATGACCAAGAGACAACTCTGCTGGGACACAACCTGGTGGAGCGGAACTCCGGCCCCTGCTTCGCCTCCAACAGTCCACCCTTCTCCCTACTTTCCAAACCCTCCTAAAATCAAATCTTCTCCAAAAGGTCTTTCCCTGACTAAGAGAAGCGGAATGGCCCAGTGGAGAGAGGATGGGCCTGGGAGTCAGAAGGGCCTGGGTTCTTTTTATAATGTGGTGTGGAGAGTTTAGGTGATTTCCCAATGTATTTCAAAAAAGATGGACGGCTGATCAGAATAATTCACACCTTAAGATCTGCAAATAGGGTCACACTCGGCGGCGGGACCTTGGGTAAGTCACTTCATTTCAGCTCCTTCGTTAGTAAAATGCCGATTAAGACTGTGAGCCCCATGTGGGGCAGGGATTGTGTCCAACCCGATCTTCTTGTATCTACCCCAGAGGTCAGTCCCGTATCTGGCACATAGATTAGACTGTGAGCCCGTCACTGGGCAGGGATTGTGTCTATCTGTTGCCGAATTGTTCATTCCAAGCGCTTAGTACAGTGCTCTGCACATTGTAAGCGCTCAATAAATACTATTGAGTGAACGTAGTAAGAGCTGAGACGATACCATAATAATAAGAAGAATCATAATAATAATCCACTAGGGCACGTGGTTTCTTTAAAATCCTTGTGGGCAGGGATTACGTCCACCGGATCTAATAATAATAATAATAATAATATTGGTATTTGCTAAGCGCTTACTATGTGCAGAGCACTGTTCTAAGCGCTGGGGGAGATACAGGGTCATCAGGTTGCCCCACGTGAGGCTCACCGTTAATCCCCATTTTACAGATGAGGGAACTGAGGCCCAGAGAAGTGAAGTGACTTGCCCACAGTCACACAGCTGACAAGTGGCAGAGCCGGGAGTCGAACCCATGACCTCTTTTGTATTGAACTTTCCCCAGCACTTCATGGAGTGCTCTGCACACGGTACCAGCTCGATAAATAACTGGGATGGATAGATTGAAACCTGGGGAGCGTACGGAGCCAATTGCTAGAGGTATTTTATCCGGTGCCGAAAATTAAGTGCAAGGCAACCACAGGGTCAGTGAAGATTTAAATCTTCCTTTTGTCTTTATCCACCGAGCGGGTTTTAAGCTGCTGAGAGTGCCACCTTCTTGTTCAGACAGGAACCAAGGGACGATGAAACAATAATTCATTTAAGGGCACTTTCTTAGACCCCACACCCTTCCTCCAGACAAATCCCAGTTTGGCCTTGTATTGTATTGGACGTGCATCTGTTGCCATCTAGTGGGACCAGTAGTATTATAAAGAATCGGTCTTTTCCTCTTGCGGCTCACCGTCGGAAACTGGAAATTCTCCCTCAGATATAAGTAAATCAACCACTGTTCCCTACTCTTCAACACTGTCCCCTCTCCAAATAAAAGTAATTTATGCTTCACCTACCTGCGTCACCTGCGTGGGTTACCAGACTTGTCTTCTGGCTTATCTAAGTAGCAGCCGCCCCGTCCTCGCCTGGGTATTTTTGTTTCCTTCTCTCCCACTGCTGTGTTGTGTTTGTGACCCTGCTGGGATTTTATCCTCATTTGAACTTCCCAGACTTGATCGTTTATAGAAGAGAAAACAATTTCATAAATGTTTCTATTGAATAAATCCACATCAAGCTGGGACTTAAAAACTTGAGCGACTCCTACATCCTCTTTGGTAAAAACGCTGAGCGGCTCCCAGGCTGAAAATGGAGAGTTTGTCTTTAGAATAACTGATCCTTGGCATCGGAAACATTTGGCCGGAGTTTCATCAGCGATCGCCACTTCCAAATATAGAAGAGAAATAGGGAGGCCACGTCTGTCTTCATAAAGTTGATCTGTGGTCTATCGGCCACTCGCGTAGCTCTGGATGAGCGCGCTAATCGTATTTTATACTTATATGGCACTCTTCATCTGAGCATGAAGTACTTTGCAGATCATCCTACTAGTGACGATAACTTCGTATTGCTACTCTGAGTCTTCCTTTACGTTTGACGTCTTCCATGTGTCTCCAAGCACTAAAGTTACTAAAGCACTAAAGCTCCAAGTCCAAGCCTCATAGTATGGAGAATAAGACCACCAACATCATTTTCCCCCACACTGTGGAAAAACTGAGACAAACACCAGAAGACAAACTTGAGAAGCAGCATGGCGTTGTGGATAGAGCCCGGGCCTGGGAGTCAGAAGGTCGTGAGTTCTAATCCCGCCTCCCCCGCTTGTCTGCCGTGTGACCTTGGGGGAGTCACTTAGCTTCTCTGGACCTCAGTTCCCTCATCTGCAAAATGAGGATGAAGACTGTGAGCTCCATGTGGAACAGGGCCTGTCCAACCCCTTCTGCTTGTAGCCACCCCAGCGCTTAATACAGTGCCTGGCGAATAGTAGGTGCTTAACGAATACCATCATTACAACTATTATTATCGAAAACAATATAACAGTTCAAGGAAGAAATATGTACTATTTTATTCACATTAATGTGTTTTATTCATACCAATGTCTTTATTCTTATCAACGTCTGTCTCCCCTTCCAGATTTTAAACCCAATCTGGGGAGGGAACGTTTCTGCTGATTCTGTTTTATTCTACTCTCCCAGGTGCTTAGAACACCCCTCTGCACATAGTAAGTACTCAGTAAATACCAGTGGTTGATTAATTTATTTGTCAAAATTCTGTTCCTCATTTGAATAATTGGATATTGAATCATAATTTTGTCAAAGGGCTAGTGATTGGAAGAGCACCAGATATAAATAAAATATTGTGAAATGAGATGTTTCTACCTCTCTTTACGACTATAGTACACTGAAGAAGAAGCAGTGTGGCTTAGTGGAAAGAGCACTGTGGGAAAGAGAGCAGGTGAGGGGGTTGTGGTCAGATAGAGGAATTTCAGAATGGGTAAGTGTAGAGATTGAACAGTTACTGAAGATGATAAAAACAAATATGTGCACAAATTGGTGAGTGTGTGAACTGGGGTGAGTGTGGAGGAGAAAGCAGAAGTTGCCTTGTTCCATTTGTTGAAACTTGGGCTTTCCCCCCCACAAGTTCACAAATTAGGCCTCTCTTTTCTGAGAATCCTTAAAATAAGCTCTACTTGAGTCCTTATACAATCTATAGGTGACCTTGGTGAGAACAGCAATCTATTGTACTTATTAAGCATTTACTCTCTTCAGAGCACAGTACTTGGTAGAACACAACAGAGTTGGCAGACCGTTCTCCGCCCACAATGAGTTTACGGTCTAGAGGTGTGCTCATTCGTTCACTCAGTCGTATTTACTGAGTGCTTACTGTGTGCAAAGCATTGTACTAAGTGCTTGGGAGAGTCTAATAAGCACACACATTCCCTATCCACGATGAGCTCACAGAGTCTAGAGGGGGAGACAGGCATTAATATACATAAGTAAATAAATTCCAGATCTATACCTAAGTATCATGGGGTTGGAAGGGGGGATGAATAAAGGGAGCAAGTCAGGGTGAGGCATATGAGAATGGGAGGAGAGGAGAGCTTAGTCAGGGAAGGATTCTTGGAAAAGATGTGCCTTCACTAAGGCTTTGAAGTGAGAGAGAGCACTTGTCTGATAAGGGGAGGGTACTTAATATGCCCCTCCTCATACCTCTGCCCAATCAAGAACTGTGGCCTTCAGAGGAACAGGTGTGTAAAACAGAGTGAAAAGGTAGGCAGGTGTTGGGGATAAAGACTGGAGTCTTCTGTAAAGGAATAGAGAACACCCACCTGTGGTAGCCATCAGATTGTTCCTGCTGAGCTCTAGAGCACAGGACCTCTCTAAAAAGCAGCAGTGGAATGTTCCAGAGGGCATTTTCCCAGTATCTTGTTGGGCAGGATACTGCAAACATTGATATGGGAAGAAGAAAGGAGGCTGCAGCTCTGTCTCTGTCCTGCCCTTCCTCACCAGCAGTGTCATCAGGATCAGTGGTTTGTGAGAACTTTGCTGCCTTCAGAAACACTTCAGGTTGGTGATAGTTCATCAGGTGAACTGTTGGGGGTGGGTGGGTGGGTGGGGGGGGGGGCGGTGCCGTGTTCCTGAATACTGACAACTAACATGAAATACCAGGGAGGTGTGGGGAGGTTTGAGGACTGGAAATTCTTTGGGAAACTCATTTTGGTCAAAAATCCTGCCCGAAACACAGGAAGAGACTCTTGCTTAAGGTGGTGTGATCTTTAGCAGATTCGTGGCTGGGATGTGTTGCAAGAAAGTGTTCTCCTTGGCTTACCAAAGTTTTGCCTGGTGGCTTGGCGCTGGGGGAATTTCCTGAGATTGCTGAGGAAAAGTTAGTCCCCAAGATGGGAATGTGAATGAGGAGAGATTTTGGTCTTTATTTTTACCCATGAGTAGAGGTAGTTTTCAATATTGTTGTGCTCAGGGAGGATGGTCTGGCTTTACTTTTTTTGCTGTTTTTTAGGCCCTTGCCTAGTGGGGAATTTTTTTCTTCTTCTGAAAAATGCAAGCCCAGCAGACACAGTTTCTGAAAACACAAAAGACTTAAACCAAAATGAGATCAAAGGAATTCAGAAAGGTTAATCTGGCAGAAAATCACCCTCACCCAATTCTCATATAGCTCCAGTTATACCCCAAAGGATGTCTGTCTCCCCCGATTAGACTGTAAGCCCATCAAAGGGCAGGGACTGTCTCTATCTGTTACCGATTGGTACATTCCAAGCGCTTAGTACAGTGCTCTGCACATAGTAAGTGCTCAATAAATACTATTGAATGAATGAATGAATGTTTGACCGAATTGCTACTGTTGATGAGAACTGTCTCTGGTCTTAGAGATATGGTGGGTGGGGAAAACACATCTTTATCTTTCCATTAGACAGTGAATTGATTTTGTTCTGTGTTTTGGTTTTCTAAATGGTCTAAAGTTAGAACTGCATTCAATTGACAAATGGCTTTTGCAACAGAAAACTAATGATAACATATGAATCTACTTAAGCAAGGGTTACTTCTGCTCATATATCTGCCACGGCTGTTTTTGCTCCCTTTTCCACCTTGACTTTGATTATTAAGAATGTTTTGCTGACTCAGAATGCTGAAAAGTCTAAATGATTTATGGGTGCTGTGACTGGTCATGACACCCAAAATATTTTCCTGAGAGTTTCTCACTGCCTTCGTCTCTAAAGATCTTCAAAATCTGGCAAGAACATATGACCCATTTTAGATGATGACCTTTTCATACGGAATCAGATGAAGGATAAGAAAGTCTCCACTGCAGGCCACAACGCATAACGTCCAGTCAAGGCTGTCTTTCCATGATCAATGCTCTTTTTGACATTGAATATCCTTTCCAGGAATCTCCCGTCAGCGCAGCGTTTCCTAACTCCAACCAGTAAGTTTCTCTCATTAAAAACACTAGTTAGAAACAGGAAATCATGACTTTGCAATCCGAGTTTCTGATATTTCACAGACTTCAATCCATAATTACTGGTAACTTGAGCGTTTCTGGCTAGTGTGTATTGTCAGGAAAGCTATATATTTTTTTCCCAAGTTGTCAAACAATCAGAACTTCTAAGAGGCAACAGCACTTCCTTTGTCTTCAGAAAGTATTGCTCTTGGATCATGTGCTATGGATGATTCAGTCTCCTTAGTATAAAGAAAAGATAAATGGTCTTGGTCTTTCTCTAACAATAAAAACTCAAATCAGTATCTTAGTCACCTCCAATTTCACTTCAGAATTTCCAAATGTAAGTTGAATTGCTGTATTTGTGACTTTGTGGATTATTCTATATTATGAATTGAACAGAGCATTGACAGCACGGTCCTAATTTTGAATTTGCTGATTCTTTTCTCTGCAGGTGATTAAGTGACGATTTTTCTCGATAATCTGTTTCTCCTTGAATCGCTGATTTAGCCTCTGTTTTGTTTCAGTACGAATGGTACAGTGTCCCATAGTTCCAGATGTTTGCATTTTCAACTTTTATAGGAACCGCTACTACCTGATGGAAAAAGTAATTTTAATGCACTTTGCTTTTTCTGTGAAAGTACAAAATAGTAACCCGGCCTAGCATGTTCCTGCTGATATCCTCCATCTCACCCACTTCAGATAATGGATTTTCATTTCTTAGGGAACTACAGGTCCCTTTGTAGATAAACTGAATGGGCACATCCATTATAACTCTTGGGCTTTTTTTTGTTTTGTTTTTTCCAAAAGTACTATTTCTGCTTTCAATTGAGAATGCCAGATGGTACCAGTTGGATCACCATTTCCTTTAGCAAAAGCTTTTGGAAATATTCTCCTGACAAAGCAGAATGGGGGAAAAAAAATAACTTCCAGTGAAGATTGTCCTGCCAAACTGGTACCAGGTTCCTCTGTACAAGCTGGCCTACTATCAAGATCCCCGAACGCCCCCCAAACACAAAGTTGTTCCAAATTCCCTGCTTCCTTCTCTTTGAGGCACTTACTTAGTCACCTATCCATATATTAACCACTGTGCCTTGTTTCTGTACTAGATAGAAACAGCGTGGCTTAGTGGAAAGAGCCTGGGCTTGGGAGTCAGGGAACGTGGGTTCTAATCCTGGCTCTGCCACTTGTCTGCTGTGACCTTGGGCAAATCACTTAACTTCTCTGGGCCTGTAACTTCATCTGTAATCTGTAAAAGGGGGATTAAGACTGTGAGCCCCATGTGGGACAACCTGATTACCTTGTATCTACCCCTGTGCTTAGCACATAAGCATTTAAATACTATTATTATCATTATTATTATTATAAGGAACTCACACGTATTTCAAGGGTTAGGTCATAGGGATGGGAGCAGGGTCAATGCATGTGGCAGACTTAAGAAATAAGAGTCAGAGTCTTGGGAGAGAAGCAGATGACCAGAAGTTTAGACAGATATTGGACAGGCAAACTTGCCTAAAGAGATGGGATAGTGAAGAGGGAGGAAGATGGAAAAGGCAGTCACCAAGAGAAGAGAATTGGTGGGTCCTCCACAAAATGAGTGTAAATATCTTTACGCTTGGGTACTTCCCTTACCTGTAATTTAGCGTCTTGTCTCTGATGCTAGACCCTAAGTTCCTTGAGGACAGGAATCATATCTACTTCTTCTAGAGTCCTCTCCCAAGGTCTTAGTTCAGTGTTATGCACAGTGTAAGCTCTCAAAAAGAAGAATTGGTTGATGCTGCTACAACCAACCAGCTCTCCCATGGAGCTCAAGGCTTCTGGGGGAGCCAGATCGTGCCAATCAATTGTATTTGAATGCTTACTGTGTGAAGAGCATTCATTCATTCAATCGTATTGGAGACTTACTGTGTGCAGAGCACTGTACTAAGTGCTTGGGAAAGTACAACACAACAATAAGCAGTGGCATTCCCTGCCCACAAGTTTATAGTCTATAGATAGACATCAGTACAAATAAATGAAATGACAAGTATGTACATAAGTGCTGTGGGGCTGGGAGGCAGGAAGAACAAAGGGAACAAGTCAGGGCGACACAGTGGGAGATGAGGAAAAGGGGGGCTTAATCTGGGAAGGCCTCTTGGAGGAGATGTGCTTTCAATAAGGCTTTGAAGCGGGGGTGAGTAATTGTCTCTTGCATTTGAGGCGGATGGGCATTCCAGGCCAGCTCATCTGTAAAATGGGAATTAGACAGTGAGTCCCCCATGGAAATATCTGATTATCTTGCATCTACCCCAGCACTTAGAACAGTGCTTGGCACATAGTAAGTGCTTAACAAATACCATTATTATTCATTATTACTAAGAAAAGGAAAAAGGGGCTTAGTTGGCAACGGTCTCTTGGAGGAGATGTGCCTTCGATAAGGCTTTGAAGAGGGAGAGAGTAAATATTTGCCAGATAGGAAGAAGGATGGTGTTCCAGGCCAGAGGCAGGACACGAACAAGAGGTCAGTGGCAAGATAGAAGAGACTGACATACAGTGAGTCGGTTGGTATTATAGGACCAAAGTGTGCAGGCTAGGTATAGATCTTTCTCCCTCTCTCCAGTCTCGCATCTCCTCCTGCCTTCAAGACATCTCTAAATGGATGTCCCCCTGTCACCTCAAACGCAACATATCCAAAACAGCTCCTGATCTTCCCACCCAAACCCTGTCCTCCCCCGACTTTCCCATCACCGTATACGACACCACCCTCCTTCCTGTCTCACAAGCCCATATCCTTGGTGTTATCCCTGACTCCTCTCTGTCATTCAACCCACATCTTCAATCCCTCACTAAATCCTGTTGGTCCCACCTTCACAACATCACTAAAATCCACCCTTTCCTCTCCATCCAAACTGCTACCATGTTAATACAATCACTCATCCTGTCCTTCTGGATTATTGCATCATCCTCCTGAACGACCTTCCAGCCTTCTGTCTCCCTACTCCAGTCCATATTTCACTCTGCTGCCCTGAGTATTTTTTCTACAAAAACGTTCAGGACAAGTCACCGTGCTCCTCAAAAAAAACTCCAGTGGTTGCCCATCCACCTCTGGTTTCAAACAAAACTCCTCACCATTGGGTTTAAAGCACCTTGCCCCCTCCTACCTCACCTCGCTTCTCTCCTTCTACAGCCCAGCCCACACACTTCACTCTAGTGCTAACCTTCTCACCGTGCCTCGATCTCACCGTTAACCCCTAGCCCACGCCCTGCCTCTGGCCTGGAATGCCCTCCCTCCTCAAATCCAACAGATGATTACTCTCCCCCCACTTTCAAAGCCTTATTTAAGGCACATCTCCAAGAGGTCTTTCCAGACTAAGCCCCATTTTCATCATCTCCCACTCCCTTCTACATCTCCCTAACTTGCTCCCTTTGCTCTATCTCTCCCCCAGAAGGATTTGAGATTTTTCTCTAAATAAAGCATCTGCACAGCACATATGTACATATCTGTAATTTTATTTGTGTGTTGATATTCTCTCTCCACTTCTAGACTATAGGCTCATTGTAAGCAATGAATGCGACTTTGTTGTTGTACTCTTCCAAATGCTTAGTACAGTACTCTGCACATAGTGTCAATAAATATGATTGAATGAATAGGAGAGTAGCAAAGTGAGGAAGGAGGGCTTCAGGTGATTGAATTCTTTAAAGACGATGGTAAGGAGTTTCTGTTTGTTGCAGACACAGAGTGAACGTTTTTGGAGGAAAATGATCCAGACAGCAGAGTCGAGTATGGACTAGAGTGGGGAGAGGCAGGAAGTTCAGCGAGAAGGCTGACAAGGTAATCAAGATGAGATAGGATAAGCGCTAGGATTAACATGGTAGTTTGGAGGGGAAAGGGTGGATTTTAGCTATGTTGTGAAGGTTGAATCAACAAGACTTAGTAATAGATTGAATTTATGGATTGAATGAGAGAGAGTAGTCAGAGAATGCCAAGATTATAGGCTTGTGAGGCAGGAAGGATGGTGGTGCAGTTAACAGTGATGGGAAGGATGGGATTTGGATGGGAAGATTGTTGCCGACTTGTTCATCCCAAGCGCTTAGTACAGTGCTCTGCACATAGTAAGCGCTCAATAAATACTATTGAATGAATGAATGAAAAGATGAGGAGTTCTGTTTTTAACGTGTTTGAGGTGACAGCGGGACATCCAACTAGAGACTTCTAGAAGGCAGGAGGAAATGTGAGACTGCAGAGGGAGATGTAGATTTGGGAATCACCTGCAAAGAGGTGGTAGTTGAAGCCAGGTGAGCAAATGACTTGTCCAAGGGAATGGGTGCAGATGGAGAATAGAAGGGGAGCCCAAATCGAACCTCGAGGGACACCCACAGGTAGGAGGTGGGAGGCAGAGGCGGAGCCCATAAAAAAGAGACAGAGATGGAGCGGCCAGAGAGAGAATACGAGAACTAGGAGATGAGTGTCAGTGAGGCTGAGGTTGGATAATGTTTGCGGGAGAGGGGGACGGTCAACAATGTCAAAGGCAGAATCCGAAGAGGATCAGGATGGAGTAGAGGCCTTCAGATTTGACAGGATGGAAGGAGGAAGATGGTGTGATAACTGGAGAGAGTCGTGGGTCAAGGGAGAAGTTTTTTTTTTTTTTAAGTGGGGGGAGACTGGGCAAGTTTGAAAGCAGTAGGGAGGAAATGTGTAGGAGAGAAGGCACGTGAGGAGGGGTTGTGTCAGAGGGATTTCAGAGTTGGTGAGGGTAGAGATTGTGCAGTGGCCAGAGATGATGAGATTGGTGGTTGGCGTCTTGAATGCCAAATTTCTTGGGCTGCTGTTCTGCTTCTGGTCTTTCAAGTGGCAAAAGCTCCGTGTGCAGTGGTGAAAATCACCAAGCTGTTGCTGTGCTTCCCCTGCTGATATTGACAGTCACCACAAGGGCTCAGTCTTGAGATCTTTCTCTAAATAAAGCATCTGCACAGCACTCAAAGTCCGGCTGCAACAAGCCTCATTTGTACCCCTACCACTGCAGTATCTCCTTTAAAATTCTACCCACTGCGTAGCAAAGAAAATCTTCCCTAATCTAAAGAGTTTATCAGTATCCTCATCTATATGCAAACACACTGTTGTTTAGACCTATTTCTAGAGCCTGTGCATTTGGATCTAAACTTTAAGCACTTGATATTCACCCTGCGGAACTTCCATATATGTCCTTATACCTTGCTGTTTCCCCTATATGTGGTTTATTTTATTGTCTGCCTCCATAAGCCCCTTGTGGGTAGGGATCGGGTCTACCAGATGCATTATATTGTATGCTCCCGAGCTCTTAGTACAGTGCTCTGAACAGAGTAAGTGCTCAATAAAATCATTGATTGCTTGTATACATAGGAAACACCCTGTTAGTTCATACCAATAGTCGCCCCTGCCCAGCATCTTTTGTTTGATAGTAATTATGGCATCCGTTTAGTGTTTATTATGCATCAAGCCTTGTTCTAAACAGCTATTTTAGTCTACTTAGCCTGTGAAGCCTGTGAACCCCATGAGGGACAAGGACCTGATGATTAACTTGTATCTACCTCAATGTTTTGACACCTAGTAAGATTTTAACAAGTAGCCCTGGGGTAAATACAAATTAATCAGGTCAGTCACCATCCTTGTCCCAGTTGGGGTTCACATTCTAAAGAGAAAGGTAATGTTAACAATTTTTTCTTGAGGACCAGTTCTCCTCCCCGTTGTCCATTCTCATGTTTAGGGAAGAGGTCCCTCTAATTCCCATAATGGATCAAATTGGATCTATTATCCCTGCATTTATTTTATCCTGTGGGAAGTTTAAAGATCCTGGCCCAGAGGGGAGGTGTGGGTTAGCATGTGTTTTGTGGATGATTCTCACACAGGGAGGGTCTCTGCTAGGTCAGAAATGTCACAGTCCACTCGTATCCATCCAGGTGCTACATTTTCACCTTGCAAAACACCTCTACAAAACACCTCACACTGATCCTGGTATAAAATCACAATGAATAAGGAGGAATGTTTCTTCAATACACAGCCACGTCATCCAAGGTTGATTTTTGATCTGAGTTACAATTGGAGCAATTGCCTCTGTTCTTCCCTTGTTGGATCTGGGATCAATCAAGGAGTTTCTGTCGGATGAAGAGCACTCTCCTACCCTTTATGTTCCTATGTTCCCCACCCAAATACTTGCATATTAATTCACATACATATCCCCTTTTCCTTCTTCCTCCTACCTGTGATTTATTTTAGTGTCTCCCTACTAGACTGTCAATTCTTGGAGGTCAGGGATCAGGACCGTTAATTCTATTGTACTCCCCGGACTGTTTAATATGCAGTGGGTGTTCAGTAAATACTAAATGATTCAGTAGACCCCAGTCATCTCTTTTGGAGGAAACAATAGAGAAAGGCTTTACATAGAGGATTTTACCATTTAGAATTTCAGTCCCAGAATTTGGAGAAGCACATTGGCTTAATGGAAAGATCTTGGGCCTGGGAGTCAGGAGTCCTGCATTCTAATCCAGACTGAGCCACCGTAAACTCAGGGATCTCGTCTATCAACTCCAGTACAATGTAGTTAGTACAGGGCTATGCGCATAGTAAACGTGCCATAAAAACAAAAAACCACTCCCTTTTCTATGAAGCATCCCTGCTTTATAATCACCACCTTAGGTGCTCCCTTAAAACAATGATTTTTTACAGCCACTCTTAACACTTTTACATATATCAATTTACAGGGTATCTTTATTAAGGCTATACATTCCCTTATCATCCCAAGATGCATATTCATTATTTCTTCTCCTGTCTTCATTAGATTGTAAGTTTTTTGAGGTCAGGGGCAGTTTTTCCTTCCAACGCATTCTCTCCAGTGGTTCACACAGTCCTCAAAATGAACAGACTGGAAATGAGGGTATATTTGAAACCTCTCGTCCCAAGTGGTCTACTGAGCTCTGCTCTGTGTTCTTGGTACTGACCATCTAAGTTATACAACGTAAATATGAACAGATATGTTATAGGATGACCACGCCCAGTTCCACTTGTGTCTTTATAAAATGAAGGCCCGGCAAACTCAGTGCTTCGGGAACCTGAGACAGGACACCTTCCCCTGGTAATAAGCATTTTCTTTGAAAGGGAACTTGACTCTCTGTGGGTGATTTGGCCTTGATTTTGAAAAATATTTGAAGAAACCCATCATTGTGGGGAATCTTCTAGCTCCCAGGAAGGAATATTCATTCATTCACTAGTATTTATTGAGTGTTTACTATGTGCAGAGCACTGTACTAAGCGCTTGGAATGTACAATTCGGCAACAGATAGAGATGATCCCTGCCCAATGACGGGCTCACAGTCTAATTGGGGGAGACAGATGGACAAAAACAAGACAACATAATCACATTAAATAGAATCAAGGGGATGTACACCTCATTAAAAAAATAAATAGGGTAATAAAAATATATACAAATGAGCACAGTGCTGAAGGTAGGGGAAGAGAGAGGGGGAGGAGCAGAGGGAAAGGGGGCTTAGCTGAGGGGAGGTGAAGGGGGATGAGGTGCCTGTTGAGGCTGTGAGGTTCAACCCCATTGTAAACCCGGGGAATTAAGATCTTAGTAGCTAGTAGCAAGGGCCATGCAGTAGTCGCAAGTCACTTCACTTCTCTGTGCTTCAGTTCTCTCATCTGAAAAATGGGGATTTAGCCCCAAGCGGCTCAGGGACTCTGTCAAACCTGATTGGCTTGTCTTCACCCCACAGCTTGGTACAGTGTATGGTGCTTAGTAAGAGCTTGGCAAATACCTCTATTAGTAGTAGTAGTAGTAGTAGTAATATTAGTTGATGGTCCTGGTCCAGAGGAGTTCAGTTTTTCCCCCAAAAAAATTCCTAGAAAGACTCTTCTCTCTTGGTCCTCGAGGGCCTGAAAGAGTTAAAGTCTTGAACTCTTTATGGGCAGAGAATATGTCTGTCTGCCGTTTTGTACTCTCCCAAGAGCTTGGTAGAGTGCTTTGCAGAAGGCAAGTGCTCAGTAAATAAGACTGAGTCTGCCCTGCAGATCAGTATCTGTGAATTGCAAGACATTCTGTAGCTTGGAGCTCTCATTTTCCATAAATCTTACATTTGCAGGTCTACTTGAAAATGCTGATCATTATGGACTTACATTTCCTCCTGTAGATGAATAGCTCAGTCTCCTGCTACTGCCTGGTCTCTCTTTTCTTTCTGCTTTTCATGAGCAAAATTACTTCAGCTTCCCGACTCTTCATCCTCCAAGAGACCTTTCAAAATTGGGATTCAACACCTCTCCCATTTCCCATTTTCTGTTAGGCAGCCATTAATAAACATAGCATGTCTCGATATCCCTTTTTCAGCATTTTATAGTCTTTATTTTTGCTATTGCCCCAGTTAATAGAGGCTGTTCTTATTATCAAAATCCTATTAGTAGTGGCATTTCACAAATCCAAATAACATTCAAGACAGAAATTTTGCATAATTTCCTGACTATTAACATTCTCTATTGTCCACGATTCATTGTTGACGAGTTCCATCTTGAACACTTCATTTTGGACTTCTCACATTCCTCCGGATTTATTTTATTTACTTTGCAGAAATGTCAATTTGCCTGGGGTTTTTGCATCTGCATTACCCAACTGGGTCAAATTCTTCCTAAATCATTCAAGGAGAGCAACCACTCTTTCACAACTTCAAATGAGCTATCCACAAAGTTGCTTTAGTGGGATTTTCCTTTGTTTTATGGTGACTGCCCTTAGCCACACTCTGATTTCAGTTTTGTGCATCCTCAAATCAACTCATACATTTTCATGCAGAGGCTCTTGTCATCTCTAGAAGCGCATGGCAGCCTACCACAGCATGACTAAATCATCTTCAAAAGTCAAATTGGAACCTAACTCCTGGAGCTTTAGGTGGCTAAGTTATTCACCGGAGAGACACTATCATTGGACATGGGCTTTCTGCCGGAGCATACGATTGTGGAATTAGTCATCTTTATTTGCCAAATAAGTACAATTGAGTGATGGGTATTCTTTAGCAGAGACTCTGCATGGTCAAGTAAACATGGTAACTTTGTTTATGCCATCTATCCACATGTCACTGATCCTTAATATTTATTCAAAGATGCTTCTACTGACAATGGACTCTCATCCATGGATGGAGTGTGGCTGAACAACTCCCTGAGACTGTCACTCCGTTTTACATTGTGTACATGTAATAATGATGTTTTTCATTAATGATTATGCCCTGATGCATTTTCCCCTTATATGACCCGCCAATATTTCTTTTTTTTTTTAATCTGCCTCTTGGTCTCCTGGTCCTCCCAAAAATCTGTGCTTGAGACAAACTTCTCCTCCTGATTGCTGCTCATTAAGCTGTGACAATTGTTTGTTCCTAAGCTAAATTGTGTGAGACTGAATAATATCTGTAGTAAAATCATTTTAAAATTGTTCTATAGGCTAAATTCAAGTTTATGGGGCTCCTTTGTCAACCGGCTTCCATTTTCCAGGGGGGTACAGTTCCCATAAAAGGTTGTGTAGCTGATTCCTTGAAATTGTTTTTAGTGGGTTTTTTGGATAAAAAAATCCTGCGCATGGGTGGTTGCTGTGAGGGAATGATTCTCCTTCACTTCTTGACCACTTACTCACTGGGACTGTACAACTATTCTCTAAAAAATTCTGGAGGTGATGAGGCCAGGACCCGGCCACTGTCTCAGTCAATGGTATTTCCTAAGTACTAACTCTGTGCAAATCACTTACGAAGAGTTAGAGAGAGTAAAATAGACTTGGTATGGGATGGAGTGATAGACTTGTCTGCAGGAGACTTCATCACCACTAATTAAAATCTATTCATGGACTTGGCTCTTTTTTCATTTTGTTCTGCAGCTCCTGCTTATCTGAGGTTTGACACCAGTAAAATTGACAGCTCTTGAAAAGCAAGGTTGATTCTATTTGACTTGGTTTGAAGAGTACATTGATTTAGACTGTAAGCCCATCATTAGGCAGGGATTGTCTCTATCTGTTGCCAAATTGTATATTCCAAGCACTTAGTACAGTGCTCTGCACATAGTAAGCACTCAATAAATACTATTGAATGAATTGCCCATGCATTGGAAGGGATCAGTCACTAATCGTTACCATCATGCTAAGCACTGAAGTAGATACAATCAATCAATTGTA
Organism: Ornithorhynchus anatinus; assembly: GCF_004115215.2. Classification (NCBI taxonomy): domain Eukaryota; kingdom Metazoa; phylum Chordata; class Mammalia; order Monotremata; family Ornithorhynchidae; genus Ornithorhynchus; species Ornithorhynchus anatinus. The sequence goes on from NC_041739.1 coordinate 14,010,525, forward strand.
TTGAATGCATGTTGTGGAGAGAGGCTGTGCAAGATATTCAGGTTAGATTTAGTAACCTACTTATGTGGTACTGGCAGATACTGGTCCAATCTTCAGCTCATCTGATGCCCGGTAATCAACATTTAAATGTCAGACTCAGTTTAGGAAAAGAAAGAGGCATAGAGAAGCTTGGCATAGCCTAGTAGAAAGAGCCAAGGCCTGGAAGTGAGATGATTGGGGTTCTAATCCCGGCTCTGCCAAACGTCAGCTGTGCGACATTGAGCATGTCACTTAACTTCTCTGTGAATCAGTTCTCTTATCTGTAAAATAGGGATTAATAGGGATTACCCCCCCGGATCTAGACTACGAGCCCCACTGTGGGATAGGGACTGTGTCCAACCTGATAACCTTCTATCTACTCCAGGGCTTAGAACAGTGATGGAGTAAGCGTTTAACAAATATTGTCTTTATTGACAACCTGAGTGTTTAGTACACTGCTCTGCACACAGTAAGCACTCAATAAATGTGATTGAATGAATGACTATTAATAGCAGGGCTTTTTTTTTTCCCTGTAGGATTGCACAGGATGAGTTTCCAAATGTTTCCATAACAAAATGTTGAGCGGGTGTATCCAGCCCTGGGAAAATGAAGGGTATTTGGAAATATAATGAGATGTGATCTCTTTGATGTCTTTAATCACTGTTACAGATGGTAGAAGGTACTTCCCTACTCCTCCTTTTAGCAATCCACCATGGACTTCCTGCCTTACATCGCTGAAGTGGGTGGTGAGCATTTTGGATAAGTTTTAATAAATCGGCAATTACGTAAGAATGAGTGCAGGAAAGCCAGCATGCAGGAACTCTGAGAAAGTTGAGTGGAAGAATAAGGACTTGGGCCACCCCCAAACACGCAGGCTTCAGGCTTTAATTTGAGAAGCAGCATCGCTTAGTGGAAAGAACACGGGTTTGGGAGTCAGAGGTCGTGGGTTCTAATCCCTACTCTGCTACTTGTCTACTTGGGTCAAGTCACTTAACTTCTCGGTGCCTCAGTTACCTCATTTGTAAAATGGTGATGAAGACTGTGAGCCCCACGTGGGACAAACTGATTACCTTTTATCTACCCAGCGCTTAGAGCAGTGCTTGGCACATTTTAAGCACTTAACAAATACCAACATTATTATTATTATTATTTAATTTATGCTGGGCTGAGATCTGTATAATCCCCACTTCCCCTTGGCTGAGCTCAGGGTCAACTAAGGTGTGTGCCTACCCTGGGAACATTGGATGAAATCTAATGTTTTTTCCGGCACAACCTACGTGCAGTTTTGGAAGTCGAGTAGCTCCCGCTTCATATTTACTCAGTGTCTCCCTAACCTGATCCTTGGGCTTCTCAGTTGGGAAGGAATCGTATCTACTAAGGAATCCTGCCTCTGCTACTTCTCTGCTGTGTGACTTTGGGCAAGTCACTTAACTCCTCTATACTTCAGTCACCTCATCTGTAAAATGGGGCTTAAGACTATGAGTTCCATGAGGGACAACCCAATTACCTTGTATCTACCCCAGCACTTAGAACAGTGCTTGGCACAAAGTTAGTGCTTAACAAATACCATCATTATTATTATTATTATTTACTAAATATTGATGTCTTCCAGTTAGTGCTCAGTAGTGTTAGTTGAGGGGTTGTTTTTTTTTTTGTTACAGCAAGAAGATTTGACTGTAGGAAACCTGAATCTTAACACCAGTACATATCTCCAGATCCATACGATCTCCACCACTTGTGCAGAACAAATAAGAACTCACCTTTCAAGGTCTTAAAGCAAAATGCTTTCAGAGACAGGAAGGAGAGGCGGTGGAACTTTTGTCTGTGCTTGAAATTGTGGTTCAAGGGAAGAATTACAGGAGAGCTGAAAACACTAGCCAGCATCTTCTCAGCATAGCAGAGCCTCTTGCCGGTTCTGTGGTTAACCCAGGAGATGAGATTCACTTTAGGCGCTCACTGAAACGGTGGGAAAATTCTAAATGAAATCAATGGGAGCTTTGATTCCAGGAGCCCAGAATAGTCTTTGGAGATGGTTGAACTCATCTCGAACTATCTCTCTCCTAATAGATTACAGACCTTTACTAATTAAGGCATGTTTGTGAAATTCATTTCCTTATTAACATCATCCCATTATCTCAACTAATTTTAGTGAAAGAGTAAGAGTCTATGTTTGGGTTCATCATCAGAAATTAGAGACATTACGATAAATGACTAAGAGGAGACACAAAGTAAGCCTATGAATAAAAGAAGTGTGTGTTTTTCAAGAACGTAGGAGGACACGGGGTTTCGATCTGAGGTAAAGAATCAGGAGTCACATTCGCAAGTACATTGACTGGTGTCTTTGAGTAAGTCACTGTGTGTTCCGGGCTGTGGAATGAGAAGGCGGCCTCCTACCTCATTTGGCAGAATGGCCGCTGGCATGTTAAATTGCTGCTTATGAAGCACACCTTTATGTGTAAAGTGATGTGTATCAGCTGAAAATGCTGGGTTTGAAGTTTTTAAAATTGTTCATCTTCCCAAAATTACTAAGAAAGTCATTTGGCCATTTTACCCTAAGTGCAAAAGCAGTTTAAAATGTGCTAGAGCAAGTTTATACGTGGTTTAACACTTCAGGTTTTCCACTGAAATAAGGAAGTTTGCTTTTAGGATCAGGCTATGTTCAACAAGAATATTCATTCAGTCACATTTATTGAGTGCTTACTGTGTGCGGAGCACTGTACTAAGCACTTGGAAAGTACAATTCAGCAACAGAGACAATCCCTACCCAACAAAGGGCTCACAGTTTAGAAGGGGGAGACAGACAACAAAACAAAACAGATACAGTGCTGATGTAGCAGTATCTGTTTAGGTCAATAACACAAACCTTTGGAAAAGCAGTGAGACTTGTAACACCAGAGCTACTGTGAATTCCTACAAAAAGAGGTAGAGACAGATAAGTTTGTTATTTGGGGGTTGGGTGGGGAGGGTGGCTTCTTTACTGCCTTGCATTTTTTTTAATTTTTTTAAATTAAATTTAAAATGGAATTTTTTTAATGCCAGATGGAAAGCAGGAGAGGAGTTATGCTTGGGGAGTGAGAGAGGTACTTGAAAAAGGTGAACAAAGGAAGAATGAGAAAGTTTTAGAATGAAATTGAATCAGCACATCTTACTTCATTGACTTTCTCAGCACCGTGGACAAGGGCAAAAAGATAGTTCCCTTCCGATTTCTTCCCACCACTGAATTTCTCACTTTGGATGTGGAAAATCTGGAGTTCAAGTTAGCAACCCAACTGGAGAGTCATAGCAGTAACAGAATGTAGAAATATGTTTTGCCCTCAGGATCCTCACCTCTGAAATCCTTCAGTGCTGTCCTGTTTGCCACCTACATTATTAGCTAGGTCTATATCTTACATTAGTAGATACTCAAACATTAATGACCATGTTATTGATGCCAAGAGAAATTTTCAAGTCCCTTGGCTTCCTTTTCCATCAGTGCACTTGATGACTCTTTATGGTTCAAGACATAGATCTGAGAGACGATTTTGTTTTAAGGAAAAATAATTATCTCATGACACAAACATGCACAGAGCAAATCTAAACCTAGATGTCCAACCAGCTTTGAAAGAAAATTGCCATGCAAAGAGAGGGAATTCCTTTTACTCATGAACCATTCTTTGGGTTACCTGTGACACTACTATGCAAGAATCAGAAGGCTACTTTCATATCTTTGTCCCTTTCGTGTCCAGGTTCCATGAATCTCATTACAACACAGAGAGTGGAGGCCTCTATATCCAAATTTAGAGAGTTCTAAGATCAGACAGTCAGACTTTTCCCTGTTAGAAGTATTTGCTGATTGAGCAGAGCTAAGCTCAGTCCAGCTGGGGACATGGTGGCTCCCTCCCACTGGTATAAGTCTCTGATCAGTTTATCTCCTTTCAGTTGGATATTATAGCCTGCCTACACATGGAGAGAATCTCTGTGGATAATTGAAGACTGTCTCCAACTGTCTTAAGGAGATGGCTGCTCCAGCTGGATGAAGGAAAATGAGTAATCCGTACCTCCTTCAGTTTAAAATGAAGCAGTTGAAAGGACTTTCAACTTGAGGCGATTGCTTGTTGAGTATTGAGCCTGTTGATGGAATTAGTTCATTTCTTTTATAATGAATTGAGATTTAGTCAAGTCGACTTTAACGTTTTTGTAGCCCACATAGCTTGATCTTATAGCCTTCTGGATTGTCATTGGCCATCTATTTTTTCTAACATTAGCATTCATTGACCTCCCACTTGGTGCAGAACACTGTACTAGGTATTTAGGAAGAATGGGAACTGTGTCCGATCTGATTATTTTGTATCTACCTCAATACTAAGTAACTTAGCACATAGTTAGCACTTTATCACTACAGTGCTTGGCACATAGGAAGTGCTTAAATGGCATCATCATTATTATTATTACAGTAGTTGCTACTAAAATATAACAGGGAGAATAACAGGGTCAAAGTAGAATGTACAGATGGACAAACAGGTATGAGTACTAAGGAGGGTGTAAATAAATTCACAAGTGCCAAGCAAACACTTTGTGAAGAGAAAATAATTGGTACCTTTTGTTTCCTCCTTTATTGTATGGGTCAGAGACATCATAAGTAGCACAGTGTAGTGGATGGAGCATGGGCCTGGGATTCCGAAGGTCATGGGTTCTAATCCCAGCTCCACCACTTATCTGCTGTGTGGCCTTGGGCAAGTCACTTCACTTCTCTGTGCCTCAGTTACCTCATCTGTAAAATGGAGCTTGAGACTGTGAGCCCCATATGGGACAGGAACTGGGTCCGACTTGATTACCTTGTATCTATCCCAACACTTAGAATAGTGTTTGGTACATAGTAAGTGCTTAAATATCATTTTTAAAAAGTCCTCTGCACTCAGTAAATATTGATCCCAGTGAGGGGAAAGCATACTTTAATCATTCTTTAGGAACTGTTGATTGAAAGTTAACGTTCTTTTAAAAAGTGGTTCTGTGGTTCCTAGAATTCCAGCAAAATCAAGGATAGATTACTCCTCTGTCATCTTGAAGATTTGCTACCAAACTGAGAATGATTTCTTTCTCAATGGTCTGACCTTCCATAGAACCATGGCCCTTCTAGACTGTGAGCCCGTTTTGGGGTAGGGATTGTCTTTGTTGCCGAATTGTACTTTCCAAGCGCTTAGTACAGTGCTTTGCACACAGTAAGCGCTCGATAAATACGATTGAGCAAATGAATGAATGGCAGCTGCAATGATCCGTCTTGTGCAAGAGAAGGTGGGTACCTGGTAGAAGTGTGTAATGAGGAAAGCAACTCATTACTTCATCGCTTTGAAATGGAGCAAAATTAAATTTGTGTAATGAGCGTGTTTTTAAAAAGTCTCTGTCCTAAGAAGAACAAAATGGCCAGACCCATGCTAACAAAGAAATGTAGTGAAGTAAGGGGTTTTATATTAGAGGGAAAAAATCAATTCCTGCCTCAAATCTCTGTATATTTCAGGAGAAAGGGGGGAGGGGCTTTAATGTTCCAGATAATTACTTTTCAATTCTCTTTGCTAGTGTAGCCCTAACCAGTAATTTTCAATTCTTAAGGAGCTGCTGTTCAGGGACATGAGAGAGCATTCCCAAGCTACCTTCAAGAAAAAACCCCAATTAACTAGCAACCTACATGTCCTTTTCTTGGTTCTGTCACCATGAAAGCTCAATCCAGTGATTAGTAACTATTTGCTTCAGTGCCATTTTGGAACAGGCATAGTACTGAAGATTTTCCTTCCTTGGATTCAGGGACTAAAGTAACACCAAAGAGGTAACTCTAGAGCCACTTGCCTAGTATTGATTCATAGGTCCAGCTGGAACAGGCCGCAGAGAGCTCACTTAAAGGTGGTGTTAAGGAAGAGTTAAATGATCTCGGTTCCATAACAAGTCCAAGGGTATCGATTTGCCTTGGAATTCATTGTTTTCAAAGAGATAAGGGGAAGTGAGATCAGGGGGACAAAGGAAAATGATTGCAGGTGGCTGTGCCTGACAATCAGTCTCCCAGCTGAATAGAGAAATCTCTTTGCCCCAGTTGAGAACTTCACTTTGCTCGAATTTTGCCAACCCCAGAGCAAAGGAATATATCTCTCTCAAGGTCCTGAGATCAATTATTTTTAACTTAAGCTCATTCCCGCAGCATCTCATGAGTGAGATAAATCCTCGCGGTGAATTTTCACTTCAGCTCATGACTTTAAAATTAGCTCCACAATACGACATTTTTATGCTGTTAGCTGTGACATTATGACAATCACTGGTTTGCTTCCCGAGAAGCGCAGCTCCTCTTTAGATGACAGTATGCCATCCCTCCAAGGTCACAAACCAAACCAATGACAATTCCACTTGTCAAAAACTTTAATCTGGGCCCTGGTTCCAAACATGCATCAGGCTTAAAGAAAAAAAATTACCCACTTTTCTTTGAAGTTTCCTATGGCTGAGTGAATTCTGAAAGCCATTCAACAGGTGCCTGCAGTTAATAAGTAAAGGCAGATGACTGATAAAGATAAAATCCTCAAAATTTTCTACTTCAATAGACATATTTAAATGCCGTGTGATAACATCCATCATTGAATTCACGGCTATATAAAATATTAAATATCTTGTTAATTCAAGCTATTCAGTACCAGAGTCACACATGGATTCCTTCTGGAAATATGCAAATGACTGTTAGACATATTGGTTGCTCTGATATACGCAGCATGGATTTTTCTTTGATGTGCAGTAGGAATTTAGTAATTGAGTCAATTATTTTTACCTCTTTTGGTCTCCTTGCCATAATGCCTGCCTGATAGTATTTCTGTTGAGTTTTTTTAATTGCGGGGGAGATATGGAGGGAAAGGGAGAGAGTCATTTTGGGGAAAAAAAATACTAGGTCAAAACTTCTTAAAAAAATTCACACAATATTAGGTTGCTTTGTTGATGTAAACAATTTCTTCTCCCAGTAAGACACAAAAATGAATTGGATATCTTTTTTCAGTATTAAAATTAATGCTAGAGAAATGATTAAAAATCTGTGATTTGGGCAGCAACTTCTACTTTAGGTACTTAAAGCCATGGGCATTTAACATTTTGGAAGATAGTACTAGTTTGGTTTTGCCTGATAATGACTATAATGGATTCTCTTGTCATAACGAATAAGCCTTTGTCCATTCACAAAGACTTTAGAAACAAGAGCCTGCACAAAAGAATCAGTCTTATTCAGAGCCGCAATAAATGGTGTTTGAGTGCTTACTGTGTGCAGAGCACTGCATTAAGCACTTGGGAGAGTACAGTGTAGCAGAGTTGGTAGACACATTCCCTGCCCACAAGAAGCTTACAGTTTCATGCTCTCTTGTCCCTGTCAGAGATATTCCTATGTCAGAGTACGGCTGATCTATATATAGTAATTCCTCAAATGCATTTACAGTCAACTTAGAAATAATTATGCCTGGTTAATAGTGCATTCATGCAGTAGAATAATTAAGTAATACTTAATATTGGACCAAAATACCAGGCTATTTTTGTTTTTTGAGGGTTTTTTTGGTCTTAATTTCTGTAAGAACAGTGGTAGGATCAGTGGTAAAGCTGTTGGGGGAAGAAGGAAAAAATGCCAGTGGTTTCATCTGCAGGAGACTTGCTTTTTTTTTTTTAACCTGCATCCCTTGGACTGACACAACACTTAACCTACCTTCTCTTCTTAACTTCTAAAACTTTGGGTAAGGGGAGCAATAGGAGAGGGAAATAGAAATTGGAAGACCAAATGCTGATTGATGTTGATGGCTTACCCTTTTCTCCCAATCCCCAATTCTTTTCCCCACACCTCCTGTCCAAAATCCTGACAAGATAGCCGAGAGAGAGGAAAGAGAAAATATTTATGGAATAGTCTTTTCCCCAACCAATCTCTCTGAGAGAAAGAGTGTGTTTTTTAAGGACATTTTATTTTTCTGGTTGAAAATTCTACCTGTGACCTGAAACCACCAGGGGAAAATTTCACCCTTGCCATCAATCTGTACGCAGCCATACAATAGTACAGCCAGTACTCTGAAATACCACTGATCAGTTTAGGCTTAGTCTCCACCTTCCAGTGGTAGCATAGATTCCTGATGAATGGATATTTTGAACTTTTCAACCTCCAGCTATAGTTCCTTTCTATATTGCCACCAGGAATAAGGACATTGTGAAGAAGGACTGGGTAGTTGTCACTGTCCAGACAAGTTGGCAGCAGGATGAGAGGGTCAGCATAGTAGATTCCTAAGCACTTCCAAGAAGCAACTGTCAATCAGGCCAACTCCCAGCCAATCAGAAAGGAAAGAAAATGATGCTGCCTCTTGGTCACAATTGTCTCTGCATAGGATGACATGGAAAGGTACTTAGGGAAGTAAGAGAGACCGTTATTGAGCTGTTAAAATCTTTCAGGGTGTTAAATTTTCCTAAGAAAGCCATGGCCATATAGCCCTGTATGGAGTCTCCAAATGTCAGGCTTATTCTCTCCTTAATAAAGAGATCCAAATGATATCATTTAAGCAAACTTTATTCTTAAAGATTGAGCTTCATCAGTTCTTATTCACAGTGCAAGGCAATTAGAAACAAGTTATCACCGAATAATATGTATGGAGAAGCAGCGTGGCTCAGTGGAAAGAGCATGGGCTTTGGAGTCAGAGGTCATGGGTTCAAATCCCAGCTTGGCCACTTGTCAGCTGTGTGACTGTGGGCAAGTCACTTAACTTCTCTGTGCCTCAGTTACCTCATCTGTAAAATGGGGATTAAGACTATGAGCCCCACATGGAACAACCTGATTCCCGTGTGTGTCTACCCCAGCGCTTGGAACAGTGCTCTGCACATAGAAAGCGCTTAACAAATACCAACATTATTATTATTATTATTATGTAGCTGTATTTTTCACAGCATAAAGAAGGATGAAATTTGATAGTCAAACTTTACCAATTATGATTCGGATTAACTTGGCTAATTTTTCCAGCAAATATTCCAATGGATGAGACTGAGCACAAACCATAAAGATATTTGGAATAAAACATTTAAAGTGCAACTAAAATTACTTTGGTGTAGTTATTGCTACCCATCAATCTGAAATTTCATGTATTTACTACACAATTTCATTTTTTAAAACCTCAATCCCACTTCTAATGTAAAAAGTCTGGCTTTAACAATTATGTCCAGTCATTCTGACACACGATTTATAGTAAACTGCACTCCCATGCACTTCAGTGAAGCAATAAAGCTTACATATCTAGGAATAGTTTTCAGTAAAACAAAGATGATACATCTCAAAACCTGACTTGGAGACATTCAGATGCTGCCCTTTGAAAGAAAAAAAAGTATTTATTCCAAAGCTTCTGGCAGATCTCCTACACGTTGTGATGGCAGCAAAATTTTGTCCCTAGTGTGCGCTGAATTTTAAGATACACTATTGCTGTCGATCTAGTCAAGGAGAGCTGAATGGTTCCTGTGTTTTTTTTTTTAAATACACCTCTCCTCAAGCCTGGTTCCCATTCACCTGACAGCTGAATTGAATCTGAACCTAAGGAGAAGAATTTTCCATATCCTGGAAGTCCTGGATTGAAAGGACTTCATTTGCTTTAAAAAGAACAATTTCCTCATATAACTGTGTGGCCTGTCCCTCTACAATGGACTAGCCCTGAAATGCACAAACTCTCAAGAAGAAAATCATTCAAGACATCACTTGGATGTTTCCTCTGGGGTTGGAATCTCCGGGGTAACTCTAGGGCCTCAGTGCCCATGACAATTTACAACCGGCTCTTGAGATTCCACATTAGAACACCCCAATGTTACTCCAGTAGTTGATTGCCACCATCAAGCTTCCCAGACAGTTTAAATAAACAAGCAAGGTGACCCAAATTTTTGGAAGAGGAACTCTGCCTGTGTTGAGTCAAGGAGAACAGCGGATGATGATTGATGAGAGTTTAAGGGCCCTGATGAAAAATTGCCAGTAATTGTACTCTAGTAGGTGTACATATAGTTCTCCTTTGTTCCTGAAGACATCACTAATGGCGACATTCACCTATGGGTGCATCTGTGGTTAAAAAGGCCAGTGCCGGTCCAAGCATCCCAATCACCCTGAGCACATAAAGTTTGTCCTTTTGCTATGTTCTTGCGCTTTTTGTTTGCTGTGCCTGACCTGATTCTACTTTTTGTTGCCTTGTTTCCTCATTCTTACAAACGTTCTCAGGAAGAGACATTCCTTTCTTGATTGTAGAGGACCTTAATGGTCTGTCACAGCATCTCCTTATTGTCGGCTGAGACGCAGCGAGCCCCCACGGCCCCACTTCCTTTCTGCATTTGGTGTCCCCATTTCAGCTCACTCTTGATAGTAATTATTTATTTGCATATCCTACTGTTGTCTATTCTCCTCCCATGACCCATCTATGATATACTCTAGTTAAGGGGACCATACATGAAAGCCTGGTTGTCCCTTGTCTGGAATAACTAACCCACCCCAATGCCCTATTTCCAATGAAGCACTAATTATTCCCCAAATACAGAAACTGGAGGGTGGGATCCTGCAAGTGTTTCTGATCATTTATTTGATTGGGGGATGAAATCTGGGGCACTTATCAAATCCCATATAGGATACCTGGAAAATCTGAAATCCTGGGACTAGCCTAGTCAACCCAAGATGCTTAGTCATCCTAATTATGGGTCAACACGGTTGAAAACAAGACATATGTTTTACTGAATCATGTGCCTAATTTAAAATGGTCTGATGTGATCAATTGTGGTGAGTGAGGCTTAACTCCAATCTGACCCCTCTAAATGGGGAAAGAAGACCAATGATTACACCATCAGGAGCACAGCAAAAACTGGTGCCAGCAGGTCGAGAACAGTTTCCTGTATCATAAACTAGCCAATCTAACTATTTTATAAGGTTGACCCCCCCCCCCCCTTGCCCTCACAAAGTAGAAGCTAATGTTTTGTTAGTGAAGACAGTTTCTTCAGTGAATTTCTTTGTAAGAAAAGTCTAGTGTTAATCTCATTTTAAAAGGTAACCTTTGCTGTCTTGAAAAATAGGAATAACTGGTTTTGACCAAAATATGACTTGTACTTAGCTATTTCATAACATATGAATATCCAGGCAGCCTCTTTAGCAATTTAATGTGCACATCATAAATGGAAAAATTCTTCAAATCTTTTTTTCCCCATAATATTAATCTCTTATGCACTCAAGAGGGTGCTATTACAGCTCTGGTAATAAACTGCATCTGGGAATAGCTTTTAAAAGCTATTAGATTTAGGAACATCATGAATACAAGAGGGGGAGACTGTAAAAAGGCAATGCTTTGGCCTTTTCAAAAAAATGATCAATTGTTTTTCTATTGGATAGGACTCCATCTTCTGATGGAGCATTTCTGGGAGACTGTTGTCAAGCTATTGGCCTGAGAGCTGATAAGACTTTGGAGTGATCTCAAGAAAAGGTATCAACGGTCAGATTGGTCAAGTGAAGAATTGTATTTGTTGAAGAAATGTAGAGTACTTACTGGACTCAAGGAGTTTGCATTGGGGAGAAGCTAAAAAGTGAGAGTATACTTTGAAAGGACCAGTGCCTGCTATGGAGGAGTCTATGATCTAATGGGAAAGGGGGGAGGGGGCATCAGAATGGAAAAGCTCTTCATCTAGCTAATATTAAGGCAGATATGTATCAATAGACTGCCCAACCTCCAAAGAAACTGAAAGGAAAAGTGGTTAGATCTGAAGACTTTTTTTTGTGTGGGGGGGGATTGTGAGATCCTGAAGGACAGTGACTTGTGTGCCTTGATTCCACTGTACTTTTGTAAGTGCCCAGTCCAATGTTCCACGCCCAGCAGATGCTCAGTAAATATCGTCAAGGCCTGTGAGAAAATATTCACAGATAAGAACTGGGCATTTGGGGTAGGATACTTAGGTCCCTGAGGAGAACAGAAACTGGAACACTAGACTGTAAACTCCTTGAGGGCAGGGATCGTGTCTACTAACCCAATTGTATTTTACTGTCCCAAGTGCTTAATACAGTGCTGTACACATAGTAATTGCTCAATAAATATAATTGATTTGGACATCTACAGCTCATTGATTCTGCAATTTTTTTTGTCCCTATCTTGTGAGCTGTTGTGGAAGAACATCTGCAACTAGAAACTTATTGACACCATCTACTGATTACTCTGCTCTCTTTCTAGTTTTTCCAGGAAAATTAATAAAAAAAATAGCAGGATGGGCTGAACTAACTTCCTCATTCTTTTACTGGCGATTTAGTATTATCCTAAACTGATCTAACCTTGCATTTCCATGTATAAAGTTGCAACCTGACTGGTCTGGAAAGGAGATGGAGCATCTGGTTGCAGGAATAGATCAGTTTAAAAGCCTGACTTTCATCAGATCACAACTGGAAATTAGTTTAATTTTTCCATGTGTTTTTTTTACAAGTTCATACTTCCATATTATAGTAAAATTAAGTTAGTATCTTACTGATATTCTGCTTGGTTGTCTAGATTTAGAATATAATAAAGCTAGTATCAGATGAACCATCTTGAATCGGATTAAAGAAATCCACTTATTCCATCCACTTATTCCATGTTCTAATCATTTCTGCTGGCAAGACGGGATTGGAAATGCTCTGAATGTGATGTGAAGGTATTGTTAAAGTAATACATAAAGCTCATTTGAACCAAATGCAGCATTAAGCAGTAATACTAATTACAATGGTCATTATACATGATTCAGTATTCATTCAGCTTTGTAACTTGAGATGTGAATGTGGTGACATGGGGAATTTCATTCTACATTTAGGTTTAGTTCTCTAATATTAAGATTAGATTGACATGTTGAACCTCCAGCTACCCTAGGTAACTTCTATTGTCTTTTCAGCTGCTGCCCATCTCCCCGACACCTACATTAATGTTTCCTTCTTTGGGGGGAAAAATGCCTCTTTCTGTGCAAGGGGAAAAAGCAGGAAGTATTGGTGAGAATTATCAAGATTGTGGAACCCAAGTTGAGGAAACTTTGGAATCTAGTCATTTTTTAAGTTTCTGGTCTAGCATCAGTGAAAGGGTTTGAACCTTGAAATTTTTGAAAGAATGTTTTCTAACTAAATTTAATGAAATGTTTCTGTTCAAAAGGGGAGAGCATTAAAGCACGATCGCCATTCATTCAAGTCAGTAATAATAACCCATCAGTTTCCTAAGGAGGAAAATCATAATTGGAGGTGGTGTAATGCAGCAACACACATAATGTATCTTCATAGAGCTAATTAATAATCATGGTATTAAGTGCTATATTCCAAGTACCTTTTTAAGCTTTCCGGTACAAATAGGATAACCAGGTCAGGCACAGTCCCTGGAGTCTAATGGGGAGGAAGAACAGGTATGTAATCCATATTTTACTGATAAAGAAACTGAGGCACAAAGAAGTTTATTAACTTGACTAAGGTCCCAAAGAAGGCGAATGGCCAGCCTCGGTTTAGATCTCAGGTCCTCTAACTCCCAAGCCCATGCTCTTTCCACTGGGCCATGCTGTTTCACCATACATTGTCAACACTGAAGAATAAAGAATCGTTCTGGATTAAATGGTTAAAACAAATCCTGAGCTGCATTGCAAGATTAACGGATACCCCCATCCCGATTCTTTAGTCCACAGAGGGATCTCTTTCAAAAAGAACCTCTGATTTCATTAAGAAACATGGACCGTAAGGGCAGTTTTCTCTTCAGCCTTTTATTGTGTCTTCCTCACACAGAATTCCCTTTGAAATCAATGTTCCTTAAGAACCTACAGTAAAAATCATGGGGCACTTATGTTTCCTGACCGGCTGCCATGTCCCTGTGAGTTGCTACAAATGATTTGCTGACACAACTTGGTTATTTTCTTAGAACAATTTCAGCTAGTTATCTCGGCCTGTGCAAGGGCAATATCATAGAAATGCACATCTATAAAGAGAGGGAATGACAAGCAGGCCCACAGACTGTAAATCTATGTTCTAAATGAACAGAAAGTAAATCATACCCTCACTGGGGTACATTTAAATCACTTCCATCATAAGGACACACTCTTTTTTTTTAAAATCTGTGTCAAAGTATAAGGTTGAAAGGACATTTGTTATTTAAGTTCAACAGGGTCCATATTACTTGCTATCCACATTAATCAGGCCTGGGCTTCCTTCTATCTCTTGCAAAGAATTCTTAGATCAGCTATATTTGTGTTCAGGGATGAAGGACTGTATTTCAAAAGAGGGCTAGGAGGGAATAGACAGTACTAGCGTAAGATCAGCAGTGATCAGCATTTTCCTCCTGATAGTTTCTCCACATGGGATTGGGAATGAAGAAAAAGAAATATTGGATCAAGCCAAAGAACTTCATCTTTTGGGTCTGAGTACAGGACGGTGCTTGATTCAGATATTAACAGCTGGTGAAAGCTTCCAATTCCAGGCCTTGGTTTAATGAGGATAAACAAACACAGCTGAAAGCCCCTGTTGTGGAGAAATGGGGATCTGTGAGAGCCGCCTACGGACTGCCTTTCTTCCTTCTTTTTCTTGGATGGGATCCATATGTGGGAAATTAACATGGGTGTTAGTCCAAGTGAGAAGAAAGCAAAATCTCTCTCTTCTCCCAGTGATCCAAATCAGTGTAACACCATCTAGTGGTTTTTTTTTTCAGACTTGTTCTATCCTTCGCTAAAATCAGGTCAACAGAGAGACCCCATAAGTGGTTTGAGGGCCAAGAAGTGAGATATTGTCTAAGGGGAATGATAACTGCTATTGTCCAGATTTTCCCAAGTTTTTCTGGGTAATAGGAAGGCTGATTTCAATTCCAGAATCAGTTTTGCTTGAGAAGCTACACCCTACGCCATCTGAGCCTGGATGGTGTCTAAACTGATTGTTTTGCCTACCCCAGCACTTACTCGAGTCCTTGGCCCATAGTAAGCACTTAACAGATTATTATTATTATTATTGTTTTTATTTTTATTACATGGCTCTCTAAAAGCAGCCAATGACACCAAAGACAACCTGCCTATATCCCCTTTATTGAGATATGGGGGAATTTGGGGTAATCTCCTCAACTGGGGAAGTCAAAGATGACTCTTAATGAAACCTTTATCTTGTTCAGCAGAGAGATCTTTACAAGGAACAGATTGTATAAGGGCAGTGGATCCAGAACCTGGGTTTTAGAACTCCCAGACTTGAGGTTGCGGTGTGCCTGAAAATCTATGAAATCAGCAAAAAAGAGTTTGGGGCTCTATTCCTAAAAGCAAAGTAAATCTGCTCTGCAGTGCCAAACTTGAACAGGGAGGAGCCTGATTTGCCAGATCGGGATACGGCACCAGAACACTCAAGCAGGGTTGGTTTGAGCAGCTTCATTCTTCCCGGATTGTTGTGGGCATGAACCTCTCAGCCCCAGAACCTCAAAGTCCCAAGACCACCTGCCCATAGAGTGCAGAGCAAGTCTTGATACAGAATAAGTCCTTCTAAAACCTTGTTCTCTTTGCTCCATGGATTTGGTTTTAGTAGTGGTCAAGAATAGGTGAGGGGGTAAGCAAAGAAGTAAGTTTAATGTAGAGATTAAATTCAATTCGTTCAGTGATATTTATTGAGCGCTTACTATGTGCAGAGCACTATTGAATGCATAGTGAGCACTTTAGAAAAGGAGGAGAGATTTCTGACTTTAGGAATGGAAGACCTAAGCAATTAGCACAATGTTCTGCACACAGTAAGTGCTCAATAAATGCTTAGTGGAAGTGAAAAATCAGGGACTGAGAGGGAACATTTTATAGGAGATGACTTTGATATGAAAAGCCGGGTGATGTAATGCACAATTGATTGATTTTTATTTTAGGTTTGAGTTAAGGGAGATTTGCTGTATGTTGAAAACCCTGAGATTTTAGTAGAGTCAACTATCCATTCCCTTGTAAATGAGAAAATGATGACATGGATAAATGAAATTCACAGAAAATCCAAAACTTCATCAACTTTCTCCTCCAACCACCCCATGACTAGTGTTAACAGTGACTAACCAAATGGTCAGGTTTAAGTCTTGTCTGTTTTCTCTTCACAGCCTAATTTCTGGATAGGGAAAATAAGCATTTTTCAGATGAGGAAACTGAGGCCCAGAAGAGATTAGTGACTTGCCCAAGGTCACGCAGCAGGCGAGTGGTAGAGCTGGGAATAGAACCCAGACTTTCTGATTCCCAGGTCTGTGCTCATTCCACTAGGCCATGCTGCTTAGAAACCAGGAACCTGGATAAACTACCGACTGAATCAGCAGCCCTTGATTATCAACCAAGAGCTGTATGATTTGCCAAGAAGCAGCGTGGCCTAGTGGAAAGAGCCCGGGCTTTGGAGTCAGAGGTCATGGGTTCAAATCCCGGATCTGCCACTTGTCAGCTGTGTGACTTTGGGCAAGTCACTTAACTTCTCTGTGCCACATTTACCTCATCTGTAAAATGGGATTGACTGTGAGCCCTACGTTGGACAACCTGATTCCCCTGTGTCTACCCCAGCGCTTAGAACAGTGCTCTGCACATAGTAAGCGCTTAACAAATACCAACATTATTATTATTATTATTAATCCCTGCTCTATCACTTGTCAGCTGTGTGACTTTGGCCCAGTCACTTCACTTCTTCTTCTCTGTACCTCATCTGTAAAAATGGCGAGTAAGACTGTGAGCCCCAGGTGGGACAACCTGATTACTATGTATCTAGCCCTGTGCTTAGAACAGTGCTTGGCACAAAATAAGCACTTTACAAATACCATTATTATTAATAATAAAAGGAATTATTAGCTATAAGAACTTTTGCAGAAATGGTATCTGTATAACCGAATCAGATGTGAACTTTTAAAAAGAGAAGCAGGCTGGGTAGCTTTATTGGTAGACTAGAAGCAAGAAGATGATCTCCATAAGATTCTGGTCAATTTTATTTATAGTGTTTAAGCATTTACTATGGGCCAGGAACTGTATTAAGAACTACGGTAGATTCAAGCTTATAATAATAATAATGCTGGTATTTGTTGAGCGCTTACTATGGGCAGAGCATTGTTCTCTGGGTAGATACAGGGTAATCAGGTTGTCCCACTTGAGGCTCACAGTTAATCCTCATTTTACAGGCGAGGTAACTGAGGCACAGAGAAGTTAAGTGACTTGTCCACAGTCACACAGCTGACAAGTGGCAGAGCTGGAATTCAAACCCATGACCGCTGACTCCCAAGCCCGGGCTCTTTCCACTGAGACATGCAGCTCATCAGGTTGCCACTGTTCACGTCCCTCATGGGGCTCACAGTATTAATCTCCATTTTACAGATGAAATAGCTGAGGTACTTGTCCAAGGTCACACAGGTGGCAGAGCTGAGATTAGAACCTAGGTCCTTCTGACAATTCATACTGAATACAGTCAGGCTTGCAAGGCTCTGCTAGAGTGTCTCTTCACCAATTTCTGTCTGCATGGCTAAATTGCACGTGCTCTGATTTATTTAATCTGCAGTAAATACTGCAAAGGTATTTCCTGGAGAACGTAGTTATGGCCTTTGAATTTCTCCCATTTCATTGTGAGTGGTGATGATTGGACGGTCGATGACTTTAGTCCTAGGGAATAGCTACCGGTGGTTATTTTAGATATTCCTTGAGCTTGAGTTGTTAAGCTATTGATTTATATCTAAGGAGCCTGCAGATTCAATCTTCAGAAAATAAAATTCCTTGTAAATTGAAGAGAGACTTTTCAGAAAACAGTTGAATGATTCAGACGTATCCTGCGAAGAAACTGATATCAGGACAAACAAGCCTATTAGCAGAAAGTGGTAACTGAAACATTTCACATTTGAAGTAACAACCTCTACCCATCCCCCTACCGGCTCAAATCCAAATTTGTTTCAGAATAATCTGGTTTATCGAATGGGTTTCCACTTGCTGTGGGATAACTCTCTTTCTCTAAATAGGTTATGAAGCAGGATCAAATAAGTGAATTTGAGGCCCCAGAAGTAAGTTATTGATCTTCGTTTAGAACTAACCTCCATGGCACAGAGAGGAAAATGGGAGACGAGAGAGATTAGTTTGCAGTACTGGGCAGTACAATTGGAAAAGGACAGCAGGAAAAAGAACTTGAGAGGAAGATTGAGTCCGAGGCAGAATGATGAAGAAATGGGACAGCCTCATCTTAGGGCAGTTGAAAACACTAGCAGAGAGAAATTAAGATCCTTACCCAAGGTCACAGAGCTAAAGCGTGGCTTCTCTTGTAGGATTTGCATTTCTTTGTTCTATAAAAGGACATAATAATTCTCTGTCATAGAATGAATCATTTCAAAATGGCCCTATTTAAAAGTTATATTCCATTAAATTGGGCTTGGTTTAAGAGAGGTAGGTATCAGAGTTCTCTCCTGAGACTTAGAAGCACTCTATCTTGATCTATGTCTCCGTGCTTTAGTCCAAGGACTAATAAGTCTGATCAGGATTTCTGAAACTGCCTTTATGAAACACCTACATTCTTACCATGTTTATCATTCTCCTCTCAGCCAATATTATTTTTATACAAGGAATCATGGGTTAATGATTGTGAATAGAGGGCGGGAGGGGAAAAAACAGGAAAGAGAAAAGTCAACAAATGGTAACCTTCGAAGAATGAACAATAAAATATGAACTTCAAAAAAGGTTCTTTATTACATCGACCATAATGGCATGTGTCAATTTTAAGCAAGCCATATGCAAATGTATTTTTAAGAGCTCCCTTAGTTAAACCAATTCTCCAGAGTGAGTCTGAGAATCTCCTATAATAGGGGCCATTTTTCTCGTCTTTATTTAAAAAACCAAAACAAACAAAAACCTGGGTCTAGTTTCCATGGACCATCCCGTAATAATGAAGAAGAATGTTGGTATTTGTTAAGCGTTTACTATGTGCCGAGTACCGTTCTAAGCGCTGGGGTAAATACAGGGTAATCTTGTTGTCCCACGTGAGGCTCACGGTCTTGATCCCCATTTTACAGATGAGGTAACTGAGGGACCGAGAAGTTAAGTGATTTGCCCAAAGTCACATAGCTGACAGGTGGCAGAGTTGGCATTAGAACCCATGACCTCTGACTCCTAAACCCGGGCTCTTTCCACTGAGCCACTCTGCTCCCCTATGCACTACTCTTGTAGTGCTTCCAGCGTCAAAACAAAGTTGACAAACTTGGCTGCATTTCCATTAAACCATGATACAGTAATTTGATGGGGAAGAAGTTGCAGACTTTTAATACCAAGTGAAGGAGACATAGATCTTGATGCTTTTAAAATTAAGCTAAATAGAAACATTAATGGAACAAGGGATCCCATAAAATGGGGAAATTAAAGGCCGTCACCCAACAGACAGGGCCCATTTAGTTCAGTAAAAATGACAGAAACATTTGGGTAGGAACAGAAAATATTAAATTTGTCAAAGAGTTCAAACAAATTGTTATTAGTATGTGCAATGAGGACACAATAATCTGTCTAGACACAAACTGCTCTTTACATAAAATTTCATTCCAACCAGATTTAACCTAATCCTGGATAGAAGTCTGTTACAATGACTTCAGGGTTTATTCAGTTCACAACAGAAACTGCTGCTTCCAGCTTATTAGGAACTATAATAGTGAGGGAGATATGGCTGATTAATTTCTGGAAAAGTTATGCAACTTCGGCTTCACTAACACTGTCCTCTCCGGTTTCTCCTCATCTCCTTGCCTGCTCATTCTCAATTATTTTCACAAGGCTTCTCCTCTGCTTCCCACCCCTAACTTTGGAAGTCCCTCAAGGCTTATTTCTGGGTCCCTTTTTACCCCCACCCACTTGATAAACTCCTTCACTCCTATAGGTCCAGACTTTTTAGACTGTGAGCCCATTGTTGGGTAGGGATTGTCTCTATCTGTTGCTTAATTCCAAGTGCTTAGTACAGTGCTCTGCACATAATAAGCGCTCAGTAAATAAGATTGAATGAATAATTCCAACAACCATCCCAAATCTGTATCTCCAGCTCTTATCTCATTCTCTGCAATATCATAATTGCTCCGGTGCTCAGAACGTCTCCACTTGGCCATCCTGCTGACACCTACAACTTGTAAAAAAGAGAACTCCCCATATTCCCATCCAAACCCTGTCCTTCCCCTGATTTTTCCCCTCACTGTAGACAGCAAAACAATCCTTCCTGTCTCACAAGCCCGTAACCTTGGTGTTATCCTTGACTCATTTCTCTCATTCAACCCACATATACAATCTGTCACCAAATCCTGTCAGTTCAACCTTCACAAGATCACTAAAATCTCCCCTTTCCTCTCCAACCAAACTGCGATCATGTTAATTAGAGCATTTATCCTCTCATGCCTGGATTACTTCATCAGCCTTCTTGCTGACCTCCCTATCTCCTGCCTCTGCCCCCTCTGGTCCATGCTTCACTCCGCTGCCTGGATCGTTTTTCTACAACGGTACATGTTTCCCCATGCCTCAAGAACGTCCGGCGGTCGCCCATCCACCTGGGCATCAAACAGGTACTCAATAATATTGAGCGCTTGCTGTGAGCAGAACACTGTAGTAAATCCTTGAGAGAGTACAGTATAACAGAGTTGACAGAAACGTTCCCTGGCCACAATGAATTTTCAATCTAGAGGTGGGTACAGACATTAATATATATATATAAACTATAAATATGTATCTGAGTGATATGGGGCTGAGGGAGGGGTGAATAGAGTGAATATCCAAGTGAACGTGCAAGAGCGACACAGAAGAGTTTGGGAGAAGAGAAATGAGGACTTACGGAAGGGCCCTTAGCAAAGTTGTGTTTTTAATAGGTCTTTGAAAGTGGGGAGAGTGATTGCCTGTCAGATATGAAGAGGGAGGGTGTTCCAGGCCAGAGGCAGGATGTGGGCGGGAGTTTTGTGGCGAGATTGAGGAGATTGAGGTAGAGTGAGTAGGTTGGCATTAGAGCAGTGAAGCGTGTGGGCTGGGTTGGAGGAGGAAATCTGGGAGGAATGGTAAGAGGGCACATGGAGTTTTAAAGTGCTTCAAATGCTTTAAAGTGCTTTAAAGCCTATGGTAAGAAGTTTCTGTTTGATGCGGGGACTCCTGAGGAGTAGGGAAACATGGACTGAACGTTTCTGTAGAAAAATGTTCTGGGCGACAGAGTGAGGGATAGACTGGAATGGGGAAAGGTGGGAGGTCAGCAAGAAGGCTGATACAGTAATCAAGGTGAGATAGGATAAGTGCTTGGATAAATGGCATAGCAGTTTGGACGGAGAGGAAAGGGAGGATTTTGGCGATGTTCTCAAGGTTGAACTGACAGGATTTGGTGACAGATTGAATACGTGGGTTGAGTGAGAGAGATGAGTGCCAATATGGGCTTAGGAGACAGGGTGGATGGTGGTACTGTCTACAGTGATGGGAAAGTCGTGGGCTTGGGAGTCAGAGGTCACGGGTTCTAATCCCGGATCCGACACTTAGCTGTATGACTTTGGGCAAGTCACTTAACTGCTCTGTGCCTCAGTTCCCTCATCTGTAAAATGGGGATTAAGACTGTGAGCCCCACGTGGGACAACCTGATTACCTTCTATCAACCCCAGCACTTAGAACAGTGCTTTGCACATAGTAAACGCTTAGTAAATACCATAATTATTATTACCATAGACTTTCAAGCACTTAGCACTCTATCACCTTGCCTACCCCTTTCTACACCTCCTTGATTTCATATTGTAACCCAGCCCACACACATCACTTCTCCCATGCCAACCCACTCACTACACCTTGATCACATCTTCTCAGTCCCACAGCACTTATGTATATATCCATAATTTATTCATATAGAGCAATGTCTGTCTCCCGCTATAGACTGGAAGTTCATTGTGGGCAGACAATGTTTCTACCAACTCTGTTATTTTATACTCTCCCAAGCACTTAGTACAGTGCTCTGCACAAAGTAAATGCTCAATACAATTGACTGCGAACTGGGGACAGATTACAGGTTAGGATGCAGCAGTGTAATGGAGCAAAATGTGGGATGAAGAGGGGGGTCTGAGAAGAAGAGTTAGGAGATAATAACGATAATAATAATTGTGGTGTTTAAGTGTTGACTATGTGCCAAGCACTGTACTGAGCTCTGGGAGAGGTACGAGATAAGCAGGTCCCACAGGGGTCTCGCATTCTAGGTAGGAGGGAGAACGGGCATTGAATCCCCATTTTGCAGATGAGGGAACTGAGTCTGAGAAGTGACTTGTCTACTGTGCAACCTTAGACAAGTGTGAGGGCCAGGATTAGAACCCAGGGACTCTGGTTCGCAGGGCCACATACCTTTCCCTAGGCCCTGCTGCAGTTTCGGAAGATATTTTAGACTTAACCCCTATGGGGAAGAGAAAGCTATTAGAACCCTTAGAAATGGATTTACCCGACGTAGCATCCAAGATGGGAAGCTGATATTGAAGGCACATGGATTTTTGAACTTGAATAAGGATGAATTTGGACAGGGCCATTCCAAGGGGGCACACAACCCTTTTTTGTGGTTCCATCAGCTGTCACAGCGAGGGGGTTGGCCCATTAGCTTTTCTTTCTTCCCCATCACCAGAGGGCTGGAGAATAAATGTAGGATGCCACTCTTCGCCTGGGAGAGTTAGATAAACTACTATTTTCATTAGTGCTGCTATCATCTCCGCCCCTGCAGCAGATTGGCGAGGGGAGGGAATGCTAAGAACCGGAAGGCCTAGTGGGGGATTAGCGGTGCCCATGAAAACAGCTTCACCAGCTCCCCCTGCCCAGGGACCGAAAGCTCATAGACCCAGCCTCGGAGAGCAGTGACAGCTGACTTTTCTCTATTTTCCCCTCTTTCGTGAAGGAAAGAGAAGGAAGAAATTAGGGTATTAACTACAGTACTCACCAGGATGATTTTTTGATAGCCTGGAAATTAATCTTTTCCATGGTGGATGAATAACTTTCTAAAGCCTTGAAATATGCCCTGTAAATACTTTTAGAGCTTCAACCACTAAAGAAGGTAAAAGTTTTCTGTCCCCAGGCCACCATCTTGCAGACCCCTTCCCTGAAAGCTCACAAACAGCCTACTTTGGAAATCCTGGGAGGAAACCCCTTTTCTAATCCAGCTCCGCTCCTCTCCCCGCCCAACTCCGCACTCTATAAATGCGTAGGAACGAACTGACATGAGATTGTGCCTGGTTCCCGATATGTTGGCCACTTTTAATTTTGACAAATGTAATTACCTGGGGCTTAGTGTTTCTAAAATTAATCTTCCTTGTTCTTATTTTACCAAAGATCAGCTATTGCTGAGTATCCCAGATCGGAGTAGGAGTAGCTGTTTGCTTCTGACAACGTATGAGCAGAGATTCCAAATTAAACCATTTGAAGGGCAGGATCCTCTTACCAGGGCAAGGGGAAATGATGCTATGCTAATTGGACCTGGCCTTTTTAAGAATTTTAAATGATGCCCTACTTTAGACATGGACTTGTTCTCTAGCATTTATTTAGCATTGCACTGAGAAAGAGAGGGACCTGCCTTGAAAGAGAATGGGCCTGGGAGTCAGGGAACTTGGGTTTTAATCCTGGCTTCCCCACTTGCCTGCCGTGTGACCTATGATAAGTTACTTAACTTCTTTGCCTCATCTGTGAAATGGGTATTGAATGCCTGTTCTGCATCCTACTTAGACTCTGAGATCTCTGTGGAACAGAGACTGTGTCGGAACTGATTATCTTATATCAATCCCAGAACTTAGTACAGTGCTTTTTGTGGTATTCGTTAAACACTTATCAGGTCCCAGGCACTGTTCTAAACAATGGGTAGATACAAGGTAACCAGGTCCCTCAGGGGGACACAGTCTTGATTCCCATTTGACAGATGAGGGAACTGAGGCATAGAGAAGTGACTTTCCCAAGGTCACACAGCAGGCAAATGATGGAGTCGGAGATTAGAACGCAGGTCCTTCTGCGTCCCAGGCCCATGCTCTAGCCACTAGGCAAAATGACCTATGGGCTTCGCAAATAGCAAGTGCTAAAGAAAGAAAATCACTGCTATTACTAGGAGGAGGAGAAGTTCAGCTTCTTTCTCTCACTAAAGGAGAGAGAAAGTGGGAAGGAGCAGCAGAAGTTGCCTGGGAATTGGCCTCGGTGGGAATCCCTGTGGTGGGCCTGTGGCCTGCTAACCCCACCCCAGTGGCAGCCTCATTCTGTGACAGGGCAGAAATAATGCCGTAATACACGAGAGCAGCTCGCTGAGCCCTCCAAACGTAAGCAAAACCCCATTAGAAATGCACCGATAAAGTGAGGCTTACTCTTTGTCTAAAATTTCTCAGATGAAATTTAACAAATTTAAAAACAAAGGACATAGGGCTCAGATGGAGACCTGGAAGAGAGTCTGAGCTTCCAGAGCTGATTCCCCTTTTGACAGATGAGGTAATTGTGGCCCAGAGACATAAAGTGACCGGCCCAAGGTCACACAAGGACAAGTGGTGGAGATGGGATTAGAACTGGAATAGTCAAAGTCTGCCGTTCATCATGCCGTTAGAGAAGCAGCGTGGCTCAGTGGAAAGAGCACGGGCTTTGGAGTCAGAGATCATGGGTTCAAATCCCGGCTCGGCCACTTGTCAGCTGTGTGACTTTGGGCAAGTCACTTAATTTATCGGTGCTTCAGTTACCTCATCTGTAAAATGGGGATTAAGACTGTGAGCCCCACGTGGGACAATCTGATTCCCCTGTGTCAACCCCAGCGCTTAGAACAGTGCTCGGCACATAGTAAGCGCTTAGCAAATACCAACATTATTATTATTATCTCAAAAGGTGAGTGCATTTTGCAAATGGTGTCAAAAAAAACAAACCCCAAACACACCTAGAGTACATTTCTAGACTGTGAGCCTGTTGTTGGGTAGGAATTGTCTCTATCTGTTGCCAAATTGTACTTCCCAAGCGCTTAGTACAGTGCTCTGCACAAAGTAAACACTCATTAAATATGATTGAATGAATGAATTATTCCACTGCTTTTTTTTAGGATATTCATTAAGTGCTTAATGTGTGTCAAAACTATTCTAAACCCTGGGGTAGGTACAAATTAATTAGGTCAGACACAGTCCCTGTCCCACATGGAGTTGACAGTCTAAGTATGAGGAAGAACAAGTCCCCATTTTACAGTTGAGGATACTGAGGCATAGAGAAGTTAAGTGACTTGCCCAAGGTCACACAGCAAGGGATTGGCAGAGCTGGGATTAGAACTCAGGTACTCTAACTCCCAGGCCCACATTTTTTTTCTACCAGATCATGCTGCTGCTGTTTCGTCTAAAGCAGTTACGTATTATGTATTAATTTGTCCAAATGGTCAGTTATGATTATTTAGCTACTTACCTTCATGAAAGCAGCCTACACCATCATAATCCACACTTCTTAATGACTGCCAAATTGCCTTTTTACCATTAACAGGTTTCAAGGTGGTTACAAGGATGTTTATTGTTCTATGTGCCCCTTACAAACAACTGAAGGCATATTGGGAGTCAGATGTCATGGGTTTGAATCCCAACTCTGCCACTTGTCAGTTATGTGACTGTGGGCAAGTCACTTAACTTCTCTGTGCCTCAGTTACCTCATCTGTAAAATGGGGATTAAGACTGTGAGCCTCACGTGGGACAACCTGATGACCCTGTATCTACCCCAGCGCTTAGAACAGTGCTCTGCACATAGTAAGGGCTTAATAAATACCATCATATTATTATTATATTTTATTAGACTAATGATAACTATAACTTGATAGGACTAACTTTTCTCTTCCCTTCTTGAGCTTCTGTTGTACCTCCCAAGAGTTTAGAACAGTGTATTGCATTCAGTAAATGCTCAATAAATACCATTACTTCTACAGTCACTAGTCTCTTCATTACTCTTTCTTAATAATAATAATTATTATTATGGTATTTGTTAAGTGCTTACTATGTGCCATGCACATACTAGGTTCTGGGGTGAATACAAGAAAATTGGGTTGGACACAGTCCCTGTCCTACTTGGGGCTCACAGTCTCAATCCCCATTTTATAGATAACTGAGGCCCAGAGAAGTGAAGTGACTTGCCTAAGGTCACCCAGCAGACAACTGAAGGAGCCAAGATTAGAACCCATGACCTTCTGACTCCCAGACCCATGCTCTATCCACCACACCATACTGCCTCTTGCCACTCTCTCTCTCCTCCTCCTTTTTCCGGCTTCTTGGTATGGGATGAGTAAATTGTCATCAAGCACTGGGCAGGTGGACAAATTCACTCCAACCCTCAGTGCCCTCCACAACTTCACATAGGAGAGGAGGTTGTCAACCATCTATAAATGGACACAACCTTGCCTACCGCCACTTATGCCAAAAGCGTTCGACCAGCTGCGATCGGTGCAGCTGCCTCCCAAAATTCTGGAGCGGTGTCATCCTGCTACCCACCGCCATTACATTTATGGATACCAGTGTATTCTTGTGGGATTTCCAGACACAATCAATCAGACATTATTTCTATGAACGGGCCAACCAAATTTCATCCAGTTGGCAACCTCGATTGTGTCTCTCCACTGAGAAATGGCACAGCAAAATTTCAGACTCACCCAGCAGATACGTTAAGGTCATCTCCCGATACCCCATGTGAGCGGCGACTGTTTCACGTGGCCTCCTTTGGAAGCTGCTGCTTTTTAGGGGGAGCGTCAGTCAGATTGAATTTGGCCAAGAAGGGATCCCTCATTTGGTCAGACCTGACCGAGGAAGAGAAAATGGGAGTGATTTGGAAAGAGTTTGCTCATCAATCAGTCAATTGTACTTAGTGAGCATTTATTTTGAAATGGCACTGTTCTAAGTGCCGGAGTAGATACAAGCTAATCAGGTTGGACTCAGTCCCTGTCTCACAGTTTTAATCCCCATTTTACAGATGAGGTAACTGAGGCACAGGGAAGTGAAGTGACTGGCCCGAAGTCACACAGCAGACACCTGGAAGACCCGGGATTAGAACCTACGTCCTTCAGAGTCCCAGGTTCATGCTTTGCAGAGCCCTGTATTAAGTACTTGGAAGAGTACAGTATGAGAGTTGGTGGACATGATCTCTGCCCACTAGCTCAAAACCTTCCTAGTTGCTGGATGAAGAATCAGTGCAAATGCAAATTCACTTGTAGGAGAGCCAATCTCTCTTGCTAGAGTGCTTCACACAGTGCTGCACAGAAAAAGGGCTCAAAAATACAATTCACTGATTAATTAGGAAAGAGCAAATGAATGTCATTGCCAACTTTATATTTTGCATCTGCTCTTTATTCACTGAGCAAAATAAAATCTTTAGTCTGTGGCAGAAATAGCTCTCTGCACAATTTCTGAAAGCTAGCCCTCACCCAGAGAGCATGGGGATTGTTTTTTTTAAAGTTGTTGAACTGATTCTCCCATGGGTTATGCAAAACCCAGACTGCAAGTTAGAACCTTTTGCAAGTTGCATGAATTCTGCTAAATTGACAGGGTTACTGACGATTTTCTGAATGGGATTACAGAGGATTGGAAAATGGCTAGCGGCCCATTGACTCCATCTATTAATGGTATTTACTGAGCGCTCACTTTGTGCAGATCTTTGTCATAATTGCTTGAGAGAATAAAGTAGAGTTGGAAGTAGCAATCCCTGCCCACAAAGAGCTCTCAATCTACAGGTGTGTAAGGAGTGTAAAACAGGTGAAACATCAGGGAACAGTTGATTGATTAAAAAATATATGTGGGTTGGCGAACTTTTGGCCTAGTAGGTAGGGTGTGGGCCTGGGAGTCAGAAAGACCTGGATTCTAAACCCAGTTCTTCCACTTGGCTTGGGCAAGTCGCTTAACTTCTCTGGGCCTCAGTTACATCATCTATAAAATGGGGATTAAGACTGGGTATGAGCCTCATGTGGGACATGGACTGTATCCTATCTGATTAGATGGTATGTACCCAGTACTTAGTACAGCACTTTTAACTGAACATAGTAAGTGCTTAATAAATACCATGAAAAACCCTATTATACCACTGGATTAGAAGAAATTTACCCCCACACATCGATGGTCCGATCCTTTGTCCTTTTGTACATGGTTGTCTGGTTTGTGTTTCAGAAGCTATAGGGAAATGCCTTAGGGTCCTTATTCGAATCACTCGGCCAAACTCATCTGATCACTGAAAGCTTTTAAAGACGCTCTCCCATGAACCACCCTATCCCACACAGCCCCCCCGCAGCAGGACCCTCCATATATTATTGCTGTTTTCCAGAGTAAATACAAATTCTTAGTATTGTAAACTGCCATAATGTTCTTTCCTATGTGTAAGCATGTATTTTTTGACTTTTTATAGGCTTTTAAGTCATTAGTGCATTAGTATAGCTCAATTTCTCATGAGTCAGAGATATAAAAAGGCCAATTACTGTGTAGAGCTTTAACTTGGCATCCTAGGGAGTCATGGATTTTCCGGGCAATATTATGTTCTTGCCAGGACATGTGCAGTGTCATGTTCAAATGTCCAAAGAGATGTGTTACATCAGAGACAGCATGTCCCAGGTAGATGATGTGGATCGTCTGTCTGATTTTTTCACTTCGAAGTTGAAAATAATAAAATATGACCCCTCTCCTGCTCTGCCCAGATTGGACCTACAAGATGGGCTATGCAGTTGGAGCCAGCAGCCAGCCACGTGGGTAGAAGAGAGAATTATTGGAACCTCCTTGAGGAAAGAGATCGTGTCTACTCTATTGCTTTCTTCCAAGAGCTTGCAAGTCAGTGTTAAGTGCTCAACATCAACTAATAACTGGTTGATCACAAGACTAAAACCGGGTTTGAAAGGCTGTGCTCCTCCTCTCAGTGATCACAGTCGTCCAAAGAGGCCAGGGAGCTGTAGAGGGATTGATGTTCACAGGCAAGTGGAAGCCCTCTCTGGATTTTTGTGTTGTCATTTTATGCTTCCGGCAATGAAGACCTTGAAGACCTTGATCAGTGGTATTTAGTGAAGGCTTACTGTGTGCAGAGCACTGTAGCAAGTACTTAAAAATTTCTCCTAGCACTGACAGAAGCAAAAATGCTTTTGTTTGTGGAAAATAGCCCTTTCCTGTCTCTCTCTTCCCAAGCCACAACTTATTCCTGAGAAGATATGATCCTTCATTTCTTTCTAGACTGTGAGCCTGTTGTTGGATAGGGATTGTCTCTATCTGTTACCAAATTGTACTTTCCAAGCATTTCAAACAGTGTTCTGCACACAGTAAGTGTTTAATAAAAACAATTCAATGAATGAATGAATGACGACAGAACACTCAGCAAGCTAAATGTAAGCATGATGAGGGCAGGGATTGTGCCAATTGTGCTCTCCCAATTGTTTAGTACAGTGCTCTGCACATAGAAAATCCTTGATAAATGCTGTTGATTGGCTGATAGCAGAAACTCTGGTAGGGAAAAGAGCCAAAATTTTCTTCTTTTGGGGGAAAGAGGCTAAATCTGGAAAGTATTGTCAGTCATTGACAGATATGAAGAAATGAAATTTTACTTTTCCATTTCCTGGGTTTTTTTAAATCTGTGTGTGTGTGTGTATTTGTATATGCCCTTGTTGTTAAATACATTTTACCAAACTTTAGTTAGTAAGCTTTTCCCCATTTCTTTGCAGCCCACTCTGGATCTGTAGGCTTTATTTAGTCCAGGGGGAGGACTGGAGAGTAGAACTGGCATATTGGAAGACTTTCCAGATGGCCCATTTTGTGTTGATGTCGGTAGACACGGTTCGGTCTGGGGGTGGACAGACTCACCAAAGTACTGCCGTGGGTACAGGAGTTATGTAATATCTAGTGATTCCCAGTAGCAGCTGAGACAAGAGGGAGTCTGAATGGTTGTCACATGACAAAGAACTGGCAACTTAAATCGACCACGCACGTACGCCAAAGCCCGTGTTGCTGGGGAAAAAGGAAGAAACATATTCATGCCATGACTGTTTTCTCACTGATCATCATCAGTGACATTCCACATCCCCTTTGGTGTCCACAGAGCACCTACACGGGAATGTAATATTTGCTTCCTGAAACATGCCAGCAAACATTCCCAACTATATTTTCCTGGGCACAGTTTGTAACAGACTGCCTTCTCCTTAACAACGTTCACTCACACAGAAGCAATCTCACCATCAGTAGAATCCGATTTAAGCAATCTGTAGTATTTATTGAGCACCTACTCTGTTCAGAGCATGAAACTAAGCATCTGGGAGTGTATGATCGAGTTAATGGATAAGATCTCTGCTTTCAGGAAGTTTTTAATCTAGCGAGGAGCTAAAAGATTAAACATGAAGGACAAACACACACACGTTGTACTAATGAATAGACATTCACATTTGACTCATAAAGCTACAGTGAGGCTCTTGAGTGGTCAGCTCATGCTCTTCCTCCATTTTTGCATCCCTGGCTTATAAAAGGAGAGGAAGAGAAACTCTCACTTATCAAGACTGGAATCCTCCATTCCTCAGTCTTACCCAGAGACACTGATCAATTAAGCAATAAATACTAAATGCTTGTACTAAGCACTTGGGAAAGTACAACCGAGTAGGTCCACGTGTTCCCTGCCCACTTAAGCTTACAGTCTAGAGGGAACTTGCCATATAGAGGAGCTTGCGGTTTTGATGCAGGTTGGGTGCCTCTAAAGCCATCATCTCACAGGTAGAGAAATTTGGGGTGGAACTAAGTGTTCGTCTATCCAAATAGTCTCCATCAGAAGCAACGAAAGATGCTCGGAATAAAAAAATGATCGGTGCCCTCTAGCCTAGCTACCCTGCTAGTTGTCTAGATAAACTAAATCCTGGCTTTGGTCCATCATATTATTGTCACTCATCTCACACACAAGCAGGCCACCTGAAGAGAGTTTGGCACCGTCTACAGTAAAAATGCCGGCTGAGTCTCGTTTGTTTGCTCTAATGTTCCAGCCGGCTCACTCCCTGCGGTGGTATCCTGTGTAGAGTCCTGGCCCAGAACGTGGGCAATAATCAAAGAGGCAGGCTTGGTGTTGCTTATTCCTCATTCTCACAGAAAATAAATGCACTAGCCAAGTAGGAGTCCCCAGAAGAATTGTGCATTCCAGCTGTCACCGGATCATAAGGAAATAGCCATCCTCTGGCTGGCTCCTTCCTGCGAGGCTTTCACAGTTTGATTCACTATGCAATAATGGAACTGGGCTGGCCATTAGGAGGGATCCACTCAGGCAGCGTGACTTTCGCTAGGAAAACTGGGCCCTTCTCCTAAGTAGTCTTGCCTGTCTCTGTCTTCTTCTGTGCAGTCAAACTCTGGTGCTCTTCTGGTTCTGCTTTTGCTGAAGTAGTTATCAGTCTAGCATTCACAGCAAGTCACGATTTCCCTGTTTGTTTTTGGTGGCCGGGGAGCCAGCGCTTGCAATCCCTCCTGTACTGAGGAAAAAGAGGAGCTGAAATATGGAATAGAGATAGTGGAAACGCTGCTGTGGAAGTTAAGCTGTTAGGAAATAAATGTGTAACTCTCTGAAGACAAAACTCCCCATCTAAAGGATTGTGCCTCCCTCAGCGTTGACATCACTGGCTCACTGTGAAAGTGATGGAATGGTAGTTAATCAGAGGGCCTGGGGCAGGGGCAGAATAGCTAAGCATTGAGAATCGTGTATAAAATGAACTTGCCTCTAGATCAATAGAAGATGGCAAGAGTAATAAAATGTTGTCCTCTTAATTGCCGTTGGCAGGTCAACCTAGGAAGTGGAATGTGGCAGACCACAGTGTTCTTACTCTTGGGGCAGAATCAGGTAAATAGATCATGGAATGGACAGCAGAAACAGGGGACATGAAATATGCCTGGGTGGTGGGGAGGAGATAAGAAAGGTTGGTGAGAGGTGGCGTTAACTTAGTGGATGGAGCACGAGTTGGGGAGTCAGAGGACCTGGGTTCTAATCCCGGCTCCACCACTTGTCTGCTTTGTGACTTTCGGCAAGTCACTTCACTTCTCTGGGCCTCAGCTGTCTCATTTGTAAAATGGGAATTAAGACTGAGACCCATGTGAGACAGGGACTGTGTCCATCCTAATTCGCTTGTATTCACACCAGTGCTTAGTACAGTTTCTCATACATAATAATGATGTTTGTTAAGCGATTACTATTATTATTATGGTATTTGTAAGGTGCTTATTAATATTATTGCTACAAAGACAACAGAATATAGGAAGCATGAGAAGATTTTCAAAGAGTTGATATGCTTGCTTACTGATTCCACGAATCAACTCGGGTGGTCTTCTCTAGTGGGAGTTAGCTTTCATTATCCTTACAGCCTGATACTGGGGTATTTTCTTCACACTAGTGTGTGGAAGAAGGCAGACAAAGAAAAAGCTATTTTTGCCTCTGAAATTCTTCATTGGTAGGCAAGCACACATAGGTCTAGGGCATAAGGCCAAAAATGGAAAAAGAACACACACAGAAGGGAGAATATATCTTTATTCTAGTCAGTGGCACCAACTCATATGGTCTCTTGTTTCTTGCTGTAACAAATGAAACTGGGCAAATGCTCCTGCTGAGTTTCCATCACCCTAACCCAATTTGGAGATCTTCTCTAGGTTCCATCTAGTAGAATCTGATAGGTTATTAAGCTGGGTCTATTCATATTCTGCCTGAAAATTTCAACAGGTACAAAGGGCGTGCTGAATGGCATTTAGACAAATGGATACCTCATACTATCAAAAGAGCTTCTTTGCAAACTATCCCCTTCCTAGTGTAATGAGGCCACCTTGCACTTAGCACTCTTAGAGAAGACTTGATATGTAACACTTTGAGTCATACTTAGCTGTCTTAAGGACAAAGTGACCGCGTAATAAAAGAGAAACAGTCAAGCATCATAGGCAGGTAACTCCAGGAAGAAAATGTGGCTCCTCTGTCTTGGGGCCTATTTCACCCAATTGGCCAAGTAGGGCTTGGTCTCCATCTTTTTAAAAAGTGACAAAACAAGACAAGAGTGGTAAGGCCATGTGGTGGGAGACAGATTAGGCTGCGTTGGTCTGAACTTTTGAACCGGCTAATCTATTTTCAACCATGATATGTTCAATTTGAAATTTGAGATTTATTACCCATATGTGGTTGTGCATTTTTAATTGATTTGCTAATTCAGTTGATTTGCTATACCGCAACTGAGCAGGACATTTGTGGCTTGCAGTTGGTTTTTAGAAGCCTCAGAAAATCAGGAAGGACAATTAAGGTCATTGTTAATAGAGGCAATCATTAACAAAGCTAAAGCATCTGGTATTTAGAGTTTTCTTCCAAATGGTACACTCTTGAAATCATTTTATGTTCTTAATGAAGAATTGGATTAAAATGAAAAAGAATGTCAACCAATAGAAGATGGTGTGAGAAGCAGTTTGTCCTAGTGGCCTGGGAGTCAGAGGACGTGGGTTCTAGTCCCAGCTCCACCATGTGTCTGCTTCGTGACCGTGGGTAAGTCACTGTGCCTCATTTTCCACATCTGCAAAATGGGGGATTAAATCCTACCCTTCCTACTTAATCTGTGAGCTCTAAGTAGGACAAGGACTGTCACCAACCTGATTATCTTGCATCTATCCCAGCATTTAGAACAGTGACTGGCACATATTAAGTACTTACAAAGTACCACACTTGTAAATATAAAATATATTCCTAAACTAATGGAAAGAACGATCGTCTTAGAAATGGCAGATAACCTGGGTTCTAATCCTAGGTCTGTCTTTGGATGGATGATTCTGCCCAAGGTAAAGCTAACTTTTTACAATCAATTATTCTTTTGACTATTTCATCCTGATATATTTATCCTGATTCTGCTATATCTTTGTCCTCGCACCTGCTTCCACTATCTTCAAATGATTTTTGTCTGGCTCTCGCATTAGACTCTATGGTCTTTGAGGGCTGTGAGACAGTGTCTATGTTTTAACAGGAACCCTAAGTCCCTAGTCCCCAGTAGTAGCGCCCTGTGGGCCCTCCGTAAGTACTTACCGATTGACTAACACATCATAAATGTGCTCTTAGAGCAACTGGAGATAAGTTGATGGTGGTAGATGAGGAGGCAGTGTACATTCAAAGAAGAGAATTGACAGTGTCCCCTGCTGATTCACCTCCTATGTCTCTGGCCATTCTTTCTCAGTCTTTTTCACGGGCTCCTCCTCTATCTTCCACCCCCTAACTGTGGGAGTCCCATGGGGCTCAGTTCTGGGTCCTCTTCTATTCTCCATTTACCTTAGGGTGATCCAGTTTCTCCCTTCTTCAGTCCATACTTCAGAATACTGCCCGGATCAATTTTAAAGAAGTTGTTCTGTGCATGTCTCCCTTCTCCCCAAGGACCTCTGACTACCTATCTATCTCTTCATCAAGCAGAGAATCCTCATCTTCAAATTCAAAGCATCAGCCCTCTCCCCTTTAATTTCCCTGTTCTTCCTCCAGTACATCCCAGTCCTCACACTTTTACTCCATTACCAACTACTCACTATTCCTTCATTCTTGCCTCGTTTTTCATCACCTTCCTCCTACCTGGAACTCCTTCCTCCTACATATCTGACAGACTTGTTGTTGTTTTTGTCTTACGCTGTGGAGTCGTGGAGTCGTGTCCGACCCATGGCGACACCAAGGACACATCTCTCCCAGAACACACCACCTCCATCTGGTTGTGTGTCCATAGTTTTCCTGGTAAAAATATGGAAGTGGTTTACTGTTGCCTCCTTCTGCGCAGCAAACCTGAGTCTCTACCCTGGACTCTCCCATGCCGCTACTGCCCAGCCCAGGTAAACTTTGACTTGTAGAAGATTGTCTTCCACTCACTAGCCACTGGCCAAGCTAGGAATGGAATGGACAGGTCTCTGCTTGACTCTCCCTCCCATAGTCGAGACTGGTAGAGGACAGGACTGGAAACTCTCCAGGTGCGACCTCGAGAGGTGATCTGACAGACTAGCACTCTTCATTTCCTCGATGTCCTTTTTTTCCCCTACGGTGTTTGTTAAACACTTACAGTGTGCCAGGCATTGTAATAAGCCCTGGGTAGATACAAGGGAATCAGGTTAGACATAGCCCTGTCCCCCAAAGGGCTCACGGTCTTAATCCTCATTTTACAGATGGGGTAACTGAGGCACAAGGAAGGGAGGCATGTTGCCCAAGGTCATACAACGGAGAAGTGGCAGAGCTGGAATTAGAACCCAGGGCCTTCTGACTCCCGGGTCTGTGCTTGAACCACGAAGCTAATCTCCCCGCTCCCTATTTTCCCTTCCCTACTTGCTCACCCATCTAATGATGATAATAATAATAATGACGACATTTGTTAAGCGGTTACTATGTGCAAAGCACTGTTCTAAGTGCTGGGGAGGATACAGGGTGATCAGGTTGTCCCACGTGAGGCTCACAGTCTTCATCCCCATTTTACAGTTGAGGTAACTAAGACACAGAGAAGTAAAGTGACTTGCCCAAAGTCACACAGCTGACAAGTGGTGAAGTAGGGATTTGAACCCATGACTTCTGGCTCCCCAGCCCATGCTCTTTCCACTGAGCCACGCTGCTTCTACTTAGTCCCTGCAGTGTCAACACTAATGTCCTGCCCCCACGCTCACAGTCTTTATGAAAACATCCCTTATATTGATTGCTTCCCTTACCTGTCATTTATTTTAATATCTGTCTTCCTGATGAAAGTAGGGATCATATCTGCCAGTTGAATGTATTTCACTCTCCCCAACTTTTAGTACAATGTTCTGCACACAGCAAGCACTCAGCAAATACCACCGATTGACTGAGAGCTGCCTGAAGTTATTCTCAAAGTCTCATAGTCAAATTCGGCAACAAGTGCTTAGAATCAGAACTTTTTTAAAACTTAGAATAATAGCCCTATAATATTATGTCAAACTGCAAAGGAAATAAAAGCCTCTAAACTGGGAAATCTTTTTTTTTCAGAATTATATCCAGGTTTCTGAAATATATGTAGATGAAAAATTATAGATTTTAGCCCAGCAAACCAATGTTATCCAGAGATGGGACTGACCCATGTGAATAACTCAGCTTTGTACACTTACTTTTGATTGCTGATTGATCACCAAAGGAGCCATTAGAGGTCAAAGTGAGGTGAAGTGAAAGTGATCTCATTCAGACAAATAAAAATTGAACTTCCTCCAGATTAGAGATGGGAGTGGGGAGGAAGAAGATGAGGAGAATCAGTTGTGCATGAAAATCAAGTCAGAAGCAATCCAGTACTAATGAAGACCCTCCTACTCCATGACACCCTATATTGATGCATTTTGCTAAATAATGCACAATGTGCTTTGAACCACTACTTTTTAAAGGGAAGATGTTTTTAAATGAAATGTAATTGTCTTTTAGGGGCAGGTTGAAAGAAACTGGAAAAAACCCATCTGTAACAATAAAAGGAGGCTTCATGTGCTTCCATGTTGCTTTCTCTTTTCCCTCGACCCCTTTACAAAGTCATAACCTGCATAATCGTTTTATTCTATGAGTTCTCTTTGCAGGAAGAATATTGAAAATGCCTTTGTTCAAGTCAATAATCCTTGTGATAAGAGAAAGGGAAGCTTTATTATAATGGAAGATACCTATGGAAATCGTCTTGCCAAAATATTGTTCAAGAATAGCATATACAAGTGAAATATTGTGTTAATGTGAAATCTGACTTGATGGTTCCGTGGCCCTTCCAGCTGTTATGTAATAGCTATCTCCAAAGAGCAAAACATATTTTTTCTACAGATTGAAAGCTGTTTGAAATAGAACAGGGAGTAGACAAGACAAGAGCATTTCTTTGTTGAAAATGATGTTCAGGTGAAATGTTTTAAATAAAACAAACAAATGTTTTTAGAAGTACTAAAGCTGAAGAGTATATGGGGCAAGCTGGAGTAGAAGTTCATTTTAAATAGAGAAAAGCTGTGCCTCCTGTAGAAGATTCAGTTTCACAGCTGTATAGAAGTTGGACCTTCGTAGAGTTATGAAGACTTTCAATTTGGTGTGAAGCCGTATGCTCCACTGTCAATAAACTCTGTCAGTCTTCCAAAGGACATGGTTGACTATCCTGATTTGATTTTCTACTTCTCTGACTCTTCACGCTTCACTGAGTAGTAAACTGCCCAGAAAACAGGATATGTGAACAGCATTTAGGATCTGTGTCACCTGAGAAAATTGTTGGAAGCAAGAAGGGCAAAACAAGCATAATAAAGCATAGACAAAAAATATATAATTTTTTTCAATCTTCAATCGCATCATCATCCTAATAACAATATTTAAGTACTTACTATGTGTCAGGCACTGTATTAAGTGCTGGGGTGGATACAAGCAAATCAGGTTGGACAACAGTCCCTGTCCCTCTTGGGGCTCACAGTCGCAATCCCCATTTTACAGATGAGGTAACTGAGGCCCAGAGAAGTGAAGCGACTTGCCCAGGGTCACACAGCAGAGAAATGGTGGAACTGGGATTAGAACCCATGAACTTCTGACTCCCAGGCCCATGCTCTATCCATTGTGCCATCCGGCTTCATTAGATGGTGAGTTCATGGCTGACACACTGTACATTAAAACTCTTTCCAATAGGTCTGGATAAAGGCTAGCAAAGAGAACAGTAGAGGAGGAAAGAATCAAAACTACAAAACCCAGGATACAAATAGTAGAAGAGCTCACCTCTCTCCTATCCCCCGCTCCCCTCCAGCCTTTCCCTGGCCGGGTGGAGTTTTCCTCTGAGAGAACTTAGGAAAAAGTTTGTTAGTTGAGTGTACAACTCTGTTGCTGCCCTAGAACCCGGGGAGAAGAGTTCTGTAGGGTGAGGTATGACCAATAATTACTCTGAATATTTAATGGCTATTTTCAGTCTTAGTGCTAAAACAACGACATGGCCCTTACCTCAAGAAATTCCTGCTTCCAAGACTGTC
The DNA here is from genome assembly GCF_004115215.2 of Ornithorhynchus anatinus. Taxonomy (NCBI): domain Eukaryota; kingdom Metazoa; phylum Chordata; class Mammalia; order Monotremata; family Ornithorhynchidae; genus Ornithorhynchus; species Ornithorhynchus anatinus. The sequence continues at coordinate 14,048,378 of NC_041739.1, forward strand.
ACCCCTTAAAAAGAGAAGACCCTCAAGGATGTGAGGAGACAACTGTATCAGAGAAGTCAGCTTGGCCTCCAATAATCAGTATAAGGATTGTGCTCCTTAAAGCAGAAGTTTTGGAAGGCAGAGGCATATTTGAAAAACAGTGATGGGCATAGTGTAGGTTTGACCGAGGAAAGTCATCATCCGAATACAGTGTGGAGTGTATGGTCAGTTGCGTATGGGTCATGCCCTACCACATCACATTCACGAACAGGATTCACTGTCAGTTGCATCATTTTCTAATGCAAAGGACAACTATTCATATGCGTGTATGTATAAGGAAAGAAAAACTACATGGGGTTAATAGTAAAAGTTAAAATTGGGAGGCATTTCTAGATCAAGCTTAGTTCATGCATTATCTTATTTTAATATTCAAATAATTCTGGAAGTCAATCAGTGGTATTTATTGACCATAGCACTGTACTAAGCACTCGGGAGAGAGCACAGTAGAGATGGTAAACATGATCTCTGCTAACAAGGAGTTAACCATCTAGTGGGATTGTGAGAGAGTGATCTGATGATCTAATTATTCTGTACCTAGACCAGCATTTACCACAGTGCTTGGGACATAAACAACTGATGAATAATGTTAATTTGATTATTTGCATTATTATTGTTAACCAACCAGTCATATTTACTGAGCTCTCACTATGTGCAGATTACTGTGCTAAGTGCTTGGGTGAGTATAATACAAGAATTGGTAGACCCATTCCCTCCCCACAATGAGCTTACAGTCTAGAGGGGAAGACAGGAATTAAAACAAATAAATAAAATTATGAATATATACATAAGTGCTAAGAGTCTGAGAGGGTGAATTAAGGGTGCAAATCTTAATAATCATAATAATAAGCGATTATTATTAATAACTTTAATAGAAAAATTCACTTTTCACTTTGGGATCTCGTTGCTTCCAATAAACTCCTTTTCCCCAGTTCCTCAACATTACAACTAGGAAATCCTATTCAAAGAATTCCAAAGGAAAAACTACAAGAGAGAAATATATTAAAAAGCACTGGTGCTTAATGAGAAGCAGCGTGACTCAGTGGAAAGAGCCCGGGCTTGGGAGTCAGAGGTCATGGGTTTGAATCCCAGCTCCGCCACATCAACTGGGTGACATTGGGCAAGTCATTTCACTTCTCTGGGCCTCAGTGACCTCATCTGTAAAATGGGGATGAAGACAGTGAGCCCCACGATCACCTTGTATTCCCCCCAGTGTTTAGAATAGTGCTTTGCACATAGTAAGCGCTCAACAAATACCACCATTATTATTATAGTCTAGCCAAAGCAAGACACAATATTTGGAGAGAACTTTTGGATCAAATTATATGCCAGCAAAGTTTGGTCAAAGTTTATCCATGTATCTTTGAGCCATGGATGGAATTGAAACCAAATATTCCTTTAAATATCTGTGGAAGCACAATTCTTCAAACCTGAGCGAGAAGTCTTTCAGTGTAATTAGGAAGATTCCCTGAGGTGAACCGAAGATGCTTCTTCACCCTCTGAGCTGGCTTGGTAAGACTGCAATGGTAACAAAGGGCAAATGCATTTGGAAGAAAAAACAACAAGCTTTTCCCAGTGTGATGGGCAGTTTAGCTGAACTCTGTAATTTTTACTTTGCAAAGCCCAAAATACTATTTTCTCAAGCAAAAATGAACTTTTTTTGGAATTCCACTGAGGAAGGGTATCCTAGAACCTAAACAATTCTGTCTTCAGGAAAAATCCTGGAAAGAATACAGTGAACATCTTTCTGGCACAGTCCTGTTTTGTGTTTGTAATAATCCATCCAAGTGGACCGCTCTCTAGATTTTATAATCCCTGGTGTTTCATCAGCAAGGTACTCTGCAAATTCTTATCTGGTGTTTTATTAATCCCAATAATAGATGAGATCGTAACCTACTTTCCCATTTGTTAATTCTATCCAGTATTACCCTGTTTATTTTCCTGACACACTTTGTTCTTCTTCAAATTGAAACCCAGACATAAAAAATTCCAAAGAATAGATGCTTCTATTTTGTTTTTTAGTGTGAATGCCTTGCACATAGCATGGCCTGTGACCAGTTTATTCCATCAAAGCAAAGTAACTTTATTCTGTACATGACTTCCCATTCCAACTAGGTTCCAAAGGCGTTTCAGCACTAAATAACACAATTACAAAGCAAAGTAAAAAAAAAAAAAAAAACTGAAGGAAGGGGAAGGGAAAAGAGGGTGAAGAAGAAAGTGTAGTTTGATTTGGGTTGTGTATCAAATGGAGAATCTGTGAGATAAAGATGCAGGAAAGCAAAGAAATAGATCTTCTCGCTTGAGTGAAGAGACTGATTGGAGTGGCAGAGAAGAACGGCCAAGCAAGATGAACAGAGAGCTGGGTAGAGAAGATGAGAAAATCCATGGAGGTTGTTTTTTGTTTTTGTTTTTTGACAACAAGAAGGTTAGTTTAAACTAATGCTGAAATGAATGGGTTGACGAAGGAATTGCAGGAGTCTAAATGGACAGCTCCTGGGAAACGAGGATTAAACAGAAACTAAATCATAATGAGTTTGTGGATGATTGTTTGATCTCTGAATTCTTTCTCAGAGAGGGGAAAGAGAGAGTTATAAAATAACTGGTTCTGAGAAACTAAGGAGGGTAAGCTAAAGAGTCCTGTGAACTAATATAATGGCAATTTTTGTTTTGTTTTGCTGTCTCCCCCTTTTAGACTGTGAGCCCGTTGTTAGGCAGGAATTGTCTCTATCTGCTGCCCACTTGTTTATTCCAAATGCTTAGTGTAGTGCTCTGCACACGGTAAGCGCTCAATAAATATGATTGAATTGAAGAAATGAAGGAATTTGGAAAGGGGAGGAGTATTCTAGGTTGCACTAAGAGTGGAGTAAAACTTTCAGTCCTCAAACGGAGACCAGCTGGACCTTCACTCCTTCCTCCTGTGATGAGGAAACCAAGTACCACGCAGTGGCAGTCAAATGGAGCTGGGTTCTATCAAAAGAGCCTCTAGCCTAGGTTCTCTCCAACTCCCAGATCAGAATTTCCCAGGACCAGTAAGAAGTTGGTGATGCGAAAAAATCTCCCGATGATTCATATTTATAACCTCCGCTGGGAACCAGGATGGAGAATTGTTGTTCAAGTGTGAACTTATGAGGTTATCGTTCTAATTTGGAAACAAGCAGAGATAAGATCTTGGCCTTGGGGTATTTTGCATTCAAACAGAAGGCAAATAGATGGGTGCACTACAGAAATAAGAGTTTGAGAAGATTCAAGTCAAAAGGATGAGGCATGGACCCTGGGTGGGCTGGTATTTTTATCTTGAGGAAAACCACAGCTTCTGCTCGATTTCTAAAGAAAACAGGTTTGTCGTGTTCGAACGAGAAGCAAACAGCTATCTCCATTATCGTGTCCCTGCAGGAACTGGAGAAGAGGGCTCTCTCAGTGGGAAGTATTCTCCCGTTTAAGGAAAATCATCAAGATAAAGGTCAGAGTGCAGTGCTGTCCGCATTTAAGTCACGATAAAATGTGTAAAGGGAGGAAATCAACAGTCCACAGAGGAAAGGTGTAGATGATGGTGAATAAAGCCTGAAGCGGTCAGCCTGTCAGAGGACCCTAAGCAGAAGGAATGCATCATCCTCATCAATCAAGACACACGTTTAATACCATCAGTGAATGCTTTATAAGGGGATGTAAGAACAAGAAAAGTTCCAGACAGAAAAGAGGTGAAAGGTGGTGTATAAATCTTTAGAAGCAGGTTTGGTAGCTGGGTTCTTTTAATTACAGACAGATAGCCTACTGGGTCTAGAACAAAAGGATCGCTCAGCAAGGGTTAAAACAACTCCAGTTGTGTGAAGGAGGAAAGAACCAGGTACCTAGTGACACAACTCTAAATATCATCTTCCTTCCAATTTTCCTTTCCTAGTCGGGGGTATTTGACATTTGTTGACCAATTTTCCTTTCCTAGTTGGGGGTATTTGACATTTGTAGACTAGATTCTAGGTTTGTGGTTTTTTTCCCCTCCCCATTCCCAGATACCACGACTAAGGTTCAGTGCTGTAAGCCCGTCCAATTAGACTGTAAGCCCGTCAAACGGCAGGGACTGTCTCTATCTGTTGCCGACTTGTTCATTCCAAGCGCTTAGTACAGTGCTCTGCACATAGTAAGCGCTCAATAAATACTATTGAATGAATGCTGCAGGGAGTCCTATAAACTACTTAACTGAATTTGGGGAAAGATTCCAATGACCAGAATGAAATAATAAATCCAGTGCTTTCTTGTGCATGGGACTGTGAGTGCTGGGCAAGATAGATAAAAGAACGTTCTGCAGGTGATAGGAGATTTCTTTTCCCTGTTAATGACGGGTAGCTGACAATGGCCACCTGAAGAGCAAGGGGCCGAAAAAGCTATCCTACTGTATTTTAATGTTATAAGTATTCAAGTGATGCTCTATTAAGGACACCTTGGGTGTATTCTTTCCATTGATAGTAACTCCACTCTGGGGTCGTGAGGCTAGAGAGAAGGACCCTGGCTATGGCAGTCATCATAACTGTGGCAGATGCTCCTGATTCCTTCTTTCTGAGATCCTCACCGGTGGCGGGCAATAATTGTGTGTCGGGTCACTGTAAAAGGGATGGAGGGATTTGGTGCGAGGGAACCTGACAGGGTAGGTAGGGGGTCTTTAGCTAAGACCCTGAGGCCACTGTGACATATTGCCAAAAATGGTTGAACAGCCCTGGATAGAGCACTTAAATTGATGGGTAATCTTCAACCTCATTTTAGCCATTATTTTCAATCTCCTACCCTATCAAACCTTTTACCCGAGCTGTTAACAATAAGTAAAATGGCCCAATTTGAGTTTCATCTCCCTTCCCTGCACCTGCCCATTTCCTAGCGGAAATATTAACAAGAGATGGAATGGACAGAGGGTGGCAGAGAGAGAGGGGGAGAAGCAAAAGGCTTGGCTAATTCACATCCTAGATAATCGGCTCCCAAGTCAGTATAGGAAGAAGTCAGAACACATTACAAACAATCATTTCCGGAGGCTTCGTCATTTCCCAGTGAGGTAGGTGGGAAATAGGCAGAATTCTTTTCCTTACTTTGTAGCTGGTGAAATTCTTGCCTTGCATAAGATCCGGCAAATTAGTAGGAAACAGCAAAGCTTTGGGTTCCTAGGGGAAACTAAGGGACGTGGCTCAGTGGAAAGAGCAAGGACTTAGGAGTCAGAGCTCACGGGTTCTAATTCCAGCTCTGCCACGTCAGCTATGTGACTTTGGGTAAGTCACTTAACTTCTTGGTGCCTCAGTTACCTCTTCTGTAAAATGGGGATTAAAACTATGAGCCCCACATGGGACAACCTGATTCCCTTGTATCCACTCCAGAGCTTAGAACAGTGCTCGGCACACAGTAAGCGCTTAACAAATACCAGCATTATTATTAGGTTCCACTGGCCCAGAGAAACTCATTCATTCTACTTCAGTCTAGGCCTCAATTAGGTAAGTGTATTCTTTTGTTAAAAATAGATTCAATCAATAGTACGTACTGAGCGTCTAATGTAACAAGGAACCGACACAAGTGTTGGGGTGAGTGCATTGGAATTAACAATAGTAGTGGGCCTAACGCCTGCCTTTTCTGAAGATATTAACAATCTCCTCTAGGTTGTAAACTCCTTGTGGACAGGGAACATGTCTAGCAAATCTGTTACGGCCCACTGTCCCACTTAGCACAGCGCTCGGCTCACAGTAAGCGTTCAAGAAATACCAATGGTTTATTTATTCTCCTCTCCCCTACTATTCTGGCTCTTGGCAGAAACCGACTGGCATAAAAGGCCCAGGCTATTATTAGAGGTGGAGCTGGGGTCCAAGGGCAGAAGGAGAAATAGGAAATAGGGTGGGGAGAAGCTACATTTCTCAGAAACCAAAGCGTAGACTTCCCAGAGACACCTGGGGATAATGAGTCTTGCGGGGCGGGGGGGAGTCTTTCTGGACCTTTCTGGAAACCCCCATGACTTTATTGTTTTGTTTGTTTTGATATTTGTTAAGCGTTTACTGTGTGCCGGGCACCATCCTAAAGGCTGGGCTAGATACAAGGTAATCAGGCTGACGGTGTTAATCCTCATTTTACAGATGAGGTGACGGAGTCACAGGGAAGTTAAGTGACTTGTCCAAGGTCACACAGCAGACAAGAGGTGGAGCCAGGACTAGAACCTAGCTCCTTCTAACTCCCAGGCCGACACTCTATCCATTAGGCCACCTGGCTTCTATGGAAGAGAAGCAGTTCTATGGAACTGGTGGGTGACATTTTGCTCTCTCTGGCTGCTGACAGTTGATGATGATATATGTTAAGTGCTTACTCTGTGCCAAGCACTGTTCTAAGTGCTGGGGTAGATACAAGGTAATCAGGTTGTATCACGAGGGACTCACACTCTTCATCCCCATTTTACAGATGAGGTCACTGAGGCACAGAGAAGTGAAGTGACTTGCCGAAAGTCACACAGCTGACCAGCAGCGGGCCCGGGATTAGAACCCACGACCTCTGACTCCCAAACCCATGGTCCTTCCACTAAGCCATTGCCTTCTGGGGTGATAAAATCCTGCTAGAACCTGGGTATGAGTTTCATTTCCCCAAGATGCTGTCTCTGCATAAAATATTTCTGATGTTTGTTAAGCTCTTATCATGTCGGACAGTGTGCTAAGCCTTGAGGTAGCTACAATTCACTCAGAACAGACACAGACCCTGTCCCACATAGGGCTCGGCGTCTGAGGAGGAGGGAGAACAGGTAGTGAATTCCCCGTTTACAGATGAGGAAAGTGAGGTGAGGAGAAGTTAAGCGGTGTGACCTTAAGTCACGCAGCAGGCAAATGACAGAAACAGGATTGTGGCCCATAGCTCATGATTCCCAGTCCATGCTCTTTCCACTATGCTACAGTGCTACTCAAAGTGTTATTGTATAATTACCAACTAGTCTGCACATTAGTAGGAAGGCTATGTGGTATCTGTGTGGTGATTTGGGTTGAATTAGCTCTCTTGCTAAAAATATCTTTTCACTGTGACGCAACCTACCGTGTGGAAGCCCACACCTTCTCAAGCCCCTCTCTCTTTTTTTTAAATGGTATTTGTTAAGCACTTATTATGTTCCTATACTAAGAGCTGGGGCAGATGCAAGCTAATCAGGTTGGACACAGTCCATGTCCTACAAAATCTTAATCCTCATTTTGCAGATGAGGTAACTGAGGCACAGTGAAGTGCATTGCCCAAGTTCCCACAACAGACAACTGGAGGTGTCAGAATTAGAACCCAGGTCTTCCAACTCCCAGTCCCAGGCACTTTCCACTGGGCCCCACTGCTTCTCAGTATTTCAGGAATAAGGACAGACCAGCTCTCACTAAATGCCAAGTGGTTGGATCACTGGAGTCTTGCGGCTAGGGACGTAGACTGGAAGTTGTTGAAGGGGTCAGACACCACCAGCACCCCATTCTTTTTCCCAGCATCAACAATGGTGAGTCGATGGTGTCTTTCCACTGAACCATTTTGCTTTATCACCTCTCTGAAAAACCCGGAGAAGGCATTGGCAAGTCCACCTCACAGACAGCACAGAGGTCAGGAGAATTGCCTTAGCGTCATCGATCAGGGACAGACTAAGGACTAGTACCTGACCGCTTACTGGATTGTGAGTTCAGAGCGCTGTCTACTGACCCCTCTGAACACACAGTAAACTGTCACACTGTCTGCACACAGTAAAAGCTTAATAAATACCATAGATTTTTTTTTCGATCGACTACCATTACCCCTTTAGACTCCTCGGGGGGAGGAAATGCACCTGCCAACTCTGTCGTACTCTCCCAAATGTTCGGACAGCGCTCTGCATGTGGAAAGCGCTCAATGAATACCACTGATCGATTGATTAGATCAGTGGTTCTCAAAGTCTGCAGAGGAACTCCAGTCGTCTGTTGCTACATCGCCACTGTTGCTTCGCCCAGAAGTGGGGAGGGGGTGTACCCCTTAATTCCCCGCCACCCACCCCAATTCCTATAATCAGACAGTGGCGTGTATTGAGCAGAGCACGGTACTAATTCGCTAAGCAAGCTCTCCCCGCAGACTGTATCTGATGTTGCCGTGAACCCCACTGGGAAAGCGACAGGGAGAATGGGCTCAGTGCCATGACTCTGAGGCAGGAATGCACTTTGAAATCTTGAACTTTGATGCGACCATGTTGAGTGTCTTGTTTTAAAGAGTTTACTTCACGTGATATCTAACTGTTCTGGAACAGAAGGTCAAATCAACAACCCAAATCCTTGAAACACAACTAGGAGCAAAAACTCTAAGCTTTCTGGGCTATTCAAAAGAGCCCTCTAATTACAGTAATATGAATGATCATTCAAGGCGCAGACCTTTTCCTTAACTATTTATCGGGAAGGTGAGCTGGAGATTTTCCGAATTTTTGTTAATTAGGCATCGAAGAGGAAAATAATTTTCTCCGGTCATTAAGTCGAGAGGAAAAACCTTTATTATAATACAAGTAATTTTTCATTCACTTGACCATTCAATTCAGCAGGGACAAGTGCAAAATAGTAACATGAAAGCACAAAAAGAAAACATAAACACAGAATGAGAAAAGACTGATTAGATACAAGCGTGGTGGAAAAAGACCTAGAATTTACAGTCAGCCACAAGCTAATAGGAGTCAGGAAAATAGTACTGTTTTTACTGGGATGCCTAAATTGAAGCACAACACACAGGAGTCAGGAAGCAACTCTTCCCCTCTCAGCCTCGGCTAGATTCTGACTGGCACTTTTGTGGCCAGTCTTGGGGTTCACAGTTTAAGAGGAGGGAGAAAAGATACTGAATCCCCTTTTTACAGATAAGGAAATTAAGGCACATTGAATTGCCTAAGGTCACCAACCATGCAAGTAGTTGAGCTTGGAGTGGAACATAGGTTCTCTGACTCCAACTGGGCCCGTGTTCTTTCCGCTAGGCTGTGCTGCCTCAGATTGGAGTGGGTGAGCTCTAGAGCTCTTATAATTTGTGGTTCAATCTTGCAGGGATATTTTGCACACTACAGTCTTGGGATAATTAATTCTGAGGCATCCGGATGTAGAGCTCTCTTTAAATGAGAGGCACTGTGTGGCTTTTTGTAAAGTACAGGTGAAAGAACATTGAACAAGGCTCCATTTAAAACTGAGGTTGCCGGTCTGATTGACCCTCAGGGTTTCTTCCCTACCATGTTGGAAAGAAATGGTCTTAGACTAGAATCACGGTAAACGGTCTTCTCTTCATGAGGCACCAATCTGTGAACATTCAGAACTCTGAAAGCACTAGAGATTTTTCATTTTATTGTACTTACTAGTGGAGAGACCCATTCTTCTGTTCGATCAATGCTGTGGTGTAACTCCTCTGTAAGAGCCTTTCGTGTTCCTCTCTTTCTTGAAACACTTTTTCTCTAGATCACTCAGTAGAAAGAGCCTGGGCTTCGGAGTCAGAGGTCAAGGGTTCGACTCCCGGCTCTGCCACTTGTCAGCTGGGTGACTGTGGGCAAGTCACTTAACTTCTCTGTACCTCAGTTACCTCATCTGTAAAATGGGGATTAACTGTGAGCCTCATGTGGGACAACCTGATTACCCTGTATCTACCCCAGCGCTTAGAACAGTGCTCTGCACATAGTAAGTGCTTAAATACTAACATTATTATTACTATTACTGTCCCTTGATTCTCTTGTCCAAAGCATGGGAGGATGGGGACTGGGAGTGGGGCATGTTACCCTTGCTCTTTTTTGTTTTCTGTGGACTTTCCGTTTTTCAATTGCTCCAGTCCCCTCCTCTTTCCTTCTTTAATATCGTTCTCCCCCGCCGAAACTCACTTCTTCCTGTCCTCTCTGAATGTATTCCCTGAGCAGCCCCAAGGCCTGCCCAACCTGGAAATCAAAGCCCCGTCCACACAGCCCAGCACCGACGGCTAGACTAGACACAAACCTGAGGTGAACGGAAGAGGGTCAGGCCTTCCTTCGTCGTGGCTCAGGTTTTTCACACATGGGTCATTTTACCAGTGGCTTGCTGGGGTGTGTAGCTCCAGCAGTTCCCTAGAACAACTGAGCAGGGGTTAAAAAGCAACTGTGCCCTTCCCCAGCCCTTGGGCTCTGACACCTCCAACCACAAGAGGAAGAAGTTTCTTACTTCAGGGAGGCTATCCCAACCTGGTCTGGTCCGAATAGGGCTCTCGGGCCTGGACTGGTCAAGTCTTTGTGCCGGGAGCAGCTCACGCGAGACTGCAAGGAGGTTGTGGTGAAACGTGGAAGGGAGCCGCCGGGCTTTCGGGCACTCAATCCGTGTGTGACGTCAGCGCCGGCGTTCACACGGTCCAATCGGGTCCTACCGCAAGAATCGAGGCCGGGCACGGCGCCGGTTCCATCTCTGTCAAACTGTGAGACTCACGATATCGGGAGGCAGTGAATGAGGGACATTAAGTCGGCCTTGATGCCGTTATTAAGGAACCCATAGAGAATGGGATTCAAGCAACAGGACATCATACCCAGCAAATGACAAATGCAAAACACCAACCTGAAATGTCTGTTAGAAATGAGGTTGGCGTTAAAGTCCGTCACCACGTGGAAAAGGTGAAGCGGCATCCAGCTGACGGCGAAGGCTAATATCAGAGTAGCCAATCGATAGAAGACCCGCCGAGACCGCTTCTTAATTCTGGTCATGGAGCGGGATGCGGTCAGCATCTCCTGCACTTCTGAGTTGTCTTCAGGCTTCACGTCAAAACATATGGGCACCCCTGGGATGACTTTACTGGAAGAGGAGAGACGACTTCTTTCCGTCCCAGAGGATTCCGGTAGGGCTCCCGAATGAGGCTCCTGAGGAGGCCTCAAGGCGGCCGGTACCACGCAGGCCGATTTCTTGCTGTACCGCCTTCGTTTTTTTCTGATGAAAGAATAATTCCATCTGTTGCTGCTGGGGAGCTGCTTCTGAGGCCCACTCTTCTTGGAGGGATGAAGCGATAAGTTTATCATCTCGTTCTCTTCTAATCTTTTCTCTCTTTTGACCAGCTTGCAGCTGATGCTCCTGCAGACGCTGGTATGACTAACGGTCAGGCAAACCAGAGGCAATATATACTGAACGAGCAACAGAGAGATAGTGAAGGCAATTCTGTAGGAATCAGACGGCCATGATTCGATACACAAGTATTTGCTGCTCAAAGACTCTGAGCCAAAGTTGTCCCGGAGTTCTTCAAGCTTGTGGAACACGGGTAGAGGGGAGCAGAGGGCCAAACCCAGTGTCCAGATGGTCATTATTAAGAAATACCCGTGGTTGGCTGTTAAATTATTAGAGAGGGGATGCGTTATCATGTGGTACCTGACGACAGCAATCGATATTAACATTAAGGTGGAAACCAAAACGGACACGCATTGGAGGAAAGGCATTATGTGGCACAAGACCTCACCAAACATCCAGTGATCCAGCAAGTTAGAGGTCAGCGTGAAAGGTGAGCAGAACAACACAACCAAAATGTCAGAGAAAGCCAAGTTTCCGATAAGGAAGTTGACGATGGTCTTCTGCCTGCGTTTTTTCATTAGAGCCATGAGGATAAGTAGATTTCCCATAAAACCAAGGAGACTTACAAAGGTGTACAGCCCGATCAAAAAATACTGAATGTCATCTACACTGCTTTTATAGTCATCCCAGACAGGGAAATCCAAATTCTTAGAAGGGGTGATGTTCTCCTTGGTAAGGGTCCTGTTAGAATCCTGGAGTTCTAAATCCATATTACAGGCCTGCTTGAATTCAGAAAGATAGTCATTAAGATCTTGAGAGGAGAAATGCATCACTGAATGTCCTCCCTCCTCACGTCCGCCAAACTAACTCTCTTCCCCTCTTCAAAACCCTACTGAGAGCTCACCTCCTCTGGGAGGCCTTCCCAGATTGAGCCCTTCCTTTCCCTCTTCCCCTCCTCCCCTCCCCATCCCCCCTACTCCCGCCCTCTGTTCTATATCCTTCCCCTCCCCGCAGCACTTGTGTATATTTATTATCTATTACTCTATATTATTAATAATAATGATGATGATTAAGTGCTTACTATGTGCGAAGCACCGTTCTGATGTATATCTATCATTCTATTGATCCATTTTGATGGTATTGATACCTGACTACTTGTTTTGTTTTGCTGTCTCCCCCTTTTAGACCGTGAGCCCGTTGTTGGGCAGGGATTGTCTCTCTCTATTGGTGAATTGTAGATTCCAAACGCTTAGTACAGTGCTCTGCACACAGTAAGCGCTCAACAAATACGATTGAATGAATGAATGAAAATCAAATCCGTTAAAAAAAAACTTCTCAAGTCCTTCCCATTCTTTGCTCAATTTTGGAGTCGAATTTGTCTTAAGAGCAGCAGATGACAATTAATTGAAAGTCCTTCAACTTCAGCAGTCCTCTACTTCAATGCCAATTAGAGAATCCTCTTTTTAAGAAACACGGCACAGAATAGGACGGAATTTAGACTGTCTGTTGGTGGGAGGATGACGTCTGAGACTCAAGAGGGGTCCATTTGGGAACTCTTGATTTTACTGAAGCTTAGATTTTCCATCTTTAGTTTCAGGTCTACCGAAAGAGGCGTCGGCTCAGAATGGGTGCCAGTGTCGGACACCTTGCTCCTCAGGCTGACATGCCGACTAGGTGGCATTTTCCTATTCTAAGGTTTTACGTGGTCCTGTCAACACTGTCTCTTTGTGGGCAGGGAATGTGTCTACCAGCTCCGTGATTTGTACTCTCCTAAATGTCCTGCACCCAGTAAGTGCTCAATAAACATGATTGCTGCACACAATTCCAGCCCTCAAGGAGTTTAAAGTTGAAGGGGGCAAATAAATGAACACAAACTGCCAAACGACAATAGGGAAGTGGTTTGGTGGCTAGATTAGACGCTCCTTGGGGGGCAGAAATCATGTTGACCCACTGTAGATTCCATTCTGAAGCACTCTGTACAGTGTTCTGCACAGAGTAAGTGATCAAAATCACCACTGGTTGATCAACTGAGGGTGGAGAGACCTTCAAGCGGGGGCTCCGTGGCTCAGTGGAAAGAGCCCGGGCTTGGGAGTCAGAGGTCATGAGTTCAAATCCCGGCTCTGCCACTTGTCAGCTGGGTGACTGTGGGCAAGTCACTTAACTTCTCTGTACCTCAGTTACCTCATCTGTAAAATGGGGATTAACTGTGAGCCTCACATGGGACAACCTGATTACCCTGTATCTCCCCCAGCGCTTAGAACAGTGCTCTGCACATAGTAAGCGCTTAACAAATACCAACATTATTATTTTGCACTCTTGGCCCCTTCTGCATAGTTGACTGGATAAATAATTCCTCTATTTGCCCTGTTCTCTCCCATCCCCCATTTCCTCTTCACCATCACCCACTTTAAACTTAGATCCTTATCATCCTCTGCCCCTCCTTCCCTAGGCTCTCTTCTCCTAAATTCAGCACCCATCCGGACCCCTGACCCCACTTGACCGTGCTGACCCTGAATCCCGAAGCTGCCGTACCTTTTTTAAGAAGCTTGTCCCAGTCGGTTCTGTTCCAGTCTAAGCCACCTGCATCCCCACAGAGAATCTATAATTAGGTTCAGCGTGGGGAGAAGAGGTGAGAGAGAAAGGTTTGAAATTGGGGGGGCACAAGTGGAGTTTGGAAACTGTGGCAGGAACAAACATTTATAAGAGGTAAAGAGACAGAGAGAGAGTGTTGGCAAGGGGACGGGGAGAGTGGGGGAGAGGAAAGAGAGGCGACAGGTAGAGGGGGAGAAAAAAAAGACATTTCAATAGCTTACCTGGAAACCACTGGCAGTGACAGAGAGATTTTCGATGTTCTGGGTAGCAGCAGCTAACGCATATATGCCTCTGGTATTTAGCAGTATTGCTCCCTTGATTTACCTTCCAGGCAAATCCCTTCTCATTTTGGCCACTGGTCCTGTAGTCAGAGAGAAAAGTCCATCTTGGGGAAAAGATTTCTCAAGTAGGCCTTGTGATCCAGAACTGAAAAATCTAACCAATTTAACTCACATAATAATAATTATGGTATCTGTTAAGCGCTTACTATGTGCCAGGCACCGTATTAGGCGCTGGGGTGGAAACAAGCAAATTGGGTTGGACGTAGTCTCTGTCCCCCGAGGGTTCACAGTCTCAATCTCCATTTTACAGACGAAGTAACCGAGGCCCAGAGAAGTGAAGCGACCTGCCCGAGGTCACACAGCAGATAAGTGGCGGAGCTGGGATTAGAACCCTTAAACTCCTATCTCCCAGGCCTGTACTCTATCCACTACACCACGCTGCTTGCCGTTCTGCACATCCATTCGTTCATTCGATCGTATTTATTGGGCGCTTACTGTGTGCAGAGCACTGTACTAAGCACTTGGAGAGTACAATACAGCAATAAAGAGAAACAATCCCTGCCCACAGTGGATTTACAATCCAGAGACGGGGAGAAAGACGTCAAAACAAGTAAACAGACATCGATATGAATAAATAGGATTACAGATATATGCAGATATGCGTAAGTGTTGTGGGGTTGGCCGGGGAGAGGAAGAGCATAGGGAGAGGGGAGAGGTGACGCGGAAGGGAGGGGGAGGTGAGGAGAAGGGGGCCTAGTTTGGGAAGACCTCTTGGAGGAGGTGTGCCTTCGGAAGGGCTTTGAAAGGGGGAAGAGTGATTGTCTAGTGGATCCGAGGAGGGAGGATCTTCCGGGCCAGAGGTAGGTTGTGGGCCAGGGGTCGGCAGTAAGACGGGCGAGCTCGAGGCACAGCATGAGGCTAGGAGTTAGGAGCCAGGAAATCCAAGATGCAGGTTCTAGTTCTTCTCCGCCCCTGGCCTGCGGAGCAAATCATTTCCTTATCTGGATCTCAGTTTCCCTCATCTGTAAAATGGGGATTAATTACCTGCTCTCCCTACCTCTTTAGATAGCGAGACCCAGGTGGGTCAGGAACTGCGTTAGATCTCATCATCCCTTACCTGTTCGGCACGGTACATGAGAGAAGCAGCGTGGCTCAGTGGAAAGAGCACGGGCTTGGGAGTCAGAGGTCATGAGTTCGAATCCCAGCTCTGCCACTTGTCAGCTGTGTGACTGTGGCAAGTCACTTAACTTCTCTGTGCCTCAGTTACCTCATCTGTAAAATGGGGATTAACTGTGAGCCTTATGTGGGACAACCTGATTACCCTGTAGCTACCCCAGCGCTTAGAACAGTGCTCGGCACATAGTAAGCGCTTAACAAATACCAACATTATTATTATTACTTTTTAAATGCCATAAACAACCAGTCTTCAGGGTCTGACCGCTGTTTGCGGAGTGAACGCCGTGCAGACGCAGAAAAACAAGGACCGGTCAATAAAAGGCATTTTAAAACGCTGACTGTTCTTTCACTGTAGCTTTTCATAAGGTGGGGTCTATCATTGCTAGCAGTGGGAAAGAGGAGAATTTAGGATCCACTTTTAATATAGGTTTAAGCCCAAAGCAGAGAAGGTCAGCATAAGAGCAGTGGACGGTTGCAGATATCCAAACAATTCAGGCTAACTGAGATCATTTAAGGTAAAAAATTCATTCTTCTGTTTGACTTTGAACAGGAATAGGGTAAGACTAGAATTCAGGCAACTCATATTAGCAAGAAACAAGTGGAAATGTTCCATTCTGAGACTGTGCCCTCTAAACCCTGAGCTCCCGATGTTCCAGAACTGATGTTTTGTTTTTCGCAAGAGAAGTAAGTGGCTTTAAAATAGTAAATACTGGAACTTAAAGGCCGAGACATGGTTTGTTGTTATAGGTTGTGTATTCCCCCTTTCCTTTTTTCCCTTCTAAAGATGCTTGACTCATAACGTGACTATACTTTGGAAACAGTACACACACACAAAAAAAAATCCTTCTGAATCACATCGTAGCCAAATGCTGAGAAATTATTACTTATAACATTTGAAAGCTGAAATTCCATTAGTTGTTCATTCTTTATCATTTTTCACATGTGAATGATTAAAGACATGATAAGATTAGGAAGCAGCATGGCCTAGTGGAAAGAATAGAGGCCTGGGGGTCAGAGGACCTGAGTTCTAATGCTGCCTCCTCCATTTGTAGAGAAGCAGCGTGGCTCAGTGGAAAAGAGCCTGGGCTTGGGTGTCAGAGGTCATGGGTTCGAATCCCGGCTCTGCCACTTGTCAGCTGTGTGACTGTGGGCAAGTCCCTTAACTTCTCTGTGCCTCAGTGACCTCATCTGTAATATGGGGATTAACTGTGAGCCTCACGTGGGACAACCTGATTACCCTGTATCTACCCCAGAGCTTAAAACAGTGCTCTGCACATACTAAGCGCTTAACAAATACCAATGTTATTATTATTTGTCTGCTGTGGGACCATGGGCAAGTAACTTCTCCTTGCGTCGGTTACCTCATTGGTAAAATGGGATTTAAGTCTGTGAGCCTTACGTGGGACATGGACTGTGTCCAAAACCTGGTTCTGTGGCCTAGTGGATAGAGTATGGGCCCGGTAGTCAAAAGGATCTAGGTTCTAATTCTGGCTCCACCACTTGTCTGCTGGGTGACCTTAGGCAAATCACTTCACTTCTCTGGGCCTCAGTTACCTCATCTGTAAAATGGGGATTAAGACTGTGAGTCCTCCGTGGTACAGGGACTGTGACCAGCCTGATTAGCGTGAATCTACCCTAGTGCCCATGAACCGTGCTTGACACATAGTAAGCGCTCAACAGATACCATCATCATCATCTTGTATCTACCCCAGCATTTAGTAGAGTGCCTGGCACATAGTAAGAGCTTAATGAGAACCCTAAAAAAAAAAATTGAACTCCCTTGCACGTAAATGAAATCTTGCTCAAAATAAAACTGAACAAAGTTTTGATCCATGGATTTAACTCAGTTTAATTAGGATACTTAAGTGCCAAGCGCTGAGGTAGGTAAACATAAACAGAGAAGCAGCGTGGCTCAGTGGAAAGAGCCCGGGCTTGGGAATCAGAGGTCATGGGTTCGAATCCCAGCTCTGCCACTTGTCAGCTGTGTGACTGTGGGCAAGTCACTTCACTTCTCTGGGCCTCAGTTACCTCATGTGTAAAATGGGGATGAAGACTGTGTGCCTCACGTGGGACAACCTGATGACCCTGTATCTACCCCAGCATTTAGAACAGTGCTCTGCACATAGTAAGCGCTTAACATATACCAACATTCTTATAAAAGATCAGACATAGTTCCTGACTCACATGCCGCTCACCATGTAGTTTAATTCTGATTTCCTTAAAAACAAGAGTGAGTCCAGTATCTTAACCACTCTTCAAACTTGGAAGTTTCTGCAAATACTTTAACTCACTCTCAAAAAATCGTATTTAAAGTAGTAGTTTTTATAATACTTTGGAAAACTATACCATTATTGCTCATATCTATTTTTATCACTTGTGGAATGAGACTGGGGAATATTTCAAATACAAATTTAAAGTTGCCACTCTTCCAATTCAAAATGATTAGAAAATGAAGAGTTTAAGCATTCAAATAACCAAAGGGAAATAGTTTGGTGTAACATTTTGTAACATGCTAATTAAATCTAATCAAAATATATTCATAAATTGACACTCTATGGCTTTTTAAGGGTGAAGACTTGAAATTTTTTATGTCTCCTTATTGAAATGATGATTATTCGGGAGCTAATCACAGGCAGTCTAGTTACTAATAATTTATGTTGATAAATATTTTAAAATTTATACTAACCCAGAATCAGGGTTGCAAAACTCAATAGGTGGAGATCGGAAAATTGCAATTAAAATTTGAAATGAATTGAAACTAAGTGATCGAGTACCATGAAGTCAGAGTTTGAGCCCCTACCAGCTGCTTTTATTTGCATAATTCAGAACCACTTTTAATTTGAAAACCAGGATTAATGAGGCATTTTACATCTAGAATTTCAAATTTTCCAGACCAAAATGCTAGACGACTCTGGTATATCAGCAGCACCATATTTAGGTACAATTTTGACAAACGGATGTTGACGTTATAAATATCGGTTCAGTATAGCTTGGGCTCTACGGTTTTATTTTGTAGTAGAGTACAGTATCTTCCCAAGCTTGCCTTTTAATAAGAAAATTAAGAAAGACAAGGTCAGAAATCAATGGCAATTATAGAAGTGTGTCCCTTGGCCTTAATACGCCAACCAGAGCTGAGAAGAACTAAGAGGTAGAAGGCAACCTATTTCCAAATGGATATAATTCTATAATTATAATACAAACTATAATTATACCTACACAGTACATACACAGTATAATTATAATACTTATATAATTCCATACACAGACTATATATATATATATATTCATATATGTATGCGTATATGTACGCATGTATGTGTGATATACTGAGAAGCAGCGTGGCTCAGTAGAAAAAGCACGGGTTTAGGAGTCAGAGTTCATGGGTTCTAATCCCAGCTCCGCTACTTGTCAGCTGTGTGACTTTGGGCAAGTCACTTAACTTCTCGGGGACTCAGTTACCTCATCTGTAAAATGGGGATTAAGACTGTGAGCCTCACGAGGGACAATCTGATTACCCTGTATCTACCCCAGTGCTTAGAACAGTGCTCGGCACATAGTATGTGTTCAACAAATACCAACGTTATATTATTATAAGACTACTTGTACCAGCCTAATTACTAAGAACCCATTTATTTTTTCAGCTGGGGGTTTCAATTTTTTAAATGTGATGGCTTAGACAGTAGGCCTAAAACCCTCAGTGCTCCTAGCACTCAGGCCTGGAATGGAATTAATAACTTTATTAAATCAAACCAATTCTTCTTTTCTAGCGCTTGGGATCTTCACTAAGAATTACAAGTCGATTCAGATTGCCCAGTGTCCAAGCTAGTCCTTTTTGGTAAACCCGAGCACTCTGGGAACCTGCATTAGTAGTAAAAGTACCACAGATTGCTTGCCACAGAACTATTATGGGCGACTTTGGAAAAACTTATTTTAGCACAGAAAACAAAGGGCGGTTCTAAATGGATATGTAAGGAATTTTAAGGCGCCATTCCTGACTCCTAACCCTGCAGGTGAGTCAGGTGTCCGCTCGCCGCCTTGCAACCTGGTCCTCTAAGTCACTGTGACTCCGGAGCCCTCCTCTTGCTCTACCTCATTTCACTTTTACAAGTGAGCAGAAAGAATTAAGAGGGTCTTTTCAATCGTCACCTACTACATTAAAGCAGCAGGGATGTTGGCTGTTGCCTGAAACTTGTGACCGATCTCTAGTAGTTGTAATTTTAGGAACAGTGGCAGCAGAGGGGTCAGGGAGAAAGGTGCCCCAGAGAGTTGCAGAGAGGTCAAGCAAAGCAACATGGCCTAGTGGACAGCGCGTGGTCCGAGGATTCAGAGGACCTGGGTTCGTGCCGTCATATTTATCGAATGCTTACCGTGTGCAGAGCGCTCTGCTAAGCTCTTGGGAGAGGACAATCCAACCATAAACAAGGCACATCGAGTTCTAATCCCAGTTCTGCTACTTGTCTGTTGTATGACTTTGGGCAAATCATTTCTCTGTGCCTCAGTTACCTCAGCTGTAAAATGGGGATTCGAGCTGTGAACTCCTTATGGGACACGGACTGGGTCCCACTGGATGGTCTTGTATCTACCCCATTGCTTCAGTACAGTGCCTGGCACATAGCATGTGCTTAAAACATACCATTTGCTCTCCAACCCTTCCTTTCTTCTCAATCAATGGTCTTTATTGAGAGCTGTCTGTATGCAGAGCACTGTACTCAGCACTTCTCCCAGGCTTTTTCCGGGCCACCACCACCTAGAACAATAATAATAATGGTATTTAAGTGCTTACTATGTGCTGAGCACTGTTCTAAGCACTGGGGCAGATACAGGGTCATCAGATCGTCCCATTTGGGGCTCACATTTTTTAATCCCCATTTTTACAGTTGAGGTAACTGAAGCACAGAGAGGTTGTGACTTACCCAAGGTCACACAGCAGACAAGTGGCGGAGCCGGGATTAGAACCCACGTCCTCTGACTCCCAAGCCCGGAATCTTTCCACTAAGCCACGCTGCTTCAGCACAGCTCCTTTCTCTCCTCCCTTTGTCCTCCGCTCCCACCAGCCTACCCTTTCAGTGAGGCCTTTCAACGAGCCCTACCTTTAAAATAACCAAACAGAGTTTTCCTCCCTGAAAAATGCAGAATTTCACAAGCTCCTTTCCCCACCAGCATCATTTCAATCCCCGGGAACAGAATGCTAAACAGAAGGGAAAAAGAAATCATTGACATCAGTATCGGGGCAGTCTTAGAGGGGCAAATGGACTCATTTATAGGTAATGGACACAGGTCGAGTACATGAACTAAATCTCGCTTCCGGATTAAAGTCATAGGTGAAAATATCCCAACCAAATTAGAATGTCTAAAAAAAACAAAACACCAATGCACAAAAATAAGAATAAAGTATGTCAGACCAAACCTAAATCCATCCCTAGTTTTCCGACGACCGTCGAGACCACTGTTAATCTTTCCTGCTTCAAAAGGAGAATTAATGGCAACAAAAATCCCTAGGTTAAAGACCCGAGAAGTGCCCCCCAGCACGGTAATATCGGAGCATCTTTGCAAGAGATTAAGCTCTGAAACAGTTGTATTCATTTTAGATCCCTCAACACCTAGCATAGAAAAGAAATGGGCCGAATAAAATTCCGCTCCTAGACACTGGCTTTCCAGAGACCGAATGTCAAAGAAACGACGTCGGAAAACGCAGTCGGTTCACCTGTGTCCGAAAGGAAGAAAAGTGTCCAACTTCTCCGTTAGAAGCTCCAAGCCTCGAATTAGGGAACAAAGCGAAGGAAAGGAGTAACTTCCAGGGACACACTTGAAAGATTCTGAGAAACCGCTCGAGCCTATGAATGAATATGTTTTTAATAGGCGTAGTGATGATTCCTTGAAAAAACACACTGCTTTCTTGCAAGCAGAAAGAGATAAACCGCTTGTGATGTTCTCCTAAAACCTTAATGTATTTAGGCAGTGCGATTTTTATCCTGAACCTTCACCGGGCCCAGGGGCGCCCAGATTTCTAGCCGCTCCGGGGGGAGGCGACGATTAAAAAGCAAGCAAGAAAAGGACGAAAAACTGAGCTGAGACGTGTTAGGCGAAATTCTCCGAGCCCTTCGTCCCGTCAAGGCTCGTAGCTCTGCCTGATATTTGCAATTTAAACCTGAACCCCGGGCTCGAAGATTTCCTCTGAACTCTCTCCGAGCTTTCCACCGCTACGTTTCCCCGCGCGTTTCGAAGAGGCGGCCGTTGGCGGTGAGAGGTTTCCCCGACCGCAGAAACTCGATTGAATAATAATAATAATAAAAAATAATAATAATAACAGGAATAATTGTATTTGCTAAGCTCTTACCACGTGCCGAGCGCTAGTCTACGCGCTTGAATAGGTGTGAGAGACTGTGTGTGTGTTTGTGAGAGAGTGAGCGTGTGTGACAGTGTGTGAAGGTGCGAGAGAGCGTGTGTGAAGGTGCGAAGGTATGTCCGTGAAGGGTGGGTGGTATTTACTAAACGCTTACTATGTGCCAAACGCTAGTCTAAGCGCTGGGGCGCGTGTGGTGTGTGTGTGTGTACGTGTGTGCATTTCTGAAGGTGTGAGGGTGTGCCTGGAAATAATAACAGTAATGATGATGGCATCTGTTAAGCGCTTACTACTTGCAGAACACCTCTGGGGTGTGGGTGGCATCTGTCGGGCGCTTCCTAGGTGCTAAACGGTGGTCTAAACGTTGGAGTGGGTGTGTGGTCCGAAGGTGGGTCCGTCAAGTGCGGGTGGTATTTGCTGAGCCCTTACATTGTGCTAAGCGCCGGAGGGGTGTGTGTGTGTGTGTCCGAAGGTGGGAGGGCGGGTCTGTAAATAATAATAATAATGATGCTAATGATAACGATGGCGTCCGTTAAGCGGTTCCTATGTGCAGAGCCCCGTGGTAGCGTGGGGGGGTACGCGTCGAGCGCTTCCTAGGTGCTAAGCGGTGGTCTAAACGTTGGAGGTGGGGGGGGGGGTCCGAAGGTGGGTCTGTAAAGTGCGGGTGGTATTTGCTGAGCCCTGACCAGGCGCTAAGCGCCGGCCTAAGCGCTAGAGTGGTGCGTGTAGCGTCAGGCGGAGCCCCCGCGGCTCGGTGATCACCCACCTGGGCAGGCTGGGCCCCCGCTCCCGGGGCCGGGCCGGGCCGGGCCGGGCCGGGCGGATCCGGGGGCCGGCGCCCGATCTCTGCCACCGCCGCCGCCGCTGCTGCACGCTCCGCTGCACGCTCCGCTCCGCTCCGGGGGCTGCGGGCCGGCGGGGGCGGACACCGGCAGCAGGACGACGACGACGACGACGAGGAGGAGGAGGAGGAGGAGGAGGAGCAGCTGGCTTTGCCGGTGACGGGCCGCGGGGGACCCGTGGGGATCCTCCTCCTCCTCCTCCTCCTCCTCCTCCTCCTCCTCCTCCTCCTCCTCCTCTCCTCCGCCTCTTCTTCCTCCTCCTCCTCCCTGCTCCTGCTCCCGTCCCCGCCCCCGTCCCAGCTCCTGCCCCCGCCCCAGTCCCAGCTCCTGCCCCGGCTCCTGTCCCTGCTCCTGTCCCTACCCCAATCCCAGCTCCTGCCCCAGATCCTGCTCCTGCCCCGGCTCCCGGCTCCGCTCCTGCCCATGCCCCAGTCCCAGCTCCTGCCCCGGCTCCTGCCCCAGCTCCTGTCCCTACCCCAATCCCAGCTCCTGCCCCAGATCCTGCTCCTGCCCCGGCTCCCGGCTCCGCTCCTGCCCATGCCCCAGTCCCAGCTCCTGCCCCGGCTCCTGCCCCAGCTCCTGTCCCTACCCCAATCCCAGCTCCTGCCCCAGATCCTGCTCCTGCCCCGGCTCCCGGCTCCGCTCCTGCCCATGCCCCAGTCCCAGCTCCTGCCCCGGCTCCTGCCCCAGCTCCTGTCCCTACCCCAATCCCAGCTCCTGCCCCAGATCCTGCTCCTGCCCCGGCTCCCGGCTCCGCTCCTGCCCATGCCCCAGTCCCAGCTCCTGCCCCTGCTCCTGCTCCTGTCTCTGCCCCGGTCCCAGCTTCTGCCCCGGCTCCGGCCCCGGTCCCCGGCTCCGCTCCTGCCCCTGCCCCGGTCCCTGCCCCAGTCCCCCAGCTCCTGCCCCGGCTCCTGCCCCAGATTCTGCCCTAGTTCCTGCCCCGGCCCCCGGCCCCCGGCCCCGCTCCTGCCCCTGCTCCTGCCCCTGTCCCTGCCCCGGTCCAGCTCCTGCTCCTGCCCCAGCTCCTGTCCCTGCCCCAGCTCCTGCCCCAGCTCTTGCCCCAGATCCTGCCCCGGCCCCCGGCCCCGCTCCTGCCCCTGCCCCTGTCCCTGTCCCTTCCCCAGTCCCAGCTCCTGCCCCGGCCCTGCTCCTGCCCCAGCTCCAGCCCGTGCCCCTGCGCCTGCTCTCTCCCCCTCGGAGCCCGGGGGCGCACCGCTGGAGCAACCGACACCGCGGGGGGAAACTGAGGCACCCTTCTTGGCATTCCCCCCGCGCCACACACACACCCAGCAGCACCTCCCTCCAAAAAACCCGCCAGACCCGCGCCCGGGCCCCGGCACGCACTATGGCTCTCCAGTGCCTTGTCCATAGTAAATCGCTTAACAAATACCATCGTTTATTACTATTGTTCTTATTACTCTAAACTTTGGGCTCGGTCACCGTTCTCTGCTGCCCCATCACTGTAGCCCAACAGCCCCGACCCCCCATCCCGACCCGGGACTCCTGGCCCGCAGCCACCCTATTTCCCCTCCACCCCATTCCCTCTCCATCCCACCCCATCCCACCCCATGCCCATTCCATCCCACCCTACGCCATCCCAATCCCACCCCACTCCATTTCCCCTCTACCCCATCTTACCCCGTTCCCAGTCCACTCCACCCCATCCCACCCCATCCCATCCCACTTCATTCCCATCCCATCCCACTTCATTCCATCCGCAGTGCCAGGGAGGGACCGGCCTCCTTCCTCGTTGGGGCAAGCTCAGAAGCCTGACGCCCCCCATCTCTTTTGCCCCGAGAGAGGTTGGAGGCCCAGGGGCAGGATGCCAAGATGCCCGTGTTCGGGTGGTTCCCTCCCCACGAAGGCCTCTTCTGCCCGGGCCGGTTGGCGGCAGCGGCCCTCCCCCGGAGGATCTGGGGCACCCGCCTGGGTGGGTGTGAAAAGGAGAAGGGGGGCACGCGTGGGGTGGGGCTGGAGGACGAGGGTCGAACGACCATGTGTGGGTGGGTGAAAGAGGGCTCGTGTGGTGGGAGAGACCATAGGTGTAATAATAATAATTACGGTATTTGTTAAAGCGCTTACTAGGGGCAGAGCGCTGTTCTAAGCGCTGGGGTAGATACGGGGTCATCAGGTCGTCCCACGTGGGGCTCCCGTTTTTAATCCCCATTTCTACAGATGAGGTAACTGCGGCACAGAGAAGTGAAGTGACTTGCCCAAGGTCACCCAGCAGACAAGCGGCGGAACCGGGATTAGAACCCACGACCTCTGACTCCCAAACCCGGGATCTTTCCCCTAAGCCACGCTGCTTTATGGAAGGTGTGAAGACAGGTTTCTGATGATATTAATAATAGCATTTGTTAAGAGGTCACTATGTGCAAAGCACTGTTCTAAGCGCTGGGGGAATACGAGGTGATCGGGTTGCCCCACGTGGGGCTCACGGTTTTAATCCCCATTTTACAGATGAGGTAATTGAGGGCCAGAGAAGTGAAGTGACTTGCCCAGAGTCACACAGCTGACGAGCGGCGGAGCCGGCATTAGAACCCATGACCTCTGACTCCCAAGCCTGGAGGTGGGAAAGGTGGGAGGCCTTGCAAGTGAGGAGTGGAAATGAGGGTAACGTTGTGAGTCTCTGTTTGTGTTTGTGTGTGTAAGCGTGGTGGGGGGGGAAGGGAGAAGCAGCGTGGCTCAGTGGAAAGAGTCTGGGCTTGGGAGTCGGAGGTGATGGGTTCGAATCCCAACGGTGCTTCAGTTTCCTCATCGATGGAAATGGAGGGTGAGATGTCTGTTCGCCCTCCCCCTTGGACGGTGAATCCCATTCGTTCATTCCATCGTACTTATGGAGCGCTTACTCTGTGCGGAGCACTTGGGCAAGTACGAGGCGGCAACAGAGAGCGACGATCCCCCGGTGCGGTGCTGGACACGTAGTAAGTGTAGTGTGGCTCAGTGGAAAGAGCCTGGGCTTGGGAGTCAGAGGTCATGAGTTCCAATCCCGGCTCTGCCACTTGTCAGCTGTGTGACTGTGGGCAAGTCACTTCACTTCTCTGTGCCTCAGTGACCTCACCTGTAAAATGGGGATTAAGACTGTGAGCCCCAAGTGGGACGACCTGATTATCCTGTATTTACCCCAGTGCTTAGAATAGTGCTCTGCACATAGTAAGTGCTTAACGAATACCAACATTATTTTTATTGTTGTTATTATTATTATTGCTATTATTATTATAAAACAAACACCACGATTATTATTTTTATTACTGGGGGAGGGGATGCACCAATTGGTCGATCGATGGTATTCACTGAGAGTTTTCGATGTGCGGAGCACTGTTCTAAACGCTTAGGGTAGTACAGTCCAACAGAACTGGCAGAGATATTTCCGGCCCACAACAACTCAGGGTCCGGTGGGGGAGGGGGGCATTCATACATAATATATAATTAAGAGAGATGTAACCATAAACGCCGCGGGGTTGTGCGAAAAGGAGAGGGAGCCAAGGAGAAGAAGTTTTCACCGGAGGAGCGCAGCAGTCGGGGATGCTTTACCTTTCCTTAATACTTCACCAGCGTGTCTCAGTGGAAAGAGCCCGGGCTTGGGAGTCAGAGGTCATGGGTTCGAATCCTGGCTCTGCCGCTTGTCAGCTGTGTGACTTTGGGCAAATCACTTCACTTCTCTGGGCTTCAGTTCCCTCATCTGCAAAATGGGGATGAAGGCTGTGAGCAGCCCCACTTGGGACAACCTGATCGCCCTGTATCTACCCCAGTGCTTAGAACAGTGCTCTGCACATAGTAAGCGCTCAACAAATACCAACACTATTATTATCATTATTACCTTTCTCACCTTTTCCTCCCTGTTGGTTTAAAGGCTGAGGGCGGAGGCTGCTTTCTCATCTTCCAGAAAGAAAAATAACAGATGGCATCTTCTGGAATGTCAGTGAATACGCTGGTGCCCCTCCAGCTTGGTTGGATGCCAGGTCTGTCTCTAGAGTGAGAATAACCGACCAGCAGTTATCTTAGGTGCCACAGGGAGAGCAATCAATCGATCAATAAGTGGTATTTCTTGAGTGTTTACTAGGTGGAGAACACTGTTCTAAGTGCTTGGGAGATTACGAGACGTCGGAATTAGCGGACACGTTCCCTGCCCGTAACGAGCTTGCAGCCTAGGGGGGAGCCAGACATTAATATGAATAAATAAGTCATATATAATAATTTTAAGATCTGTCCCCAAGTGCCGTGGGGTTGGGAGTGGGACAGATATCAAATGACCGAAGGTCACAGATCCAAGTGCCTAGAATAACACAGACGGGAGAGCGGACCGTGAGCTCGTTGTGGGCAGGGATTGTCTCTATCGAGTGCTCTGCACACAGTAAGTGCTCAATAAATACTACTGAATGAATGAAACGAGTCAGAGAAAAGAGGAATTCATTGGGGAAGACCTCTTGGAGGAGGTGTGACCTTAATCATGCTTTGAAAGTAGAGAGTGGTGGTCTGAAAGGGGAGGGATTTCCAGTCTACGGGGAGGACGTGAGAATGGCAGGCTTTGAAGCCGACGGCAAAGATCTGTCTGACGCGGAGGCGGCTGGACAGCCACCGGGAGATTCTTGAGGAGTGGAGAGTCATGGACCGAACGTTTTTGTTGATAAACGATCCATGCAGCAGTGTGAAGTATGGATCGGAGTGACCGACTACTTGTTTTGTGATGCTGTCTGTCTCCCCCTTTTGGACCGTGAGCCCGTCGTTGGGCAGGGATCGTCTCTATCTGTTGCCAAATTGTACATTCCCAGCGCTCAGCACTGTGCTCTGCACACAGTAAGCGCTCGATCAGTACGATCGAATGAATTGGAGTGGGAAGACACAGGAGGCCGGGAGGTCAGCGAGGAGGAGACGTAGAAGTCAAGACACCTCGGTGGGCAAGACAGCTCGACCGACGGTGAAACATGAGGCGACGTGCCCGGGAGCAGAAAGCTTGAGCTGCGGTTTATGGTCCCCGGTCAGATGATCTCGTAGCACGGCCAAGCAATGGCGGTTGTGAGGAGAATGGACTTGAAATTCCAGTCAATCCATCGTATTTACTGAGCGCTTACTGGGTGCGGAGAACTGTACGAAGCACTTGGAAAAGTAGAAAAAAAAACCCAGGTCGGTAGATGTGTTTCCCACCCACAACCTGGGAAAATAGTCCTGTCCATATACAAAGTGGAGGAACGTATCCCTCTTTCAGCTTCTAGACCGTCAGCCCGGTGTGGGCAGGGATTGTGTCTCTCTATTGCTGAATTGTACTTTCCAAGCGCTTAGTACAGAGAAGCAGCTTGGCTCAGTGGAAAGAGCCCGGGCTTGGGAGTGAGAGGTCATGGGTTCGAATCCTGCCTCTGCCACTTGTCAGCTGTGTGACTGTGGGCAAGTCACTTCACTTCTCTGTGCTTCAGTTCCCTCATCTGTAAAATGGGAATGAAGACCGTGAGCCTCACTCTGGATCTACCCCAGCGCTTAGAACAGTGCTCTGCACATAGTAAGCGCTTAACAGATACCAACGTTATTATTATTATTACAGTGCTCTGCACACAGTAAGCGCTCAATAAACACGATTAAATGAATGAACTCCTTACCTCTCCTCTTCCCTCCTCTCGCACTGAGAAGGCATAAGGAAGATAAGTGACATGTCCAAGGTCACGCAGCGGACAAAGGACCGGGCCAGGGTGAGAACTTCCAAGCCTGTGCACTACCCACTAGGCCACTGCTTTTCTTGTCTGTCTGTCCCCCAAGACTATAAGCTCCTTTTGTGCAGAGATCATTTCTTTCTACTCTATCCTACTACGCTTTCTCTTCTGTTTAGTGAACTCAGTCAGTGATCAAGAAATCCCTGATTGCTTGATCTCTTTCCCTTCTGCCACCCTCCCTCTTTAATAATAATGTTGGTATTTGTTAAGCGCTTACTATGTGCAGAGCACTGTTCTGAGCGCTGGGGGAGATCCAGGGTCATCAGGTTGTCCCACGTGAGGCTCACAGTCTTCATTCCCATTTTGCAGGGGAGGGAACTGAGGCCCAGAGAAGTGAAGTGACTTTCCCACAGTCACACAGCTGCCAAGTGGCAGAGCCGGGATTCGAACCGATGACCTCTGACTCCCAAGCCCGGGCTCTTTCCACTGAGCCACTCTGCTTCTCACGTAGTTTAGATATACAAATGCCTCCTAGTGGAAGACTTTTCATTTTCCTGCTCTGCCAAGTCAGTTTGTCCACAGTGTTGTGTTTTCAAGAAAGGAGTTTCTTCTAACTGGGGCTAATTTGGGATTCTGGGGTGTCAGGTGAGTGCCAGCGAGGATTCAGTCTTCCTTAAATGATCACATTTCTACCCTTGCAGAGAGGAATCAAATGACAGTGACCAATTAAAACTAAATAATGATTATTCACTAGCAACGAAGCACTTGTTGAACTGATTTGACAGGAAAAGATCCAGTTGGGAGGTTGACTGTTTTGTTCTTTTAAATCCCATAATCAGATTCCAAAGAAATTCTCAATTTCCTTGAAATTGAATCATTAAACCCAGGAGATGACCTTGCTTTTGTTCTGTCTACTTTTTTTTTTAAGCTGTAGGAGTCTTTAATTCAAAGAAGCGGTGATTAGGGCACAGTTAAGGAAAAGGAAAAGAAGACTTATCTGTGAACCCCAACAAATTCATTTTCTTTTGAATTTTCTTTTGAATTCTTTTCTTTTAGTGATTTTTTTAAATGACATTTGTTAATCACAGCATGTCAAACACTATACTAAGTGCTGGGGTAAATACAAGTTAACCAGTGGGACCGAGTCCCCGCCCTATACAGGGTTTACAGTCTAAGTAAGTGAGAGGAGGATTTAATCCCCATTTTAGAGATGAGGTAACTGAGGCACAGATAAGTTAAGTAACTTGCCCAAGGTCACGCAGCAGATATATCGCGGAGCCGGGATTAGAACCCGGGACCTCTGACTTCCCATCCATGCTCTTTCCACTACGCCATACTGCTTCTCCAAGACTTAGTAATAATAATGATGATGGTTTTTGTTAAGTGCTTACTATGTGCAAAGAACTGTTCTAAGCGCTGAGTACAGTGTTCTGTACCCAGTAAGTGCTCAATAAATGTCACTGATTGATTGATTGAATAAAATAAGATTGAGATAAAAAAATCAACTAAAGTTGATTCTCCAAGAACTTTGGGGATGTGTAAAAAAGAAAGGGAGCTGAAGAGCATGGGCTTGGGAGGTCGTGGGTTATCGGTTGTGTGACTTTAGGCAAGTCACTTGACTTCTCGCAAGTCACTTGACTTGTCTGGGCCTCAGTGACCTCATCTGTAAAATGGGGAGGAAGACCGTGAGCCCCACTTGGGGCAACCTGATTTCTTTGTATCTATCCCAGCGCTTAGAACAGTGCCTGGCACCTAGTAAGCGCTTTAACAAATACCATTATTATTATTGTTATTACTGGGGTTATGCTAAGAGTCAGCAACTGCTGCTTTCGCTTACTGTCACTACCTCACGGTAGTGATCTAAAACCGTAGGCAAAACGACGAGTCGCCTGAACTAATGAATTGGTTGAGGAAAGATGAAAAGTTAAGAGGAAAAAGGGAAAGGCCCAACAGCCTGAGAAGCAAGAAATTCTTCCAAATGTTAAATTAGGACATGTTCTTATCTCATAATGCATCGCTTTCAAACATTGTATCTATAAAGATGTGGAGGAGGGCGATGCGATCATTTACCAAACGTTGAGGGGGAGAAAACATCGTACTTGATTTCTCTGGAGACTCCCGTATTCTATTATATAAATCCATACCTAGTCCCTTATGTAAGCAACTCTCCTATTTTTGAGAAAGAGAGCCGACTCTCAGCAGGAATCTTTTAAAAAAGCAACAGATGCATTACATGCTTTGTTATTTTCCTAGGGAATCCAGTGTCAATCACGCGAACCTATGGGGGAGACGCAAACCCTGTGTTTGGGTCTCGTAGAAAATTTGGTGATGCTGGAGCAAAAGAAAGCCTCTTCTCATTCATTTTTATACGATCGCAAAACAAAAATGTGAAAAAAGCAACGCGGTGCAGAATGCCAACCGAGAAAGAGCAACCGCATCTTTTCCCTGTGATCTTCCTTAAAAGTTAATCGACGTTGATACCTGTGTGCCGTACCGGGAGCCAGATGCTTCTGCGTCTGTTTGCACAGCTTCGATTCCCTGATTCTCCCCATTCCCTGATTTCACCAGCATTCCTAGCGGAGTGGGCGGAAGGGAGTTCCCCTTTCCAAATCCGACTGAACGATGGGATCTTGAAGGGTGAGATGTTGAGGAGCAGCATCTGGCCCCCTGCTGCCTCAGGGACACCTCAAAGTTAGCCTCCCGTCCTTTTCTTGCTTCTATTATGGGAGAGCGGCAGTGTGGCCTAGTAGAAAGAGCACAGGCCTTGGAGTCAGGTGTCATGGGTTCGAGTGCTACCTCCACCACTTGCCTGCAAGTCACTAAACGCTCCGTGCCCCAATGTCTTCATCTGTAAAATGGGGATAAAATACCTGTTTTCCCTCTCTCTTGGACTGCGAGCCCTGTACGGGACAGGGATTTTGTCAGATCTGATTATCTTATGCATATGCATATGTTACATATGCATGTACCTACATCTCACTGGCAGGCCCTGTGCCCATAAAAGAAGCCATTCTGCTCCTCTGACTACGATACGTCACTTGTTTTCATTTAAGCAGGAGGCTGCTCCTTTCATACGCTTTCAATAACTTTCTTCGCCTTTCTCTTCGATAACTAGTTTTTCAAGGTTCGCGTATGCGTAGACTATAATTTTTAAAATCTGGTGTTCACATCTTGAAAACAACTTTCCTATTTTCTACATGGCAAAAAATGATTTTTTTCTTCTGAACAAACTATTACACATTTCAGGGAATAAATGTGCACCGGTGAGGTGATCAGCTGATGTGTTCGACCGATAAACTCCCTCAGAAGTTCTTCGGATATAGTCGCCTGGGCATATCGGCTGTCACGTGGGGTAGGACTGGTGATGAATTATACCTATTTGATAACCGACCGTAGTCTCTTCTCACTTCTCTAGGGAAGATCGCTATTTGGATTTGGATTCTGATGCTTCTGCTGCGCCAGATTGAAACTGGGGCCATTTAGCTGCACAATACTCAACTAGGACTGAGGTGTGTCCTTCTGTATTCAGTATCTGAAAAGGGAGCAGGATTAGAAACCCATAATGGAGATCTAATTTATAGTTTTGTGAAAGCCCTTTGGCTGAACCAGATTCCCCAACTGGAAAAATTGAAATTTAATCACTATCATAAATGGAAAAGAATAGCAACGGGATGGGTACAAGTTGCCGTTTACGGAATAACATTTAAAGCTACAGAAGTTTAAAGCTGCAAAAGCAAAGCTTGACTGCCTGATTACGGCCGTCGCCCGGGGACAGAGAGGAGGAGGAAGGGCGCTCTGCTGCCCTCCACCACACTTCCAGGGCACAAAGAAGAGACAGAGGGGGACTCCGCCACCGCCGCTGCCAGCCCTCCCCCCACCCCCCATTCAGGGACATTTGCCCACTGAGAAACAGCGTGGCTCAGTGGAAAGAGCCCGGGCTTGAGAGTCAGAGGTCGTGGGATCTAATCCCGACTCTGCCCCTGTCGGCTCTGTGACTTTGGGCAAGTCACATAATTTTTCTGGCCCTCAATTACCTCATCTATAAAATGGGGATGAAGACTGTGAACCCCACATGGGACAACCTGATTACTTTGTGTCCACCACAGCCCTTACAACAGTACTCGGCACATAGCACTTAACAAACACCTTTATCCCCACTTTGGACTGTGAGCCCGTTATTGGGCAGGGATTGTCTCTATCTGTTGCTGAATTGTACATTCCAAACGCTTAGTACAGTGCCCTGCACATGGTAAGCGCTCCATAAATACGATTGAATGAATGAACAGCATTGGCGATGGATGCGGCGGCTCTCCTCTCCCAGCTTGGGGGACATGAGTGTGGCGGGGCAACAGGATTGGGACTGGGGAAGGACACTGGAGAAACAGCATGGTCTAGTGGCAAGCACGGACCTGGGAGCCAGAGGATCGTGGGTTCTAATCCCCACTCCTCCACTTGTCTGCTGTGCGACCTTGGGCAAGTCACTTCACCTCTCTGGGCCTCAGGTACCTCATTTGTAAAATGGAGATTGAGACTGTGAGCCCCACGTGGGAGAGGGACTATGTCCAAACCTATTTGCTGTTACCCACCCCAGAGCTTAGTACGGTGCTTGGCACATGGTAAAACACTTGACAAATACCACAGTTATCATTATTATTACTGCTTGGTCTCTGTGCCCCACTATGATTTCACTGCGTCAGAAAGTTGGCAGTTCTTCCAATCAATCAGATTCTGCCTTCAGAAACCGATCAGAGGACGTGATTCATGAGCACGCTATAAATTAACTCCTTCAATCAGCCGAAGGATGGTCAGATACAGACACCCAGACGTGGCCATTAACCAAACCAATATACCTTAGGCGATTCTAGACTAAGGTGAGTCACTTGTCTTCTAGACTGGGAGCCTGTCGTTGGGTAGGAATTGTCTCTATCTGTCGCCGAACTGTACCTTCCAAGAGCTTAGTACGGTGCTCGGCTCACAGTAAGCGCTCGATAAATACGACTGAATGGATGAATGAAAGATACCAGTTATTTACAAACAGCGGGAGCAAGAGGGACTTCATCATATCTTGAATGCTTTCAAGAGTGCTCCCAAACTTTGCGCTTATGTCTAGCCCTGAAGTGAAAACCTCGAAAACTTGGAACTTTATTTTTTTTTGTTTTCTTGTTTTGGTGTGGATCCATTTTCCGAAAAATTTAACATTCAGTGACTTTGCAAAATATGATTAATGTGCTGTTGTAATGCCAACAACCATGCAACCATTACTTGGAATCGTTGGAAAGAGGAGAATGTAAAACTTCTAATGAGACTGATCTGTCATCTCTATTACCAAATATTTACAAGGAAAGAGCAGTT
Organism: Ornithorhynchus anatinus; assembly: GCF_004115215.2. Classification (NCBI taxonomy): domain Eukaryota; kingdom Metazoa; phylum Chordata; class Mammalia; order Monotremata; family Ornithorhynchidae; genus Ornithorhynchus; species Ornithorhynchus anatinus. The sequence continues at coordinate 14,081,606 of NC_041739.1, forward strand.
CTTCTTGTGAGGAATTACATCATTATCAAACAAGTTAGATGACTTCCCTTGGAAATTTGGGCTTGGGGCTAAAAACTGCCAGATCGCGACATGCTTGCCTTTTAATGACGAAAACCTTGAGGCGAGATTGCTTCAAAATGGAGAAGGTGACTCAAGGGGCAAGATTGAGTAAATAGAGTGATTGGTGAGTAGAAATTTAAATGAGTTTCTGGACTCGGAAAAGATCGGCCTCCCCAGACCGTTCATTCGAGTCCTTCTTTTGCCCAGGAATTGGGAATGCAGTTAGGATTTAGCCTAGCTGAAAGACGTATAGGCTCGGCTCGATTTTTAAAAGGCGTTTTGCTTGCGTTTGCGCACGGATTTATCCTTCTATAGCACTAGGCGATCACATTTAAAAGGACAAATAATAACTACCTGCCCCTCAATCCAGTGTCGGTCAGACTCCAGAGAAAGTGTGGTTCTCCCCGAATTTCTTGAGCGTGAAAGATGTGTCTAGAAAGGTACTTGTGAAGTGCACTAGCATAATACAGACTCCTATATCTATCTAGCTATAAATCTATATGTACACGAAGCTCGTCCTCTGGAGCGTAAGCTAGTTGTAGGCAGGGAACACGTCTACCAACTCTCTCAAGCTGTTAGCACAGTGCTCCGCTCACTGTGAGTGCTCAATAAATACGGTTGATAGATCGATATACTTGTCCTTTATCTCCGAAGAAGGCGCCGCTTATGAGAAGCAGCGTAGCCTAATGGAACGAGCACGGGCCTGGGAGTCAGAGGACCTGGGTTCTAATCCCAGTTTGCCAACTGCTTGCTGCGTGACCTTGGGCGAGTCACCTCTCTCTGTCTCAATTACCTCAACCGTAAAATGGGCATTAAATTCCTGTTCTCTCTCCTATTTAGACTGTGAGCCCCATGAGGGACAGGGACTGTTTGGCCTAATTAACTCCTACCTACTCCAGCGCTTAGAACAGTGATTGGCACTTAACAAATACCATAAAAAGTTCATTTATGAGTGTGTAGGTGACTAACAAGGTCAGTACTGGATCTGTAGTCTCGTCCACATTGGACACGCTAAAATGTTGTCCCTCGTGTTGCGTATTTGCTATTTTGTAGTGTCTGGTACCGTGTTCTCCTCTGCCTTCTTGTCTCTCCATACGAATCTAGATTCATGTACGGTTGTTGACGATTATACCGACTTTGAGTGGAATTTACCAGATTAGGAAGATAAATTCTGGTACCAGTCCCGCCCTCAAATAATGTGAAAACTTTAAATTTACCCTGCTTTTTTTTTAAAAAAAAAGAAAAAAAGGAAAGAACTCAGAACAGTTTTGCAAGCAGGTACTGCAAACCCATAACCTGGAGGCAGCCTAGGCTATGTCTAAATTGGGAACTCTCCTTGACAGTCAGGATGTATAGGGGTTTATTTTAGTCATTTCCATAGAGTGGCTATGGATCGGAAACGACTCGACGACATTTGATGATGATAATATTTTAATCATTACTTTGGGAATTAATTCCAGCCCGGCAGCCTACACCAATTCTGACTTCTGCAGAGATTGCTTTCCGAAATAGAAACCGTGTCAAAAACTCGGTATGACTATCGCAGTGATTAACCTGAATTAGACACCAAGTTGCTGTTGCGCACAGAGATACTCCGCATCTAAATGGATCTTTCCCTCCGCACAGTAGGCTCTGTCTTCCCCGGATCCCCCCCAGTCAATGTGGTGCAACCACGAGCCTCCCACTACCTCAGCTCCCTGTGATTTTGTGGTTGGGACGTTTCTCCTGCTAGTCCCTGCAGGTCCCGGTTCCCAGCCGGAGCTCCTGGCCCTGACTCTCTCTGACTCTTTACGGGTTGGGTGCTGGGGAAGGAAAAGGAACATTTCACAGAGCTCCCAGCACCCTGGCTCAATGCAAAGAGTCAGAGGTCGTGGGTTCTAATCCCGGCTCCGCCACTTATCAGCTGTGTGACTTTGGGCAAGTCACTTCACTTCTCGGTGCCTCAGTTACCTCATCCGTAAAATAGGGGTTAAGACTGTGAGACCCACGTGGGACAACCCGATTTCCTTGTATCTAACTCCAGCTCTTAGAACAGTGCTTGGCATATAGTAACTGCTTAACAAAGACCATAATTATTATTATTCAGGACTGGCGCTGTCCTGGGGACTAGGGCTGGCAGCCTAGTTCTGGGGAGCTAAGGGCGGGATTTCCCACTTAATTGTCTGCCGAGAACAGAGTGGGGACTTTCTCATTCCCAGGGATAAATTGAATGCAGAAAGTTATCCATTGCTTTTATTCCTAGTGGGCCCTGAAGGTGAGTAGGGAAATTTATTTTTCTCTTCATTTTCTCTCACAAGGGAGAGTATAATATTGGCCCCTGAATCCTCCTCCAGTGAAGTTTTGTTTCTGTGCCTTATTCACCTCTAAGGTCGAGCCAGTCTGACTTAGGCAATTCAAAAGAATTTCAGGAAACAAGGGATCTGTTTAGCCTACCTAACCTAGGGTCATGACAGGCTGAATTAAGTTCCATTTGGATATCAATCAATGAATCCGTGGTGTTTACTGAACCAGATTAAGTAATCTGGGCAGAGCACTGTATTAAGCACTAGAAAAAGCAGAGCACAATAGAATTGATAGGTATGATCCTTGCCCACAAGGCAGTGTGTGTGTGTGTTGTTTTTTGTGTGTACAATATTCCTGTGAATGTGTGCGTGGCTCCAGGGATTGTAGATTAGCACTGATTACTGGACTCTGCACACCCTAAGTGCTCAGTAAATACTATTGATTGATGGATTGATTTTAAGGTTACAATCTAATAAATATACTCTTACAAGTTGTCGAATTCGACTCAGAAAGGGTGTTGTTTTTCCGTATACGTGGATAATGAGAGTTCATCGCCTGATGCACTGGCCAAGAACCCCGTTTGCAATAGTCAGGAGTTTTTGAGTTCTGGTCTCAGCAACCCTTTCAACTACTGCACAGCCCGAGTGGATGGAGCAGCGTGCCTTAGTGGAAAGAATTCAGGCTTGGGAGTCAGAGGTCGTGAGTTCTAATCCCGGCTCCACCACTTACCTGCTGCGTGGCCTTGGCCAAGCCGCTTCACTTCTCTGTGCCTCAATTCCCTCATCTGGAAAATGGGGATGAAGACTGTGAGCCCCAAGTGAGACAACCGGATCACCTCGTATCTACCCCGGCCCTTAGAAGAGTGCTTGGCACATAGTGAGCACTTAACAAATGCTATAATTACTATTATTATTATCAGGTAGGAACAATAGCCGGTAATGCCTATCTGCCAGGCCTCTCTGTAGTAATGGTAACGACACAGGGTAGTGTGATGATAAGTGATAAGAGAAGGAGAAGCAGCGTGGCTCAGTAGAAATAGGCCGGGCTTGGGAGTCAGAGGTCATGGGTTCTAATTCCGGCTCCGCCACTTGTCAGCTGTGCGACTTGGGCCAAGTCACTTCGTCTGGAAAATGGGGATGAAGACCACGAGCCCCATGGGGGACAACCTGATCACCTTGTATCCTCTCCAGCTCTCAGAACAACGCCTGGCACATGCTCGCCTCCTCCAAGAGGCCTTCCCAGACTGCACTTCCCTTTTCCCTCTGCTGCCTCTGCCCCCCTCTTCACCTCCCTTCAGCTAAGCCCTCTTTCCCCCCTTTCCCTTTGCTCCCCCCCTTCCCCTCAGCTCTGTGCTAATTTGTATATATTTCTATTACCCTATTTATTTCGTTAATGAGACGTACATCCCCTTGATTCTATTTACTGCTATTGTTTTTGTCTGTCCGTCTCCCCCGACTAGACCGTAAGCCCATCAATGGGCAGGGATCGTCTCTATCTGTTGCCGAATTGTCCATTCCAAGCGCTTAGTACAGTGCTCTGCACATAGTAAGCGCTCAACAAATACTATTGAATGAATGAATGAACATAGTAAGCGGTTAACAAATGCCATCACCATTATTATGCTGAGTATAGGGGATGAGCTTGGAGAAAAAGGCGACTTGGTTCTTAGAAGCAATAATAGATGCACTTCATGGGAAGGGAGGGAAGGAAGGAAGGAAGGAAGGAAGGAAGGAAGGAAGGAAGGAAGGAAGGAAGGAAGGAAGGAAGGAAGGAAGGAAGGAAGGAAGGAAGGAAGGAAGGAAGGAAGGAAGGAAGGAAGGAAGGAAGGAAGGAAGGAAGGAAGGAAGGAAGGAAGGAAGGAAGGAAGGAAAGGGGAAGGAGAAGGGAAGGGAAGATGAAGGGAAGGAGAAGGGAAGGGAAGGGAAGGAGTAGGGAAGGGAAGGAAAGCAAAAGGGAAGGGAAGGGAAGGAAAGGAAAAGGGAAAGGAAGGAAAAGGGAAGGGAAGGAAAGGAAAAGGAAAGGAAAGGATTCTGAAGTTTGCTAAAACAGTGGTGAAGGCAGGCCACAAGATGGCACACTCCTGCCAAAAAATGGGAAGACCCGTTGCGGTCACACAACACAACACAATTTTGGACATTGGCTCGGATCCTCCGAGCCAAGCAGAGAGCGCGTGTGTGAGTCTGGGTTGCTTTGGCGTGCGCCCCTCGTTCCTGCGGATGCGTGCGCCTGGGCGGCTAGCTGGCGAGGCACGCCTGCCTCGGAGGGGCTTCTCTATTTTGGCCGCATCTCTTTCACGATCACTAGGCAACCCACCCCCAGCTGGGCGATTTAAAGGTGAGCTGTTTGCCGAGCGCTCTCCGGGCTCCGCTCGGTGCTGCACCGTCATGTGACAGCGGGGTGAGGTGGGGTTGGGCTTGAAGGGGGCGTCTCCAGCTCTCTTCGCCAATCTTGGGGATGTGAGCCGGAGGGAGCCCGGAGAAGCTTTTCCTCCTCTCTTGCTCCTTCTCCTCTCCCATCGTCTTCCTCCTGCAGACCCCCTCTCTTCTCTTTCCCCTTCTCTCCCAGCACCTTCCTCCTCCAGAAGCGAAGAGGACGGTGCCCCGCCGCGGGCTCCAAGAACTGTCGGGGACCAGGTGAGGCTCCGAGAGAGTTGGGGAGGGGGGACGATTTGGGGTTGGGGGGCGGGGGGGAGGAAGGAGCGGGGCGCGCAGGGTGGGAGCCTTTCAGCGGATGGATGCTGCAGCTGGAGGGCTGGGGAGGGGGGGCCGGGGACGAGTCGGGGACCCAACTCGGGGACCCAACTTGGGGGGAGCAGGGGGGCCCCGGGTGACCCGTCCCGGGCCCGGACCTTCCGAAGTGGACCCAACTTTGGATCCGTCCCCCGGCCCCGGGGCTCCAAGCGGCCAGCGAGGTGGGAGGGGCCGTCCTGCTTCTTTTAATGTTGGTATTTATTAAGCGCTTACTCTGTGCAGAGCACTGTTCTCAGCGCTGGGGTAAACGGGGTAATTAGCTTGCCCCACATGAGGCTCACAGTCTTCATCCCCAGTTTCCAGATGAGGGAACTGAGGCCCAGAGAAGTGAAGTGACTTGCCCACAGTCCCACAGCTGACGAGTGGCAGAGCCGGGATTCGAACCCGTGACCTCGGACTCCCAAGCCCGGGCTCTTTCCACTGAGCCAGGCTGCTCTTTGAGTATTAATCCCCTCTTCTGAGCGCCTCACGGTGCGCCAAGCACTGGGCCAAACGCCGGGGAGGGTGCACTCGGACATCCGAGGGCCCGCAACGAGCTCAGTCTCTTCTTTCCTCCCCCCTCCTCCCCCCCAGTCTCTCCAGTTTTCCCGGAGTCTCTCTGTTCTGGGAGACTCGAGGGGGGAAAGGGGGCAGAAGCTGCGGGCAGCTGCGTGGCTTTGTGGAAAAATAATAACGCGCATGAGAAGGGTGTGCGCTAAGCGCCGACCGTGTGCCAAGCGCTGTTCTAAGCGCTGGGGGGAGACACGTGGGGCTCCCGGTCTTCGTCCCCGTTTTCCGGATGAGGGAACTGAGGCCCAGAGGAGTGAAGTGGCCTGCCCGAGGTCGCCCCGCCGACCAGCGGCGGGGGCGGGATTAGAACCCACCACCTCGGACTCCCTCGGACTCTTCTCTAAAGAGCCCGCGCTTGGGAGTCCCAGCTGGTGGGTTCTAATCCCGCCTCTGCCCCTGGTCTGCCGGGTGACCTTGGGCAAGTCACTTCTCTGGGCCTCAGGGACCCCGACTGCCACATGGAGATTAAAAGTGGGAGCCCCACGTGGGGCAACCTCGTTGCCCTCCGCCTCCCCCCCCCCCGGCGCTTAGTGCTTGGCGCATAGTACGTGCTTAACAAATACCATCATAATCATCGTTATTATTATTCCACGGTGGCTCTGACCCGTCACCTGACGGTCCAGGAGGGGTGCGAGGGGGGCCCCGGGGGGCCTCTCCGCAGCGCAAGGAGAGAAAAAAGCGCAATTGACATTGTGGCTGGCCTCCCTCCCCGGTCTGGTCCCGGCTCCCTGCTTTCCCTCCATCTCCTCCGGGAGGCCTTCCCAGATTTAGCCCCCCTTTTCCCCATCTCCCCCTCCCTCCGTCTCCCTCACTTGCTCCCTTTGCTCTTTCCCCCTTTCCCCCCACCAGCCCCGCCGCACTTAAGCCCTAGCTGTCGTTTTCTTTATCTGTATCGAGTTCCGTCTCCCCCCCCCCCCCCCCCCGCCCCCACCCCTTAATGATGTTGGTGTTTGTTGAGCGCTGACTCTGTGCCGAGCCCTGTTCTAAGCGGGGGGGGGGGGGGGGGGGATACGAGGTCATCAGGTGGTCCCACGTGGGGCTCCCAGTCTTCATCCCCACTTTCCAGATGCGGTCACTGAGGCCCAGAGAATAATAATAATAACGTTGGTATTTGTTCAGCGCTTACTATGTGCAGAGCACTGTTCGAAGCGCTGGGGGAGATACAGGGTCATCGGGTTGTCCCGCGTGGGACTCACAGTTAATCCCCATTTTACAGATGAGGTAACTGAGGCACAGTGAAGTGACCTGCCCACAGTCACACAGCTGACAAGTGGCAGAGCCGGAATTCATTCGAATCCATGACCTCGGACTCCCAAGCCCAGACTCTTTCCACCGAGCCACAGAAGTGAAGTGACTTGCCCGAGGTCGCACAGCTGACAGGGGACGGGGGCGGGATTCGAATTCACGACCTCCGACTCCCGAGCCCGGCCTCTTGCCTCTGAGCCACGCCCCTTCCAGGGGGGAGGCTCGTTCTGGGCAGAGATTGGCCCTCTCTGTTGCTGTACTCTAATAAGGAGGTTGACGATGGTATTTATCAAGCGCTCACTCCCTGCCAAGCGCCGTTCTAAGCTTTCCCGAGCGCTCAGCAGAGTGTTCTGCGGGCTGTAGGCGCTTGTGCCTCAGTTACCTCATCTGTGAAATGGAGATGAAGACTGTGAGCCTCACGTGGGACCACTTGATTACCTCGCATCTACCCCAGCGCTTAGACCAGGGCTTGGCACGTAGGAAGCGCTTAACAATAATCATAATAATAATGTTGGTATTTGTTAAGCGCTTACTATGTGCCGAGCACTGTTCTAAGCGCTGGGGTAGACACAGGGGAATCAGGTTGTCCCACGTGGGGCTCACAGTCTTCATCCCCATTTTACAGATGAGGGAACTGAGGCACAGAGAAGTGAAGTGACTCGCCCACAGTCACACAGCTGACAAGTGGCAGAGCTGGGATTTGAACTCATGAGCCCTGACTCCAAAGACCGTGCTCTTTCCACTGCGCCACGCTGCTTTACCGACATACGAGTGGATGGGTGGGTGGAGGCTGTCCCGCCCGTTTGTCCCGAGCAAAAAGCCACCTGGCCGGTTCCGGGCCCGGGTCTCGCCCGCAGGTGATGGGCGGGAATCTAGGGGGCCGCCCCAGGGGTCATCACAAAGCCAAGGGGACAAGGGGTCAGGGCCTTGGAGGGGCTTCCGCCCGTGACCCTTTCATTCAGTCGTATTTCTTGGGCCCTTACTGTGTGCAGAGCACTGGACTAAGCCCTTCGGTGAGCAGCGGGGTCTGCGAAGGAAGGAAGCGCACTTTCTACTTGGGAAAACGGCCTCGAATCGAGGGAAAATATCCACCCCCTTCCCCGGGACTGGGAGAACCGGTCCAGATGGCTACTAGCCCACCTCACGGCGCTCTCCGGTCTTTCTCCTTGGGCTCTCGCCTGTGGAACAGTCACCGTGAGTCAAAGAAAGTTAATGTCGTTTGCTTCGTGTGGGAGCTGGTGGGGAGGGGGGCGTGGGATGGAGGAGGAGGGAAGAAAGAAAGCCCACGGCCCTCCCCATCTCCGCTCCGAAGACTCACGCCTACGGTTGCTACTTGTCCTTTGTTTATTATTATGGTATCTGTTAAGCTCTCACTCCGCACCGAGCGCCGCTCTAAGGATTTGGGGGAGACGCAAGGTCATCAGGTTGTCCCACGTGGGGCTCATAGTCTTCATCCCCATTTTACGTGCACCCCGTCGTATGTTCTGAGCGCTCACTGTGTGCAGAGCACTGTACTAAGCGCTTGGAGAGTACAATTCAGCCACAGAGACTATCCCTACCCAACAACGGGCTGACAAGATGAGGTAATTGAGGCTCAGAGAAATTAAGCGGCTGGCCCAAAGCCACACAGCAGACAAGTGGCGGACTTGGGATTAGAACTCGCATCCTCTGACTCCCAAGCACTGCTCTAAACGCTGGGGGAGATACGGGGTAATCGGGTTGTCCCGCGTGGGGCTCACAGTCTTAATCCCCATTTTACAGATGAGGGAACCGAGGCACAGAGTAGTTAAGCGGGTTGCTCAAGATCACACAGCAGACAAGCGGCGGAGCGGAGATTAGAACCCACATCCTCTGACTCCCGAGCCCGGCCGGGCTCTTGCCACTAAGCCACGCTGCTTTGTTTGTAACCGGCTGTCGGTTGAGGTGGGCTCTTCCCCCTGCCGGGAAGGAACAGCTGATATGTAAGTGATCTGGGTAAACTGAGGGTAACTCTTTGTGTGATTGAAAGCGCTTTCTCCTCCGGCCAAGAAAGGGATGAAGATCTTGTAGGGAGTTTTGGGGAGAGACTGTTCTTGCCGTTGCGATGGGCTCACGGGACTATGAGCAGCTAAACGACTAAGGTAGCAAAGGTCTATTCATTCCATCGTATCTGAGTGCTTACTGTGTGTAGAGCACGGTTCTGAGTGCTTGGAAAGTAAAATTCAGCAGCAGAGACAATCCCTCCCCAACAACGGGATCGCAGTCAAGCAGGAACAATAGTCATGCTGGGAAGAGACCGACATGGCTAACGTTAACAGCACACTTTTTCCCTTTTTTTTTTTTTTTCCACTAAAATTTCAGGTTCATTTTCTGGGATCAAACTGCCTTCCAGTGAACAGAGTGATGCCCTTATATAGGCTGCTTTGGGGTCCCCCCTCTCTTTTATTTTTGGCAAGAGTAGATGTCAATCTGTTTTATTTGGAAGAGACGTTCTGAAAAGCTTTTTCTCCTATGCTTCGTCCTTTTCGTAAAATTTCTGGTGGAAATTAAGATATTGAAAATTCAAAGTCAGGTTTAATCCGGGGCCAGAAACGGATAGAAAATCTGACTGGTAAGGACCGAAGGTGTGCAGCAACTTTTCCACTGGCCTCGGTGGTGTTTACCTGTTCTTACTTTATAGGTGGTAAAACAAAAGAAGAGTGCTGGTACCTATCACAGATAACAAGAAAAATCATCTGAGTGATTTTTCAACAGAATTGACGAGCAAGGAAGCTGAACTTCCATTTTTAGCCCACACATTTTAATACTTTAATTACTGTGCCTGATTCCGTTCATTTCCATATGCATCGAAGGACTGGCAAGTGGTGTCTGTGAAATGATGTATACACGAGTAGTAAAATGACTTATGGTTTCCTTTCCATTTTTCTCATTCACATTTTCTAGGAAGATTCATTTTTTATAAAGCAGCAAGGATTTTCCCTATCTATCTTTTGAACCGGTAGACTGTCTGTTTGAAATTTCAGTGAAGCTTTGCAGGTATGAAGACTATAGAGTCTTTGTATTTAAACCCGAATCAGGATCTGATGAATTGCAGTATTTTAGAACCGGAATCTTATAATTATGCAATCGTAGAACAGAACTATTCTTCCATTATTCTAAAATTTGATAAAGCATGGAAGGTCAAATATATCATGTGGTCACACACATCAGAATAACGTTTGGGGATTGATTATCCCCACAGTACTCAATTGTATTGATTGATTACAGAGCTCTGCACATAGTGAGTGCTCAATAAATACTATTGAATGAATGAATTATAGAGAACAAAGGGGGATATGTGAGTATTTCTAACACCTCGGTTCTTTGCAATCCCACAATTCCGGATTTATGTGCTTTTTACATTTTGAAGATAAGCTCGACCTCTCATGCTTGGATATGAAATTTCTACTTGTCCCTAATTATGATCCTCACTCTTGTCCCTCGTATCTGATTCCCTCACAGCCAGACCATTGAGAAATGAGGTAATTGTGATGTTCTTAGCTCTAGTGTGTGTGTATGTGTACATGTGTTTGTGAGTCTATTAACTTGTGCTTCACAGTGGCATTTACCTTGGCCTCAATTCCATGGCCGGACCCAGAGAATACAAGATAGCCAAGGAGGAGAAAGCAGACTTGCTCCTCTTCCTCCCTTTTCTAACATCTGCTGCAGACATGCAGTGATATTTGCATTAGCCTCCTATCCAGACCTGGAGAATGCCACAGTGATAGCAGTCTTGCTCCTCTTCCCTCCCCCCTTGTCTAACATCTGCTACAGACATACGCCCACTTGAAAAGAGAGTTTCCAATCAGACGCAGCAGCACACTAACCGATTACTTATTTTGACAACCCTAGGTGTAAAGAGTTGCTGTGAGCCCATTATTGGGCAGGCATTGTCTCTATCTGTTGCCGAATTGTACACCCCAAGCACTTAATACAGTGCTCTGCACATAGTGAAGCATAGAGAAGCAGCGCGGCTCAGTGGAAAGAGCACGGGCTTGGGAGTCAGAGGTCATGGGTTCGGACCTCCGCCACTAAGCTGTGTGACTGTGGGCAAGTCACTTCACTTCTCTGTGCCTCTGTTATCTCCTCTGTAAAATGGTGATTAAGACTGTGAGCCCCCCGTGGGACAACCTGATGACCCTGTATCTACCCCAGCTCTTAGAACAGTGCTCTGCACATAGTAAGCGCTTAACAAATAAATACCAACATTATTATTATTATTATAGTGAGCGCTCAATAAATACTATTGAAAGAATAGTTCCATCTGTCTCCCCCGTTAGAATTCAAGTACCTTGTGAGCAAGGAATGTGTCCTTTCTTTCTTCTGTATTCTGTCTAGTACAGTGCGCTGCGCTGTGGGCAATCAATAAATGCTACAGCTAGTACTAAAAGAGATTTAATAAAGGAAACAGAGCAGGGATGATCCAACTGGAGGAAAAAAAAAATTCTTGAAGCACCTATTCCCTGCTCTCAGACCCGTTCCTTTCTTCCCTCACCTGAGGGGCATTGGCTCAGGGAGATGATGCCTACTGTGATTTGGCTCAGCACTGAACGCTCTTGCTTCCTTCTCCACCTAAGTCTACCGCAGAAATTCTAATAGCCTGTTTTCTTCCTCTACGGGGGCAGCCTCGGGAGCAGGGTTGTTTTAAAATGAGAAATATTTCAAGTTGTTAAGTTTGAGGAGCAAATTATAGCTGTATTAGTCCAAGTAGCATGGAAGCTCAGAAAGTGGAGCACGGATGATATTTAGAGAACTTTAGGACAGAAATTTTAGGTTGACTGGTTAAGAAACGTAAGTAACCCCATTCCTCGATCGAACCGATGGGTTAGTCAGCCCCCAGATTCTATCCCCAACAGCGGTAAAATGGGGAGGGGTTTATGCCTGTCCTTCCTTTTCTTTAGGTTTTGAGTCCTGTGTGGGTCAGGGACTTATGTTTGACGTGATTATCTTGTCTCTACCCCAGTGCTTAGTACAGTGCTTGGCACAAAGTAAGCACTTAACAAATACCACAACAAGATGATTAGGAGAACCATGTTATCAATTAATTGATCGATGGTATTTACATGCTTGCTGTGTGCAGAGAGCTGTACCAAGTATTTGGAAGGGTACAATATGACAGAGTTGGTAGACATGTTCCCTGCACACAATGAGCTTACATGTTATGGGAAACCTTCTGGACACTAGTCCTAATGTTTAGGGATCGACTCTATAAGAATCTCAACTTTTCTGTACATATACCTCTGTATTTACCCTAGACTTTTTTTGCACCTATTTCTATTTTTTGCCTGAACAATTTCCTGTGGTAACAAATCCTATGTACTTTACAGCCACTCTATGAAGAAGTCTATCATTTTTATTGTTTTTTAAATTACTCTCAAGCTTCAGTGGATGTTTTCTCACCCTAATATATTGGGATTTGGTGAATAGCAGTTCCAAGTTTGCCCAGTGAGTATTCTTTGTGAATCTATAGATTTCAATCTCGTTCCTCTCCCTACCTGTTGTTTTTTTTTTTTTCAGATTGAAGACTCTTCTATTCTGTCCTCACAAGGAAACTTTAGTCATTTGGTTGCCCTTTTATGAGCCTTCTCCAGATCTTTCCTGTCCTCTCTATGACAAAATCAAAACTGTACACAGTGTTCCAAGGATGAATGTACTCTGATTTTACATAGAAGCAAAACTTGGTCTTTTGTTCTCTCTCCCCTTTCTGACGACGCCTACCACTTGTTGGCTCTTTTGGCCTTTGCTGTACATAGAACCAATGATGTAAAAAAAAGAACAAATCAATCAATCCATTAATGGTATTTATTGAGTACTTACTGTATGCAGAGAACTTTAATAAGCATTGGCAGAGTACAATACAGCAGAGTTGGTAGACTCATTTGCTGGTCAAAGCAAGCTAACAGTTTAGAGGTGGAGCAGACATTAATATGAATAAATAATTAGTATATATGTCCATAAAAGAACAGTCAATGACTCTGAGCTTTTCCCTGAGTGATGACTGGAAGCTCTGAACCCATCATTAATGTAGTCGTGACTGGGATTATTTTTTGCTGGGTCCAATGTCTTGCACTTGCTCCCCTTGACATTCATCTGCCATTTTCTAATCTGCTCATTTGTGTAGGCCTTTCTGGGTTTTAACCCCATCTCTGTGGCACTTCCGCAACCCAGAAGGCCCGAGTTTCATTTACCATCTTGAAGATTTCACTGTGTGCTTTCTCTTGCAGATGGTTTTTGAAGATGTTGAGCAAAACTATTACTAGCTCAGATCCTGGAGGTCTTCCATTATTTGTTCTTCTCCATCTCGAGAGCTTTACCGTCTCCTATCATTTGATTATTACTTTTGTTAGCCAATTTTCCACCCTTGACAAAACAGCCCTCCAATCCCGTGATTACTCAGTAAGGACACCTCTTCTATAACGTATTTTAACTATGCATTTTGGATAGACTGTGCTTAGGGAATTGAGGAACGTTCTTAGGACAACTCATATCAGGAAAGAGATGTCGTGTCTGAAGAAATGTTTGTGGGCAAGGAAGTGGGGTCCGTTATTCAATCGATAAGTCGTATTCATTTAGAGGTTATTGTGTGCAGAGCACTGTACTAAGCACGTAGGAGAGCATAGTATAACAATATAACAGAGTTGGTAGACACATTTCCATATGATGAGTTTTGTTTAATGTGTTATGGAGAACTAACTGAATTTCTAGGTATATATAGCATTATCAGAAGTCTTTTGAAAATCTAAAAATATTATTTCTACTGGTCCCCACCCCCTTCCACATGCTTGTGGATACCTACAAAGAAATTCAGCAGATTAATGAGGCAGGATTTCCCCTTACAGAAACTACACTATCCTTCTCCCACAGGTTGTATTTTTTCTAAGTGCTCACTGATCCTACACTTCATCATCTGTTCTACTAATCTGCCAGGTCTAGAAATGAGACTCCTCAGAAAGAAGATGCTCTTTTCTCCATTTTCTCTTATACCTTTGAAGTAGACTTTCTTTTGTTGCATTCTTCTCCTGTTGCTTTCTAGGAGACCTTGCAATTTCGTTGACAATTAGCATCACGGCATCATTCACTTTTTTTTATTATTTTTCTGCTCGGCGAGAACAATGTTTGGAGCCATACCGAAAACATAAACAAAATCACCGTAGCCTGGGATGCGGAACTCGGCACGGGAGTGATCACTGGCGAACCTGAGATTAAAAAATACGTTTCTCAATTACTCACACTAGTTCTGGAGATATAGCTTCGTTGTAGTCATCCTTAATGACTTACTTGTGTTCTAAAATGACCTGTACTTGGATCTGCACCCCTGGGACATTTGATATTTACCCCGCCCTCAGCCCCACAACACTTATGTTCATAGCTATAAATTATTTATTTTTAGTAACATCTGCCTCCCCCTCTAAACGGTGAGTTCATTGTGGACGGGGTAGGTATCTACCAACTCCGTGGTACTCTATTCTCCCAAAAGCTTAGTACGGTGCTCGGCACACGGTAAGCACTCAATAAAGACCCTTGAGTGACTTGTAAAGCGATCATCCTTTACATCAGTGCCTGACTGTAGTTGTAGTAAATCCAGGAAGACAAACGAGGCCAAGTGGAAAGAGCAGAAACTGTGAGCCAGGACACCCAGATTCTAGTCTATTCTCTGCAACTTGCCTGCTGTATGACCTTGGACAGGTGTGCTACTTGGCATACAACTGATGCATGTTTGAAGAGATTTATTGTTTATTGAGTGACTTTTCCTTTGCAAACTGTGGGCATAGTTATTCACTGGCATAGCCACTGGGGAAGCAAACGGAATTAGCGGTAAAAGTGCCCATTTTCTCTTTACAGATTGTGCAAGATTATCAAGGAAATGAAGAGTTCTGGGAAAATTTTAGTTACTGTTCTTCTCCTAGAAGAATGAGAACATGCTGAGCCTTTGAATTGCTTTGAGGAAATATACATTCCACTGAAGAAATCTACACTACCCCCGTAGACCGAAAATGAATACAACGGCATTTTCCTACGTCGAGAACCATTCCGTCGAGTATAATTTTTCAGAGAAGAATTCCCAGTTTCTGCCCTTCGAGGATGACGAATGCCACGTGCCCTTGACTATGGTCTTTACGTTGGCCCTGGCTTATGGAGCCGTCATCATCCTTGGGATCTCCGGAAATCTGGCCTTGATCATCATCATCTTAAAACAGAAGGAGATGAGGAATGTCACCAATATCCTCATCGTGAATCTCTCCTTCTCGGACCTCCTGGTGACAATTATGTGTCTCCCCTTTACTTTCGTCTACACTCTGATGGACCACTGGGTCTTTGGCGAGCCAATGTGCAAACTGAATCCTTTCGTGCAGTGCGTCTCCATCACCGTCTCCATCTTCTCCCTGGTTCTCATTGCCATCGAACGCCATCAGCTGATCATCAATCCCCGTGGCTGGAGGCCAAATAACAGACACGCGTACATGGGGATCGCGGTCATCTGGGTCCTCGCCGTGGCGTCTTCTCTGCCTTTCGTGATCTACCAGGTACTGTCCGACGAGCCGTTCCAAAACGTGACGCTTGAAGCGTTCAAGGACAAGTACGTGTGCTTTGATCAGTTTCCTTCAGACTCTCACAGGCTGTCTTACACCACCGTCCTCCTGCTGCTCCAGTACTTTGGCCCACTCTGTTTCATATTTATTTGCTACTTCAAGGTAAGAGAGAACGTTCTTCCCCCTTCTGTCTTTATTTCCGGTGGGCCTCGGGGGGCCCAAGTCGCTCCTTGGTTTAGTGGTTCCACACATGCGTGTTATGTCTCGTTCCTTGCAGATCTACATCCGTCTGAAAAGGAGGAACAACATGATGGACAAGATGAGAGACAATAAGTACAGGTCTACCGAAACCAAAAGAATCAATATCATGCTCCTGTCCATCGTGGTCGCCTTTGCCGTCTGCTGGCTGCCGCTCACCATCTTCAACACCGTGTTCGACTGGAATCACCAGGCCATTGCCACCTGTAATCATAATCTGCTGTTCCTGCTCTGCCACCTCACAGCCATGATCTCCACCTGCGTCAACCCCATCTTTTATGGGTTCCTCAACAAGAACTTCCAGAGAGACTTACAGTTCTTCTTTAACTTCTGTGATTTTCGCTCCCGGGACGATGACTATGAAACCATAGCCATGTCCACCATGCACACAGATGTTTCTAAGACATCTTTAAAACAAGCAAGCCCGGTCGCATTTAAAAAAATCAATCCCAGTGATGATACCGAAAAAATCTGAAGCTGCCAGCAGCCTAACCGTCCTAGCAGGCAGCTGTCTAAAGACAAGCACAACCCCAGATGATTCCCTGTTATTTTCTTTTTCCGAGGAGAACGGTAATGCCCCTTTAGAAACAACACGAATGTTCTTGTGTTGCCTTTTCACTCCGTTAGTTGTCACAGTAATTAATTTGAATGAAAATGCCAGCTGTGTTCTGACCTTCTCCTGCAGATGGTTTCCATCGGAAGTCTGCGGTTCCCTTTTATGTTATGCACTTGTACACAAGTAACGTACATATTGTATTTATTCCAAAGCGTTTTCTTCAAAACTGTCTCTACAAGTACTAACAATCTGATGCTTTTGTGATTTTTCAGTGCTCAGCCACTGGATTGGTTAATTCTGATTGAATTTGAACAGTTTCAGTCTACTGTTGAGGACTCATGAAAATCACATCCAGTGTGTGGAAATCATCGAGTTAGAACGTACTTCTTGCCAGGCAACAGACTCAATTAAGGAGTTACCTGAATTTTCATCATCTAAAGAGAAAATTGAACTTGATTCATAGTTTCATCCGATATTGCATGAAAAACAACCCAAAGCACTTCTTAACTGTTAATATACCAAGAAATCAGAACGTATACACACACAGACACACACACACACATACACACACAAACATATATATATATATATATATAAAGTGAAAAAACCATGTCTATGACTTAAAATGGGTATTTAAAATCCTAAGCTTTTTAGGTAATATAACACAATCTAATGTCGTTACAATAGATCGTGGGTATTCGGATTTCCTAATAACCGAATGAATTCTCCCACCTGAGAGGCAACTCGGCAATTGTAAAATTCCTTAACAGCCTTTTACATATTGTCTTTAAAAGTTTCCCATTTTGACAAGCAGTACAGTATATAGGAATGCAAAGTGTACTTCTCTGTATGCATCGGTGCCTATACTAACAACTGATTTCACATCTTCATTACACATCTCTCCGAAAAAGGGGTAGTCAAGATTGATGAGAATGAATGTACACCACAGTTACCATGGGTACATATCTGGAAACTGAGAGTACATTGTTTTGCCAGTGTTTACCAGTCAAAGACTAACTGTGCCTTGTGCAGTCCTATAAATAGTGTACTATATAAAACACTCAGCCATTTGTGTTTATGTATTAATATCCTTAATTCCATGTATCTTTTAGTTGGGATTGATTTTTGGAACCAAAAAGGAAAGGCATATTTTAGAACAAGACATACCCTAAGCTCATTGTATGGACAATCTATTAAAAAAAGGCTTTTGTTTTAGAACTGTGGGTATTTCCTTCATTAACTTTTTTTCCCTTACTCAGCAACATTCTCCCTTCTTTCTCCTACTTTTGTTTCAGGATTTATAAGGTGGTCAAATGTCTACCCATCCGAGATGCTATTGGCCTCATATTCCATCAGTGCGAGCTTGCTGCGTGAAGGGAATGTGTCTGTTTATCACTATACTGTACTCTCCCAAGTGCGTAGTACAGTGCTTTGCACACAGTAAGCACTCAGTGAATATGATTGAATGAAGGAATGAATCGAGTGCTCGCTGTGTACAGAGCACCGTATTAAGCACTTGGGAGAGTATAGTACAACAGAATTAATAGACATGTCTACAGGGAGCTTACATTCTGGAGGGAGTAGCAACATTCTGAAGTTCCTCTGTATTCCTCCCTTCTCATTTTATCTTCAGAACAGAGAAAACCTCTCTTTTCCTATATAATTCTCAAATCCAGGCTAGACAACATAATCACTTTAGTTGTTAAAAACGCATAATGGCTCAGACAGAGTGTGAAACATTCTTACAGACTGGGTGACACACTTACACATACACACATTTTGCTTTAAAATGATCTAAGGAATCATTTCTTTAAAAAATAAACCACCTGTGATACCAACTGTGATCTTCTGGTCAAGATTAATTAGGTTTTTTTCCCCATCCAAAAGTTTAACCTTTCAAATGATTGATTAAAAGTAAAAATACACCAGCAGGGATTATCCATAGTCACCGCTGAGATTATGTGATTTGAGGTCAATACGTTATATGAGAATGCAAGCCTGTCCCGCGGCTGTTAGCTTGTTGTGGGCAGGGAATATATCTACCAGTTGCGTTGTACTGTACTCTTAGAGCGTAGTAATAATAATAAAAATTGTGGTATTTGTTAAGTGCTTACTATGTGCCGAGCACTGTACTAAGTGCTAGGGTGGATATAAGCAAAGTGGGTTGGACACAGTTCCTGTCCCACAGTGCTCTGCACACAGTAAGTACTCAATGAATACTAATGATTGACTGACTGATAGAGGCCCATTTCCAGAACTCTTCCTGCTCATCCACACTGTAGACCGAAGACTCCAGATAATTATTTGTATATCAAATTTTCCCCACTTAGTTCAGTGGCTGAGAATTATCCAGTGGTGATCACCACACCATAGAGAAGCTTGACGAGCTAGATGAGTAAATTTGGTCACTTGTCCCTACAGACACTGGGAGGGTTGTGGGACAGTATGCAATAAGCACTGCTTGGCCCACTTTGAAGACCAAAGATCTACCGCCGGCTCGGTGGACCAAAGGACTGGGATTTATTGATACAGAAAATTGTCTGACACACTCGTGTGGAGAACCCTAAATGGATTTAGAAAGCAGGCTCTCTTCCCTTTCTCTCCCGTGACTCTAGGTAACACCTGAAGAACAGAATAGTTACTGCAAACATCCTCCTTGATTTTTGCCCCTGGAAGAAATGGAAGGGGTTGGAGGAAGAGGAGAAGGAGTAGACAGACTGTGTAAACTGTAGTCGTGTTATGCTGACTTCATGAGTTAGAAGTTGTAACGCTAAAGTCGAGCGCTTAGAATAGTGCTTGGCACATGGTGAGCGTTTAACAAATACTGTCATCATCATTATTATTATTAACATTTTATCGTTCTGTGTGCTCTTTTGTTTATTGTATACTAGCTATTCACAGGTTTTTAGATAGTTTATTAATGGAAAGATCATTGTGCTTTTAAAAGTGTGACACCTTATATTTCACATGTCTGGCTCTTATCTGTGCACAGGACCATTGGGGATATTAGGGAGGGGAAAAAGTTGAACATAAACTTACTCTGTAATTTGCCTGTAGTCTATGGTTGTCTAGTCTAATAGATGGTAAAAGTAGGCAGTATGCAAAAAAAGCAAGAAATTTAGACTGGTGCAGTGGAAGGGAGATTTGAAGTTTAGGTGGTCATACTCTCCCTGAACTTCCCAGACTCTACTGATTGAAACAGGCATTTCTTGCCTCCCACCCAGTTGCTCTCTGGCCGGATCCTTTACTCAGCATTCAGGAGACCGGGGACAGGGCCGAAAGGATAGCGGCAGCTAACGTGACTGGAATTCTGGTCCCCTGGTATATAAGCCAGAGTGTGTGATGTGACGTATGGGCTAGAAGTGGAGGACTGAGGAGAAAAGATGTGGGGATGGCTGCGTCAGCCTCCTTTCTGATCTCCCAACCTCCTGTCTCTCCTCACTTTGGTCTGTATTTCACTCTGCTGCCCAAATTATCTTTCTACAGAAATATTCAGGGCATATCACTCCAAAAATCTCCAGTGGTTGCCTGTCAACCTCCGTATCAAACAAAAACTCCTCACTCACTTTAAAGATCTCCGTCACCCTGCCCCTTCTGACCTCCCCTCCCTTCTCTCCTTCTACAACCCCGCCCTCACACTCCGCTCCTCTGGTGCTGACCTTCTCACTGTGCCTCCATCTCGCCTGTCTTGCCACCGACGCCGGGCCCACATCCTTCCTCTGGCCTGGAGCACCCTCCCTCCTCAAATCCCCCAACAATCTCTCTTCCTCCCCCTTTGAAGCCCTACTGAAGGCACACCTCTTCCAAGAGGCCTTCCCAGAGCAAGCTCCTTTTTACTCAGCTTCCCCTCCCTTCCATATCACCTCGACTCACTCCCCTTGCTCTCCCCCCGCCACAGCACTTAATGTATACATGTATAGATCTATAATTCTATTTATTTATACTGATGCCTGTTTACCTGTTTTGATGTCTGTCCCTCTCCCCCAACCCCTAGTCCATAAGCCTGTTGTGGGTAGGGATTGTCTCTCTTTATTGCCGTATTGTATTTTCCAAGTGCTTAATACAGTGCTCTGCACATAGTAAGTGCTCAATAAATACGATTGAATGAATGGATAAAGGGACTATGGAGAGTGGGGCAGAAAGAGGAAGAAGAGGGGAGCCTCAGACCTTAGATTTCAGGGTCCAAACTTGGGTCCTGGCTTCCTGGATGGCCTCCAAATCAATCAATGGTATTTACTGAGCATCTACTGAATGTTTAACTGAATGTATTACAGTATTAAGTAAGCACTTGGGGGGGTAGAGTACAATGGAGATGGTAGACACTATTCGTGCCCTCAGAGGGCTTCCACTCTAAGCCTCAGTCAACTTGCCTTTCACCATCCTCCTCTCTTCTTCCTGTTTCATCCTCTTCCTTTCTCCTTTGGCTTCCTTCTTCTTCCCCAGCCCCCAAGTAAGGAGGGAATTATAAGAGACCAACACCAAGAGTCAGGTGCAGTGATTGGACCCTTTACTCTTTGTTCTAATCCTGGCTCCATGACTTGTCTGCTGTGTAACCTTGGGCAGGTCACTTCATTTCTCTGGGCCTCAGTTACCTCATCTGGAAAATGGGGATTTAGACTGTGAACCCCATGTAGGACGGGGACTCTGTCCCATCCAATTTGCTTAATCGATCCCAGTGCTCAGTACAGTGCCTGGCACATAGTAAGCGCTTAACAAATTCCACCATTATTATTAGTAGTAATATTTGTATCACCCCTCATCTGAGATACACGTACTCTCAGGTGGTCATTTTTTTTTTTAATCTAGTGAAAATATCCCTCGTAGACTGCGTATTTGGGGTGGCTGATGACAGTGGACTGTTGGATTCCCCAAAGTTCTCATTTCTGCTGGGAGCCCAGGAGGAAGTGGAGCAGCAGGAATAGGTAAGAATAATTTTTTTAAAATGATATTTGTTAAGTCTGCTCCTATGTGCCAGGCAATGTATTAAGCACTGGGCTAGATATAAGCACCGGGCTAGATACAAGGTCATCAGGTTGGACATTGTCCCTGTTCCACATAGGGCTCAGAGTCTTAATCCTCATTTTATAGATGAAGGAACTGAGATGCAGAGAAGTGAAGTGACTTGCCCAAAGCACACAGCAGACAAGTGGTGGAGCCAGGATTAGAATCCAAGTCCTCCTGACTCCCAGGCCGGTGCTCTATCCACAAGGCCACACTGCTTCTCATAAGCTTCAGACACTGCTGTAGCCAAGGTCATCTACTTAGACCTGAAAGAAAGTTGCGTTTGGATATGTGAACTTTGAGCACTTGATAATCTCCCACCCTTAACCCCACAGCACTTAAGTCCAGCGCTTAGAACAGTGCTTCAGCATTTAGAACAGTGCTTGGCACATAGTAAGTGCTTAACAAATACCATTATTATTATTATTATTATATATCTTTAAATTAAGTATTATAAGTTATTTGCATTCATATCTGTCTCTCCCTCTAGACTGTAAGCTCACTTGGTTGGATTGTACTAGCCCAAGAGTTTAGTACGGTGCTCTGCACATAGTGGAGTGACCAATAGATACCTTTGATTGATTCATATCCTTCCATATCACAATATCTTTATTGTGAGAGGACTGGGGAGGATTTAGAGAATGGTGAGTCTGCTACATTTCTATTCAGAGCTGGAATAGTTATTGGTGGGGCTTCCTAATTCTGAGCAGAATCATGGGCATTTACCCTTGAATTTTTTTGTATGACATTGATGGTTACTGGCAGTCCCAAAAAGGCCATTTCCACATTAATACAATTAACTGCTTTATTTAAAACATATTATCAAGCATTAACCATGTGCGAAGCACTGTGCTAAGTGCTGTGGCAGCACAAGATAAGCAGATAATAATAATGTTGGTATTTGTTAAGCGCTTACTGTGTGCCAAGCACTGTTCTAAGTGCTGGGGTAGATATAAGGTAATCAGATTGTCCCACATAGGACTCACAGTCTTCATCCTTATTTACAGATAAGGTAACTGAGGCATAGAGGAAGTGAAGTGACTTGCCCAAGGTCACACAGCTGACAAGCTGCAGAGCCGGGATTAGAACCCATGACCTCTGACTCCCAAGCCCGGGATCTTTCCACTGAGCCACGCTGCTTCTCAAGCAGCTACAACACAGTCCTTTCATTCATTCATTCAATAGTATTTATTGAGCGCTTACTATGTGCAGAGCACTGTACTAAGCGCTTGGGATGAACAAGTCGGCAACAGATAGAGACAGTCCCTGCCGTTTGACGGGCTTACAGTCTAATCGGGGGAGACGGACAGACAAGAACGATGGCACTAAACAGCGTCAAGGGGAAGAACATCTCGTAAAAACAATGGCAACTAAATAGAATCGAGGCGATGTACAATTCATTAACAAAATAAATAGGGTAACGAAAATATATACAGTTGAGCGGACGAGTACAGTGCTGTGGGGATGGGAAGGGAGAGGTGGAGGAGCAGAGGGAAAAGGGGAAAATGAGGCTTTAGCTGCGGAGAGGTAAAGGGGGGATGGCAGAGGGAGTAGAGGGGGAAGAGGAGCTCAGTCTGGGAAGGCCTCTTGGAGGAGGTGATTTTTAAGTAAGGTTTTGAAGAGGGAAAGAGAATCAGTTTGGCGGAGGTGAGGAGGGAGGGCGTTCCAGGACCGCGGGAGGACGTGACCCAGGGGTCGACGGCGGGATAGGTGAGACCGAGGGACGGCGAGGAGGTGGGCGGCGGAGGAGCGGAGCGTGCGGGGTGGGCGGTAGAAAGAGAGAAGGGAGGAGAGGTAGGAAGGGGCAAGGTGATGGAGAGCCTTGAAGCCTAGAGTGAGGAGTTTTTGTTTGGAGCGGAGGTCGATAGGCAACCACTGGAGTTGTTTAAGAAGGGGAGTGACATGCCCAGATCGTTTCTGCAGGAAGATGAGCCGGGCAGCGGAGTGAAGAATAGACTGGAGCGGGGCGAGAGAGGAGGAAGGGAGGTCAGAGAGAAGGCCGACACAGTAGTCTAGCCGGGATATAACGAGAGCCCGTAATAGTAAGGTAGCCGTTTGGGTGGAGAGGAAAGGGCGGATCTTGGCGATATTGTAGAGGTGAAACCGGCAGGTCTTGGTAACGGATAGGATGTGTGGGGTGAACGAGAGAGACGAGTCAAGGATGACACCGAGACTGCGGGCCGAGAGACGGGAAGGATGGTCGTGCCATCGACGGTGATAGAGAAGTCTGGGAGAGGACTGGGTTTGGGAGGGAAGATGAGGAGCTCAGTCTTGCTCATGTTGAGTTTTAGGTGGCGGGCCGACATCCAGGTGGAGACGTCCCGGAGGCAGGAGGAGATGCGAGCCTGAAGGGAGGGGGAGAGGACAGGGGCCCACATGGGGCTTAAAATCTAAGAGGATAGGAGAACTGGTATTTTACCCTTGTCTTACAGAGAAGGAAACTGAGGCAAAGAAAGGTGGACTTGCCCAGCAGGCCACCGATAGAGCCAGGATTTGAAGCTGGGTCATGTGACTCCCAGTCCTGCGCACTGTCCTCTGAGCTGGGGGCAGAGAGCCGGGATGAGCTCCAGCAGAATTTTAATGGCTTTGTTTTCTCTTTTGATTCCAAAGGGAGGATCCGGGAGGCTCCATCAGTAGTATTTATTAGGAGCCTTATTCTGTTTATAGCCCTGAACTAAGCACTGAGAGTTCAATATAGATTGCGCGAACGCAATCCCAGCCCCCGGGGAATATATAGGGAAAGGAGAGAATTTTCTCCTCTGGGAAATGAAAGCAGCCTGGCCCAGTGTAAAGAGCATAAGACCGGGAATCAGGGGACCTGCGTTCTAATCTTGGCTTTGCCACCTGCTGCTGTGTGACCTTGGACAAGTCCCTCATATTCTTTGTACCCCAGTTTACTCATCTGTAAAATGGGAATTCAATATCTGTTCTCCCTCCTACTTAAACCGTGAGCCCAGTGAAGGACGGAGATTACGTCCAACCTGAGTATCCTGCACCGACGCCAGTGTTTGGTACAGTGTCTGGTACATAATAAAGTGCTTAAAAAATAGCATAGTTATCAAGACTGTAAGCCCGTCAATGGGCAGGGACTGTGTCTATCCATTGCTGAATTGTACATTCCAAGTGCTCAATATAGTGCTCGGTACATAGCGCTCAATAAATACTATTGAATGAATGAATGAATCATTATTTGTAGGAAGAGGAGAACGAGGAGTAGCAGCAGCAGTTGTAATAATAGTCATAGTAGTACTAGCACTTAGTTCAGTGCTCTGCACGTAGTAAGCACTCAATAAATACTATTGAATGAATGAATATTGGTCTGAATCTATGTAATGGGCTGGATGGCCAGGGAATGTTCTCACTCAACAACCAGGCACAGAATCGCTCTGCCTAAGATTCCTAGAGTCTCCTGGCCCAACTCCCCCAGTCATGAAAAGCTGCCCTCTTGCACCTTTCTGATAGACAATTCTTCACCTCATAGGGAAAGTGGGGTTTACTAGGTTTCTAGCCTAAACCAGAGACGCGGGATTTAGTGTTAAAGTTTGAAACCATGGAGCTCTTGCTTAAAATAATCATGGCTTTGTTTTTGTTATTTTTTCCTTTTCCACCAAAGGAGCACAGGAACACAAGAGTATATGTAATACAAGGTCATTCGAGGGCTTGGAATCCTCAAAACACGAGGGAACTTTGCTCCGCAACTTAGTCCAAAAATGCAAACCAGTGAAACCTACGGGAATACATGCTGGGAGTTACAGCTGGAAAAATACATCACCCTCGAGATGATAATAATTTTTATGGTATTTGTTATTATGGCATTATGTAGGTACCAAGCACTGAACTAAGCCCTGGGGTAGATACGGGATAATCAGGTCCCACTTGGGGCTCACATTCTAACTAGGAGGGAGGACAGGGATTCAGTACCATTTTGCAGATGAGGCATCTGAGGAACGGAGAAGCGACTCACCCAAGGTTACCCGGCAGGTAAGTGTTGGAGCAGGGATTAGAACCCAACCCAGGTCATCTGACTCCCAGGTCCATGCGCTTTTTCACTAGGCCACATTGCTTTGAGGCCAGGGCTCAGTCAGGGATTCCACAAACCTTTGAATCTTCCACAGGGTTGGAATTCTTTGGGATTTTCCCCAGTGGTATTCACTGGCAGATTCCTGATGTCATCTAGGTAGAGGGACACCCCCACTTTGCTGATTATGTGTTGTGTTGTAGTCTCCCAGCACTTAGCACAGTGCCCGGAACACAGTAAGCAATCAATATGATTGATTGATTGATCTGAGGTTTGTCAGGATCATTCCTGTCTTGGGTTCACTGCCAAGTTGGTACACCTTTCTAATCGGGCAAGGAAAAAGGGACCCTACCTCCAGGCTTGGTTCTTCCCAGAATCTTAGTGTTCATGGACCTGTGCTTCTGATCTTTTAAAACTGACTGTTGTATGTCGATAATAATAATCATTAATATCTGTGGCATTTATTATGCACTTACTAGCTGTCAAACACCATTCCAAGGGCCATGCTAGATACAATGTAAATGTTCAACAAGTAACAGTGATTGATTGATTAACTCTCCTAGGACGACTAAACTGCCCTTCCCGCCTAGCGGGACTTGATACTGTCGACCCATTTTGATACTGTCCACACAGGTGGACACATTTTCAAATGGCAGAGCAAAGGCAGAAAGGAGGTGGTGAGAGAGGAGTCCTCAGATCAGTGAACAGTGTGACTAAAGGTGGACAATCTTTTTTTTCCACTCAACCATCACATGTTCCTTCTATCCCACCACTAAATCTCTTATACTCTTTCTCTCTCCTGTACCCCTGCTTCCCCTCCTACTACTAATCTATTACCTTCAAAACTTAGTTTTCACTCATCTTGGACTTCTTGAAGGTGAATATGTGGGAAGATGGAGAAGCCAGGATCAAGGCTGGATCAGAGACTGGGCCAGGACTTGGATACAGCCCAGGGAAAACAGGAGGCAGGCTTGGTGTTCCAGAGTAGGACATATTTCATCAAGTCAAAACTGGTTTCCAAACCCTGCTCTTCTCATTCCAGTCCATATTCACATCTGCAATCGTTTCTTCTCTTTCAACCTAAAAAGCGTAAAATAGATAGATCGCCCAAAGCCTGCCTCCTCTCTTTGTCCTTTCCCTTCTAATGTCCCAATTCTTCTGTCTCCCCTCAATCTCAACATTTTCCATGGAAGCCTTCCCAAATGATCAAAAATTAAAGCCACAAAGTCTATATCGGATTCTCCCCTCCCAGGGGACGAGTTTGGATTATTATTATTACGGGCAGAGAATGTATCTAACCAACACTGTTGGACTGTACTCTCCCAAGCGCTTAGTACAGGGCTCTGCACACAGGAAGCACTCGGTGAACACCACTGATGATGAGCTTTAGCAATATTCAGCTCAATTCTCCCCTTCCATTTGAGGGGATGCACTGTTGCTTCCCTCCCCTTTTCTCCACTCCACTTAGGCCTGAATTTCTCTTTCTAACCAGAAAATCTTTTATATCTTCATTTCTTTCATAATGGAGAGGAAAGCGGAGGTGATTGGAGAGGACGGCATAGTCCATGGAAGAAATTCAATTGAGAAACAAGTTAGTATTCCACATAAGATATTTTTCCCTCTGTCCTTTGGAACTGGAAATGTAGATCTGTCTTCGTCAGAAGTGAATTGTGGAATGACTACAGGCCTGGGCTAAGCAGCGTGGCTCAGTGGAAAGAGCACGGGCTTTGGAGTCAGAGGTCATGAGTTTGAATCCCAGCTCTGCCACTTGTCAGCTGTGTGACTGTGGGCAAGTCACTTCACTTCTCTGTGCCTCAGTTACCTCATCTGTAAAATGGGGATTGACTGTGAGCCCCAAGTGGGACATCCTGATTCCCCTGTGTCTACCCCAGCGCTTAGAACAGTGCTCGGAACATAGTAAGTGCTTAACAAATACCAACATTATTATTTCTAATCCTCACTTTGCCACTTCACTGTGGGCAGAGAATGTGTCCATTTAATGTTATATTGTACTCTCCCAACTGCTTAATACAGCATGTTGCACGTAGTAAATGCTCAATAAATACAATTGAATGAATGAACTTGTCTGCTGCATGACCTATAATAATTATATTTGTTAAGCACTTACTATATGCCATTCACTGTATTAATAATGTTGGTATTTGTTAAGCGCTTACTATGTGCTGAGCACTGTTCTAAGCGCTGGGGTAAACACAGGGGAATCAGGTTGTCCCACGTGGGGCTCACAGTCTTCATCCCCATTTTACAGATGAGGTAACTGAGGCACAGAGAAGTTAAATGACTTGCCCACAGCCACACAGCTGACAAGTGGCAGAGCCGGGATTCGAACCCATGATCTCTGACTCCAAAGCCCGTGCTCTTTCCACTGAGCCACGCTGCACTGGAGCAGATGCAAGATATTCAGATCAGACACGGTCCCTGTCCCAACCAGGGATCACATTCTAAGTAAGAAGGAGAACAGGCATTGAACCCCCATTTTGCAGATGAGGAATCTGGGTCACAGAGAAGTTAAGTGACTTTCCAGGGTCACACAGCATTCAAGTGACAGAGCTGGGATTAGAACCCGGGTCCTCTGACTCCCACTAGGCTCTTTCCACTAGGCCATGCCATTCTCTTGACCTTGGGCACATCGCTTAACTTCTCTGTGCCTCAGTTTCCTCAGTTGTAAAATGGGGATTAAACCACACTCCCTTCTACCTAGACTGTGAGCTCCATGTGAACAGAGACGGAGTCCAATCCTATAACATCGTATCTACTTCAGTGCTTAGAGCAGTGCTTGTATAGATAGAAGGTGCTTAACAAATACATGACTGTAAGCTCATTGTGGGCAGGGAATGTATCTGCTTCTTGTTGTATTGTGCTCTCACAGCCACTTAGTACAGTGGTCTGCACACAATAAGCACTCAAACTACGATTGGCTGACTATTATTATTATGTTCGGGGTTGGATTTAAACCAGTAAGGTCGATGCGTCTGGTCTTTCCCTCTAAATCATTTTTCTTCCTGGGAGAAGATGTTATTTATCAATCACTCTTCTAGGCTAGTTGCCCAGTTGGTACAGAAACCAACTCCAAACAAGGCTACAGTGCCATCTTGTCACAAAATGACTGCCAAAGTTGGATTTGCAACAGCTTTTATTTCTGTGGGCCCCGGGAACCGAGTCAAGGAGGAGAGAATTGGTTCCCGGCCTGAATTCTCTGTCCAGCCTACGTTGGAAGCGTGCGGGCATAGCCAGAGAACTGATCGTGTCCCATGTGAAATGGCCATCAGATGGTTGGTTCTAGCACACGTTCCATTTTGTCCCTGCTGAGAAGTGTTCCTTACTTCTAGGTTGAATAGAGTGATGATGGTTTGCCTTCAAATTATAAGGAGAAAATGTTGAGCAAGATTTCCTCGGTCACAGAGAAAAGCTCTGTGTTTCTTGGTGTAATCCAACTCCTGGATGAGGATATAGCATGTCTCTAAGAGGGATAGAAATTCAAGAGCTGACAATTTAACTAGCAGATGAGATGAGGCCATTTCTAGCTTCTCACTAGTTTCTACCAAGTCCCAAGGGGGCCAGTTACTTTGCCAAACTTGTCCCGGAGCTACAGAAGGGAGCCAGAACTCCAGCCTATTTCAGAACCTAACCTCCATAGTGCATCGAGAGTTTGGGCTGGTCAGTGTGTCTTCTGGGACCTGGGAACACAAACAACACGTATTTGAACCAACACATATTTGGAAGCTGTCAGAATCCCTTTGGAGCTATTGCTCCCTGCCGAAACAGCTGTGAATGTGTAAAGTGCACAAATGACTCCGCTTGCGGAAACCTGCATTTACAAGTTGAATGCAAACCATGCCCGCGGTGCCCAGGTCAGGCAGCTGTCGAGAGGAGAGTGGGCAAGCTGTGTGGCAGCAGGAAGGGTGGAGCCCGACAGAGCCGATGAATTTTCCGTGTGCTTTTTAGGAATTAAAAGGTGAATCACCTAGCCATTTGGAGTCCCTACCATGTTTTAGCTCAGAATTTAGTATCACAAAAGGCTAAGGATTTTGTGGAAAATCTTTGAAAATCAGACCCCTTTCCAAAAATGCTGGAAGTCTAAAAATATCCTCTCATCCTTTCTGCACCCGTAAAGTCCACCTTAAAAAGATCTAATCTATGGAGGCTGCTGATCCCTTAGAAGTTAACAAAAATCCGGGCATGACTTTCCAAGAGAGTTAGAAGGGGCTTTGCTGAGATTCACATTTGAGGTTGACATCCTTTTCTTCGGATATAGAGCCAATATGGACAACTGCACCCCACAACCAATTAGGTTGTTTGTAAAGGCAGCTAACAACCAAATTCCGATTCTGTTCTTTATTGTCGCTCTTTTTGAGGGAGTGTGATGTTTGCCACTTCAGAGAGGGTTGTATGGGTTAATGAGATAACACCCACTTGGGGAATCATAAATTCTTAAAATGGAAGACTCTAAAAGACCACTCCTCCCCAGGCCCCCCACTCAGCAGACACCTTCAAGGAGATCCTTGGAGACCTTGTATCCTCAGATAATTTGTCCTTTTGTTTACTAGCAGGAGAAAGCTGGGCCTACCTTGTAGTCATTCAGACAATTGTATTTATTGTCCTATTGTCCTATTATACTTAGGGTATGCAGACTTCTGTACTGAGCACTTGAGAGAGAACAATAGAACAGACACCTTCCCTGACTACAGTGAGCTTACAGGCTAGAAGGGGAGATGGACAGTAATATACATGAATAAATTACAGATGTGTAAGTGCTGTGGGGCACCTATCAGAGACTGAATCAGGATGTACTAAGAATCAGGGTAAATTTTTACTCCTTGTAAATATCTAGAAAATACTAAATAACTCTGGAAAAAAAAATTAGATAGGCAAAGCAGGTCTTTGTGCTTTGGATGGTTTCACTTTGAGTTCATTCTCCTGTCCTTGTGCAGGAGAAATACAAACCTTGAAAAGTTTCGTCATTCTTGGTCATCCTTTCAGCATAAATAGAAGTCATGGCTGCCTTCACTCTCCCGTTTTCCCTCTTTATCTTTCACACTGAAAGGGTCTTGTTCATTATCTTCTTCAGTATGCTAATGTTCTTTCCTCGCAAACCACAGAGTGTTTATGTTGTTGTCTGAGGTGTTCCCCAGTCAAGGTCTCTGTGAAGTTATTCCTCTGAGGAGATTGCTTTATTTCACAATTTGTGCTCTGTGATTAAATCTCAGTGTGGAATATAGATTGCAAAACTCTGATCCTGCACAAATGCTTTAGAGATTTTCTCTGCGCATGCCACACTTTGGGACAATTTACCTCGGGGGCTCAATGGTGAGGATCAAAATACAGCTAACATACCGCATTATGGAACAAACTGACCATCTAAAAACCATCTAAACCATCTAAATCAATCAATCTATCGATCAATCAATGGTATTTATCAAGTGTTTACTGTATGCAGAGCATAGTACTAAGTACTTGGGGGAGTACAATACAGTCTAGATAAAGGAACAGGCACTGATAGAAATACATAATTTATAAAATATAATTCATAGGATCTGCACATGAGTACTGTGGGGAAGAGAATGGGGTATCAAATGTTGAAAGGTCAAAGATCCAAGTACACAGATGACATAGAAGGGAGAGGGAACTGGGGGAAAGAGGGTTTAATCAAGCAAGGCCTCTTGTAAGATTTTGAACTTAGGGAGAGTGGTGATCTGGCATTTATGGAGATGGAAGGAGCTCCAGGCCTATAAGAGGATTTCAGGAAGGTGTAGGCAGCAAGATAGATGAGGTCGGGGGACGCTAAGCTGGCACTAGAGGAACAAAGTGTACCTCCCGGGTTGTAGTAGATGAGCGAGGTAAGGCGAGGTCACCTAGTTTTGTTATCACCCCTCTTTTCTGTTTTGATCTTCATAGGGTTATCCTTCTATCTCTTTATATTTTTATCTAATTTTTGTCTAATGGGGCATTGTCAATTACTTCCATCTATAAGTTTCCTTAATCATTTGATTTCATTTAGCCCATTTTTCTGCAGACGCTTAAGGTCATAACTTAATGAAGGGGCCATCTTGAGGGCATTAGATTATTTATTCATTTATTTCAACAATGGAACAATAGAAGCCCTTATTTGGAGGGAAGGGAAATGACCACTTCTAATTTAAAAATGAACCTAGATCAAGAAGCTAATCAAGATTTTAAGGATCAATTATAGCCCACTGGAAAACAGACACTTTGAAAGGAGTTACAAAGAAAAAAAAGTGTCATCAAATAATAACAAAGGGACGGTTGGGAAGTCCAAATATCCCACTAGTTTAGATTTTGTGGCTTTTCCTGTACCAAATCTATACGTTTCTCTCTGAGGTGATGCTTTTAGCTTTCTTTTTTCTGAGATTCACAATGATTTTTATTTACAGAAACCTTTAGTGAATCAATTGACAGCTCTCCAGTTTCCCTCAACAGCCTTCCCGGTTCCACATGGAGGAGATAGTGTCCCATCAGCTGCCATTTTCACCTCACCAAGGAAAAGGTATCAAGATAATTCAAGCCAAAAAAGACGAATACTAGAAGTCTTGCTCAGGGATGGTCTCATCAGAGTCTCTAGTCTTCCAGTTATAAAAATAACTCCAAAACCCATCCTACAGCACACCACCTCTTCCATTCTGACTGTAATATGTTTTTCCCCCACATCAGGGAGATTCTGAGAAGAGCACTTAATGGGTTGAATCTCACTTGAGCCGTCATTATCTTATTCTGTGACCGATTTTCTCTTTCTCTGCTTCCTCTCCTTTGTTGTTTCTACATGAAGAGGAAAAGACAGAAAAAAAAAACAATTTAAAAAATTTAGAAAATTTTATCCTGTCACCCCAAGTGGTCCATCCCTCCAATAGCTTCAGAATGCCTTGACCAACCTTGTTGAACACTCTCCCTCCATTAGGCAGTAGAGGAAACACATGAGCAATCAATCCAATCAGTGGTACTTACAGAATGTTTATTGTGTGCCCTACACTGTACTAAACCCATAGGAGAGTACCTTAAAGCTGGTAGCTATGACTCTTGCCTTGGAGAAGCTTATATTTTAGCGAACAACATTTGAGTGCTTCTCTCCTGATCTTGTTGGATGGGAGAATAAGAATCCGCACCTGGAACTGGTCTAACTTGATTAGCTTGTATTAGCTTGTAAAGTGTTACCATAGCGCTTTACAAATATCACAGTTATTATTATTATTATTATTACTACCAAATACATAATACAACTGAAACACATGATCCTAGGCTATCTCTCCTGTCCTCCCCACACACTTCTGCAGTGGTGCTAGAAGGTGGATGAAAGAGGGGGTTGCACCAGACCAGAGAAGGGAGAGAAGTGGCGGGGTCACATGTTGGGAGGTGATACATCACGTAGGGAGGAGAGGGGCACAAACCATCACCCTCATCGTTGACACAAAATTAGGACATTTTGCTTGCCTAACTTGTGAGATTCATCCCTAACTGCTGTCATGACATCACATCTCCTCACACAAGAGGCAAGGACTTCTCAAAATCATAATCCCAAACTCACTCAGGGAATACAAATCACCTAATCTTCATTTCCCGGGGAAGGAATCCAGGACAAACTCTAGATGAGATGATTCGAGAAGGAGTGTGGCCTAGTGGATAGAGCACAGGCCTGAGAGCCAGAAGGATTTGGATTCTGATCCCGACTCCACCACTTGTCTGCTCTGTAACCTTGGGCAAGTTACTTCACTTCTCTGTGCCACAGATCCCTCATCTGTAAAATGGGTGTTTAGACTGTGAGTCCCGTGTGGGACAGGGACTGCGTCTTACCCATTCATTCATTCATTCATTCAATAGTATTTATTGAGCGCTTACTATGTGCAGAGCACTGTACTAAGCGCTTGGAATGAACAAGTCGGCAACAGATAGAGACAGTCCCTGCCATTTGACTGGCTTATGGTCTAATCGGGGGAGACGGACAGACAAGAACAATGGCAATAAATAGAGTCAAGGGGAAGAACATCTCGGAAAAACAATGGCAACTAAATAGAATCAAGGCGATGTACATTTCATTAACAAAATAAATAGGGTAATAAAAATATGTACAGTTGAGCGGATGAGTACAGTGCTGAGGGGATGGGAAGGGAGAGGGGGAGGAGCAGAGGGAAATGGGGGGAAAAGAGGGTTAAGCTGTGGAGAGGTGAAGGGGGGTGGTAGAGGGAGTAGAGGGAGAAGAGGAGCTCAGTCTGGGAAGGCCTCTTGGAGGAGGTGAGTTTTAAGTAGGGTTTTGAAGAGGGAAAGAGAATCAGTTTGGCAGAGGTGAGGAGGGAGGGCGTTCCAGGACCGCGGGAGGATGTGGCCCAGGGGTCGACGGCGGGATAGGCGAGACCGAGGGACGGTGAGGAGGTGGGCGGCAGAGGAGTGGAACATGCGGGGTGGGCGGTAGAGAGAGAGAAAGGAGGAGAGGTAGGAAGGGGCAAGGTAATGTAGAGCCTTGAAGCCTAGAGTGAGGAGTTTTTGTTTGGAGCGGAGGTCGATAGGCAACCACTGGAGTTGTTTAAGAAGGGGAGTGACATGCCCAGATCATTTCTGCAGGAAGATGAGCCGGGCAGCGGAGTGAAGAATAGACTGGAGCGGGGCGAGAGAGGAGGAAGGGAGGTCAGAGAGAAGGCTGACACGGTAGTCTAGCCGGGATATAATGAGAGCCCGTAGCAGTAAGGTAGCCGTTTGGATGGAGAGGAAAGGGCGGATCTTGGCGATATTGTAAAGGTGATTATCTTGTATCTATCACAGCGCTTAGGACAATGCCTGGAACATAGTAAGCACTTAACAAATGCCACTATCATTGTCATTATTATTATTATTGGAGAATCTCAATTTCTAAGTTTGCACCAGTCATTCCAGGGCATATGGTCACCTTAATTAGTGCATTCGACCCTGCCCCGATGCCCCCTTCCTCAGTGATTTTATAAATTTACAATCATTCACTCAGCAGTGTTAGCGCTAAAGCACAAAGGAATAATTTATTTCTCTAACAACTCTGTGCCAGATATATCTATCAGCTCCCACTGTGAATTTGATTCAGACCATTCCACCGGGGACAAACAATAAAAGGGATATATCATACAACCTGGATTTCCGATTGAAATGGTAGTCCTATTTACAATTTTTCATCACCCAAGGTCTGTTTCCTTTTTGTTCTCTTCTGAAGTTGAACAGTTCTAACCACATTAAATTCCCCATCAATTGCCAGGCAGTGGTTGGAGGGACGGTGGTAATTCAGAGACTGGAGCTCTGAGAAGTGACATCGGCTTCCTGGATAAGAATCCGCAGACATCGGCCTTTCAGACGGCTTCTCTACAACCAAATCTAATGATGAAGAGGTGACCGGACGGGAAAAGGGTGAATGAAATTCAACTAATGCCAATTCCCTTAAGTAAGAATGGCCCTCCTGCCACCCCTCTAATTCCACACCTGTTATTGTTACTATGGCTGGAAAGACGGACGGGATTACCACTGGGGTAAAGGAGCCACTGCTTCGGGCCGTGTATCTCTAAGGGTTCCCAGACAGTGGTTCGCCCGCACCAGTGAGGGTTCACCCAGACCACTGAGGGCCTCTCGACTCCCGGAAGTTCCTTTACTTCCACTTTACCAAAATAATCGAGTCAGAGCTCAGTATTATAAGGAAGAAGTTAAGGACCTTGGGCAAGTCAGTTAACTTTCTTGGGCCTCAGTTTCCTCATCTGTAAAATGGGGATAAAATAAAATGGGGATAAGCATAGACTGGAACAATGTGGATATTGGTCCCCAAATCAACACGCTGACATCTGTATCATTCCACCAGCATCCAGGTGACGATATCAATACCAGAGTTACACCAGCCTTCTTCACTTATTTACCACTAACTAGTGGAGACAATTACCCAATCTTGGGTCAGCAGAAAAGGTTTTGTTCAATAAGACCAAGGACCAGAAGCAAAAAGCCTGGCTTACTGAAAATGGCGTGGGCCTGGGAGCCAGAGGACATAGGTTCTAATTCTGCCTTCTCCACTTGTCTGCTATGTGACCTTGGGCAAGTCACTTAACTTCTCTGTGCCTCAGTTACCTCATCTGTACAATGGGGATTAAGACTATGATGAGCCCCAGGTGGGACAACCTGATTACCCCGTCACTACCCCGGCGCTTAGAATAGTGCTTGGTACATAGTAAGTGCTTAACAAATACCACTATCATTATTATTATTATTATTATTATTGTTATTATTAAAAAGGACCCCATTGGAATGTGTTGCCCCTTTGTTGCATTATACACATTCCTGTCTACAAGACACCAAACAACTTTAACACATTCCATGATCTCCTCCCCAAGGAGCATGACTCAACCTTCTGGTTTAGCTTTCCCACACACCACAAGCTCACAAATTCACCCTTTAGTGGGATTTTCTTGTGAGAAACCAGTAATTCAATTACCCTGCGATGTCTTCATCATGATTATTTTTATGTTATTTGTTAACCAATCTATCAGTGATATTACTTGAGTGCTTATCTGTAGGTAGTGACTGTATTGAGTGCTTGGGAGTATACAACATAGTAGAGTTGGTAAACCCAACCCCTACCTAGATACTATATGTCAAAATACTAAGCTAAGCACTGGGGCAGATGAAAAAGCAATCTGATCAGACAACATCTCTGTCCCACACATGGCTCACAGCCTAAGAAAGAGGGATATTAGATGTCTTATCTCTCGTTTACAGGTGAGAACCCTGCGGCCCAGAGAGGTTGTGACTCGGCCAAAGTCACACAGCAGGCCAATGACAGGGTTAGAAGCTAGGTCTCCTCACTGCCAACTTCATGCTCTTTCCACTAGGGCATATTGCCTCCATGTTTTTGTAATCTGTTTTTATTAAGTTATTGATTTCCAATTAAAACATACAAATAAAATAATCAAAATGAAAATTTTGCACAATTTGTTGTTGATTCATTACTCACTCACCCAAAAAGATGGTATCATACTTCAACATCTAAATAATACATCTTCACATTTTAATAGAAAGAGGCAGAAAGAGGTGCTGGTACACTAGTAAAGCAGACTGCCTTAGATTGTGACATTAGTTATTCTCTTTTTGTATTTTTTCCAGGTAAAAATCTCATTATAGATGGTTTTTGGTGAGTATAGTATTAACCAAATATTCATGAGGGAATTTTAAAAAGGCACCATTCCTTCCATTCTATGTATGAAGATAGCACTTTAGTTCTTGATGTAGCTAGTTTTCCTAATCTAACCAATCTCCAATATTCTAGTCAACTATTTGATGGAGTTTGTCTATACTTGCCTCCCTGGTGTTTCAGCCTCGTTGGCTTCTGCTTATCAATTTCCCCAAAACCTCTTCCTAAAATAAGCCTGTAACGTAGAACAAGATACACAGTGCTCTTTGTTAGAATACCGTTCATTTGCACACTAGAATGCAGGTTTCCATTTCCATTAGAGCTCAAGATACCAGTGAGTTGAAGCTACTTGATTATTTCTGCATTTCAGTTACAGTAGCCCAAGTCAAAAATCCCCATCAGGGTAGGCATACTAAGCCTGATCCAGAAAAAAGCAGCCTCGCTGTGTGTTTTATTTTGGTTTTTTTGTTGTTCTCGTTGATCTTTGGGATTTTTTTGTTTATTTATTTTGTTCATTCATCTTGGGTTTTTTGTTTGTTTTTTGGGTTTTTTTTTTTTGTTGTTTAAGCAGAATGGATTTAATTTCATCAGTTGTCTGGGAAAGTCACACATATTTGACAGAAATTCTCATTGCAGAAGAGTCTGTAACGAGTCGTTTCAGTGTTAGTTATTCCCATTAAGTATATTTATGTTTTTGGTTTGCGATGCCCTGAATTCCGAGAAGCTTATCTGAGGCTGTGCGAACAATTTCACCCTTCAAGCAAGAGAAGAAAAAGAGAAAGAAAATCGAAGTGTGTTTCTGAAATATATAGAAAGCACAAAACAGAACGCTAAACCTTTCTCTAGAGTTTGAGTTCCAGGGAAATTGAACACCTGAGCGTGTGAAATAGGACGACAGTAGGGACGACAGTAGGGTCCTGAGCAGGAAGGAGAAATGGGTCAGGCAGACAGAGTAGACAGTTTTCCCAAGCAGCCTTTTCCATGACGCCATCCACCCTTGGGCTGGGCTTGTCTCTTTAAAGGAGCCTGCAATCCTCTTAGCTTATCAGCTTCTCCTACCTCTTAGAAAGCTGTCCCAGACTGTACCCATCGCTCTTTGGTCTGGGACTGGGCAGGCAGGAAGGTACAATTAGGAAATTCTTTCATTCATTCATTCTATCGTATTTATTGAGCACTTACTGTGTGCAGAGCACTGTACTGAAAGGATGCCTGGAGTTTTGCTTGCAAGCATCTTGCAACAACATCTGTGGAGCAGATTCGTTCCCACTGGGTCTCTCTAACTTCCGGAGACAGGTCTGGGTAACACCTTATAGACAATGGTGGAAAGAGAGTTGGCTTATATTTTGACTCCACAGAAATGTAGTGAAGCCCATTGTTGAAAGGTGCACCAGAGAATATGGTGCTTTCTACAAAAGCACAGTGTGTAATTTGCAAAACAATTAGAGAAAAAGCTGCTTTACTGCCAATAACCAGTCTGGCCTAGCAAAAAGACCATGGGTCTTGTTCTAGGTTTTAATCCCAGTTCTGCCAATTGCTTGCTGTGTGATCTTGGGCAAATCACTTGATTTCTCTGTGCCTTGTTTACTCAACTCTAAAATGGGGATGACTGTTCTCCCTCCTGCTAGACCATGAGCCTCATGTGGGGTGAGGACTGCTCCTACCTAATAAACTTTCTCTACCCGAGTCCTTAAAATGGTGTTTGACACCTAATAAATGTTTAACAAGTGTCATAAAAAAGGGATGCCTTAAAAGCCAGATGGAATAATCAAGACCAAATGAGACCTCGGTCCCTCCACAACTCCAGAGAAACCTCAGAAGAAAGAAGGGATCCTCTCTAATGGCTAATTTATTTTTCAGTGTGTGTAGACTAGGCTGGTGGGGGAGGAGACATAGGTTGGGGGCTAGGTCTGAATAGGATTATCTGGGATGACAAGTCGGATACGTTTCTGGCCATTATTCACTCAATCGTATCTATTGAGCGCTTCCTGTGTGCAAATGTACTAAGCGGCTTGATCTCCTATTCATTCACATCCCCAGGTAGGGTCAATTCAGGCCAGTTGGTAATTGTTAAGGCTACTTTTGCATCTTTTACTGGGCACCCTAGCCAAGGTGCATCCAAGCAGAACTAGCCTTGGATAAATTGGCCTCTCCTGGGCTATGTCGCTGTGGAAGCTTCCCAGGTGAAAGTGGTGGAGAACACAGCTGCAGCAGCAGTAGAACCAGAACAGCACACAAGAAGCCCCAAAGTCAGGTGAGTTTTGTTCCTTCAGCCCCTCTGCCTATCCCTTTCCTAATCGTGCCCTCCCCTTTTCCACTGGGGCTACTGCTGGCTTGGAGCAAAGGGCATCTTTGAGAAATGGCTTGATCTACGGGAAAGAGCTTGGACTTGGGAATCAGAAGACTTGGTTTCTAAACCCAGCTCAGCCACTTGTCTGCTGTGTGACCGGGGGCAAGTCGTCTACCTTTTGTGGGCTACAATTTCCTTATCTGTAAAAGGGGATCCAATTCCTGTTCTTTCTCCTATTTAGACCGAGCCCCATGTGGGACAGGGAATCTGTTTGACATGATTAACTCAGGTCAGTCCCTGTGCTTAATACAGTGCTTGACAACAAATGTCATAATAATAGCGGTAATGATAATAGCGTGGCCTAGTGGAAAGAGCCCGGGCTTGGGAGTCAGAGGTCATGGGTTCTAATCCTGGCTCCGCCACTTATCAGCTGTGTGACTTTGGGCAAGTCACTTCACTTCTCTGGGCCTCAGTTACCTTATCTGTAAAATGGAGATTAAGACAGTGAGCCTCAAGTGGGACAACCTGATTACCTTGCATCAATCCCAGCGCTTAAAACAGTGCTTTGCACATAGTAAGTGCTTAAAAAATACCATAATTATTAATAGTAGTAATAAAATACTTCTCCCCTGTCCTGTTCCTCTCCACCTTCCCTTTTTTCTAGTCATTTCCTGTTTTGCTCCAACCTCCATCCACCCTAAGCCTAGAGCCCGGGCCTGAGAGTCACAAGGTCCTGGGTTTTAATCCCAGTTCTGCCACTTGTCTGCTGTTTGACCTTGAGCAAGTCACTTCACTTTTCTATGTCTCAGTTACCTCATCTGTAAAATGGGGAGGAAGACTGGGATCCCCATGCAGGACAGGGATTGTGTCCAACCCAATTTGCTTGTATTCACCGCAGGGCTTAGTACAGTGCATTGCACATAGTAAGTGCTGAACAAATACCATGATGATTATTATTGATAATGATAACAATAATTAT
Organism: Ornithorhynchus anatinus; assembly: GCF_004115215.2. Taxonomy (NCBI): domain Eukaryota; kingdom Metazoa; phylum Chordata; class Mammalia; order Monotremata; family Ornithorhynchidae; genus Ornithorhynchus; species Ornithorhynchus anatinus. The sequence goes on from NC_041739.1 coordinate 14,121,299, forward strand.
TATTTAAGTGCTCCCTATGTACAATGTACTCTGTACTAATTTCTGGGGTAAATAAGATACAATCAGATCAAAGACCATCCCTGGCCTACCGAGGCCTCACTGTCCTAGAGAAGGAGAAAGGGAATTGAATCCTCATTTGGCAATTGAGAAAACTGAGGCACAGAGAAGTTAAGTGACTTACAGCAGGCAAGTGGTGGAGCCAGGGTTAGACACCAAGTCCAAGTCCTCTGACTTCCAGTCCAGGCCTCTACCACTAGACCATCTTAAAGATGTCCTTTGCTCTAAGCCAGCAGTAGTCTCGGGAGGAACAGAACCAAGGACAGTAGGCCTGGACAGGCTTGTAGGTAGGAAGCAGGAAGGAATGAACGCTGAGGGCCAACTGATGTGTGTTTCTTTTAAGCCTCCAGGGGAGCCTGAAAGTAGTAAAGTTTATTCCTCTTTTCATAAAACTCAGAGCACCGGTTCCAACATTCAAATAATTCCATATAAAGAATATGGAAAACCCTAAAATGTGAAAGAATGCTATCTGAGGGCAGTACCGCTCAGTGGAAAGAGTACCTGACCGGGAATCAGGAGACCCAGTTTCTAGTCCCGGCTCTACCACTAGCCTGCTGTGTGACTCTGGACAAGTCACTTAACCTCTCGATTCTTCGGTTTCCTCATCTGTAAAATGGGGATAAAATTACCGTTCTTCCTCCATCTTAGACTTTGAGCCTGTGTACAATCTTACTATCTTGGATACATCCAACTCTTGGCACAGAGTAAGTCCTTAATAAATACCACTAGAGAAAGTGTTGTCCATCGATTTGCTCCTTGGACTTATGTCCAAAGATTGAGCTCTACAGTTGTCTGTTGATCCAGACCATCAGAAACCCACAGGTGAGTAGGAATGAAGGATGCTAACATCAAACCCCACTTACCGAATAGGCTGCCAAACCTCTAAAACACCAGTTCAATTATCGGTTTCCCAATTAAGAACCTGCCAGGGATTTCAGCAAATATTCCACCTAACTAGGTAGAAAGCCCAATGCTTTATGGTGGTTTTTACAAATAGCATGTTTCATTTGCCAATATAATATTGCATTTTGACACTCTGGTGAGTCTTTGAAATGCACTGAGGCTACTTTGAGAAATAAACTAGTGGTTTCAAGTCTGTGAAGAGTTGGCAGGAGGGATTTATGAGAGACATTGAGAAAGACCTCCTGACTGTCAGGACCATGAGATATTGGAACAAATTACTAAGGAAGGTTGTGGAAAAGGGGACTACTGTGGAAAATTATCTTTCCTGCATGGTTTAAGAGCCATTTTGCCTGACTGGAGCCAGAAAACTGGATTAGAAGTCCCTCCCGGCCCATGATTTTATTATTTTATGATTCCTGGGGGAATACAAAATACATAACTTTCTTGAGCTGAAGACAGGAATGGGAAAGTTTAGTAGCTGGGTTTCCCTAAACAGCCACAGTGACAACACGGTCTAATAACTGAAATGCTGTTGGAACGTTGGAGTGGTTAACTACCAGGAGAGTAGGGTACATATTTAGTATAACCTCAAACATGAGAATTCTTGAGTTCTCACACTAGACCTGACAGTGAGTTCGTCTGTGGCCTGGGCATGGTATTATCAAAATTCCCTTGTACTGAAGGTGAAAGTGAACTGCGTCACTGGATGTCTGGGCCAAACTGCTCAGAAATTTTCCTGGGAGGGGGCAAATGAAATGGATGTGGATTTGGGAGGGGTAATTGGAGCAGGTATATTTCTGTGGACCAGATCCCCTATCAGCGCAAATTGACGGCTCCCCAGAAATGACCAGGAGGCAGAGCATAGTGTTGTTCCACAGGATTCTGGAATTTGTTGTCTCCACAGGACTGTCTCAAGGACTACATGTCCCAGGAACACACAGAACCTGCAAGCACCTTCTCCATTCCCATTCCTACTCCAAATATGATAAGCAGCATGGCCTAGCTGCAAGATCATGGCCCTGGGAATCAGAGGAACGAGGTTCTCATCTCGACTCTGTCACGTGTCTGCTTCTTCTTAACTTCTTCACGCCTCAGTTACCTCATCTGTAAAATGGGGATCAGTACCTGTTTTCCCTCCTACTTAGGCTGTGAGCCCCGCATGGGACAGGGACAGTATCTCACCTGTTATGTTAACTTGTATCTATCTCAGCACTTTAATACAGTATCAAGTACCATAATCATCATCGTCATTGTCGAACCAGGTCCACCTTCTATGAACTGGGTATGGTAACAATAATAAAAATATTACTAATAATTTTTACCATGTGTTAAGCACTTACTGTATGCCAACAACTGTACTAAGTGCTGAGGTAATAATAATTAATAATTATGTCATTTATTAAGCACCTACTGTGGCCCAATACTGTTCTAAGCACTGGGGTAGATACAAGGTAATCAGGTTGTCCCACATGGGGCTCATAGCCTGAATCCCCATTTTACAGATGGGGTAATTGAGGCACAGAGAAGTTAAGTGACCTGCCCAAGACCACACAGCAGACAAGTAGCGGGGCTGGGATTTGAGCCCACTCCTCTCACTCCCAAGCCAGTGCTCTTTCCACTAAGCCACAATGCATGTGCCTAAGATAGATACAAGATAAGCAGGTCTCAGAAGGGACTGACAGTCTAAGTAGGCGGGAGAACAGATACTGAATCCCCATTTTTCAGATGAGGGAACTGAGGCTTAAAGAAGTTGAGTGACTTGCCCAAAGTCACACAACAGGTAAGTGGCAGAGCGGGGATTAGAACCCAGGTCTTCTGACTCCCAGGCCCGTGCTCTTTCCTCTAGACCATACTGCTTCTCAAGTGTAGAAACCCCTTTGCACAATTGTAAATTTGGGTATTTAATTTGTCCGTTCTGGTAACGGTCCTCACAGGTACTAAGGATGGCAGAGATTTACCTAGATTAAACCCATCACTCAAATTTAAGGTTGAGTTCTGGCCTTTTGGTTGGAGATTGCATTCAGATTCCTTCATTAGGCAGAATTATAGGTACATTAGTCTTTTACATTATGTAGCTAGGTCTTGCAGAGGTTACCTAATGGAAGCATTAGGCAGCATCCATTAAATTACACATTTATCACCTATTAAATCTGAGTGATCAATTATTATTTCATTATCATGCAGCCTGCAGTTTGTTAAAATGATAATAAATGCCCATATGAGGACCTAAATGAAATGCCTATGTGAGAACTCTCAGGAAACAAGAGTGGACACATTTCCAATGTCAACAGTGTAAGGAATTCATTTATGGTCAATTATAGTCTCTTCATTTGAAGACAAATGCCTTTCTCCAGTGTTTTCCACTCTAGCTGGGCTCTGCAACATAAAGCTTTCCCACCACAATTTAAGTCCATTTGCTCCTGCCCTGTCGTGGGTAGAAACAGAGAATGGATGTTCACCGGCAAGATGCAACGTCCCCTTAACACTTGGAAGGTGTAATGGTTTTTCTCCACTCTTCCCTTTTCCGGGATAGTCCATCCCATGCCTTTTGGTCTCTCTCAAGGGCTTTAATCTTTCCATCATTTAATCAGTAATATTTATTGAGCATTTAACTCTGTGTGCAGCCCTATACTAAATGCTTGGCAGGGCACAATCGAGTTTGATGACATGATCCTTGCCCTTAAGGAACGTACAATCTAGTGGGGAAACAGAGACTGAAATATATCACAGGTAGGAGGAAGCAAAGGAGTGCAGAGATAATCACAGAGGCTTGGGTTGGGGGAAAGCTCACCTCCTCCAGGAGGCCTTCCCAGACTAAGCCCCCTTTTCCTTCTCTCCTCCTTTCTTCTCCATTGCCCTCCCTGCCCCACAGCACTTGTGTATATATGTACTTATTTATAATTATAATTCTATTCATTTTTATTAATGATGTGTATATTTCTGTAATTCTATTTATTTATAATGATGCTGCTGATGCCTGCTTATGGCTCAGTGGTAAGAGCCCGGTCTTGGGAGTCAGAGATTATGGGTTCGAATCCTGGATCTACCACTTGTCAGCTATGTGACTGTGGGCAAGTCACTTCACTTCTCTGTGCCTCAGTTACCTCATCTGTAAAATGGGGATTAAGACCGGGAGCCCCACGTGGGACAAGCTAATCAACTTGTATCTCTCTCCCAGTGCTTAGAACAGTGCTTTACACATAGTAAGTGCTTAACTACCATTATTATTATTATTGTTGTTGTTGTTCATTCATTCATTCAATAGTATTTATTGAGCGCTTACTATGTGCAGAGCACTGTACTAAGTGCTTGGAATGAACAAGTCAGCAACAGATACAGTCCCTGCCGTTTGACGGGCTTACAGTCTAATCGGGGGAGACGGACAGACAAGAACAATGGCAATAAATAGAGTCAAGGGGAAGAACATCTCGTAAAAACAATGACAACTAAATAGAATCAAGGTGATGTACATTTCATTAACAAAATAAATAGGGTAACGGAAATATATACAGTTGAGCGGACGAGTATAGTGCTGTGGGGATGGGAAGGGAGAGGTGGAGGAGCAGAGGGAAAAGGGGAAAAAGAGGGTTTAGCTGCGGAGAGGTAAAGGGGGGGTGGCAGAGGAAGTAGAGGGAGAAGAGGAGCTCAGTCTGGGAAGGCCTCTTGGAGGAGGTGAGTTTTAAGTAGGGTTTTGAAGAGGGAAAGAGAATCAGTTTGGCGGAGGTGAGGAGGGAGGGCGTTCCGGGACCGTGGGAGGACGTGGCCCGGGGTCGACGGTGGGAAAGGCGAGACCGAGGGACGGTGAGGAGGTGGGCGGCGGAGGAGCGGAGCGTGTGGGGTGGGAGGTAGAAAGAGAGAAGGGAGGAGAGGTAGGAAGGGTCAAGGTGATGTAGAGCCTTGAAGCCTAGAGTGAGGAGTTTTTGTTTGGAGCGGAGTTGTTTAAGAAGGGGAGTGACATGCCCAGATCTTTTCTGCAGGAAGATGAGCCAGCCGGGCAGCGGAGTGAAGAATAGACCAGAGCGGGGTGAGAGAGGAGGAAGGGAGGTCAGAGAGAAGGCAGACACAGTAGTCTAGCCGGGATATAATGAGAGCCCGTAGCAGTAAGGTAGCTGTTTGGGTGGAGAGGAAAGGGCGGATCTTGGCGATATTGTTGTTCTGATGTCTCTCTCCCGCCTTCTATACTATGAGCCCGTTGTGGGCCAGGATTGTCTCTGTTGCTGAATTGTACTTCCCAAGGGCTTAGTACAATGTTCTGCACTCTGTAAGTGCTCAATAAATACCATTGAATGAATGAATGTGAGTACTCAGTTGGGTGCCACAAAAGGCGCCATAGTAGTAGTTGGAGGAGACATAGCATGGGAAGGTGAGGGATTAATCAGGGAAGGCCTCCTGGAGGAGATGTGACTTCAGAACACCCTTGAAGATGAGGAGAGTGGTGACTCCCACATCTTCATCTCCAGCCCTGACCTCTCTCCTTTCCTGCAATTTCTCATTTCCTCCTGCCTTCACCTGTGAGGATGTCCCTCCAGGACCTCAAATTAAACCTTTCCCAAACTGAACTCCTTATCTTCCCCACCCAAACTCTGTTCTCCCTCTGTCTTTCCCATCACTGTAGACAACACCGCCGTCCTCCCTCTCTCAGTCAGTTGTATTTATTGAGCGCTTACTGTGTGCACAGCACTGTATTAAACGCTTGGGAAAGTACAATAAAACAATTCATTCATTGTTCATTCATTTCATTCAAAGTACAATAAAACAAACATTCATTCAATCACATTTATTGAGTGCTTACTGTGGGGAAAGCACTCTACTAAATGCTTGGGAGAGTACAGTTTAACAGTAGACACATTCCCTGCCCATATCAAACTTACAGTCTAGAGGGATGCTTCACTCTTCTGCCTGGATCATTTATTATTTATCATTTATCACCAAGAACATTCAATCCATGTTTCCCCACTTCTCAAGAACCTCTAGTGCCATCCATCCACCTCCACATCAAACAGAAACTCCTTGCCATCTGCTTTAAAGCATGTGATCAGCTTGACCCATCCTACCTCACCTCACTAATCTACTACAGTCCAGCCCACGCCCTCCACCCCTCCAGTACCAACTTACTCACCATGCCCTGATTTCATCTATCTCACCACCTATTCCTTTCCCACATCCCCCCTGCCCCAGCCTGGAACTCCCTCCCCCTCTGTATATGCCCGGATCACCACTTCCTCCACCCTGAAAACATCGTTATGGTCACATCTTCTCTAAAAGACCTTCCCCCAGTGTAGCATAAATGGGCAACAGCCTTTCAGCACTTCTAAGATTACTTCTCATCCTCTTCTCCCTCCTGTCACCATTTCCACTCACTTTCCTGTGGTCACTGCTAGCCATTTCCACCATCAGTCCTCCAATCTTCTCGGCATTGCCATCACAACAGGATATGGATGCTGTCTTCTCACTTTCAGCATTCGAGAATACTGCTTCAAGAGAAGTAGCAGAGCTCAGTGGAAAGAGAATGAATCTGGGAGTAAGGAGAGCTGGGATCTAATCCTGGCTACGCTACTGGTCTGCAAGTCACTGAACTTCTTTGAGCCCAGTTTCTTCACCTGTAAAATTGGGATTGATACTTGTTTTCTCTCCCCCTGTGAGTCCCAGACATGTGACTGTCACATTATTCTTTATCTACCTCAGTACTTAGCGCATGTTGGCCCCCTCTAATTGTTAAACCCCCTCTACTCTGTAAGATTCTTGAGGACAAGGATGATCTAAATTCATTCTTTTTTTTAAATCATACTTTCCCAGGCAGTTAGTACAATGCTCTTCACAAGAGACTGCTCAATACCACTGATTGATTGTGGGGCAGACAGTAAACACTTAACAAATATCACAATTATTATTGATTATTATTAAGAAACAACAGACTGGTGTCCTAGACCAGAAAAATCTCAACTCTTTTAGCCCTCTGAATGGAACATAATAATAATAATGTTGGTATTTGTTAAGCTCTTACTGTGTGCCAAGCACTGTTCTAAGCACTGGGGTGGATACAAGATAATCAGATTGTCCTAAATAGGGCTCATAGTCTTCATCCCCATTTTACAGATGAGGTAACTGAGGCCCAGAGAAGTGAAATGACTTGCCCAAGGGATTAGAACCCATGACCTCTGACTCCCAAGCCCGTGTTCTTTCCAGTCAGCCATGCTGGAACATAATAATAATGTTGGTATTTGTTAAGCGCTTACTATGTGCCGAGCACTGTTCTAAGCGCTGGGGTAGACACAGGGGAATCAGGTTGTCCCACGTGGGGCTCACAGTCTTAATCCCCATTTTACAGATGAGGGAACTGAGGCCCAGAGAAGTTAAGTGACTTGCCCACAGTCACACAGCCGACAAGTGGCAGAGCTGGGATTCGAACTCAGGAGCCCTGACTCCAAAGCCCATGCTCTTTCCACTGAGCCACGCTGCTTCTCCATGTTCACTAAGCATTGCTCAAGCCAGAGAAAAAAATCACAGGAATGATCAGGGAAAAGGAAGGGAAGAGGAAAGGGAAAAAAATGCTGACAAGTACCAAAATGGTGCAAACAAAAATATCTCTCTCTCGCAAACTACCAATTCAGCTCCTAATTTTCCTTTTCATAGTGACAATCCCGTAGGAAACCAACTCCACTTTAAGTGGTGTCCCCCTGGTCTACTTTTTGCTCCCTTCCTGAGTTTCCTGAAAGCACCTAAAAGCCACACCGCCGCCAGGATTTTTAGACTCACTAGTGGCATTCTCCCCCTTCATCTCCAGAGGCAAAAATCTACATTTTGATTTGGTACTTGAGTTAATTTGCATGAACTACTTGGTGTAATTTTGCAGATTTTCCATTCTTAAGAGAAGAGCCCCTGAATTCACAAAACCATCTGTTCAGAAACACACACAGTATTTGATAGAAATGCTAAGTTGGAACTTTTTTTTCTAAGAAATCTTCACTGTGATTTCTGCATTTGGAATAGCTATTCATAGAATCTGGGCAGAGCTGATAGCGGATCTAGTCTGGAAGGGTACAATTCTCAACAAAGTTGTGTTTGTGTTTATGTCAGACAAAGGGCAGTTCGTGTTACGCCTGAGAAATAGGTCAAGCAAGTAGTGTATCAGAATATACTGCATTACTCCACACACATTTATAAATATAACTGTGAATGGGAATCACCCCCTCAGTCTAAGAATGCTTCAGCTTTGCATTGCTTAATGCGTTAGTGTGCTTAATTTTCACTGATCATGAAATTATTGTTGACTAAAATAATTACAGAAATATCCCAAGACTTGTATGCCCTTATATATGCCACCTTAATGTCACAGGTGTAATGGTCCAAACTATACTTACTGTTTGAAGACCTTCGAGCAGGCAACAGAAGGATGTGGGGAGTCTGTTTTCCAATCCCCGAGAGGAGGTAATGGACTGGTAGAAATGGGATATGCTGCTTTTCCTGCAATATCTCCTCCACTGATTACCTCTTTACTTAGAGGACTTCAAGGTTTTGGCTCACTTTCCTGAAGATTTGCTGTTTTTTGTTGCACTGCTCTACCTCTCATGCTGAATTTTTTCCTCTTTGTTCTGAGTCACAGAAAGGATTTTCTTTTTGGCCTTAATCGCTAACCCTTGTGCAAACCAAAAGGGAATATCACTCTTCTTTCTCACAATCTGTGACTTGATCAGTGAACCAGATTGTAAACTTCTTGAGGGATCTTGTACCAACTCTACTGAATTCAACTCTCCCAAGTACTTTATACATTGCTCTGTACACAGGAAGCGCTCAATAAATACCATCGGTTGATGGGTATTGACTCTTTCTGGTGGAGACCCAGGGAACATTTTTCAGGCAGATCTCTTTCTGATACTTTTTCATCAGAAACTAGAAGGTTGAAGAGGTTCTCAATTCTCCCACAAGTAACATCTAGCATGATACCTCAAAAGCACCTCAGAAATGTTGATTCAACTGCTGCCAAAGTGATTTTTTGAACACACCTTGGTTAAAGGAGCATTTTGGTTCGGATGAGAAAAGAATTTCCAATTTACCCTTCAACAATATTAAATGTCCTTTTAAGGCTATTTTGCCTCTCATCAGACAATCAGTCTATCAATCAATGGTATTTATTGAGCACTTACTATTTGCAGAGCACCACTCTAACTGCTTGGGAGAGTAGAATGCAGCAGAATAAGTGCACATATTCCCCACCCTTAATGAGCAGAGAAATAAAATCAAAGCCACCATTCATTTCAGAGTGTGAGATGGAGAGAATTTTTGAAAACACTCATCCCTTAAGGAAGGTTTTTATTTATGTGCATGTTGAAGGCTCTCTCCTTGGCCCTGACCTTTCCCTTCGCTGTTGGTCTTATCTGCGTATTTTTAATATGTGACCCTCCAGCCTCATCACCATAACATCAGATGACAACACTGAGTTCTCAGTCACTTTAAGCCCTGTTTTAAAAAACAACTCAGGAATCATCTGTTCCTCGGGGAGCATATTTTATTTGAATAGCTCAGGGTTAGAAGGAAACCATCTGGAATGTCCTTAGGAATTTCAATTGAAGTTTGATGTAGCCAAGAAATATTTGTTGGTTATTTGGAGTACATATATATGTGTGTGTTGTGTGTGTGTATATATACATATATATATATACACAAATATATATGTATATATTTTTGAATACAGATGGAACAGGGTGGAAGCAGTCTGTATAAGTCTCATAAATGAAGCATGTTTGTTAATTCTTTTGTACTCTCATAAGCATCTAATAGAGTCCTCTGAACCTAGAAAGTACTCAATACATACCACTGATTGATTGATGCTTTTATTACAGACTCACCACTACAGTTCAAATCCAAATCTCTGCTATATGAAGTAATGAAATGAGCTATGCAATATATCCATATTTGAAAACAGATTGCTATTCAGAATAGAAGCCCAAATGGGTATAATAAGCCAACTCAGCTTTCAAATGCTAAAAAGGGACCTCTCAAGATGCGAAAGGCTGGAATGGCCACATCCCGTGAGCACCTTTCGCAAGTCGGTTCCAACTAGATTTTAAACTGCTTGCTAGACTGCAAGCTGCTGAAGAGCAGAGATCAGCGTGGCCTAGTGGAAAGAGCACGGGCTTGAGGATCAGAAGATTTGGGTTCAAATATAGCTTCTCTACTTAATTGCCATGTGACCCTAGGCAAGTCACTTAACTTCTCTGTGCTTCAGCTCCCTCACTGGCCAAATGGGGATTCAACACCTGTTCTCCCTACTTAGACTGGGAGCCCCACGAGGGAACTGATTACCTGTTTATCTACCACAATGCTTAGCTTAGTAAGCACTTTGATAGAACACAGTGATTATTATCACTACTTAATCTCTTTCTCCCCAGTGCAGAGTACAGTGACCTGTGCAAAGTAATCACTCAATAAATGTCATTGATTGTTTGATTGGTGCTCTGCAGATAGTAAGCACCATTGATTGACCATCTGACTTCAGGTGGGAATCAACTTAAGCAGCAGCTTAAGGAGGCAGTCTGGTAGAACAGCAACATTTGAAAATTTAGCTGACTAGCTTTTCTCTGCCTGAGTCACAGGTGTCACCTCTGTGAAGAGGGACAAGGCAGGAACAGAGAGGTTCTGCAGCACGGACGAGGTTGGTCAAGAAGCCTCTCTTCACCCCTCCAAGACATGTTCAAGTTTCAGGAGGTCTTATAGATGCCCTATGATGTCATTACATTGTGTCGCTTGGGTCCTGGCATAATAGACATGGTATCACATGTGTTGGGGCTATTTCCGCTCCCCACGACTGCCAAATGTCTGAAGCTGACCCTGTGGCACCTTGCCAGAAAACTACTGGGCCTGTCAGGTGTGGGAAAGTTTCAGTGTCTGCAATGATTTTCCATCCTAAGAGTAAAAGCTGCAAACAGACCCAAGAACATGAATTATCTTTGCCAAATCTAACATTTCTTTCTATAGATCATCCAGTGTTCTCATTTCGCTCTAAACTGTAAATCGTGTCTGTCAACATCGCAAATAAAATGGATGGTGAAAATGCAGTTGGCAAAATCAAGTTGACTAACCTGAAATTTATACTGCCAAATATATGCCTCTTTGCTCTAAATGAAATTCACTCACAATAATAAATTGTGGCATTTGTTAAGTGCTTACTATGTGTCAAGCACTGTACTAAGCACTGGGATAAATGCAAGGTGATCAGGTCAGACTCAATCCCTGTTCCAGATGGGACTCACAGTCAGATTTAGTGAATCCCCATTTTATAGATGAGGAGACTGAGACTCAGAGAAGTTAAGTGACTTATTCAAGGTCACACAGCAGGCAAGAGTCAAAGTCAGGATTAGAGCCCAGGCTTTCTGACTCCAGGACCGTGCTCAGAAAGAAAGAATATACAATAATTAAAATAATAATTGGGGATGCCCAGCGAACGAATGAAATGAAATGACAGTGCCATTTAAATGACTAACATAATTCTGTCCAACGATGGATGCTTCAAAAAGCCCTGATCTAGAGAAAAAAATCTGGAGGGAAGGAGGCAGTATTTGAGGAAAAATAAATCAAAAACCTTTTATATGAGAAGCGGATAAAATGGCAGTACATATTTTGTTTGGTGTTAAAGCTCCACCCTGCCCCATCAGCTATCTGAGCAAACTGCCGCACAAAAGCCAATGGGGCCCCATTCTTTGCTGACCTTGGTGGCCCAGAGATGAGCTTTTCTCTAGTGAGGCTTATGAGAGAACAATTTTTTTTTTAAAAAAAATAAAGGATGGCAATAAGCTCAATGCATATGGTCCTGATTCTGATTCTTCTGAAGATTAAACCAAGATAGGGTGTTAAAACCTGCCAAGATCAGAATTCCCTCTTAGAATTGACTGCCTTCGAATACCGAATAAGACTTTCACCCCGGCTGTCCTCGGTACAATGAGAGGTAATATTAATATAGGGAGAGAGCTTGAAAAATATACACCTAGTACCATGATGTGCATTACTAGCTACCCAACTGTAGGTGAGAATTGCTCATCACTTTGGGGGAGTGTGGGGTTAACTGGGATTCAAAGGGTGATGAAAATGAGCTCGGCGTTTCAATTGTTATAGAGTGGTAATAATAATGATAATGGTAATAATTGCAATAATGGACCAGTGAGTGCAATGCATTATCCTAAGTGCACTAGATAGGGTTCTCGAACAACAAAGAACTACAAGGTAACAGAAGAGATAGAGGTAAAAATATTTACAAATAGTGGAGTCAGAACGAATCACTGAATGTGCAATTGAATAGACACCCACACCCACACAGGAGAGCGGCAGACAGATACAAATAAATACATAGTTCCAAGAACACCTTCATTTTCTGGGAAGATTTGGAAACTGACATTCCAAGTCCCTCTCCCAAGGGATCCCTGTCTCCTTGGGGGTCTCTGTTGGTCACGTTCCTATGGATTTGAACCCTCTGTCCTCTGGCCTACACTAGAAGGCCAGCGTTGGAGGAGACGGAGGGGAGTTTAAATGGTATTGTTCTTGTTAGAACTTCACCTCAGTCCCCCTCATAGTCCAGGAGAGAGAAAAGGGGAGCGAGGTGACCATCACAGCTCCCCCCTTAGCCTCCTGCTGCTCCTGATCTTCCCATGAGAGGGTAAGCACCTTATGTGTTTTTCCTTTTTTGTACTTCCCAAGTGCTTCGTATAGAGCATTACTCCCAGGAGACACTCAATAAATACAATTACTACTCCTATTACTAGCCCCCTGAAGGACAGGTTCCTTGTCTAATTCCCACCTGCCAACTCTTTCCCAGCGCCGTGCTCTGCACACACTAAACACTACATAAATACCATTACTACTATTACCATGTTTACGGTATTCGTTCAGTGCCTATTATCTTCCAGACCCTGTACTAAGCGCTGGGATAGATACAAGTTGATCAGGTTGGACAAAGTCCACGTCCCACATGGGACTCACAGGCCCATGTTATAGATGAGTTAACTGAGGCACAGAGAAGTTCGGTGACTTGTCCAAGGACACATGGCAGGCAAGTTGAGGAGGCAAGATGGAACCTGAGTCCTTCTGACTTCCAGGCCTGTGTTCTATCCACTAAACCACTACTATTACTTCTAGTAGAGAAGCAGCCTGGCATAGTGGAAAGAGGTCGGGCTTAGGAGTCAGAGATCATGGGTTCGAATCCCGCCTCCACCACTTGTCAGCTGTGTGATTTGGGACAAGTCACTTCACTTCTCTGGGCCTCAGTTCCCTCATCTGGAAAATGGGGATTAAGACTGGGAGCCCCACGTGGGACAACCTGATTACCTTGTATCCCCCTAGTTCTTAGAACAGTGCTTGGCACATAGTAAGCGCTTAAAAAATGCTCTCATCATTATATACACTGCTGCTATCGATTTAATCAATCATATTTATTGAACTCTTACTCTATGCAGAGCTCTGTTCTAAATACTTGGGAGAGTACAGTGTAACAGAGTTGCCAGCAGTGAGCTTACAGTCTAATTAACACTACTACTTAATTTTTCTGCCTGCCAGGGGAAAGCAGCAAGGGGTGGTGACATACAGGGTATTTAAGCAATAAAATGCAGATATAGTCAGGTCGGGGCATGGATCCAGTGATTAGCAGTAAAATTGTGATATTCATACCCACTGCTTCAGTCTCACCACCAACAATAATGCTATTATTATTATTATAGTATTTGTTAAGCTCTTACTATGTGTCAAGCACTGTTCTAAGTGTTGGGGTTAATATAAGATCCTATCCCACAAAGAGCGTTCACAGTCTAAATAGGAGGGAGAAATAGTACTGAATCCCCATTTTACAGATGGACCCGAGGACAACTATATGGAAAATAGTGAAAGGTCTCGACAAAAAGGTCCCTCAGTTTTATCTGATCACCAGCCAACTGCCTAATAATGCTCACATGTATTGGGCTCTATCTTTTATCCATCTAACTGACTCTTTCACTTGTAAGTTGAGCCCATCTTCTGTTGTTCAGTTCACGATGTGGAGAATTGCTAGTTGCAAGAAGCTACTAAAAAGTTACCAACAAAATGGCATCCTCCTTCAGCCTGAGTCACCTGGAGCAGCAAAAACCTTGAGACACTTGCTGTGCCCGGCAGATGCCTGAATACATTCCACAAATGGGAGAGAACTCACCTGGCCCAGTGGATAGAGCCCGGGCCTGGGAATCAGAAGGTCATGGGTTCTAATCCCAGCTCCACCACTTGTTTGCTGTGTGGCGTTGGGCAAGTCACTTAACTTCTCTGTGCCTCGGTTACCTCACCTATAAAATGGGGACTGAGACTGTGAGCCTCATGGGACAGGAACCGTCTCCAACCTGATGTGCTTGTTTGGGTCCACCCCAGCGCTTAATATACTCTCTGGCACATCGTAAGCACTTGAGAAATTCCATAATAATAATTATTATTACTATCCAGCATACTTGGAGTCCTTTGGGCCAGCACTGAGACCAACATTCAGTGTGGTGTCTGAGAGTGCAAAATTTGGAAATGACACAGACAGGAGCCCTTTCTAATACTGCTAACCTGTTTCTACATGGCTTATTGACTTGAAAATTCATTCATTCAATCGTATTTATTGAGCATTTACTTTGTGCAGAGCACTATACTAAAGCCTGGAAAGTACAATTCGGCAACAGATAGAGGCAATCCCTACCCAACTACGGGGTCACAGTATGGAAGTGGGGAGACAGGCAACAAAACAAAGCAAGTGGACAGGCATCAATTGCATCAATGTAAATAAATAGAATTATAGATATATGAACATCATTAATAAAATAAATAGAATAATAAATACGTACATATATACACAAGTGCTGTGGGGCATGGAGGGGGTAGAGAAGAGGGAGGGAGTTGGGGTGATGGGGAGGGAAGGAAGAGCAGAGGAAAAGGGGGGCTCAGTCTGGGAAGGCCTCGTGGAGGAGGTGATTAAGTAGGGTTTTGAAAGGGGGAAGTGAGCTAGTTTGGCGGATGTGAGGAGGGAGGGCATTCCTGGCCAGAGGTAGGACGTGGGCGAGGGATTGACAGTGCGACAGGCACGAACGAGGCCAATGAGGAGGGTAGCGGCAGAGGAGCGGAGTGTGCGGGCTGGGTTGTAGAAGGAAAGAATGGAGGTGAGGTAGGAGGGAGCAAGGGGATGGAGAACTTTGAAGCCAATAGGGAGAAGTTTTTGCTTGATGCGAAGGTTGATAGGCAACCACTGGAGATTTCTGAGGAGGGGGGTGACATTCCCATAGCGTTTCTGTAGAAAGATAATCCAGGCAGCAGAGTGAAGTAGAGACTGAAGTGGGGCAAGACAGGAGGTTGGGAGATCAGCAAGGAGGCCGATGCAGTCATCCAGTCGGGATATGATGAGTGATCGTACTAACAAAGCGGATTGGATGGAGAAGAAAGGGCGGATCTTGGTGATGTTACGAAGGTGAGACCGGCAGGTTTTGGTGACGGATTGGATGTGTGGGTTGAATGAGCGAGCAGAGTCAAGGATGATCCCAAGGCTGCGGGTTTAGGAGACAGGAAGGATGGTAGCGCCACCCAAAGTAAAGTCGGAATGTTCTTATGAAGTCTGTCCCATGCCATACCCAAAGCCCTCAGGTCCAACGCTAAATTATTCAGCTGCTTAACAATCCCGCCAACCTTGGAAACATTTCTAAATCATCTTCTAGCCTTCTCCTCTCAGGCAGAGCAGTTCTAAGTTCTCATTTCATCCCTCATAATGAGGAGATGGCACACGGCTTTTCGTGTTGGGGTCAGTTAAACATATATATTTATGACTCTCCATACCTTGGGAATTTACTGATGTTTTGCTCTTTTACCTTTTTACTTTCTCTAATGAACAGAAAGACTGAGTCATTTTAGGGGATACTCTCTTCCCCTGAGGTCCCCTCTGGTACCAGCAGAGTTCTTGTGAACCAAAAGAATTTAGCCTCATCTCACCTGTCAACAAACCTTGTCGTCTGAGCCTCTGGACTTTTCAGACTGTTGATTCCATCAGTTTTCATAGGCTTTTAAAATCCTTGTAAGCCTCTTCTCATTTTTAGGCTTGTCTGATTTAATCGCTTTCTTATAGAATTTTACTATTTGCCTGTTACTCTTTCTGTTATAGAAATGAACTTATTGATTTTTTTCACCTCATATATATTTCACTTTACTTTCATTGCTCCCTATATTTTTCTGATGAGCTCCAGGTAGATTCTTTTTTCCCTTCATCCAGCATTTGCCCCTCCAAGGTATAAATATTTTCCAAGCAAACTGCAAGTTGCCTTCCAATATTTTCAAGTATACTTTCAGGGTCACTCTTACAGATGAGCTTTCCCAGCCCAGCACCTCAAAACAATTTTTGGAAAAGTGGCATCTTGGGCTTGATCTTTTGGGAATGAATTTGTTCTCATGTTAGTCCTAATTAAGTGATCATTCCATAGAGATGGAACTGAAACTTCTGTGTTTCTGCTGGTAAATTACAGTGTTCTTTTTAAGTGATGGAAACACTAAATATCCATCAAGTGGTATTTGTTCTTCAAGAAAATTTGAACACAAGACAGTTGAATGGAACAAAAGAACAAATATGGTAGAATATTGAAGAAGACATCAAAAGGACAAAAAATAAAATCAACATATTTCGCCAACTCTCTTACCCATATTAATGCAGAGTGGGATTTTTTTTCTTTCCAAGTTAGGGTTCCAGAACTGTCATTTTAGATCTGGACTATCTGTAAGACACGGGGAGCTCGGTGGGTATGGGTGGTCCCTGGGGAAAGCACCACTTTGATTAATCTTCTCCCATCTCTATCCTTTCCTAGATTTAGCTTTTCTGCTTCGCCCAGGAGAATTGACTGAGCCCCTGCTCCTGGGCGAGGGGGAATTATGATAGCCCTCCTTGAGATAGTTAGTGAACACTCAGACATACTTAATTTTTTCTCTGGTATCCTAACCCCTCTCACTTGCTCCACAGTTATCATGTTTCCTTTGTAGGTCCGTGGCAACTGGGAATTGTGGAACTTTGAGGCAGAAGCAACCTGGGAACAGCAAAAAGAAATAACAGGCTTAAATGCATCTAATCTGGATCCCTATCAGACAGACCAGCTGAAAACCAGGTGAATGACCACCTGACCTGTAGTTCATAAAACAAGTAGTATTTTTGAAAGAAATTTTCTGGTCATTTTCTTTTATCTCAAGTCAGCATGGAACATCCCTAACATTAAGAGAAGAAGCAGCAGCGTGGCTTAATGGAAAGAGCACGGGCTTGGGAGTCAGAGGATGTGGGTTCTAATCCCTGCTCTACCACTTTCTGCAGTGTGACCTTGGGCAAGCCACTTCACTTCTCCGTGCTTCAGTTCCCTCATCTGTAAAATGGGGATTAAGACTGTGGGCACCATGTGTGACAACTTGATGACCTTGTATCTATCCCAGCACTATCCCAGAATAGTGCATGGCACATAGTAAGCGCTTAACAAATACTATTATTATTTATTATTATTATTATCCACCAAGCTAATTAAGTGAGGGATTTAGAAGCAGCACGGCATAGTGGCTAGAGCACAGGCCTAGGAGTCAGAAGGTCATGGGTCCTAATCCCGGCTCCACCACTTGTCTGCTGTGTGACCTTGGGCAAGTCACTTCACTTCTCTGGGCCTCAGTTACCTCATCTGGAAAATGGGGATTGAGACTGTGATCCTCACTTGGGACAGGGACTGTGTCCAACCCAGTTAGCCTGTTTCCTCCCCCACGCTTAGTACAGTGCCTACAGTAAGTGCTTAACCAATACCGTAATTATTATTATTTACTCTGGATGCTACCAGTGTGTCTGCCAGACCTGTCCAGGAAGTCCTGGAGTTGACACAGTCACACGACTGACAGACGACTGCATCCAGGTTTTTCCACCTCTCTCTAGGTCACTCTGGGTGGTCACCGGGCAATCATTTAATCAATCAATAGTATTCACTGAGTACTTATTATGTGTAGAGCACTAAGCCCTTAGGAGGGTCCCTGCCCTCAAGTCGCTTACATTCCAATCAAGCGGACATGTAAGGGACAGGTTAGAAACTCTGGCCCCCACCAGCAGCAAGGTATTCATCATGCAGACTTTGATGCCTGTCAATAGGTATGTGTGACGACTCAATCCTCCCAAGAGAACTCCTGATTGTCCCACCTCAACCTAATGTATTTCAGCTCTTCCAGGCTGAATTGGAACATAAAGTATTCCAGTCCCGGTCGATTCCCCTCTTGCACATGGTCCAGTATCAGCATCACTAGATTCTTTCTCAGTTTCTTCAATCTCCAGGTCCGTTTGCCCAACACACATCCCCATCCCCTTCCCAGAGGGCTGCCAATCCCAGTGTGTTTCTAGCGTGACAACGAGATCCCTGGAATGTGGGACACAGCAGCTCACCAGGTCTGCTTACTCTGCTTCTAAAGTTACTTATAAATTACATCTTGTTTCTTTTCCTCGGCACCCCCTCCAAAAGTGATAATGAGCAGGAAAACGTTCACTAGATGAACTGCAGGGTGGGAACGGGGCAGAAAACCACAAAGCCTTGGAGGATCCTCTATGCAATTATTGTGCATGTCAAATGGTTGACGAAGGTTACGAGAGGACTTTGCCAGTCCAATATTGGCCCCCCAGTTTGGGAATGACCCCCTTAGGAAAAGAATTCATTAGCCCACCACACAGCTCGCCGTCAGCATGGACCGGTGGTGACCAGTTCGGTGAGCAGCGCTGGAGAGATGATGCCATGTAGATATAGGGATGACACGGTTGGGTGGCCTAGACTTTAGTGAGCCTTAACTGGTTCCTACAGCAAATGATATCACAAGATTACTGGAACTTGAATTTTCTAAACCATATTTTCAACACATCATTGCTCGTTCAATGGGCACCCTCTAGTGGCTCGGGGGGTGGGGGCCGAGGGGTGAGGGAGGGATTCATTTATGTAGCCCCCGTACTTTCCATGGAAGGAATCCTAAGCCCACTGGGGACAGTATTGAGGTGCCATAAAACTGGAAGAAATGTGGAACTTTCAGGGCAGTTTTAGAAAGATTGAAGGGAGAGAAGCAACATGGCCTACCCTAAGCAGATAGAGCACGGGTCTGGGAATTAGAAGGACTTGGGTTCTAATCTTCTGTGGGATCTAGGGCTGGCCACTTAACTTCTCAGTGCCTCAGTTACCTCATCTGTAGGATAGGAATTAAGGTTGTGGTCCCCACGTGTCCAACCTGATTACTATGTATCCACTCCAGAGTTTAGGACAGTTACTGGTGTGTAGGAAACGTATAGCCAATTCCATAAAAAAAAATAGTAGCCGTGTTTATTGATCACCCACTGAGTACAGTGCACAGTTCTACGCACAGGTGGCCTGGGCCCTGCCCATGTAAAGAAGCTTACAGCACAAAAGAGGGAAATTTGGGAGCCATCTATTTAGAAGTGGTGGCTGAAGCCATATGAGCAGATGAGCTCCCAGTGAGAGTGGGTGTATTTTGAGAAGAGTAGCAGAGCCAGAGCAGAGCTTTGAGAGAGAAGGGTTTGAGGACGTGGTAGTTCATTACTTCTTCTGGGCCACTGTTCTCCTGCCCAGCTCCAAGGCAAAGCCATGTTCCTAGTCAACGGATTCTCAGGTTGCAGGGGGGAAATAAGTCAAATCTCCCCTGACTGAGCTATTAATTGGGGCAGACAGATTTTCCAGGCCGTGGCTAATGGGACTTGATAGTAAGGAGGAGAGAAATATTCTCTTTCCACTTCCATTTTCCAGGGCATTGGTAGTTGGTAAAGTGCTTAGTACAGAGCTCTGCACATAGTAAGCACTCAGTAAGTACCATGGATTGATTGGTTATTAGTTGCCCTACTCCCTAATTATTAGTATTTATCCAACACCTATTCTGTTCAGAGCACTCTGGGAGAGTAAGATAGACTTAAGAGACTTGATCCCAACCCGCAAGGAGCTTACAGTCTAACAGAGAAGAAAGATACTAAAATAAATGACATTAGGGCAAGCAATCGAATATGAAAATAAATACTTATTGGCTGTGTTAGTGAAAATGGGGTGGATACCTAAGTGCTTAGGGCTCATCAGCTCAAGATCTGCCCTCCCTTGCTAAAATTCAGCCCCCCGCCCCTCAGGAGAACCCGATTTGGAACTGATCTAAGCCAGGAGTTCAGTTTTGAGGAGATGGCAAACGCCTTCTGGGCTTAAACTGAAGGATTTTTTAGATCTCGCTAAGGCTTGGCCTTGATCACTTTCAGAAGAACTGTTTTCTATTTTCTCTCAGTTAATTACTTTCCACCTTTTTTAATCTTTTTTTTTTCTCCACACTAGGATGGATAGTTAAAATAACTTATTTACCAAACTGTAGCTTAGCAACAGTGACACAGCACAAGACTAGGTTATCTAAAGCAAACTGCTGTAAATTATGTAAGCAAAGGAGCAGCACATGATCAGGAAGGTTTTCTTGTGATGCTGGGGGCCTCAGCCATTCTGATATGAAAGGAAAATTTTTCAGTTCTGAAAATGTTTCCACCATCATGCCCAGTGTCAAGAGAGGGGGCCACCATCCTCCTCTAAACTTTGAGCCCCAAAGTACTTAGGACAGTGCTCTGCACACAGTAAGTGCTCAATAAATTCCACAGATTGATAGTGAGCCCCCCCCACGGGACAGGGACCATGTCTAACTCCCAAAGGTGTATTCTCTCTCGGAACCAAGTACAGTACTTTGCACAAAGCAAGTGCTTAATAAACAATGTTACTACTATTCATCATTTTCTCAGTACCTACCCCAGTTTTCTGATCACGGGAACTTCAGCTCCATTCAATTCCCCAAGGCAGGGGACATGTCTTCCATTTTTATTGGATGGTCTCAAGTACCGTACAGTGCTCCGTTCACCGTGGTACTCAATAAATATTTTATAGTTAGGGAAAAATCGAACAATGAGTGGAAATTAAAATAAATGGCTTTCACATTTTCTTGAGATATCATTCCACTGAGTCTTATCTTGGTTTGATCCAAGATGGTATTTATTTTCTTAAAATTGGGGAAAAAGGATTTGTTTCACTTTAAGGTCAACTCTGGATTGTCCACAACAGATTTTATTTTTAATTCTCAGTCATTTTGAATTACTTTCCTCTTGACCTTCTTCCATTCTGGAGCCGTGCAAGTCTGTATCAGTGGCTCTCTCTGGTTCCACTGTCTCACAGCCACCTCCCCGCAACACCAGACAAGACTTTGGCCCACTTTCTCCCAATTGTTCAATATTATCTACTCCAACTATCCTGTTCTTTCAATGTTGATAATGAAGAGTTGACCATACAGTCAAATGAAAAATAACCTACATTTCAAAGTTGTTGTGATCCAGTGTTGAGTCAGGTCCTTTGGACAAGCTGCACAATTCCTTTGTGGAGTGCTGGAGTTGATTTCCTCTGACGTCTTACTGGTCCCAACCTAGAGAGGCAAATATCAGGGAATGTGGGGAGAGGATGTTCATTTTTCAGGGGAAAGAAACAAAAGCTTTTCTATTAATAAGACCAAGGACCTGTGCATATTTTTTTCGATTGCTGATATTGCTGATGATGATGATGATGATTGTGGTATTTGTTAAGCACTGGCTATATGCCAAGCACTGTACGAAGCGCTGGGGTAGATACGAGATAACCGGATCGGACACAAATCCTGTCCCACTCGAGTCTCACAGCCTTAGTAGGAGGGAGAACAGGTTTTTGAATCCCCATTTTGCGGTTGAGGAAACTGAGGCACAAAAAAGCTAAGTGACTTGCCTAGGGTCACACAGCAGACAAGTGGCAGAGCAGGGATTAGAACTCATGTCCTCTGACTCCCTGGCCTGTGTTCTTTCCATTAAGCCACACTGCTTCCCTGAAAACAAACTATCAGAGCCCAGAGTTTGCAAAGTGCAATTCAGCTGGGTCTCTTGTTCAACTGCAGTGGTCCACAAGTATTTATTCGGTAGTTAGAATGTGTATAGTTCAATTATGGACAATATCTTATTAGGTGTTCACTAAATTTTGATTACTTGTTCAAATTGTGATGTGGATTTATCTCAAGTTATTAAAAATTAAGGAGGATAGTAGAAGTCAAATGAGCATTTCATTTCAAGAATCAGAGCCAGGACAACTAAGCCCACATCTGCTAATAATTGTGTCCGATATTTTCTTTAATCCTCGTGCCCCTCTAGACTGTAAGTTCGTTGTGGGGAAAGGATGTGTACTTGGGAGCATACTTAGTACAGTGCTCTATACAAAGGAAGGGCTCACTAAATCAATTGATCGATTGATTTTCTGACTACTGTGAGGTATCGTGATCTGGAGAGGGGTTGAAAGTAGCCATAATATTGATTGAGTGCCTCCTGGGTGCACAGCAGAGTTCTAAGCGCTTGGAAAGTATAAATCCAGCAGTGGATACGATCCCTGCTCATAGGGATTGGCTGAAAGTCAGAAGACTTGGGCTTCACCTTGAACAAGTCACTTCAGGTAACTGGAGTCCAGAGAAGCTATCTGGAAAATGTTAATAATTATAGCTACCTCGCCTTACTTTACAGGAATGTCGAGGATAAAATGAGATCATTGATGTGAAAATACTTTGGAAATTTTTTTTAAAAAACCCATATAAATTCAAGGGGTTGCTCATACTCTGATATTTCCTGCCGCATATCTTCTGCACGGTTTTAAAATTCATATCACAAACTGAATGGTCTGTTGGTTGCATTTATGGTTGTATTGGATTCTTTCACTCTTCGGTCTCTTGATCAGCACTATTATTTGCATGGTTAGAGTTGCATAGTTTTCTCTGTCCATTTCCTTCTTGGCATTTGGAGGCTGCTTTTGTATATTGTTTGCTTTCTGGCAGGCATGCTATAAAATTCCAAGTATTTTGCGTGCTATGTTACCCATCATTTAGTGTCAATGAATAGAAGGTCCAAGTATTTCGAACATTGGATTAGAAGCTTTGTGTGTAGAAAATGTATCAGTGATGCCTGATGACTTTAGCATGACTTCGTGGCCTATATGAACAGCAAAATAGATGGGTGAAATGGGCCCATGGAAGGAAAAGGGTCATGGAAAAAAAACCAAAAAGCCCACAAAACACAACATTTTCCTTTTCTCTCACTCCTTGTCTTCTCTCTCTGTTGATTTGGAATATAGTTCTCATTTGATATTCTTCATTTCCACATCGTATTTAGGTCACATTATCTGTAACTGGAAGACCCCTCTACTGGGTTTCTCTGGTTTCCCATAGCCATTGGAATTTAAAGTTGTGAATTCTCAAGGACAACTTTTGCCATATCGCTCCTTTTTAGTAAGCAGAATTTGTAACACCCACAGACCAATTCTTTAGCTCATTTGTGACTTTCCACGCAATCTGTAACTAGGAAAGAAACATAAGTCCTCATTAGTACCAGGGTTCAGTGAGCCATCCGAATTATATGTTGCTCTTTCCTCTGCATAACTTAAAACCACCTCCCGAGTAGGTCTCACTTCATTTCACTCTTTCCTTTTCGCATCAGTACAGTTCATTTTCATTATTTATGCCATGCTCTACCGTGAATGCGTTCAGTTCTCTCACATCTTGTGTGTTTTTTTTACCTGAGAAGAATGCTGGTGGTTTTACTGCCTGTATACAAGAAGGCTGGTGGGTGAGACTCAATATTTCCAGGTGCGGTATTCCCACAGCCTGTCCCTGAGATGCTGGCCTAACCACCTTCTGTTGGGATGACTGCTCTCTGCAACTTTGCCTCTTAGCTCCGGTTTGCTGTTTATTTGAGCCAGAGCAACTCAAATTCCTCCATGCCAGCACAAGTTGACTACTGCTGTCACTTCTTAACAATCACCCACGGCACACATGCCTTCAGGTTGTTTCTCGAGGTCCTTGTAATTAACTCAGGCAACCACCCGAACACTTCACTGGTATGTGGGTGACAGCTTTACCAGTCAAGACATGAAACAGAAATTCTTAGGTTGGGTGAAATGGAAAGGACTAAATTGGGATTCTGAATGTTTTTAGGGAATATTTAAAAATTTTAAGAACCGTGGCCGATCAGTTAGTTGAGTTAACCGCCATTATACTTCCTGCTAGGGGAGAAGTCGCCACCCAAACATCTGATCGTACCCTGATATGCTTTCGGTAGACGGTTGTTTGAAAACTGGCCTGCGGTAATATTAATGGGGCATTAAATTAATGGTGAGCTCAAGCAGCAAGAACACAAAAAGGTAATTAAAGAAGGAATCATCCCCCTCCCTTTGTAATCCAACTGTTCTGAAGACTGGCATTTTGGTCCACTGTAAATAAATAATTGATTGGAAAGTCCCAATACCACCAGGGGGCATATCACACCCTGCAGAGCATTTAGGAACACATAGAAAGCTAATAACAACTTCTTGGAAGTTTTCTTCAAAAATAGAATCTTCAGTCAGAGCAATTGTCTTTGAGCTCAGTCGTAATTCACATTTCCCTCTTCGTTTTCCATGCGCGGTGATTGAATTGTCCAAATTGCTTGGCAGAGATCATTACAATTAACATGAGAACCAGAAGTTATGCATTCTTTTTTCCACATTCTCTAATTCCTAAGCTTCTAATTGAATGAGGCAGAAAATTGAATTAGCTTGTATCTGAGTTAAGTGGAGTATAGGGAAAATTAGACCATGCAGGCTAGAGCTCTACACAGGATTTTTACGATGAAAGGTATTTTTAAATGTACATTAATGAAATTCGTATTCGCTTCCACTTTAAAAATTAAATTTCTAAATGAAAGGGAGTGGGTAAAAAGGGAAACCGTCCCACACTGATCAGCATTGGACACATTTTTATTGGAGACCTGAAACTTAGTGTGGGTCCTATAACTTTAGCAGAATGTTCAGTGTATTCTAAATTGTTTCAGTGTTGTTTCAGGGATGAAACTGTTTTTCAGAATTAGGGATATGCTACAGGAGAAGTAAAAAAGCTGGAGGGAGAAGAAGAAAGGAAGAGGTACTGGCATAGCCCAATTTTTAACAATATCTCATTTCACAGAAATGTGGAAAATTGGACACTATGTCCACATTACTGCACGTCAAGGATCAGTGAATATAGGAAGGGGAGATGAGAAAAGAACATGAAAAAAGGTCTAATTTCCGGTGAAGAAATAATGTTGTACTGTCCAGAAGAACTGAATATTCTTGTAACCATATTAAAGGTGTAAACAGTTTTAGGTACTCGAAGAACTGAATTTATTAAAATGAAAATTGCTTGCCCCATAAGCTTCGTTATAGAATACAGATATCCCATGTCCAAGCAAAGCTTTCATTGTCACAGAGAGGTACAGGAGGGATTGATAAGGCACTGGTGAAAGATGAGAGGATAGTGAGAAGTGACTAACTAAACAGGCTATTCTTGTTTACATATTGTGCCATTCTAAATGACGCTGGACATGGTATCTTTAAAAAGAAAAAGAAATAATACTAGGAATAATGGTAGTATCTGTTAAATGCTTGCTATGTGCCACACAATATACTAGGTTCTGGAATAAACGGGAGATGTTAACCAGATTGGATCCAGGTCCTGTCTGTCTTTGGGCTCCCAGTTGAAACACCGGGAAGAACGGATATATAAACTGTATATTTACAGATGAGGCACAGAGAAATTAAATGAGTTGCCCAAAGTCTCACAGCAGGCAACTGCAGAGTAGGATTTAGAAGCCAGATCTTCTGATTCACAGGCCAGGGCGTTTTCCACTAGGGCACACTGCTTCCCAGATAAAAGGTTCTAGATTCTGCTTTCTAGATATAGGGTTGGGTAACCACTTTCATCTGTATCTCCTTCTCTGTTTGTTTCATTAAAATGCTCTTTAGCCTCAAAAAACCAATAAGAGCTTCACTCTAACATTTTTTTTTTGCTGGGTGCTGGGTTAGCGGCAAGTAATACACCACAACATTCCCTGAAGTATTTTTCTCTTTGGCTTCTCAGCATGAAAGCTCCTTGGGTGTACAGCATTTATCACTTTATGATTGTGTATTGCTACATAATGTCTAGTATTACTATTAAATCTACTATTACTACAAGCCTCAGTCTGCCCTGCTGCCTATTTTTGTCTTTATTTCTTTTTGGTTTTTTTCTTAAATGATATTTGTTAAGTGTTTACTATATGCCTGGCACTGTACTAGGTACTGGGGTAGATCGGGATAATTGGGTTAGACAGAGTCCCTGCACCACATATGGCTCACAGTCTTCATCCCCATTTTACAGATGAGGTAGCTGAGGCCCAGAGAAGTTGTGACTTGCTCAAAGTCACCCAGCAAGTACATAATAATAATAATGTTGGTATTTGTTAAGCGCTTACTATGTGTAGAGCACTATTTTAAACGCTGGGGTGGATACAAGGGATGAGGTTGTCCGACGTGAGGCTCACCGTCTTAATCCTCATTTCACAGATGAGGTTACTGAGACACAGAGAAGTAACGTGACTTGTCCACAGTCACCCAGCTGACAAGTGGCAGAGCTGAGATTCGAACCCATGACCTATGACTCCCAAGCCCAGGCTCTTTCCACTGAGCCACACTGCTCTGGAGCAGAATTAGAACCCAGGTCCTCTGACTCCCAGAAATCTTTTCACTAGGCCATACTCTTTTCACAGGGCTGATAGCTGACAAGTTGGGGCCGATTTTTTCAGATTTATTGTAAAAATGTTTAAACAGAAATGATACAGTAGTGGAAGAAGCCCTTGGGAAAAACCCTACTTCTCATCAGGAGATAGATAAAATGGTCACACAATTTTTTCGGCCCTTTAACTCCATCTCCAATCAACTAAGACTCCCAATATCTGGAAGCAAACCACCACTTCTAAATTATATTTAGATTATGCTGCAAAAAACTAATATTTACATCAACTTCTCCTATGTTTTTATCACAAAAGCACCTGACACATAACCCTACATGCTCCTATCAGGATGATGATTCTACAATAAACTCTTGCTCAGAACATTACACCTTCCAAGAACCCATTAACTCCCATTCTGGGAGATGACCAGACAAAACTTGGCAAGAGTCCAAACTTGGGAAACTTGGGAAAACTTGGGAAGCAGTGTGGCTCAATGGAAAGACCCCGGGCTTGGGAGTCAGAGGTCATGGGTTCGAATTCCCGCTCTGCCACTTGTCAGCTGGGTGACTGTGGACAAATCATTTAACTTCTCCATGTCTCAGTTACCTCATCTGTAAAATGGGGATTAAGACTGTGAGCCTCATGTGGGCAACTTGATTACCCTGTATACCCCAGCGCTTAGAACAGTGCTCTGCACATAGTAAGTGCTTAACAAATACCAACATTATTATTATTGTTATTACGAGTCAAGAAGAGACAGGAAAATAACCAAAGTTTGAAAGATAAACTCAAGAGGAATTTGGCATATTTCCACAAAGAGAATAAGTCTGAAGGGGACTAAGAGCTCCTCAAGTATATGAAGGGCAATCGGAGGAGAGCAATTGTACTCAATGTTTGACTAATGATAAAGCTGAGAGGAAGGAAGTTAGGTGAGAATTATGAGAAAACTTGGTCTAGATAAAACTAATCAAGCTATATTATCTTTCTACGCAGGTGCACTCAGTGTTTTACTTGTTTTATGTCTCCGGCTTCCCTTGTAATCGTGATAACAAATCAGCAGTTGACTTAGAAGGCAGTCTGCTTGTCACTTAGATTTTTAAACAGTGGACAGTATTTTGGAATGCTGTTTCTTTTAGTTCCATTTTCAGTTAACTTATGACAGGTTCGTCCTGGTGACCATATACAATCACTTGGCATCAATCAGGTTGATAGTTGGGCCTTGGGCAGTAGTCAAACAGTTATTATTCCTCCAGTGGTTTCTTTAATTTTGGTACTTCTTAAATGCTTGCTATGAGCCCAGTACTGGGCTAAGCACTAGGGTAGATAAAATGAGGTCAGATCAGCACTGTCCCTGTCCTGCATGAGGTTCACATTATCAGGTGTCTTTTGTTAGAAAGGTTTACCTGTTCACTTTTTTCCATGGGCGCAGGATGCCGATCAATCGCATTTATTGAACTCTTACCGTGTGCAGAGAACTGTACTAAGCCCAGACTACCCTAGCGCTTTGTTATTTGTTAAACTCTTATTATATGTCAGTTTTGTACTAAGCACTGGGGTAGATACAAGCTAATCAGGTTGGACACAGTCCATGTCCTACACAGGGCTCATAGTCTCATTCCCCATTTTACAGATGAGGTAACTGAGGCACAGAGCAGTTAAGTGACTTTCCCAAGGTCAAACAGGAGGCAAGTGGAAGGGCAGGATTAGAATCCAATTTACTACCAGAGTAACTTTTAACACTAAGAGAAATGAACTAAGAAAATTCACTTCCCCATTTATTTCCAGTGCTTTCCTATATATTTCCAAACTTTTAGATCTCATCGATATGACCATAATTTTTCACATCTTTCTCATTGAAATGGTTTTGGAATTAGCCCATTAAGGATAACTTAAGAGCGTTTTACTCTAAACAGAAATGCCTGTGTATTGAAGTGGAAAGTGTACTCTCTTCACAATCAAAATTATTTCCTTAGTTTTCAAATATTTCTAATGGCTATGACTTTCCCATTCCCTTCTCTCCCATCTTACAAATGACCCAAAAAAGTAAAGTTCATTTTATGAGAATGCAGTTTTCAAAGGAATGAACTTAGTTTCTTTCCTTGAAAATTGAATACATTTATTCCACTTTCCCCATCTTTTTACCACTCAGTTTGTGATGATCTTAAATTACTGTCACTGAGAGATACTCGTAGCTGATGTTATTGGGCAGAAGGGAAAGGTGCCTGTCACTCAGGTTTCTAATAACCTTTGTTCAGTGAAGGGTATTACCTTCAAAACTTGCTTGCTTAAATTTAATTTTATCTACCCAGAAGGAAGCAACATGGAAACTCATAAGTATACGCTCATCTCTCCGAAAGTTAGTAAGGAAGGCATCAATCACCCTGTTACAATAACTAGCATTTTGTTTGGAATCTCTCCAGGCGTAGACTAGTTCCTGTGCAAATTAATGGTGATGGTGATGATGATGAAAGGCTGAATGTAGCTTTAGGCGTGTCTTTTATCTTATCTGCAACAGGCAACCGCATTTTTTCTAAGTCGTTTTTTTAGAGGAAAATGCCATTTTAGCCACGATGCTTCTCAGGATAAGCCCAGTATTTATTGCCTAACACATTCGCCCAGAGAGTAAAGATATATAGATGCTCCAAAGAAGCCAGGTTCACAAATGCCTTCTCCAAAACCGCCCCAGGACCGGGACATCATCTATCAGCTTGACCGATCGAATTTCAAGCTTTTATACTTCTCTGGGCTTTGTCTCCTCCTAACCCCCTGACAAATCTAGTGACTGTAGGGCAAGGCTAAAGGAGAAACATGGTGGACACAGCTTGTTCACCAGAACCTCCAGCCAAAAGCTGTCAATTAGACATGTTCCTGAGCAAATTAGGCATAACCATGGAACTTGTATGTACTTAGTAGTATTTAAGTACCCAGGAAGGACACCCGTCTATCTACCTATCTGTCTACCCTGTCTTTAAAGCCTAGCAGTCTCACTTGAAGAAGTGAAAGCTTCTGATCGCTTTTGTTGGGCAGGGAATAAAACTGTGATCACCACAGTAGTTATGCAACAGTAGATCTGGTTAAAATCCTCTTCAATGTATAAGCTCAATGTCTGTGACCCCTTCTAAATATGGCTATTGTCACGGAATAGCTTATACGTCTGACAGTGTACTGGGCTCAGATTGTTTTTTGAGGCTGAATATTTACTTTAAAGGTGAGGTGGGACACTGAGGCAATTCTATGGAAATTTTGGGGAAAAACATTCTGATATTAAAGAAAACAGAGGACCGAAAGCTACAGTTGTTAGATTGTGGCCAGGGACAGGGGCTTCTCCCTTTATTGCACTCTTCCAATCAATAGGTTGATTGATCGATCGATTTAAAACGTAACTTGGAGGCACTGAATCATTCAGACTGAATCTCTCTTTAAGGGAGATAACACTGAGGGCAGATCCTCTGGTGTCGAAATAGAAGTCCTGACTCCTAGCCCTGCTTTTGTTCCTGACCTACTTATGACTGTGATTGACCTGTAGTGCAGCCCAAAACATCTCTGGGCACAAGGGCCTCCAGCTGCCCTACTGCTCTGCTCTAGGCCAAATTCCCTTTGGGAACTACATGACCCTCAGAGAACTGCAAAGTAACAGCTCACAGCACCGCTCCTATAATGCTGCTGGTAATAGGCATTCTCCAGCCATGAAACTCTGCTAACCAACCTGACAGGAGGTTTCTTCCACTTGGCCCCCTAGAATCAATCAACCATCCACATAGAATCCACCTAGAATCAATCAATCATATTAATTGAGTTCATACTGTGTGCAGGACACTTTACTAAATGCTTGGGGGAGTACAAACAACAATAAAACACATTTCCTGCCCACAACAAAGTTATAATCTGGGGAGGAGATAGACATTAAAATAATAAATTACAGACTTGTACAAATGTCCTGTGGGACTGGGGGTAGGGATGGTGAATAAAAGGAGCAAGTCAGGGGATGCAGAAGGGAGTGGGAAAAGAGGAAATGAGGGCTTAGTCAGGGAAGGCCCCTTGGGGGAGATGTGC
Source organism: Ornithorhynchus anatinus (assembly GCF_004115215.2). Lineage (NCBI taxonomy): Eukaryota > Metazoa > Chordata > Mammalia > Monotremata > Ornithorhynchidae > Ornithorhynchus > Ornithorhynchus anatinus. Next base: position 14,151,912 of record NC_041739.1, read on the forward strand.
CTTCATTAAGGCTTTAAAGTTGGGGAGATTAATTGTCTGTCAGATGTGAGGAGGGAGGGCATCCCAGTCCAGAGGTGTTCATGGGCAAGAGAGGTTGCAGTGAGACAGATACATTTGAGGTAAAGTGAGTAGATTGGCATTAGAGGAGCAAAGTATGAAGGTTGGGTTGCGGTAGGAGAGTCTCCAAGTGAGGTAGGAGGGGGCAAGGTGATGGATTGCTTTGAAGCTGATGATAAGGAGTTTCTATTTGATGCGGAGGTGGATGGGCAACCATCCACATAGAATCCACCTAGAATCAGGGTACACAGTCAGTCTTAGTCCAAAAGATTAAGAGAATTAGGATGTTTTACCCAAGAGAAAACTACAGAATTATTAAATAGCTATCTTCAAGGATAAAAAATTTATTTTGGGAAGGATATGCATCAACTCTTGCTGACCAGTTCTTGCTGACCTGTAGAGAAGTTATATGGCCTCGTGGAAGGAGACCTGGATTCTAATCCCGGGTCCCCCAGTAGCTTGCTGTGTAACTTTGGGCAAGTCATTTAACTTCTATATGCCCCAGTTTCCTCATTGGTAAATGGGCTTTAAATACCTCTTTTCCCTCTCCCTTAGACTAAGTGACTGTGTCTGAACCAATTGTCTTGTATCTACCCCAGTGCTTAGTACAATGTCTGGCACATAGTAAGCGTCTAACATATGCCACAATTATTATTATTATTATTACTCTCCCAAGTGCTTAGTACAATACTCTGTACACACTAAATACTTAATAAATACCAGTGATTGATTGGTTTCCAACTTGATTATCAAGAAGTTCTTGTTTCTGCCCATTTCAAATCTCTCTTGCTTTTGCTAAAGCCTATTTCCTTTTGTTTGGTTGGGGAAAACAGTAATAATGTTAAAAATGCTACTAATAATGATAATAACAATAATATTAATACTAATGAATTTATTATCATTATTAGTAGCATTTTTAACATGATTACTGTTTAACAATAATATTAATACTAATGAATTTGTTAAGTATTTGCTATTTACCGAGCAATGTCCTAAGTGCTGCGGGATACCATATCGGGCAAAGTCACTGTCTCACACAGGACTCACAATCTTAATCCCAACTATACAGATGAGGTAACTGAAACACAAAGAAGTTCAATGACTTACCCAAGGTCACACAACAGACAAGTGGAAGAGCTGGGATTAGAACTCCACCAACCTTCTCCCCTATTTTCCCATCCTTCCATGCAGTATCTTCAGAGGAGATCTCCTCCCTCCTCGCAAGTGCCACCCCCTCCACCTGCGCCTCGGACCCCATTCCCTCTCACCTTATTAAAACCATCACCCCTGCCCTCCTCCCTTCCTTAACTTCTATTTTTAACCACTCAATCTCCAAGGGCTCCTTCCCCTCTGCCTTCAAACATGCCCACGTCTCCCCCATCCTAAAAAAACCTGCTCTTGACCCCACTTCCCCCTCCAGTTATCGCCCTATCTCCCTACTACCCTTCCTTTCCAAAATCCTAGAACGAGTCATCTACAATCGATGCTTAGAATTCCTTAACTCCCATTCTCTCCTAGACCCCCTCCGATCTGGCTTCCATCCCCTCCACTCTACCGAGACTGCTCTCTCTAAGGTCACCCATGACCTCCTCCTTGCCAAATCCAATGGCTCCTACTCCATTCTGATCCTCCTTGACCTCTCTGCTGCCTTTGACACTGTCGACCATCCCCTCCTCCTCCATACCTTATCTCACCTTGGTTTCACGGACTCCGTCCTCTCCTGGTTCTCCTCTTACCTCTCTGGCCGGTCATTCTCGGTCTCTTTTGCTGGCGCCTCCTCCCCCTCCCATCCTTTAACTGTTGGAGTTCCTCAAGGGTCAGTTCTTGGCCCTCTTCTGTTCTCCATTTACACTCACTCCCTCGGTGAACTCATTCGCTCTCACGGCTTTGACTACCATCTCTACGCAGATGACACGCAGATCTACATCTCTGCCCCTGTCCTCTCCCCCTGCCTTCAGGCTCGCATCTCCTCCTGCCTCAAGGATGTCTCCACCTGGATGTCGGCCCGCCACCTAAAACTCAACATGAGCAAGACTGAGCTCCTCATCTTCCCTCCCAAACCCGGTCCTCTCCCAGACTTCCCAATCATCGTGGATGGCACGACCATCCTTCCCGTCTTTCAGGCCCGCAATCTCAGTATCATCCTTGACTCGTCTCTCTCGTTCACCCCACACATCCTATCCGTTACCAAGACCTGCCGCTTTCACCTTTACAATATCGCCAAGATCCGCCCTTTCCTCTCCACCCAAACGGCTACTTTACTGCTACGGGCTCTCGTTATATCCCGGCTAGACTACTGTGTCGGCCTTCTCTCTGACCTCCCTTCCTCCTCTCTCGTCCCGCTCCGGTCTATTCTTCACTCCGCTGCCCGGCTCATCTTCCTGCAGAAACGATCTGGGCATGTCACTCCCCTTCTTAAACAACTCCAGTGGTTGCCTATCAACCTCCGCTCCAAACAAAAACTCCTCAGTCTAGGCTTCAAGGCTCTACATCACCTTGCCCCTTCCTACCTCTCCTCCCTTCTCTCTTTCTACCGCCCATCCTGCACCCTCCGCCGCCCACCTCCTCACCGTCCCTCGGTCTCGCCTATCCCGCTGTCGACCCCTGGGCCACATCCTCCCGCGGTCCTGGAACGCCCTCCCTCCTCACCTCCGCCAAACTGATTCTCTTCCCCTCTTCAAAACCCTACTTAAAACTCACCTCCTCCAAGAGGCCTTCCCAGACTGAGCTTCTCTTCTCCCTCTACTCCCTCTATCACCCCCCCTTCGCCTCTCTGCAGTTAAACCCTCTTTTCCCCCTTTCCCTCTGCTCCTCCCCCTCTCCCTTCCCATCCCCTCGGCACTGTACTCGTCCGCTCAACTGTATATATTTTCATTACCCTATTTATTTTGTTAATGAAATGTACATCGCCTTGATTCTATTTAGTTGCCATTGTTTTTACAAGATGTTCTTCCCCTCGACTCTATTTATTGCCATTGTTCTCGTCTGTCCGTCTCCCCCGATTAGACTATAAGCCCGTCAAATGGCAGGGACTGTCTCTATCTGTTGCCGACTTGTTCATTCCAAGTGCTTAGTACAGTGCTCTGCACATAGTAAGTGCTCAATAAATACTATTGAATGAATGAATGAATGAATGAACCCAGGTACTTCTGATACCCAGGCTTGTTTGTGCCTTTTCCATTAGACCACCCTGCTTAGTTGGAAGCCGTGATCCCTGCTTTCAAGGAATCTACAATCTAGAATGCTTGAAGGCAAAGAGCTGGGCCAGGTGATCTCTCAGACCTCCCTTAGCTTTAGAATTCTGTGATTCTCTGCAGCAGTCTTTATATAGGTAGTTCAGGAGAGAGAGGCAGGAGAGTATGGGTAGAGAGTGTGATGGAAAAAAAATGGAGGGAAACAGGGTAGGCAAATAAGTGTGAAATAAAGTGAACAGGTGAGCAAGGGAAAGTGTAGGAAGCAGATTCAAGTGATTGATGGGGTGAACACAGGCTGTGAATAAGGATCACGGTCAGATGACTTCAGAAAATCTGCGTTCCAAAAGCCTTCACTTCACATGTACTTTAAGATCCCAGAATAAACAATAATGGAGATGCAAAGCCTTGATCAATACTGTTTCCCAAGAAAGTGTCTGTTGATTTGTTATCTTCTTAATTACACTCCAAATTCACCCTACAGAGCTCTCTTTATCTTTGTTCCAAGATTTTGCTCTGCATAAGAAGAGCTCCCAGAACCCTAATATAATTTTCCTCTTTATAAATATACCAACTTTAGTAGTTCAAATAATTAGCCACAAAAGTTACAGTGAAAATGGGATGTGTCATATCACCATATATAAATGGTCAAAAACAACCTCTCGAAATTAAGTTATCTATTCTCCTTGTCTCCTAACAGACCCATCTTTGTAATTTTAGATTTTCATTAGAGTGTTGGAGCTCCTAGGGGAAATATATTCATGTGTTCATTTTTTCTGATGGTATGCTAATATGCTGATATAGTATGATTGTCTATCCATCACTGGGAAAATGATAATTAAAATCATAATCTTTTCCAATAAGAATGGAAAGATGATCCCCATCTATTCAACACTGAAAACTAAATGGTCTACAGAATTAGCATCATCTTTGAAAATGGAGGACTGTTAGGAATATCCTATGATACAGCGGTGACGTGCTTCTCGTAAGTGTGGACTGCAAGCTCGATGTGGGCAGGGAATGTGTCTTACAATAGAGGGGGGGAGAAAAGCATGGAAAGATGATCCCCATCTATTCAACACTGAAAACTAAATGTTCTACAGGATTAACATCATCTTTGAAAATGAAGGACTGATAGGAATTTCCTGTGATACAGCTGTGATATGCTTCTCGTAAGTGTGGACTGTAAACTCACTGTGGGCAGGGAATATGTCTTACAGTATAGAGGGGGAGACAGGCATCAGTATAAATAAAGTACAAGGAAGTAGAAAAGTCAAGCAAGAAGGCCAGACATCCTTTGGGAGGTTGTCAGAGTGTGGCTAGTGGAAGCTGAGTAAGAGATTGAAGACCAACGGAACTGCTGTGTTGCCCAACCTTCCCTCTGGACTAGACACAAGCATCACCTCCGGCTCCTCGAGCAATTTGAAAAGGCTCCCTCAAAAGCCACACTCACTATCCTGTGGCAAGACAAGCTCACGAACCTGTCCCGTCTGGAAGGTAATCAGTCTTCTAGTCTCAAAGCTAAGTCTGCCTTAACGTAGCTATGTTGGATGGGTCTTGTGAGGAGAATTAATCGATCAGCATTTATTGAGCACCTGCCTTGAGCAGAGCACTGTATGAACTACTTGGGAGAGTACAATATGACAGACTTGGTAGGCACAATAAGGAGTGATGGCAGGACACCCAAAGAGCTGCTGTGTGGAGAGCTGAAACTGAGAAACTGAAAGTGAAGAGGGCAGAGGAAGCCTTTTAACTGAAACAAAATCTTGGGACAGTGCTGAATCACAAATGAAAACTAAGAGTCAACTGCAGGGGATAGGCCTAAAAAGCATACTACGACCAAAGAAGGAGAAGCCCTCTTCGAGCAAACGATTTGTGTAAGGAATGAGAGACAAGGAGGCAAAAGAGAAAAGAGTGCCACGTACCGAAACCGTTAAACATGGCAACAAAATAAGGAACAGCCTTTCCACTAGACCGTAAGCTCGCTTTGGGCGGGGAATGTGTCTACCAACTTTGTTATAGTGTATTCTCCCAAGTGCTTAGGATAGTGCTCTGCACCCAGCCAGTGCTCAATAAATATGATCGACTGATTGGTTGATTGCACAACATAGCTGGAATTGTGGGTTCTGCATTCCGTCTCACACACACTCGTGGGTGAATTTCACCATCAATGGTGTCTTCCTCTAATAAAAAAAAAAGCTGGGTAACAATAATAATAATTGTGGTATTTCTTAAGTGCTTACTGTATACCAGCGTAGAGAAGTCAGGACCAATCAGTCAATCAAGATCGTATTTCTTGAGTGTTTATTATGTGCACCGAACTTCACTAAGCTTTCGGAAGAGTACTGTACAACAGAATTAGCAGGATTACTCTATGCACATCCTAACTCCTGGTTCTGATGCCCTGTGTAGTATGTAGGAGAAGCTATTAAAGGAATTTGTTTGCAGGGCACTGAAAGGTTTTGGAACTAGAAATAATTTAGATGCTACTTCAATCCATCCCCACAACTCAAAAGGTTGTTCCTTTTAAGTATTTAAATCAGAAGAAAGCAACCACTTTGTTTTATCACATACAACAGTTACTGATGAAATCGAGTGAATTTGCCTTTGAGTTCATCTTAAGCAGTTAACCCCACTTTTATGCAATGCTATCTTGATGCCGCTTGAAAACTTAAGGCCAAGTAATTGAGAATGGAAAAAATACAAAATAACTCAGAAAGACAACACAGAGCTTTCTGCATTTAGTGGATCAGTTCATGATGATAAGGGGATTTTTGAAAATAGCTCATAAAATTTGTCTAATAGGCAAGTAGGGACCAACTACAATAGCAATGGACAGTTCCTCCCTTTGTTTCTAAAATCTTTTTTTCACATAAGAAATCACCTTGAATTGACTTTTAGTGACTTCTGATAATGAAATCACAGTAAGTCCTTAGCTCAGCCGCTTCCCGGAGGTGAGGAAATATCAAATGGTATTAGAAGTGCAGTTGAACGGTCCACAAATGTCAGACAGAGCTTGAGACAGAAATCCCCAGAACACTTCTCTGTGGAGTGATACACTAAGAATCAAATAAACCGTTGCATGATTTCTACTGGGGGCTGGCTGTCTTTTTGCAAGGAGAACAAGCAGGCAAAAGGAGTGTGGGAGCTGCTTCGTACTTGTTCGTGTGATGCTGAAAAGTAGAATTCATCATACCTCCCGAGCAACCACTTGGTAGTATAATTTTGGTCCTCGCTAAGTATTTATTATTTTGCCGAGCACTTGATATGAGGCACTGTACCGGGTGAAACCGTAGCCACACAGAATGCCATTTTCAAAAGTCCATCTGCCTTCTCGTCAAGGTCTGGAACATAATAAGCCTCCAAAGACACTACCGTTTCATAGTTCTTGCATCCTGGTTTTCTTGGCACATTTCTGTGCTGTCAGTGCCCAGGACTGAGAATTTGGAGAGCTTGGAGGCAGGGCCGTTTCAAAGCAGAGGTATCTAGAGTTCAGCCTATCCTGCTCCAAAGGAGTCTGTGAAAGCAAAGAGATAAAATCAAGTCCATCTGTTTATTCAGACTTTTGCCTGGGAAATCTTAAAACTCGTCCTTCCCGGCTTAGCCATTTGGGGAAAAAATATCGCCACTTCATCTAATGGAATAATAGCCATAAAACATTCTGAGTTCTTTAGATTAAAATCACTATATAAATGCAAAGCATTACTATTCCTTATTATTAGAGTGCCGGCTTATGCCTACTCCCTCGAGACTCATATAGGATTATCTTCTTGTATATGTTTGAATTTGTACTTCATGAATAACATTCTCAGACTAAGCTCTCTAGTCACACTCCAGCTTGACAAACAACATGATAAAAACCCTCCATTTCAAGGGAGTTCAATGGATTTTAAACTTTTAAAAGGACATCTTGCCATAAGTATTCAGCCTTCAATGATTTCCATTTTCTCTCCAGAGGACTCTAATCACTGACTGATATAGAAATGAAGCACACACATTTAAATAATAATAGTCTTTGCCAAATGATTCGAGACAAGAATGAAATAGTGACTGCCACAGAAGGTTGACAGGATGGAAGAGGTTATTCTCTATGTTTGGAAAGGGGAGAGGGTCCGGTGTCAATTTGAGAGGAGTTGAGCAGCAGCCAGGCCTCGTGGAAAGAGCAAAGGCCTGGGAGTCAGGGAGTCTGGGTTCTAATTCTGACTCCTCCGTGTGTCTGCTGTGTGACCTTGGACTAGTCACTTAACTTCTCAATGCTTCAGTTATCTCATCTGTAAAATGGGGATTAAATCACCTTCCTCTTGATTTAGATGGTGAAACCCTATGTGGGACAGGGACTGTGTCCAACCTGATAATCTCATTTCTATTCCAGCGCATAGAACAGTGCTCAACACATAGTAAGTGTTTAATGAACGCCATAGCCTCCCTTCCTGCCCCTCCTCCCCAAAAGAACTGACACTAAACCTTCCTAAGCGTCTGCAAGCAGGACCGGTAAATTGCTTGTGGGACAAATCCAAGAAGAAAGCTTTCTAATTAGGACCACCATGCACATGCATTAAATCTGGACACAAAACGCAGATCTTTGAAAAGAGGAACTGCAAATAGGTTCTAATTATTAGGAGAACTGCAATCTATTAAATGCATCAGAGATTGAGTTTTTGAAGCAAAATCTGGTTGAAGTTGCCATAACATGCAAAATGATCATTAGCATTAAAAATAGCAAGAGAAAATCAAGAGGTTGCTCATTTCTTCTGAATAGTTGGAGCAAGATCATTTTCTTGGATCAAAAAATAAGCATTTTATAAAAAGCTGAAACTGAGGTAATAAGAGTTCTAGGATTTAAATACAAATTCCTGGCCACTTTGTTTTAAAAGGAAATGGTATTTATTTCCTAATTTATCATTTGTCAGTTACTTGGAATGAACATAGGGTTCTCGATCGTCTCCTGAAGACGTCCTGGAGAAGTGGCACAGCCCAAATCTTCCTCGTGGCAAATAGATCATGAGTTGGAGACCTGTCAATTTCTTCCTTCCACTGCGTAACATAATTCATAGACAAAGGGTGGTCAGGCCGCTGAAAATCGCCCAAGCATTTCCTAAACCTGTTGTGCAAATATCTCATTTATCTCGTTTAGACTGTGAGCTCGTCACTGGGCAGGGATTGTCTCTAACTGTTGCCGAATTGTACATTCCAAGTGCTTAGTCCAGTGCTCTGCACATAGTAAGAGCTCAATAAATACTACTGAATGAATGATTCTCATCTTGTCCCGAGGAGAGCTTGGTAGAAGACTATGTTTGGTTGTGTTAGACTTAGCCAGGCTCTCAGCCTTCCTCGGTGATGGAAGTTGCTGAGGTCCTTCAAGCCAATCTTATTTCCAGGTAACAATTTAGGAACTAGAAGTGTGGTGATTCCAGGGTTAGCTAGTATTCTTTTTATGGTATTTGTTTAGCACTTACTAAGTGCCAGGCACTGTTCTAAGTTCTGAGGTAGATACCCGGCAGTCAGGTTGGTTACCTTCCCCTGCTCACAGTCTTCATCCCCATTTTACAGATGAGGTGACTGAGGCACAGAGAAGTAAAGTAACTTAGCCAAGGTCACATAGCAGACAAATGGCGGAGCTGGGATTAGAACCCAGGCCCCTGCTCTGTCCTCTAGCCCAGGCTGTTTCTTGTTGATTGCCCCTTCCCCACCACTTACTTTTCAAAGCAGAGGCCCTCTAAACTGTCTCCTCCTAGTGGGCAGGGAATCTGTCTACCAATTATTTTACCTTGTGCTCTTCCAAGTGCTTAGTACAGTGCTCTGCACACAGTGTGTGGCTCAGTGGAAAGAGCCCGGGTTTGGGAGTCAGAGATCATGGGTTCTAATTCCGGCGCCGCCACTTGTCAGCTGTGTGACACTGGGCAAGTCATTTCACTTCTGACCTTGGGCAAGCCGCTTAACTTCTCTGTGCCTCAGTTCCCTCCCCTGTAAAATGGGGATTGAGACTGGGAGCCCCACGTGGGACAACCTGATTACCTTGTATCCACCCCAGCGCTTAGAACAGTGCTCGGCACATAGTAAGCGCTTAACAAATAGCATAATTATTATTATTATCACCTCATCTGGAAAACGGGGATTAAGACTGTGAGCCCCATGTGGGACAACCTGATTACCACATCCCCCCCGCCCAGCGCTTAGAACAGTGCTCTGCACACAGAAAGCGCTTAACAAATGCCATTATTATTAATAAATATGATGGATCGTTGGTTAAAAGAGCAAAAGACGGAAAGTCGGGGACCGGGGTTCTAGTTCTGATGCCACCACTTGTCCACTGTGTGACCTTGGGCAAGTCACTTCGCTTCTCTGTGGCTCAACTACCTCACCTGTAAAATGGGGTTAAAAAGATGTGTTCTCTCTCCCCCTTTAGGTTGTGTAGCCTGTGTGGGATAGAGACTGTGTCTGATCTGATTACCTTCTCTCTCCCCTAGTGCTCGGCACATATCAACCATTTCGTAAGTACCGTAAATAGTAATAGTAAAGCAGTTGTTCCTGGGCAGAAATGGAGAGTGACAATCTCACTATCTCGACTTGCTTTACTATATCGCTACCATAGTGACCTATTGCGTTACCTTTGACATCAAGCTCCAGAAACTCAGAGCAATCACTTTGAAAAATCTTGCTGTCTGATTCTTTACCCTCACTGCAAAATACACACAGAACACACTCACGCACCTGAACACGGTATGGTATGAAACAAAGCAAACCTAAGCTACCGAATGAGTCAGTGTAGCCTTTTCAATGGTTCAGCTCTTTCCTAGAACTATTAAATTTTCTAAAGGTTATCCTGTCATCCAAGGCAATCTGGTTGGAGTTCTGTTCTAGCAGGATCGATGTTTTCTTCATAATTATAAGGTTTTCATTAATAATTTTCATTCCTGTTCTTCCTATACAGTCTGAGTTGCCATTTTCAGGCTCAGACAGAATTCTTTTGTGATATCTCTTGAGCCCTTGAAAGAGTTTCTTGGGATTGGTGATTTTATTAGTCCTGGATGTCAGAATGTGTTATGTTTTTCCTCAACCCACTATGGGAATGTTGTTATAATGTAATCCCTAAGGGCATGTCAAAATAATATGGAAAGCCTTCCGTCACCTGTTCGGAACTGGTTTCCACAAACAGAAAGTACTTCTCGCTACTAAATGGCTCCATTTATATCAATTAAAACAAAATTGGATTCTGATTCCATCTGTGGAACAATTCAAATTACTTGGAGTTGTTTTTTGGTGATACATTCATTCATTCGATCTATTTATTGAGCGCTAACTGCGTGCAGAGCACTGTACTGAGTGCTTGGAATGTACAATTTGGCAACAGATACAGACAATCCCTGCCCATCAATGGGCTCACGCTCTAAGAGGGGGACAGAGACAACAAAACAAAACAAGTAGTCAGGCATCAATACCATCAAAATAGATAAATAGAATCATAGATATATACACATCATTAATGGAATAGAGCAGTAAATAATATATACAAATATATACAAGTGCTGTGGGGAGGAGAAGGGTGGAGCAGAGGGAAGGAGTAGGGGAATGAAGAGGGGCAGAGGGAAAGGGAGGGCTCAGTGTGGGAAGGCTTCCTGAAGGAGGTGACCTCTCAGTAGGGCTTTGAAGAGGGGAAGAGAGTCAGTTTGGCGGGCATTCCAGGTCAGTGGTAGGATGTGGGTCGACGGCGGGACAGGCGAGAACGACATGTATGTTTTCATGAATTCAGAACGAGGGAATGCAGATTTTTGAAGTCGTTTGAGGCATGAATCTAGTTAACAAAAACAACGTCCACTCCTATATTTGCCCTGAGGATAGGTGACTTGTATTGATAAAGGAGTCTCCTATCAGATCCGATGGTTGTACCTCGCTTTTGACACTTTGGGATGGTGAACCTATGCGGAAGACTTAATTATAGAGCTAGTGGCAGCCACTGTTCTATTTTCACTCTCTAGGTCCTGCCTGGCCCGTTCTTGTTGGGACACTGAATGCAATGAATGAGTACAGAGCAGCACTCGACAATCAGCTCTATAACTCAGGTCTCCCGATTCCCTTTGCTATATTATTCCGTTCAGATCTTAGGGATCTGGGAAGGCACTGGTTTGGGAATCTGTGGAGTCACCTCTTCAGCCCGAGTCTCGTTGCCATCTCTACAGAAGCAGCATGGCCTATCGGATAGAGCATGGTCCTGGAAGTCAGAAGGACTTGGGCTCTAATCCCGACTGTGCCACCTGTCTATCACTTGACCTTGGGCAAGCCACTTAACTCCTCTGCACCTCAGTTACCTCACTGGTAAAATGGGGATTAAGCCTGGGAGCTTGAATCCATCCCGGTGTTTAGAGCAGAGTCCGACACAACAGAAGCATTTAACAAATACCACAGTTATTATCTCTATCTCTGACTCCTCCCTCGGGCCAGTGGCTTAAATTTAGCCCATCCCGACTCCCCACCTGGTTGCTGGTCTGCCTAAAATCGGGGCGGGGGGTGGGGGCGCTCACTTAATCCCCCTGCAACAGAAATGGTTATTGAGCAGGAAACAAAGATGACTGACCTGCAGTGCAGGCTAAGTATATGGAGCTGTGAAGATTGGTCTTTCCTGGTACTTTCTTGATTTTGTTAAATTAAAACAAAGGGTGCAGAATTGCCGCGATTAAACTAATAATAATAATAGTGGTATTTGTTAAGCGCTTACTATGTGCAAAGCACTGTTCTAAGCGCTGGGGGGGATACAAGGTGATCAGGTTGTTCCACGTGGGACTCACAGTCTTAATCCCCATTTTACAGATGAGGTAACTGAGGCCCACAGAAGTTAAGTAACCTGCCCAAAGTCACACAGATGACAAGTGGCAGAACAGGGATTAGAACCCATGACCTCTGACTCCCAAGACTGGGCTCTTTCCAGGAGTTAGCAGCTACTTTGAAGAATATGAAACAGAGAAAAATCCCGTTTCCACCAGAACTGGGGCTTTGAGTAATAAACTCCTAGTCTTCATTTTCTCTTTCCACAGTGAATAGATCTTTAGATACTTATTTTCCTTTCTAGTTCTGGCCTGAACACTTCATTAGCTTAAACCTATTCTCCAAAATATGGAACCCGGCAAACTGCGGTACCAAAAATGAGGAACTTTCAAATCCCTGGGAAGCCAGAAAGTACTTTTCAATTTATTTGAGATGTGCTCTTTTGGCACTTGTTATTTTCCTTGTCTCACAATAGAAACAGCATCCATGGTGTTGAAGATGCTTGTAGTAGTACTTGTCACAAACAATTCACCTTCATCTCAACACCTGAGTAGATCATTTTGATTCTTCCGCTATAAACTTTACGTTTTAACTAATGAAGTTCCCCGAAGACTGTTCCAGCCTGAGAATTCACTTTCAGTGATACTCAATTGCCTTTCAGCACTGTTTATTAAAAACTAAGAGTGAATTACGTATAAGATTTTAGTGAGCAAAAAGTGCATGGATACCTTACTACCTCTGAATTCCCAGAAGCATGAGGAGGGCGAAGCTTAAACCTAATCAGATTTCAGGATGTCTTCATGAATCATCAATTTTACACCTCCCTGATCTGACCATTCAGAAATGATTTTTTTAGTGACGCTTCAGTTCACAGGTAAAATTGGTATCTCTGAAAACGGAGACAATACAGTTCTCTTGATTATTTAAAGAAGGTGGGGGTGAGTCTCCATTACTGGATTCGCCAGAGATTTAGGTTCGACAAAACCAAATAGGGTTAGGACAAGCAGTCACTTTCAGTAGGTGGAGGGTGCTAATAGGCTAAACACCTGGGATGTGTTAAAGCAGAGTAAATTGCTTTTCTCTTCTGGTAAAAATTTTTGTTTTGATCGCCTCGGTAGTGACATGGTTTGGACTCTGAACCGTTCGCCGAAGCCGAACAGGACTTGTGCTTTCCCGTTACCAGCGTGGAGCGGATAGTTTCATTTTTCGAGATGGGAAATGAAAAAAAGGGAAAGGACGAAGGGAAACGTAGTTGATGAAATACTCTTTTTTAATCATCTGCTAATGATTATGTGGGAGGGAAAACCAGTTTTCCAAACCCATCCATGAAGTGCTGTTCATCTTGAGGAAATGGATGTGAAACATTTCTTGGAATTTAAGCACGTCAGAGTCTGAGTTTAATCCCTATTCAATTTCAAAAGGATAAATACCTATCGCTATATAGAGGCTTGAGAAAAAAATGGCCCTGTCATTTATCATATTTCTTGAGCAGTTTTATCAGCGTCATTTATTATCGACATGTAATTATACTACTTAGCAAATCAATATTTCTAGCAGGAATTACCTGGACTGTAACCTGTCTCCACTGAAGGAATGCTTGCTGTTCCAGAGTTCTGCTGGGCTGGACTTGTGTGGGGAATGAATGGCAGGTTCTATTCAAGCACTGGCGTTATGTGGAATAGAAGAGGAGTTCGCACACCCCTCTAGACAGTAGGCTCAATGTGGGAAGGGAATGTGTCTGCCAATTCTCTTGCACTGTACTTTCCCAAGCTCTTAGTACAGTGCTCTGCACATAGTAAGTGCTCAATAAATATCCCCGATTGATAAGCAAAGTGGGCCGAAGAAACACAATGATGATAATAATAATAATAATGATGGTATTTAAGTGCTTACTATGTTCCAAGGACTGTTCTAAGCGCTGGGGTAGATAGAAGATAAGCACTTTGTCCCACGTGGGACTGAGTCTTAACCCCATTTCACAGATGAGGGAACTGAGGCACAGAGAAGTTATGTGGCTTGCCCAAGGTCACCCAGGAGATAAGTGGCGGAGGCAGGAATAGAATCCACGTCCTCTGACTCCCAAGCCCGTGCGCTTTCCGCTAAGCCACGCTGCTTCTCTGAATGAAACAGAGCACCGACACGTAACCTCAAATGATGTACTGAAACTCTGGATCGCAGTCCCCTCATCTGTAAAATGAGGGTTAAGACCGTGAGCCCCATGTGGGACAGAGATTAGCTTGTATCTGCCCCGGTGCTTAGTATACAGTGCCAAGCACATCGTAAACACTTAACAAGTACCCTAAAATAAAAAGAAAACATTTTCCATCCTTCAATTGTTTTGGCACTCCACGCCCTTTTTAAAATGAGGTGTTCAAAACTGGATGCAATCCTGTCTCATAAAAGCTTAGATCCCACCGAGTAGAGAATGGATTCCTATCTCACTCTAACATGTCACACGTCTGCCGATATACAGCAGGATCATCCTCATTTTATTTGGTACAACTTTAGGGTGTTGACTCCCCTCTAGACCGTTCTCCCCTTCTAGACCATTTTCCCCCTCTATGCTGTTCTCTCCACTTGACCGTTCTCCCTTTTTAAACTTATTCTCCCCCTCTAGACTGTTCTCCCCATCTAGATGTAAACTCATAGTGTGCAGGGACTATGTCTACCATCCCTGTTATATTCTTCCAAGTGCTTAGTACAGTGCTCCACACACAGTAAACACTCAATAAATATGCCTGGTTGATTGATTGAGCCATCATCTTATATTCCACTAGGAATCCTGTTCCTTTCTGCTATTCGAGTCGCTCCTCCTTTCCCAACTGTATCCATGTTTGTCCTTGATCCTGTTTAACTTCAGCCTGTTTTTGACAGATCACTTTTCGAACTACCAAGCTCATTCTGAACTCTCCTCCTGCTTTCCTAGAAGCTGGCCGCCCTCCTTTAATTTAGTGCCAACTACAAATTTAATGAGCCTATTCTCTTCCCCTTCAGTTGGATCATCAATAAAGAGAGTGCCGGCCCCAGGCAGGACAGATCTCAATAAATGGAGAGAGGAGCGTGAAATGGCTCCGGGTCAGAGGCCTACAGCTTCAGCTGGGAAGGAGGCTTGCTCTGAAGCTTCTAGACAAAGCAAAATAGTTGAATGATTTCAACTTGTTACTTATAAATCTGCATCAAAACTCTTACACTCACGTCAAGGTGACTGAAAGGAAAATTCCAGTTCCTGTCCTAACGGAGTCTTGATAGAGGAATCAGGCTACAGATTTTCCCCATAAAGCTGGGGAGAAGGGAAAAGAGGGGGGAAGGGACATAATTGCATATTAGGTCACTTCAGATAGGGGTGGCTCTGCATGTGCAGAGCGATTTGGGGTTTTGACTATTTCCCCAAAGATTTGCATAATGTTTATAAACAGGTGAATTATCCTAAAAATTGAATATTCAGAGCTTCTAGACCCATTACTCTAAACAATATCATTATCTTCCCAATTTCACGAGTCCATAACCTTGGCATTATCCTCGACTAATCTCTCTCATTCAACCCACATATTCAATCTGACACCAAATCCTGTCGACTCTATCTTCGGAACATCCCTAAAATCTGTCCTTTCCTCTCCATCCAAACCGCTATTACTCTGATCCAAGCACTTATCCTATCCCGCAATGACTACTGTATCTACCTCCTCACTGACCTCCCTGCCTCCCTTCTCTCCCCACTCCATACTTCACTCTGCTGCCCAGTTGATTTTTCTAAAAATGCTTAGAACCATGACCCCTCCACTTCTCAGGAACCTCTAGCTTTTCCCCGTTCACCTCCACATCAAACAGAAACTCCTTACCATCGGCTTTAAAGCACTCAGTCAGCTCGTCCTCTTCTACCATGCCTCATTGATCTACTACAGCCAAGCCCACACACTTCATTCCTCTAATGCCAGCTTACTCAAAGGGCCCTAATATCATCTATCGCATGACCGACCCTTTTCCCACATCCTTCCTCTGCCCTATAACTCTCTCTCCCTCCATATTTGCCAGGCCACCACACTCCCCATCTTCAAATCCTTATTAATGTCACAGATCATTATGAGTAGGGAAAGTGCTAATTCTATTGTATTGTATTCTCCCAAGAGCTTAGTACAGTGCTCTGCATATAGTGAGCACTCAATAAATACCACTGACTCATTCATTCATTCATTCATTCATTCAATGGTATTTATTAAGTTCTTACTGTGTGCCAAGCACTGTTGATTGATTTGATCTCCTCCAAAAGGCCTTCCCCATTTAAACCCTCTTTTCCTTAACTCCCTCTCCCTTTTTCATCTTCTACGCTCTTGGATCTGTCCCCTTTAGGCACTTGGTATTTAACCACATTCAGCCCCACAACACGTATGCACATAGCCATAATTTATTCATTTATATTAGTGTCTGGTTCCCCCTCCAAACTGTAAACTCGTTGTGGGCAGGGAACATGTCTACTAACTCTGTTCTATCCTACTCTCCCAAGTGCTCAGTACAGTGTTCTGCGCACAGTAAGAGCTCATTGATGGATTATAGGCCCACAACATGAGACCGATTTCCTTGGGTTGTTACTTGAAACTAGAACTGTTCAAGGTGATGGTGCCGTCAGTGAGAAGGACCATAACAGAACCTATCCTGCAAATCAGTAGCATCGGATAGGTTAGGGAGGCTGAATCCGACCCACCGTACTCAATCAATCGCATTTATTGACCGTTTACTATGTGCTGAGCACTGTACTGAGCGCTTGGGAGAGTACAATACAACAGAGCTGGTATACACATTGCCTCTCCACAACCCTTCTTCCCACTATAGTCCTAGAGAAACAGGTGGAGCCCAGACTCCCCATTTCTTATTTTGATGATACTTGCCATTGCTCTAAAAATAAAGTGCTGCATAGTTGATTTTGTTGTCACGGTTTACCCTGTGAGTATAGCTCTCGTAACCGCCTCACATAGAAAAAAATATTTTAAATATATGTGTTTCCACCTTGGATCTATTTTCTGTGGAAAATCAATAGAAGAAACCCTCTCCAGTTTCTTTCATGCCTGGATAGCAGTTGATGCTGGGAGGGGGAATTAAACAAATGTCTGCAAAATGCAAATACCCCTTCAAAGGAAGAAGTGTTTACTGACTTTAGCAGAGCATTTGTATTACGATATAAAAGCGTTCCTAGCAAATACAGAGGTCTTTTTCAAGCAAGCTTATGCATTAGATGTTTTCTTTATGCTGGAATTATGAAACGGGGAAATAATAAAGGCAACGTTAATAGAGCGGTTGGCACTTTCAAAAGGTTCATGGGCACTAATTACCTAATGGACTCAACATCCCTATTTCAGAAGTGAAGGCTGTTATTTTTCCATTTCATGTTAGTATTTCCCTTTATCCTTCTGAGCTCCCCAAAGTCACCCCTCCGCCTCTCTGGGATTAGAACCCCACCAACCTTCTCCCCTATTTTCCCATCCTTCCCTGCAGTATCCTCAGAGGAGATCTCCTCCCTCCTCGCAAGTGCCACCCCCTCCACCTGCGCCTCGGACCCCATTCCCTCTCACCTTCTTAAAATCATCGCCCCTGCCCTCCTCCCTTCCTTAACTTCTATTTTTAACCACTCGATCTCCAAGGGCTCCTTCCCCTCTGCCTTCAAACATGCCCACGTCTCCCCCATCCTAAAAAAACCTGCTCTTGACCCCACTTCCCCCTCCAGTTATCGCCCTATCTCCCTACTACCCTTCCTTTCCAAAATCTTAGAACGAGTCGTCTACAATCGATGCCTAGAATTCCTTAACTCCCATTCTCTCCTAGACCCCCTCCAATCTGGCTTCCGTCCCCTCCACTCTACCGAGACTGCTCTCTCTAAGGTCACCCATGGCCTCCTTCTTGCCAAATCCAATGGCTCCTACTCCATTCTGATCCTCCTTGACCTCTCTGCTGCCTTTGACACTGTCGACCATCCCCTCCTCCTCCATGCCTTATCTCACCTTGGCTTCACGGACTCTGTCCTCTCCTGGTTCTCCTCTTACCTCTCTGGCCGATCATTCTCGGTCTCCTACGCCGGAGCCTCCTCCCCCTCCCATCCTTTAACTGTTGGAGTTCCTCAAGGGTCAGTTCTTGGCCCTCTTCTGTTCTCCATTTACACTCACTCCCTCGGTGAACTCATCCGCTCTCACGGCTTTGACTACCATCTCTACGCAGATGACACGCAGATCTACATCTCCGCCCCGTCCTCTCCCCCTCCCTTCAGGCTCGCATCTCCTCCTGCCTCCGGGACGTCTCCACCTGGATGTCTGCCCGCCACCTAAAACTCAACATGAGCAAGACTGAGCTCCTCATCTTCCCTCCCAAACCCGGTCCGCTCCCAGACTTCTCTATCACCGTGGATGGCACGACCATCCTTCCCGTCCCGCAGGCCCGCAATCTCGGTGTCATCCTTGACTCGTCCCTCTCGTTCACCCCACACATCCTATCCATTACCAAGACCTGCCGGTTTCACCTCTACAATATCGCCAAGATCCGCCCTTTCCTCTCCACCCAAACGGCTACCTTACTATTACAGGCTCTCGTTATATCCCGGCTAGACTACTGTGTCAGCCTTCTCTCTGACCTCCCTTCCTCCTCTCTCGCCCCGCTCCGGTCTATTCTTCACTCCGCTGCCCGGCTCATCTTCCTGCAGAAACGATCTGGGCATGTCACTCCCCTTCTTAAACAACTCCAGTGGTTGCCTATCGACCTCCGCTCCAAACAAAAACTCCTCACTCTAGGCTTCAAGGCTCTCCATCACCTTGCCCCTTCCTACCTCTCCTCCCTTCTCTCTTTCTACCGCCCACCCCGCACGCTCCGCTCCTCTGCCGCCCACCTCCTCGCCGTCCCTCGGTCTCGCCTATCCCGCCGTCGACCCCCGGGTCACGTCCTCCCGCGGTCCGGGAACGCCCTCCCTCCTCACCTCCGCCAAACTGATTCTCTTTCCCTCTTCAAAACCTTACTTAAAAATCACCTCCTCCAAGAGGCGTTCCCAGACTGAGCTCCTCTTCCCCCTCTACTCCCTCTGCCATCCCCCCTTTACCTCTCCGCAGCTAAAGCCTCATTTTCCCCTTTTCCCTCTGCTCCTCCACCTCTCCCTTCCCATCCCCACAGCACTGTACTCGTCCGCTCAACTGTATATATTTTCGTTACCCTATTTATTTTGTTAATGAATTGTACATCGCCTCGATTCTATTTAGTTGCCATCGGTTTTTACGAGATGTTCTTCCCCTTGACGCTGTTTAGTGCCATTGTTCTTGTCTGTCCGTCTCCCCCGATTAGACTGTAAGCCCGTCAAACGGCAGGGACTGTCTCTATCTGTTGCCGACTTGTTCATCCCAAGCGCTTAGTACAGTGCTCTGCACATAGTAAGCGCTCAATAAATACTATTGAATGAATGAATGAATGAATGAATGAGAGTAGGAAGAAAAGAATATAATAATCTCATCTTCAAATTGTCCCATGGGACAGTCGTTTTCTTTAACTGGCATGTTCATGTCCAAGGTCCAAAATGTGCCTGTGGAGAGGGAGCAGCAGGAGGGGAGGGGAAAGGGGTGTGGAGGGAGAGAAAGAGAGAGACAGAGAGAGTTTTGAACACCTTAACCAACACCTGCCTCTCCCATTTCCCTTTTTCTCCTTTCTCCCACTCCCCTCTGCTAGGTTCAGGGGCCACCACTGCCTTGAAACAGCTTCAGTCAGCTACGATGCTTCCTTTCCCCATGATAAAGGAGCTGAAATTTGCTGCCCTCTGGGAAACGGACAAAGCGAAATCAATTAATCAACAGTATCGCAGTACCGCACCTGGAGAGTTTCCAATACTCTTCCGGTCTCGGCTATGGGAGGGAGAGTCGAGCAGGGGCAGATCCATTCCAGTCCCACTTTGGGCAGTGGCTAGTGAGTGGAAGGCAATCTGCTACAAGTCAGAACTGCCCTGTGTTGGGCAACAGAGGCTCGGGAAAGATTCAGGCGGAATACCACGCCTAAGAAGTCAGTGGTAAACCACAATGGTAAGCCGGGGCTTCAGAAAGCAATGAAGTCCTTTCAAAAAATCAGAAGCTGAGAATCCCTGATTTGATAGACTACAGCATATAGTATCCGAACACAGAGATTATTCACTTCCAAGATTTTCTAAATCAAATTCTCATTTAAAAAAATACAGAACTCACAGCAAATCGTGTAGATTAAGTTCTGAAAATTATATATTGAATCTGTGAAGGCATTTTAATTCTGGCATCGCTGACCTCTTCTCACTGAGGATCTAATCTAACTTTACCATTTGGAATTACTAGCATCTGAATAAATGTCAAGTTTTCTTTTTTAAAAAAATGTGAGCATTAACAGTCTTTCAATTAAATACATTATTTCCTTCTAAATCTCTTAATGTCTTGATCTGGAAGTTTTATATTCATCAAGCAAATGGTATTTGGATAAAATCAACCCCTGTCAATTATATTTCATACTAATGTTCAATTTAAATATCATGAGGAAATATCTGACAATTTATCACTTTTCACAGCTACCCCCTCCACCAGTTAATCAGTCGATCAATCAATGGTATTTATTGAGTGCTGATTGTGTGCAGAGCGCTATACTATTCACTAGGGAAAGTACAAATCTATAAGAGTTGCTAATCACAATTCTTTCTCACAAGGAGCTTTACAGTCTGGAGGGGGAGACAGACATTTAAACAAAATGCAGATAGCAGAACGGCAGAGTGTAAGAATATATACGTAAGTGCTGTGGAGATGAGGGTGAGACGAATATCAAGTGCTTAAGAGGAATAGATTCACTCAATCATAGTTAGTGAGCCCTTACTATGTGCAGAGCACTGTACTAAGCGCTTGGAATGTACAATTCAGCAACAGATAGAGACCATCCATACCCAATAAAGAGATTCCAGCACATAGGTGATGCAGTAGGGAGAGCAAGTAGGGGATGTGAAGGCTTGAGTCAGCAAAGGCGTCTTAGAGGAAAGATTTGAAGATAATAATAATAATGGTATTTTTTCAGCATTTACTACATTCCAGACGCTGTACTACGCGCTGGAGTGGATACAAGCAAATCTGGTTACACACAGTCCCTGTCCCACGTAGGGCTCACAGTCTCAATTCCCTATTTACAGATGAGGTAACTGAGGCACAGGAGAGTGAAGTGACTAGCCCAAGGTCCAACAGCAGACAAGTGGCGGAGCCGGGACTAGAGCCCATGTCCTTCTGCCTCCCAGGCCGTGCTCTATCCACTATGCAGTGCTGCTTCTCTAATGATTATCTGAATGATATGAAGGGGGAGGGAGTAACAAACCGGAGGGAGGATGTGGACAAGGGGTCGGCTGGTGAGATAGATAAGCTCAAGATACAAGGTGTAGGTTGGAATTAGGCACGCAGAGCGTGTGACGATGACGACGATGATGATGTTGGTACTTGTTAAACGCTTACTATGCACCGAGCACTGTTCTAAGCGCTGGGGTAGATACAGGGTAATCAGGTCCCACGCGGGGTTCACAGTCTTAATCCCCATTTTCCAGATGTGGTAAATGAGGCCCAGAGAAGTTAAGCGACTTGCCCAAAGTCACACAGCTGACAAGCGGCGGAGCCGGGATTCGAACCCATGACCTCTGACTCCTCTGACTCTTGAGCCTTGCTGCTTCTCTGTGGATTGGGTTGTAGTAGGATATCAGTGAGGTAAGCTTGGATGGGGAGCGCAGACTGAGTGCCTTAGAGCCGGTAGTAAGGAGTTTTTGTTTGATGAAGAGGCAGATGGGCCGGGCCCGGATGCTTTCAAGGAGTGGGGAAATGTGGACTGAACATTTTCTTAGAAAAATGATCTGGGCAGAAGGGTGAAGTATGGAAAGGAGAGGGGAGACCCAGGAGGTAGCTCCTACAAAGAGAAGGAATCAAAAATACTTTCAAGGTATCGGTTGCATTCAAAGGCACTTTAAACGGGGTTATCCTTCTAAATATGATGAAAACTTAATGAAGAATTTACCGAACAATGTAATACTAAAGAAAAACCTGTGTGTAGCCGTAATGAACGGTATATCATCAGTGCGGTCTACTAAACCCCAAGCGTTATGCGTTTTAAAATTATTTATTGTTCTGCTTAGTTTTTATAGGTTGTGTCAGAAGGTTGAAAAGAGTCGTCGGAACATAATAAACTAAAAGATCCACGCACGTCTGAACATTATAGAGCAGCAGCAAATGATAATATGAATGAAGATAGGAATAATAGAAGCCATTAAATAGTTCCCAAATTTCCACAGCCTCTCCTTACTGCAGCTCTAATTACTAACCAGTCTTTGTTGCATGGCGTGCTTCCAAAGCTTCTCTCCGGCCAGAAATGATTGAATGGGTTGATCCCGGTCTGGATGAAGTAATACAGAATTATGAATTTGGAAAATTATGAATTACTTGATTGTAAGCGTTGTACTCTCCTAGGCACTCAGTACGGTGATCTGCATATACTAAGTGCTCAGTAAATAGCATTCACTCATTATTGCCTGAGGAAGAAAACCTTAGACCAGACGTAACAGAGCATGATATATTTATTCAGTCCTTAGAAATACTTCCACCCAGGATCTCAGCTCTTATTTCTAATAGATAATTGTCCCTTTTTGCTTCTGGCTTTTCCCCTGCTCTTTCCCTATTTTTTTCTAGTGATTTTTTTCCCTAAGAGGGCATGAAAATCATTTTTTCAGACAAATGAATTAGATCCATCTTCCCTCACAGATTCCTTCCTATCTGCTTCAATTCTGCCCGACCACAATACTTCTCCGTTCTTATTGACTCTTGTTAGTCTTAAGATTTATTAAGACTCAGCCTTGACTCTTTTTGATCTTACTGATCATTATTTTGGTTATGGTATCCATTACCCACTCCAGTTGTTTCAGACATTTAATTCCTCCTCAAGTCTCTGCCGTTGCCCCCCAGACCCCTTTCTCGTTCCCCTAATGACCTGGCCATTTTATTGATAAAATTAAAGTCATCAGACCTGATCTCCCTATGAGCAGGGATCATATCTTTTCATTCATTCAATAGTATTTATTGAGCGCTTACGATGTGCAGAGCACTGTACTAAGTGCTTGGAATGAACAAGTCAGCAACAGATAGAGACAGTCCCTGCCATTTGACGGGCTTACAGTCTAATTGGGGGACACGGACAGACAAGAACAATGGCAATAATATCTTCCAAGTACAATACCCTATAAAGCGCCTAACACAGCATACTGCACACAGTCAGTGCACGCTAAATCCCATTGATTGATTGATTGATAATAATGTTGGTATTTGTTAAGCGCTTACTATGTGCCGAGCACTGTTCTAAGCGCTGGGGTAGACATAGGGGAATCAGGTTGTCCCACGTGGGGCTCAGAGTCTTAATCCCCATTTTACAGATGAGGGAACTGAGGCACAGAGAAGTGAAGTGACTTGCCCATAGTCACACAGCCGACAAGTGGCAGAGCTGGGATTCGAACTCATGAGCCCTGACTCCAAAGCCCATGCTCTTTCCACTGAGCCACGCTGCTTCTCCGTGATTGATTGATACCTCTGCTTTTTTTGAGCTGTATCTGAACAAGTACAGGGAGGGTTCTTCTCATCCCTCTTTGGATAAGTCTTTGATACACTCATTACAGGATTTCGATTAACTGTCTGGGCCGCAGAGTCCCTAGAATCACAAAGTCAGAATGAAATTGAAAATCCGTGGGATGTCACTCCCTGCTTCTGAGTAAATAAATGATTAAATCATATGGGACAGAGGGCCGCTAGTCTACCCTGAACGTAAGTCCTTCGGTGGACAGGGACTGTCTCTATCTGTTGCCAATTTGTACATTCCAAGCGCTTAGTACAGTGCTCTGCACATAGCACTCAATAAATACTATTGAATGAATGAATTATCATCATCATCAGTGGTATTCAAAGAGCACTTACCGTGTGCAGAGTACTGTACTAAGTGCATGGGAGAGGAGAGTTGTCCCAGTCATATTTATTGAGCCCTTACTGTAGAGAAGCAGTGTGACTTAGTTGAAAGGGCCCAGGCTTGGGAGTCAGGGGTCGTGGGTTCTAATCCCGGCTCTGCCGCTCGTCTTCTGTGTGACACTGGGCAAGTCACTTAACTTCTCTGGGACTTTTTTACCTCATCTGTAAAATGGGGATTAAGACTGTGAGCCTCACGTGGGATGACCTGATAACCTTGTATCTATCCCAGCGCTTAGAACAGCGCTTGGCACATAGTAAGCGCTTAACAAATGCTATCATTATTATTATTATTATTATGCAGAGCACTGAACTAAGCGCTTGGAAGAGAACCATATAACAATATAATGGACACATTCCTGCCCACAACGAGCTTAGCGTCTGGGGGGGTGGGGGAGACAAACATTAATTAGCAGATCAAATGCAACTCTTCTCCACCCCGGACGCACAATAGAAAAGGGTGGGAAAATAGACATTTTATCCCCATTTTACAGGTGAGGAAACTAAAGCATGCAGAAATTAAGTCATTTGAGCAAGGTCATGCAGCAGGCCTAGAACCCAGGTCTTCTGATTCCCAGTCCCGTGCACCAGATAGAATGACGGGATCTTTTGCTATGAATTTCAACTCAGTTTGAGCACGGTTCCCTGGCCCTTAATTGAAAAACCATTCCCGAGACTTGAATTAGTTTGGATTCAGAAAGACGTGGTAACAATAATGATGATGATGATGATGATGATGACGATGATGATATTTGCTAAGCACTTACTATGTGTCAAGTGCTGTGCTACGTGCCGCAGGGGATAGAAGATCTAAGAGAGTTGATGGACACGTTCCCAGCCCACAACCTTCCCTGCTTCCAGATGTAATTTATAACTATTTCCTCTTGGGAAGTCCACAGAGAACAGGAGAAAACCTGTCAGCCTCTTCATCTTACAAATAGTTCTAGTCGTGCCCCTGTATGTTTGTGGTGGGAGGACAAAAGACCCCAAGGGTTTCATTTTGCAGTCCCGAGGTATGAGATGGTGTGTAGCAGTATTAATTGGATATCAGCCCCTCTTGACTGCATGCTCCTTGTGGGCAGGGAACATATTCTCCAAATCTGTTCTATTGTGCTCCCCCGAGGACTTAGTACAGATGGGCCTGGGAGTCAGGAGGTCACGGGTTCTAATCCCCGTTCCGCTACCTGTCTGCTGGCTGCGTGACCTTGGGGAAGTCACTTAACTTCTCTGGGCCTCAGTCACTTCATCTGTAAAAGGGGGATGGAGGCTGTGAGCCCCACGTCTGCCCGATTCGCTTGTATCCACCCCCACGCTTAGTCCGGTGCTTGGCCCATAGTAAGCACTTAACGAATACCCCAGTTATTGTTATTATTATTCTCTGCACACTGTGAACACTCAGTAAATACGATCGACTGATCAGTTGTGCCCTCTATTTGGCCCATAGCTAGGCGATGCCGCGTGCCCAGCAAAGATCGGTAGAACTCCGTGGGCCCTCTGCAACCAGAGGAGTGGAAGATGGGGACATTGGAAGCGACTGGAAATGATCTGGAGTCACAGTCGCTCCGCATGCCTGCTTTCTCCTTCCAAAGAGCTCCCAAACAGCAGCTCCAGGCCTCTCTCCACCAGACAAACTGATCCAGGGGAAGGACGAAATGCCTGTCTCCCCCTCTAGACTTAAAGCTCATTACAGGCAAGGGATTCGACTAATTCTTTTGTGATGTAATAATAATAATAATAATAATGTTGGTATTTGTTAAGCGCTTACTACGTGCCGAGCACTGTTCTAAGCGCTGGGGTAGACATAGGGGAATCAGGTTGTCCCACGTGGGGCTCACAGTCTTAATCCCCATTTTACAGATGAGGGAACTGAGGCACGGAGAAGTTAAGTGACTTGCCCACAGTCACACAGCCGACAAGTGGCAGAGCTGGGATTCGAACTCATGATCCCTGACTCCAAAGTCCGTGCTCTTTCCACTGAGCCACGCTGCTTCTCCATGTACTCTCCCGAGGGCTTAGTACAGTGCTCTGCACACAGTAAGTACTGAGTAAATACTACTGAGGGATTGATTAATCAACTGATGGATTGATCAACCGATGGATTGATTAGAGAAGCAGTGTGGCTCAGTGGAAAGAGCCTGGGCTTGAGAGTCAGAGGTCATGGGTTCGAATCCCAGATCTGCCACTTGTCAGCTGTGTGACCTTGGGCAAGTCACTTCACTTCTCTGTGCCTCAGTGACCTCATCTGTAAAATGGGGTTTAACTATGAACCTCACGTGGGACAACCTGATTACCCTGTATCTCCCCCAGGGATTAGAACAGTGCTCTGCACATAGTAAACGCTTGACAAATATCAACATTATCATTATTATTATTATTATTATTAACGCAGTGCTCTAAGAAGGAGAGTGAGGAGGGAAGAGAAAGGAGTAAAGGTGAGTGGGGAGAAGAAAAAGGGAGGGTAGGGCGATAGGAGGGGAGAGGAGAAAGGTAGAAGAAAAACAGGGAAAAAGAGGGGAGAAAGGGAGAGGCAAAAAGAGGGGTTAGAGGACGCCTCTTTTGCCCCAGTGTGTCAGCTGGTCTGGGGTGAATATCAAGTACTTAAAGAGAACGACTCAATCTGTAGAAGCCAGAGTTGGCTTAAAACGCAAATCAAGGCCAGGTGGTACTCAGAATGATGAACGGATCCAGAAACAAAGTGGCCTACTTTCATTCTCTTCTCTGCCTGCCCGCTCCTCCCCATCTCTCCACCTGGTCTCTGAGTAAAAACTTGAAAACTTGAAAGGATCCCCTTTCCTGTCTGCCCGCCCCATCTTTCCCTTTGTCTACCTCCATCTTGCCTCTGGAATGAAACTCCTTCTCCCAAGTCTCGGCCCATCTCGCGAACAACCCCAGCCTCCACTGTGCCCTGTTCAGACTCCAGGACTGCTATGAAAGGCAGAGGCCAAAGACCTTTCTGTCCGTGTGACTGTCAGGGGGTGAGGATCCGGGTAGCGGGGACCAGGGGGGTGTCTGGATTGCGTCCTGGCTCGGGGAGGAGGAAGCAGCCCCAGGTGGGACGGTAATTCAACCCCTTCACTTTGGGACAGGTAGAATTGATAAGACATCATTCATTCATTCATTCTTTCAAGACATCCAGGCAACCCCCTGTAAACCAAAAACACGGTTGTCATGCAAACCTCACTGCTGACGCATAGCTGGCTGTAATTACTGAGTCTCTCCCTCCCGACCGAGGAGGAAAATGGTAAACACGATTCGAGTTCCAGGACGGGAACTTCCTCTGTGTCTGGTTGTCCAGGGAAGGCAGAGGGTTGGCTTTCTGCCTTTACTATGGCAACCATCCCGGCCCCATCCATCCTTGGCAGTAGGGATCCATGCGGGGAAGCCATTGGGCCATAATGGCGAGCCCCCGGGATGTCTCCCGATGCTACTCTTTGAGGCAGCCCCCTTTCCGTCCCCGGCCCCTGCCATATCGATGGACACTGAAAACACTGGGTGGATGTTAATGGATACAACTGATTTAGGGCATTTTACAGACGGTCTATGAATTTATGATTGGTTGACAACCCCACCCCCGAGCAGGCTAACGACAACCTGATCTAGATTCAATTGTCTTTGCTTGTCAGTGAGGATGTCAGTGACGGGCATCAGAAATATGGACATTTGGAAATTTTGATTGGGAAAGTGAGGGAGTCAGGAGACTCTGGTTTTTAATCTGGACCTGGCACTTGCCTGCTGTATAACTTTGGGTAAGTCAGTTTACTTATCTGTGCTTCAATCAGTCAGTCAATCGATCATATTTATTGAGCTTTTACGGTGCGCAAAGCATTATACTAGACACTTGGGAGAGTGCACTATAACAGAGTTGTTAGATACGTTCCCTGCCCCAAATGAACTTAGTGTCTAATTTCCTCACTTTCCTTGTGTGTATATAGGGGATGGAACACCTATTCTTCCACTCCCTAAATTATGGGCCACATGTGAGACAGGGATTGGGTGTGATCTGATTTTCTGCATTTACCCCAGCATAGCACAGTGTTTGGCAGATAAGAAGCACTTAACAAATACTGTCATTATTAGTAATACTATTAATTTGATCCTTGGGGAAAAGCCAGTAATCAAATCATATCTGTTTTCAGAGAAGCAGTTTGATAGAAATTTTCGGCGTGCAGAGAAACATGTGAATGGATTGGGAAGTGTGGTCATACTTCTGAGAGGGAAAACAACCTTGGTCAATCAGGAAATGCCTTGTATCAAAATTCTAGTTTTTGCTGTCCTATACACTATGTCACCATCATAGGTAATAATAATAATAATAATAATGCTGGTATTTGTTAAGTGCTTACTATATACTAAGCGCTGGGGAGATACAAGATAATCAGGTTGTCCCATGTGGGGATCACAGTCTTAGTCCCCATTTTCCAGATGAAGTAACTGAGGCCCAGAGAAGTGAAGCGACTTGCTCAAAGACACACAGCTGACAAGTGGCGGAGCCGGGATTAGAACCCACGACCTCTGACTCCCAAGCCCAGGCTCTTTCTGCTGCCCTCTAAGGTATCATGTGCCATCTTACTTGCTAGGCAATACGTACCACCTGCCGCCTGAATTTTGGGATTCTCCTTTGAAACGGAGTGCTCCTTTCTCTATATTGGAACATAGATATTCAATAAGAAAATCAAACATATTGGCATTGCACTTAGATAGAAGGGTTTCACAAGATTTCTTTCATGAGAATTCAACCTCTGATTCCTGAATTATTCAACGACTTTTAAAAACAGAAAGAAAACAAAATTAGAAGCCCATAAACAGAATGCAAAGCTTGCCTCATCTGCTCTTCCCCAAGCTGATTTAAATACAGATCATTAAACTTTTGTTGTCCCCACAGCCCCATACAAGAAACTCATATATTTTAACCACCTCGCCGACTGGCTGGTCTGTCGCATCGAGTCTCTAAGCTAGCCCGTAGGGCTGGTTGGGTATAAATCTCAATGGGTTCTCGATACTGCCGTTTCAGGGTACTGCCCAAGAAGCTCTCTCTTGGCCTTTCCATGAGCAGCATCACAAATTCCAAATAACGGAACAGGAGGATGAGAAGTCAGTTAAGTGAGAAGAGAGAAAAGTGGAACAAATGGCACGTGTCTAGTGACTGAACCAAGAGTACTGTGGGATTACTTCCGGATAGTTAAGAAACATGGTTTGTAATAATAATGATGATGGCACTTGTTAAGCGCTTACTATATGCCAAGCCCTGTTCTAAGTGCTGGGGGCGATACAAGGCGATCAGGTTGTCCCACGTGGGGCTCACAGTCTTCATCCCCATTTTACAGATGAGGCGACTGAGGCCCAGAGAAGTGAAGTGACTTGCCCAAAGTCACACAGCTGACAAGCGGCGGAGCCTGGATTAGAACCCATGACCTTTGACTCTCAAGCCCATGTTCTTTCCACTGAGCCACGCTGCTTCTCAACTTCTCAAGTTTACTTTGGTTTTAATTGAGCATTGATTTTTGCCCTGGGCTTCCATGGCTGAATCTGTTGCCTTCTACTCGGGCCTGGCAGCTTTTTTTTTTTAATGGTATTTGTTAAGAGCTTATTATGTACTTAGATACAAGAAAATCAGGTTGGACACAGTCCCTGCCCCACATAAGGCTCACAGTCTCAATCCCTATTTTTCAGATAAGGCACAGAGAAATTGAGACTCACCTAAATTCACACAGCAGACAAGTGACAGAGGCTGGATTAGAACCCAAGTCCTGCATTCTTTCATTCCTTCAATCGTATTTACTGAGCGCTTACTGTGCAGAGCATTGTAACAAGCGCTTGGGAAAGTACAGTAATAATAATGTTGGTATTTCTTAAGCGCTTACTATGTGCCGAGCACTGTTCTAATCGCTGGGGTAGATACAGGGTAATCAGGTTGTCCCACGTGAGGCTCACAGTTAATCCCCGTTTTACAGATGAGGGAACGGAGGCACAGAGAAGTGAAGTGACTTGCCCACAGTCACACAGCTGACAAGAGGCAGATCTGGGATTCAAACTCATGACCTCTGACTCCCAAGCCCGTGCTCTTTCCACTGAGCCACGCTGCTTCTCTACCAATCGACAGTGATATTCCCTGCCCCCAGTAAGCTTCCAGTCTAACCCTACTCTACCAAAGTTGGTTACCCAACACATGTGAAGTTTATTTTAAAAAGACCATGGTTTCGAGCAGCCAGTGAAAATTCTCCTTTCCTGCCCCGGGCTGTGCTCCCAAGACCCCTCACTGGCCGTCCGTTGCCTTATTGTCACCGACCCTGATGATGATGATGACAGTGATTATAATAATAATATCTATTAAAAGCTTATCGGGCACTGTGCATTGTACGAATACAATATGTGCAGATCAGATGCAATTTCGGCCCCGTGTAGGGCTCACAGTCTATGGGCGAGGGAGAAGACGTATTATTCCCCATTTCACAGATAAGGAAGCTGAGGTACAGCCAAGTGGAGTGACTTGCCCAGGGTCACCCAGCAGGCAAGTGGCAGAGCTGGGATTAGAATCCCAGTCTTGTGCTCTTCCCAGTAGGCCACGCTGCTTCCCAGTGATTAGAGTGTAAGCCCGTCAACGGGCAGGGATTGTCTCTATCTGTAATTGTACCTTCCAAGCGCTTAGTACAGTGCTCTGCACATAGTAAGCACTCAATAAATACTACTGGATGAGTGAATGAATGAATGGATACTTTTCAGGGTACGGGTCTCTCACTGAACAGTCAGCTGGGGCTCCAGCTACAGCCCCCTGCTACGCGAAGACGTCCTTGATTCTGGGATCGCCAAACGTTCTGCAGTTACGTGGTCAAGGCCTGGTCCTGACTCTTTCTCTTCTTCCCTACCTTCCCCCTGCAGTAACTTCAATATCCCTCTTTCTGTCTCTTCAGGCAGATGCTCTGGGGACTCCACAGTTCTTTCCAAAACTTTGTTCGTAACTTCTGTCTTCCTTCCAGCGTCGTATTTTCCAGCGTCGTTATCTCATGATGCTGCCTTCCAGCATCGAATGGGATAGGAGGTGGGTCTCCTCTCCCATCTGCTATTTACACGTTTGTTACACGGTAGTCCTAGAGCTGTTGAGAGTTTCTGGAAGAGATTTGCTCGCGATTCTAAGATCATTTCTTGAGTTTTAGATGCCATCCTCCGTCTGCCACAGCACAGGCATCTGTCCTCCTGGGCACAAAAGTACAGGGCATGCAGGAGTTTGTTTATTATAGCCCTCATTATACATTTTAGATTCATATTAATGGGGTTTTACTGTATTTTCACACACCCGTTAACCTGGTAGGGGGCATGTTCCTTCTGCATCAAAATTAGAGTAATCCATTTGTACTAAAACTCACAGGTCCAAAGAGGCTAATGAAACCGGTAAGAGTCGCGGACGATAAACCCTTCAGCTCCGAAGCCTTAAAATGGAAGCAAATAGGTGCAAATGGTTATGAGTGGTAAAAGCTGTAGGGAGCTCACTCATAAAAATATACTTACACTGAAAAAAAATGGATGTGTGGAGAAAGTGTTTCATTGATTAACTCTGTCTTGACTCTTACTCGAAGCCAGCTGCTTTATAAAATGGTCTCTTGAGGTAAGAAGGTCAGAATGTCCATAGGCATAGCTTCTTTCTTCTATTTATTAATAAAGCAGGCAATTGTCTGACCTCTGTACAACTTTCATCTTATGTTATTAAAATGCCCCACATTCTATTGAAAAATGAAATATGTCATTTATGTAACTCTAATATGAGACACAGACAGCAACGGACAAGTATTTTACCGAAAAATAGACCTGTAAACCAAGTGAAAACGAAAAAAGAAAGAAAATTGGCACCTTAAGTATAACTTTGAGTGAAAGAAAATACAGGGAAATATATGTTGAAAGGGTAGCTTTTCATGGAGGGATTGGTCCTTCCGATAGCTTTTCCTTCTCCCAACTCACTGATTCCCTCCCCCTCTCCAACCTGTACAAACCATGTGAAGCCAGGATCCCTGGCAGTAACGATGATGGTACTAATATCCATTAGGCACTTACTATGTATCAAACACTGTTCTAAGCTCTGAGAAAAGATACAGGGTAATCATGTTGGACACAGTCCCTGCCCAGGGATTTTCTTGTAAAAATATTTTTTTTTGACATCCGAAGCTCCACACCGAATTAATGTTTACGGAGCCGTACAGTACTGCTTCCCGACTCCTTCTGGGCATCGCATCAGAACATCTGTGTGATGAGCAAAGAGCGTTTTGGGGCTTTTCCAATCCCCGGTGCAGCCTCCCCATCTCCTATCACCCAGGGCCCTTGGAGTGCTTTCACAGGGCAGCTCCAGCAGAGCGGCTAAGTGGCTGGCATGTAAGGAAGCACAAAAGTGAAATAAATCTCAGAAAAAAAAAACCGACCCAGTCTGCACCAGCGAGAATGTGCTGGTGAGTGATGGTGACTGTCAGATCCTACCAGTGTGTGGTAGTAAAAATCATGGATCCTGTAAAGATTTCACAATTTACTGTTAGGTTTTCCTCACCACAGGCACGGCCAGGGTGGCTTACGTGAATAAATTACAGTACTGCGAGTCTGTGGCGAGTGGAGAGGGAAGGGTTGGAGTGGGGAGAAAACCCTCCGCTCAGAAAACCCCACCCTCTCCAGTACGTAAATCATGGGTCCTGAGGGATTATTACAACGCCAGTAACTTATTTCAAATGAGTTCACTCTCTAACCGTGAGATCACCCAACGTCTTCACATTTTATAATTTCGGTGTTTTAAAATTACTATAAAAGTAATTAATTTTCTAACATAGTCTCCAAGCACCCCACATTAACACCTAGGGCAAAATTGGAGTATTCAAACTTCAGAAGTGTGAACTAGTAGCTCTGGAGTTATATTTTCATGTTCGTCTCCCCGCTTAGAGTACAAGGTCCAAGTAGGCAGGGTTTATATCACTTTTTCTCTACTTCCCAAGTTCCCAGTTGGTCAAGTGGACTTAATAAATGCTACTATCCATTCATTCGATTCAATCGTATTTATTGAGCGCTTACTGTGTACAGAGCACTGTACTAAGTGATTGGGAGAGTACAATACAACAGTAACCAGACCCCTTCCCTGTCCTCTACTACTTTTCTGGTCCTTTCAAGTCGTTTCTGAACCACAGCAACTCCACGGACACATCTCTCCCACAGTGCCCCGCCTCCGTCTGTAATTGTTCTGGAAGTGTATCCTGCTACTGCATGGTTCAGCGGAAAGAGCCCGGGCTTGGGAGTCAGAGGTCATGGGTTCAAATCCCGGCTCTGCCGCTTGTCAGCTGTGTGACTGTGGGCAAGTCACTTCACTTCTCTGTGCCTCATCTGGAAAATGGGGATGAAGCCTGTGAGCCTCACAGGGGACAACCCGATGACCCTGTATCTACCCCAGAGCTTAGAACAGTGTTCTGCACATAGTAAGCGCTTAACAAAAACCAATATAATATAATATTATAATATGATGGAGATAAGAGGAGATCAATGGCGAAAATGGAGAAAAGAGAAAATGCTTCATTAAGACTCGGGAGAAAAAAACTGCACAAAGTCTACATCATTTCTTGGACAGAGATAACTGATCAACCGATCGATAGCGTTGACTCTGAGCAGATTCACATATTCACATATTCACATCCATCATCTCCACCCATCTGGCCTCAGGTTTTCTTTGTGGAGGTGGGTCTCAATGGGCTCCAGATTTCAGCTTCCTTGCCCCCCTTGACTCCATAAGAGTTATCTACACTGGTCTCCCACACCCTGAAACTCCGCTGCTGGGGTTTCCTCAGGCCAGAGTCTTGTTAAGCCCATCAAGGGGCAGGGATTGTCTCTATCTGTTGCCGAATTGTATATTC
Source organism: Ornithorhynchus anatinus (assembly GCF_004115215.2). Taxonomy (NCBI): domain Eukaryota; kingdom Metazoa; phylum Chordata; class Mammalia; order Monotremata; family Ornithorhynchidae; genus Ornithorhynchus; species Ornithorhynchus anatinus. Next base: position 14,185,788 of record NC_041739.1, read on the forward strand.
CTAGCACTTAGTACACTGCTCTGCACGTAGTAACCACTCAATAAATACTGTTGAATGAATGATTGAATGAATGGACTCTAAACTCACTGTGGTCGGGGAACACATTTACCAACTCTTATATTTTAATGTAGATTAGGCAATTTAAAAGCAGTGTGGAGGAGCAGCGTGGCTCAGTGGAAAGAGCACGGGCTTTGGAGTCAGTGGTCATGGGTTTGAATCCCCGCTCTGCCACTTGTCAGCTGTGTGACTGTGGGCAAGTAACTTAACTTCTCTGGGCCTCAGTTACCTCATCTGTAAAATGGGGATTGAGACTGTGAGCCCCACGTGGGACAACCTGATTCCCCGTGTCTACCCCAGCGCTTAGAACAGTGCTCGGCACATAGTAAGCGCTTAACAAATACATTATTAACTCCATTGTATTGCACTTCCCCAAGTGTTTAGAACAACGCTTGGCTCACAGTAAGTGCTCAGTAAGTGCCATTGATTGGATTGATTGATTTCCTGGGTGTGAGTATCCAGTTGCTTAGTCTTCACGAAGTCATTTAAGTTCATTCTTCCTGCGTTACCACTGACAGTCCACACCACATTCACACAGCCAATGACACTTCCATTCTAGACTGTAAGCCCACTGTGGGTAGGGATTGTCTCTCTTTATTGCTGAATTGTACTCTCCAAATGCTCAGCACAGTGCTCGGCACACGGTAAGTGTTCAATAAATATGATCGAATGAATGGATGGATGGATGGATTCTCCATGGGCAATCAGTATTTACTGAGCCATCTGATGTTCCTGCAAGACTGTATTAGGTACCTGGGCGAATATGAGGAAAATTAAAATACAGTCTCTGCTTTCAAGGGACTTTCTTTCCAAGGGAATGTAAGCAAGAGTGCTCCTGTTGACTATTCTTGGATCTCTGTTCCTACAAATCAGTCTGAGCATTTTCTGCAAGGGCCCACAACTTGCATCCCCTTGGTTTGTCCTGTTTTGAGACCTATATGGCAGAGTTCTTCGTTGACCCTTAGGGGATTGTGTAAAACTTCATTCTTTCACTGGACAATCCCTGCCCAACAACGAGCTCACAGGGTAAACGGGGTGTCTCCCTCTATTGCCGAATTGTACATTCCAAGTGCTTAGTCTGGTGCTGTGTTCACAGTTAAGTGCTCCATAAGTATGAATGAATGAATGAAATCAGAAGATTTGGAGTCTAATGGCAGCTCTGCCACTTGGCTGCTGGGTGACCCAGGAAAATCAGGTTAACATTTTTTGCTTCAGCTCTGTCATTTGTGAAGGAATGAACGGATGAAGGAATGAACGAACGAATGAATGAATGAATGAATGGACAAATGAAAGAAATCAGAAGGTTTGGAGTCTAAACCCAGCTCATCCACTTGGCTACTGGGTGACCCAGGAAAATCAATTTAACATTCTTTGTTTCAGGGAGGGAGGGAAGGGAGGAAGGAAGGGAGGAAGGGAGGAAGGAAGGAAGGAAGGAAGGAAGGAAGGAAGGAAGGAAGGAAGGAAGGAAGGAAGGAAGGAAGGAAGGAAGGAAGGGAGGGAGGGAGGGAGGGAGGGAGGGAGGGAGGGAAGGAAGGGAAGGAAGGGAAGGAAGGGAAGGAAGGGAAGGAAGGAAGGAAGGGATGAATGAATGAATGAACGAATGCATGAAATCAGAAGATCTGGAGCCTAACAGCTGCTCTGCCACTTGGCTGTTGGGTGACCCAGGAAAATCAATTTAACTTTTTTTTTTTGCTTCAGCTCTGACATCCGTGAAGGAATGAACGGATGAAGGAATGAGCGAATGGATGAATGAATGAATGGAGAATGAATGAATGAACGAACGAACGAACGAACGAATGCACGAAATCAGAAAGATCTGGAGTCTAACGGCAGCAGCTCTGCCACTTGGCTGCTGGGTGTCCCAGGAAAATCAGGTTAACGTTTATTTTTGCTTCAGCTCTGACATTTGTGAAGGAATGAATGGATGAAGGAACGAAGGAAGGAACGAATGCACGAAATCCGAAGCTCTGGAGTCTAACGGCAGCAGCTCTGCCACGTGGCCGCTGGGTGACCCAGGAACTCCCTTGGAAGATTCTTCGGCTGCAGCTCGGTCGCTTGGGAAGAGATGAACGAAGGAACCAACGGAGGCACGAAATCCGAAGCTCTGGAGTCGAACGGCAGCTCGGACGCTTGGCTGCCGGGGGTCCCGGGAAAAGCATGCGAACTTTTTAATTTTTGCTTCAGCTGGGCGTCCTCGGGGAAGGAACGCAAGAAGGGGGGCGCGGGGGCGGCGCGAGGTCCCCGGGGCCTGCGGCGCGCTGACGTCAGACGCCGTACGTGCTCCGCGAGGCCGGCAGGGGGGCGGGGGCGACGTGGGGCCGCGTGCGCCTGGCGCCTCCCCCGTTCCTTCCCCCTCCTCCCTCCTCCCTCCTTCCTTCTCCCCCCTTCTCCCCGCCGCCATGGCCGGGCCCGAGGAGATGGAGGAGACGGAGGGTGTGGAGGCGGCCGCCGCGCAGCTGGAGACGCTGCAGTTCGGAGGGGCGGCCCCGCCCGGAGCCCCCGAGCCCCTTGGCCCGGCCCGGCCCGCCGCGGCCCCGGGCCCCGCCGCCGCGCCCCAGGCCCCGGCCCCCCCGCCGCCCCCGGGCCCCGCCGCCGCGCCCCAGGCCCCGGCCCCCCCGCCGCCCCCGGGCCCCGCCGCCGCGGCCCCGGGCCCTCTTCTCTCGGCCAGCCCCACTGCCCCGGGCCTCCCAGGGCCTCGGCTCCCGGGCCTCGATGCGGCCCCGGCCGGTCCTGCCGCCCCGGGCCCCCCGCCGCCTCTTGTCCCGGCCTGTCCGGCCGCGACCCCGGGGTCCCCGCTCCCTGCCCCTGCCGCCGCCCCGGGCGTCCGACATCCCCAGCTCCCGGGCCTCCCGGAGCCCCTTGTCCAGGCCCGTCCCGCTGCCCCGGGCCTCGCAGGGACCCCGGGGTCCTCCGAGCCCCGGGCCCCGGAGCCCCCGGAGCCCCCGGAGGCCCCTCTGCCTGCTCCTGCGGTGCTCCCGGACCTCCGACAGCCCCAAATCCCGGCCCCGGAGCCCCCGGAGCCCCCGGAGCCCCCTCTGCCTGCTCCTGCGGTGCTCCCGGACCTCCGACAGCCCCAAATCCCGGCCCCGGGCCCCCCGGAGCCCCCTCTCCTTGCTCCTGCGGTGCTCCCGGACCTCCGACAGCCCCAAATCCCGGCCCCGGAGCCCCCGGAGCCCCCTCTCCCGGCCCCGGGCCCCCCGGAGCCCCCTCCTCTGCCGGCCCCTGCCGCTGCCCCGGGCCTCCGGGGGCCCCTTTTCCCGGGCCCTGCCGTGAGCCCGGGGTCCCCCGACCTCCAAATCCCGGAGCCCCCTTTTCCTGCCCGTCCTGCCGCCCCGGGCCTCCAGCCGCCGCAGGTCCCGGCCCGTCCCGCTGCGACCCCGGGGTCCCCCGACCCCCAAATCCCGACCCGTCTGTGGGTCCCGGGGGTGGTGGGTGGCCAGCCTTCCTCGCCGCACCGCCAGCATCCCGGCTCTTCCTCCTCCTCCTCCTCCTCCTCCGACAGGTCAGCCACCTTCCCTCCCTCCCTCCCTCCCTCCCTCCTGCCCACTGGGGCCCGGGGCCTTGGGCGGACCCCAAACCACCTGCGGGGTAGAGGGGCTTCTTTGACGGCCCCCGCTCTCTACGGGAAAACCGGCCCGGGACAAACCAATTCCGCCTCGAAACAGCCTTAGCATCACTGCCCCTCTTAGAATAATTGCGATTACGGGCCTTCCTAAGCCCCTGCTAGGTGCCCAGCCCTGCCTTCAGCGCTGGGGTAGAGACAGGTTCATCGGGTTGGACACGGGCCCCGTTTCTCGGCCCCCATCACCTCTCTCGTCCCCTTTTTACAGGTGAGGTAGCCGAGGACCAGAGAAGGGAAGTGACTTGCCCCGGGTGGCGCGGCAGACAGGCGACGGAGCCGGGATTAGAACCCGGGGCCTTCGGACTCCCACGGGCGCTCGCCCGCCCGCCCAGCCCGGCTTAACCGGTTGGATGGAGGGTCCGTGGCGACCGACAGAAGCCAGCGTAGCGGCTGGGGCACTTGTCAAAGGCTTATAATAATAATAATGTTGGTATTCGTTAAGCGCTTACTATGTGCAGAGCACTGTTCTAAGCGCTGGGGGAGATGCAGGGTGATCAGGTTGTCCCCCGTAGGCCTCACAGTCTTCATCCCCATTTTCCAGATGAGGTAACGCAGGCGCAGAGAAGTGAGGTGACTTGCCCACAGTCCGCTGACAAGTGGCAGAGCGGGGATTCGGACCCGTGACCTCTAACTCCCAAGCCCGGGCTCTTTCCACCGAGCCACGCTACTTATGACAATAGTGATGATGGTACTTGTTGAGCGCTTACTATGTGCCAAGCACTCTTCCAAACGCCGGGGTCGATTCAGGGGAATCGGGTTGGCCCACCTGGGGCTCCCAGTCTCCATCCCCATTTGACGGGTGAGTTCAGCGGGGCACAGAGAAGTCTCGTGAATTGCCCGAGGTCACGCAGCGGACAATAATAATAATAATGTTGGTATTTGTTAAGCGCTTACTATGTGCAGAGCACTGTTCTAAGCGCTGGGGGTGATACAGGGTAATCAGGTTGTCCCACGTGAGGCTCACAGTTAATTCCCATTTTACAGATGGGGTCACTGAGGCACAGAGAAATTGTGACTTGCCCAAAGTCACACAGCTGACAAGTGGCAGAGCTGGGAGTCGAACCCATAACCTCTGACTCCGAAGCCCAGGCTCTTTCCACTGAGCCACGCTGCTTCAAGTGGCGGGAGCGGAATTAGAACCCAGGGCCCCTGGCTCCCGAGCCCGGGCTCTTTCCACTAAGCCACACTGCTTCTCTCCGGGCGCCGTAAAGAAGCGGGGGTCTCGGTACAAGATGGGACTCACTGGCCAAGGAGGAGGGAGAGGCGGGATCGAATCTCGTTGTACAAACTTGTAGAATTTCTCTGAGGCACAGAGAAGTGAATCGACTCGCCCAGGGTCACACGGCAGACAGGTGGCGGGGTCCGGATTAGAACCCCGGACCCCGGAGAAACAGCGTGGCCTAATGGAGGGAGCGTAGGCCGGGGAGACAGAACTCTCTGCGCCTCAGTTACCTCATCTGTAAAATGGAGTTTGATGATGTTGGTATTTATGAAGCGCTTACAATGTGCAGAGCACTGTTCTAAGTGCTGGGGTGGATACAGGGGAATCGGGGAGTCCCACGCGAGGCTCACAGTTAATCCCCGTTTTACAGAGGAGGTAACTGAGGCACAGAGAAGTTAAGTGACTTGCCCCCAGTCGCACAGCTGACAAGTGGCAGAGCCGAGAGTCCAACCCATGACCTCTGACTCCGAAGCCCGGGCTCTTTCCACTGAGCCACGCTGCTTCTGACCGGGAACCCCACGTTGGACACGGACCGTGTCCAACCTGATTAGCTCGTGTCTACCCCAGCGCTTAGTACAGCATCCCTGGCACATAGTAAGCTCTGAACATAAAGGTGGAGGGTAGAAGCAATGGAAAGGGAGTGGCGGGAGGAGGGATTAGGGATTTATGCCCAGGGCCTGAGTGGAGGATGTCAGGGTGGAACTGAGCCCTTTGGGAGTTCTCTCGCTGATCCCTTGAATTCATGATAGGTAATGACTAGCTGACAATTTTTGATGATGATGGCATCTGTTAAGCGCTTACTATGTGCGAAGCACTGTCCTAAGCGCTGGGGGGGGTGGAACGGGACGGGGTGATCAGGTCGTCCCACGTGGGACTCACAGTCTTCATCCCCATTTGACAGATGAGGTCACTGAGGCCCAGAGAAGTGAAGTGGCTCGCCCAAAGTCACCCAACTGACAAGCGGCGGAGCCGGGATTAGAACCCACGACCTCTGACTCTTTCCACTGAGCCACGATGCTTCTAATATAAACACACCAGGACGGTATTTCTGGCCTTGGTGTGTTTATACTATAATAAGTCTCCCCCACCCCACCGACTTTCTGTCGTCGTGTGGTGGCAAGAAGTTAGAGACACACATCTGTCGTTGCCAACACCTTTTTTTTTTTTTTAAGGAACTACAAGCGACCTTTTGCAGATCTTGGGCTTCAACCCAACCCGATTTGAAAAGGCGTGCTTTCTGTTCTACCGTGAATCTTAGAATGAAGCTGACTTGGTGACCAAAATAACATCCCAGGGTTGCCAGAGAAATCACTGGTGCCATTGCCTCAGGGCCCCGAGAAGCAGAAGATGCGTACTCAGTTTTGCGGCGTGCACGGCGCTGGTACCCACAATCCCCGATGCAACCGTTGCACAGCCTTTCTGTGTGTAAATTGAGACTTCTCGTCCATTGAGGCCGTGGGTGGAAACCTCGGGGTACTTGGGGGTGACGGAGATGGGATCCTTGGCCGGGAACGACGGACTAGCCCCCCGGAGAGGGCACCTTCAAGAAGGAATTGATTGAGGCCATAAGTTTGTGTAGCGCTATCCGTGCGCCCTCCGCCCTGCCGGGCGGTTTCCCTCGGGGACACGTAAGGCGCCTACACGTAAGGTAGGCATTTAAGTGCGTGAAATGGGCCTTTCTCCAGGGTCCCTTTATAGCCGAAGTCACCTCCCCGTAACAGGGCTGTGCTATTGCATGGTGACCCCGAAGGCAGTCGCCTTGGTGATAATAATTAATAATTGTGGTATTCGTTAAGCGCTTACTATGTGCCGGGCGCTGTACCGTGCGCTGGAGAGGATACGAGCCAATTGGGTCGGACACAGTCCCTGTCCCACGTGGCTCACAGGCTTCATCCCCGTTTTCACATGAGCTAAATGAGGCACAGAGAAGTGAAGTAACCTGCCCGAGGTCACACAGCAGACAAGTGGCAGAGCTGGGATGAGAATCTTCAGACTCCAGGCCTAGGTTCTAGCCACTGAGTCACACTGCTTCTCAGTGCACCGCCCTTTCCACTAGCCTGGCAGCAGGATTAGAGCTGTACCAGTGGAAGAGCTCTTCCCTCGAGGCCGTGAGCTCCTTTGACTCGTTCAGTTGTATTTATTGAGCGCTTACCGTGTGTGGAGTTTGGGTGAGTACTGTGCAAAAAATAAAGGCACACTCCCTGCCCACAAGGAGCTTTCACTCTAGAGGGAAACGTGTCTACCAGTTTGTAGGATTGTACTCTCCCAAGCTCTTAATATGAGGGTCTGCACACAGTAAGCACTCGATAAATGCCGTCGATCGATGTAATGTGGCTGGGGCGTGAGAACTGACAGGTATTTTTAAGTGTGCATATTTCCGTCTGCTCTTCTAGACTGTAACCTGCTTGTGGACAAGGGAATGTGTCCACTGTGTTGTATCGTGTTCTCTCAAGTGCTCAGTACGGAGCTCTGAGGGCAGTAAGTGCTCGATAATTACCACAATCACAATGCTACGTCCGATAGGGTTATCTCGCGTCTTGTATCCCAGCACTTAGTACAGTGCTCAGCACATAGGAAGTGAGCGTTTAACAGATACCAACATTATCGTTATCGCTACCCATATTGCTGTTATTATTGTTGTTGGCTGAATTAGGTGGGTTAAACAAGACTAGACTCAGCCAAGCCGATCATACCGGAGGTGGAGAAAGGAGTGGTGTAATATCCTCTTGGAGGAATCTTAAGATATTGATAAACTCAGGTCAGGGAAAAGCTCAAGCCCTGGAATTGCGCCTTGACCGATGCACGTGTCCATGACCATTTCTTCCAGCACCGCGGTGTGTTCCTTGCAGATGTGCAATTTGCAGATTTAAAGTTGTTCCTCTCTCGTGTGCGCCCCACTTCAGCCGAGAAGACAGATGGAACTGGGATCTTCAGTTTTTTTGTTTCAATTGTAAAACTATGGAGCTGGGGTGGTTTATTCAGAGTACCCAAGGTGCACATCAGAGCTTCATAGTCCCTGGGGATCTGGCAGTCAAGACTTTGGCATCCCAATAAATGCCCAAAATAAACCTTACAGAGCTCTTTTAGTAGTAGACTTCCGATCTAAAAGCTAGGTGATCCCCATTCTGTCACAGTTTAAGTACGTATTTACAGTGTAGCTGGATTTCATCAAGGCTTTTACATTTCGATTTGTCTTTTTCAGTGACACAGATTCAGATAGTTCATCTTCCTCTTCCTCCTCGTCCACCTCTTCGTCATCTCTGTCGCTCCCACCGGTGGCGTCCGACGGCGAAGACGATCCGCCAGCTGAAAAAGATAATAAAGCGTGTCCTCTTAAAACGAAAGATGAACTGCTTCTTGAAGTAAGTCCCCGAGTTACCGTACTTTTCCTCTGTCTTGCCCGAAATATCGAAATATAATTACAGTTGGAAATCATTGTTTTACCTACGTCGTGGTAGCATCAGAGAAGTGCTGTGTGACTTTCCATTTCATCTCAGCCTGGTCCTGCAGTAGGAGCTAGATTGTTAAATCGCTTCTTCCGGGCGTGCCTCTAGGTGCCAGTCAAAACATAAAAGGCTTAAGTGCAGAGTGGGGCAACTTTTAAACTCAATTATGGGAATGAAAAGGGAACGGGAATTTTAGGTAGGAATGAGGATTGAGACGGGTCAGGTTTCAGAGCCACCATTTTGGATCATCTCGGCCTAGATTGGAAACTCTCAGCTCTTCTCAGGGAGCCTAAGGACAGATAAAACTTGTCCCTGGGAGTTCTGTCTGCACCAGTAATTCCCCCTAGGAGTTGAATAATGTAGTTCAGTCATATTAATTGAGCGCTTACTACGTGCAGAGCGCTTGGAATGTACAGTTTGGCAACAGATAGAGACAATCCCCGCCCAACAATGGGGCTCATAGTCTAAATGGGGTGTAGACAGATAAGTGATAAAATAACCAAGAACAGGCAGAGATAGGTAAATTAGCGACTGAACTGTACCAACTTGCAGGTCAATTTAGTTTTGTGTATTTGTGTATCTTAAGTAGTGAGAGTAGCTTTGGAACCATGTACGATAACTTCATCTATCACCGGATAGGATGTGGTGCATCTGACAGTGCCCACTGATGCCCCTTTGTACCACTTGGATCTTTTTATTTGTTGGAGTCTATTTCTGCCACCAGGAATGTATGAATACCTTATTCTCGCAGAACTCAACATTGATCACAATTGTTACCCCGTTCCCCCCCAGATGATTTGAGGGAATCTGAGACGAGGCGGTGATTTAGTTGCCTTTTTTTATAGCCAGGGCACAACAGTGATTGTTGAAAGGGATTCCGTCCTTACATATCCCGTTGAGGCATTTACTCCTCTAGCTATCCATTTTCCTTGTCTTTTATTTGTAAATTATTTTGTGCCTGTCTTTCCAGCTAGAGGGTAAGGTCCTCGAGGGCAGAGATTGAGCCTTCTACCTCTATAGTACACTGCTCTGTACTAATTCTAAGTAAATTCATTCATTCAATAGTATTTATTGAGCGCTTACTATGTGCAGAGCACTGGATTAAGCGCTTGGAATGAACAAGTCGGCAACAGATAGAGACAGTCCCTGCCGTTTGACGGGCTTGCGGTCTAATCGGGGAAGACGGACAAACAAGAACAATGGCAATAAATAGAGTCGAGGGGAAGAGCATCTCGTAAAAACAATGGCAACTAAATAGAATCAAGGCGATGTACATTTCATTAACAAAATAAATAGGGTAATGAAAATATGTACAGTTGAGCGGACGAGTACAGTGCTGTGGGGATGGGAAGGGAGAGGTGGAGGAGCAGAGGGAAAAGGGGAAAATGAGGGTTTAGCCGTGGAGAGGTAAAGGGGGGATGGCAGAGGGAGTAGAGGGGGAAGAGGAGCTCAGTTTGGGAAGGCCTCTTGGAGGAGGTGATTTTTAAGTAAGGTTTTGAAGAGGGAAAGAGAATCAGTTTGGCGGAGGTGAGGAGGGAGGGCGTTCCAGGACCGCGGGAGGACGTGACCCAGGGGTCGACGGCGGGATAGGCGAGACCGAGGGACGGCGAGGAGGTGGGCGGCAGAGGAGCGGAGCGTGCGGGGTGGGCGGTAGAGAGAAGGGAGGAGAGGTAGGAAGGGGCAAGGTGATGGAGAGCCTTGAAGCCTAGAGTGAGGAGTTTTTGTTTGGAGCGGAGGTCGATAGGCAACCGCTGGAGTTGTTTAAGGAGGGGAGTGACATGCCCAGATCGTTTCTGCGGGAAGATGAGCCGGGCAGCGGAGTGAAGAATAGACCGGAGCGGGGCGAGAGAGGAGGAAGGGAGGTCAGAGAGAAGGCTGACACAGTAGTCTAGCCGGGATATAACGAGAGCCCGTAATAGTAAGGTAGCCGTTTGGGTGGAGAGGAAAGGGCGGATCTTGGCGATATTGTAGAGGTGAAACCGGCAGGTCTCGGTAACGGATAGGATGTGTGGGGTGAACGAGAGAGACGAGTCAAAGATGACACCGAGATTGCGGGCCCGAGAGACGGGAAGGATGGTCGTGCCATCCACGGTGACAGGGAAGTCTGGGAGAGGACCGGGTTTGGGAGGGAAGATCAGGAGCTCGGTCTTGCTCATGTTGAGTTTTAGTTGGCGGGCCAACATCCAGGTGGAGACGTCCCGGAGGCAGGAGGAGATGCGAGCCCGAAGGGAGGGGGAGAGGACGGGGCGGAGATGTAGATCTGCGTGTCATCTGCGTAGAGATGGTAGTCAAAGCCGTGAGAGCGAATGAGTTCACCGAGGGAGTGAGTGTAAATGGAGAACAGAAGAGGGCCGAGAACTGACCCTTGAGGAACTCCAACAGTTAAAGGATGGGAGGGGGAGGAGGCGCTAGCAAAAGAGACCGAGAATGACCGGCCAGAGAGGTAAGAGGAGAACCAGGAGAGGACGGAGTCCGTGAAACCAAGGTGAGATAAGGTATGGAGGAGGAGGGGATGGTCGACAGTGTCAAAGGCAGCAGAGAGGTCAAGGAGGATCAGAATGGAGTAGGAGCCATTGGATTTGGCAAGAAGGAGGTCATGGGTGACTTTAGAGAGAGCAGTCTCGGTAGAGCGGAGGGAACGGAAGCCAGATCGGAGGGGGTCTAGGAGAGAATGGGAGTTAAGGAATTCAAAGCATTGATTGTAGACGACTCGTTCTAGGATTTTGGAAAGGAAGGGTAGTAGGGAGATAGGGCGATAACTGGAGGGGGAAGTGGGGTCAAGAGCGGGTTGATTCCAGTAATTAATGGAAATATGATTCCAGTAATTAATGTGGCTATTTCTTCCTATCTCTAAACTCCCAAGCATGAGGACCATGTCCACCAAGTAGTGTGTTCTAGCCAAATGCTTAGTTCAATGTGCTACACACAGTTGGTACTCAGTAATAATGATGGCATTTGTTAAGCGCTTCTCAGTAGACACTACTAGTTGGCTGTTAAAAGGAAGAAATCATTCTTAGAAAATCATATGAAGCTGTTCCTCAAAAGGTTTAAAATTTCTAAGTTTGTTTCTGTGGGTGATGCTTGGTAGTATATAAAGATGCCCCCCTACTCCCCCTTATTTGACCTTGCCATAAGTTCGAACTTCCTTGGACCTAAACCATAACGACACTCGCTTGCTAAACTGTTGAACGTTTACTCTGGTTTCAGGGGAATAGCCACGTTTGATTTATCTTAATTGTTTGGAGAAATCCAATTACAAATTATGGAATTCTTATTCAGTAAAAACAGAAGTTGTTGTGGAAAAGCACTTGGATGGATTACTTCCAGTTGGATTGAGAGTAGTGCCAGCTGAAATTGTCCTTGAATATCTGGAAAGGTTTTCATATTTCTTGTGCTTTGGGTGGTGTTCTTGATTGGTTAGCCCCCTTTAATGATGAAATGCCTTGCACCTAATCCTAAAAATCTGTAAGCTCCCGATCTCGGCATATGAATTTGGGGACTGTTTTTGTTATCACCCCGTAACTGCCATACAGCTATAATTTTTTTATTTTTTTAATATGTAAGGGCTACCGTCTGTGAGCACTTTGGCTTCCAGCTGGCCCCAGGTAGTGACGGACTGGTAGGGCAGGAGCGTCAAGGTGTCCAGGACACAGCCTCATGCACCCGAAGACACACTCCTAGTCAGACTCCACAGTCTCACCTCCGGGGGAAGCGGCATCTCCGTCACCCCTGCCATTCCCGGTCCAGGCTGGCGGCACCACGGAGGTCTCGTCCTCGGCCCCGGAGGCCGTGTCGATGGCAGAGAGGAGCTGAGCGGAGAGGAGCAGCTGCAGTAATTGTAGTTATTAAATAGCAATAAATGAATAATAGACATAATTATGGTATTTAAGCACTTAGTATATGTCAGGCACCGTACCAGGTGCCGGAGCAGATGAAAGATAATCGGGTTAGACAGAATCCCCGACCCACAAGGGGTGCTGTGTCTTAATCCCCATTTTATAAATCAGGTAACTGAGGCAAAGAGAAGCTCAGTGACTGGTCCACGGTCACACAGTAGACAAGTGGCAGAGCCAGGATTAGAACCCAGGTCCTTCTGACTCCCAGGCCTGTGCTCTTTTTCTTTTTTTAATGATATTTGTTAAGCATTTACTATGTGCCAGGCGTCGTACTGAGCCCTAGGCTAGATAGAAGCTAAGCAGTTGGACCCAGGCCATGTAGGGCTCACAGTCTTAATCCCAGTTTTACAGATGAGCTAAACTGAGGTCCAAAAAAGTTAAGTGATTTGCCCCAGGTCACACAGCACACAAGTGGTAGGGCCGGGTTTTGACCCCAGGTCTTTCTGCTCCTCTGAGCGCTGGGTAAAAAATAACAGAGGTGAGAGTTATAGGGTCCCTGGGGCCCTCCAGGGGCTCACAATCTAAGAGTAAGGTGGGGAAGAATGTCGTCACAGATACAGTAGGAAAGATGAAATTATATAAATACCAGAACAGAATAGAGGACGGGGGTCGGGCTTCAAGTCCGGTGGTAACGGGAAGCTTTAGGGGCCTCCAGGGTGCTGCCGCTCAAGTCATGGAGGGTCTACGGACGATCGAAGCTTCCCCACATCTCCTACTGTCTGTGTCTGTCTCCACCACCTCGTTGTGCTTCCTTCCCCTCTGCCTGTGTCCGCCTGTCAGTGTCTGTTTTTGCCATCCTTGTGTAAACTGTAGGTATCATTTAGGCTCGTTCATCCTACAGAACAAGTGTTTCAGTCTTTGGAAACGCTCTTATGCTTAGGAGTAGAGTACCCTCATGCGTAAACTGCCTATTATGGGTTTAAATATAAAGTCATAGGTATGCTGATTCACTTTAAAAAAAAAAAAAGGAAAACTAAAACGTTATGTTTTATTAAGTTTATGCATGAGGTGTACCTGCAACCATTTATACTTCATGTGAACCCATTTGGAAACACTCCTTTAAATGGCACAGATGCTGCAGATTGCCGTGAAACTGCAGCTACAACAATAAATGAAGCCAATTTTGAGTTGGGCCAGTGAGAAATGAGGGGGTCATTTGGAGTTAGAGCATCAAGTCTCAGCAGAAGGAGAGTTTGTCAACCCTGCAACCAGCAATTCCAGCCACAATCCATCGGATGGTCTTCAGGCGATTGCGTTTGGAAAGGTCTGTTGTCACATGTCGATCGTCTCCTCCGCACCCACCTGCAGTAGATAAAAATCAGCTTCATTTTGAGCCTGAGGGACCACCGTCTGAGACTGAGTGGCCTCTATTCGCCAGTGGATGCTTAGTGGATATTTAACTGGAATTATTTATCAGAATACTTTTAATCATAATAATAGAATCGTCGATCACACTCGTAGAGAAGATAAACCACTAACAGTTTTTTCCACCCTATTGCGATGTCATACTTAATATGGAAGTCTGCCGATTAGAGGAGGACGTTCAAGCACTTAATACGGTGTTCTGCTTAAGTATGTGCTCAGTACATACCACCCATTGATCATAAGCTCATCCGGCTACATCTGTCCGCGCATCGGGGCGGAGAAGGAGAGAAAGACAGGGTGGGGCTCCCCTTAGCAGCCAGCGATGCCATGTTGGGGTAAGATGAGGCCGGTAAAGGAGTCAGTGGGGTGAGGATTTGCTAGGGCAGAGGCTACTCCACACCTTCACGGTCCCACTACCCACCCACACACGGAGCCATGTCCGAATAATAGATATCCACATGTAGTTCAGAGTTGGGACTGGCAACTGTAGTCCCAGAGGCTTTCCCTTGTTCTGTGTAAGTCTGATTTACTGTGGGCAGAAAGCTAAGATTGACCCACCTCCTTATGGATTTTGAAAGTGCCAGGCAGAGTGGGGACGCCTGGGCTTCATTTCCGTCCCAGGCCCTGGGTCCAAGCGGCCCTGTCCTGCTCCCCCATTAGAGTTCTGGGTGTCCCCTGTCTCGGCGGCCCTGGACTTCGAGCGAGGGAATACTTATTTTAACCAATCTCCCTGCAACGGAAGGAGGGAGAGTTTGGAATCCAGGGTGGGATTGAAGGTTTCTAAGGTAAATCAGAGGGTGGTCCCGGTTCCCAGTTCCCAGGCGAGGCCCATTGAGTCCCAAGCTAGATTCCAGTGGAAAGAGCCCTGCCTTGGGACTCAGGAGACCTGGGTTCTAGCCCTGGTTCTGCCTGCAGCTGGTGGGCGTGGGCAAAGACCGCACATGACCTTAGCGTCGTGACTCGCAGCGTGTTGCCCACCTCCTCGCTGGGCACGGCGGGACCACGACTGGCAGGGTCAGCGGCCAGAATCAGTTCCTCAGCCTGGAGGCTCCAACCGGGACTTGGTATCCGCGTACGGTGCAATCCCAGCTGATGGTGCTATAGAAAGGTAGGATTTGAAAGTTGAGCTGTCTGGCAACTGCTCCCCATAATTAGAGGTAAGACGGTAGAACATTGTGGTCAGGATCTATTCTACCTTGGCTCTCGTACTATGTTGCTGAGGAGATTGAGGCTGAATCTAATCTGAACCGCTGCCAGACTCAGCTTTATGTAACTCCGGGCCACAGAGGAGGAAAATGCAACGCAGGCTTACATCTCTGCATCCACCGAGCCCTGCTGAGAATGGATCGTGAAACGAAGGACCGTCAGCTCCGTGGTCACCGAGACACTATAGTGCTCTAAAAAGAAAACGAAATTGTCCTCTCCTAGACGTTCTAACTCTAAAGGAGAGCAGCTCCTCTCCTCAACTGGTCATTCTGGGCAGCGAGAAGGGAACCGGATACTGCTGCCCAGGGCTGGCCCCTTGGCCACGGCCCTCACATTTATTCATTTTTAATAATATTCGTTGAGCGCTTACTGTGTGCCGTGCCAGGAACTGTAGTAAGTGCCAGGGTAGGTACCAGTTGATTAGGTTGGCTGCAGTCCGTGTCCCTCGTGGGGCTGCCGGTATTTATCCCCATTTTACAGATGAGGTGACTGACACGGCGAAGTTAAGTGACTTGGCCGAGGTCACCCGGCAAGACAAGGGCGGAGCCGGGATTAGAGCCCAGGTCCTTCTGGCTCCCGGGGCTGTGCTCTATCCATTAGGTCCCGCTGCTTCTCCACTGCATTCTTTCAGCGGCGGGGAAAGAGGCGGCAGGCTGGGCTCTGCTGGGGCTAGTCTGTTGCCCCGGCCTCCGATTGCTTCCCTTTTCCCCTTTCTCACCATCTCCCTTTTCCCACTCTGCCCAGCTGGCAGCCCTAGTTGTTCTTATGAAGCAGCCGGCCAGTGACACCGCCCCGTGAAACTTGAACCCAGTGATGCCATGATGTCTCACATCACCTTGGAGACCCCCACGAAACCAAGTGGCAGCAGAGAAGCAGTGTGGCATCGTTCATTCAGTAGTAGTTATTGAGCGCTTACTATGTGCCGAGCACTGTACCGAGCACTTGGAATGTACAATTCGGCAACAGATAGAGACAATCCCTGCCCGTTGACGGGCTCCCAGTCGGATCGACCGATGCATCGTGTTTAGAGCATCGTGGATAGAACATAGGCCTAGGAGTCAGACGGTCATGAGTTCTAATCCCGGCCCCGCCACTTGTCTGCTGTATGACTTCTCCGTGCCTCAGTTCCCTCATCTGTAAAATGGGGATCGAGACTGGGAGCTTCATGTGGGACAGGGACTGTGGCCAACCCGATCGGGTGTATTCACTCTAGCGCCTCGCACGGTGCCTGGCACACAGTAAGGGCTTAACAAATACCACAATTACTAAGCAGCCCTGGGCCCCTGGGGATTCAAAATCTGCCGCGTTTAAAGCTGTTAGATCTGCAGGGAAGGAAGCTACGTTCTTGTGTGTTTAAATTGTTCGATTGGCTCTTTGCACACCGACTGCTTGAGGGTTTTCATTTTGTTGGGCATTTCTGCACAGAAAGGTGGGCGAACCTCACCTTGGCCAGCCCCTTCTTTCCCTGGCTCTTCGGCCACTGGAGAGTCAGTAGTTAAAAGCCTTCTCGGGTCGTAACGTGGGAGTTTTTGATAAGCAACTAGCCTCCTTTCTCTATTAAGACAGGAAACACATCCTAGAGCAATGTGGTCTCCGATATCAGCGCTTTTTATTTGAGTCTCTCGATATGCCAGACAGACATCTGGCGGCGGGTATTGCCGTCCCCGTTTTCAAGGTGGAAACTCGAGGAAATGAAATGCTTAAATATCCTTTGGCTAAATGACACCGTTGTTTCATTTTAATCCCAGTTAACTTTTATGATGTTTGCTATATTTAGTTAAAAATGGATTGCGGCTAGGATAAGATACCGATATGGTTTATTAAAAATATTGACTTATTAAGCCCGAAGTGAAAATTATATAGCTCATGAAGAACACCTTGTTTAACAGATTGTGGTTTTATTGTCCTTACATTGAAAGGATTCTAGAGCCGTTTTAAAAGGCACAGAGAAGGCAAATTAGAGTTGTGTTTTTGTTCCCCGTGGTTAGCGGGTTAGGAATATAAAGGAAAAAAGGAATTGGCCCTTTCAGAATAGATGTGTGGGCTGTAAAATTTCACTTCTACTGATCCCGAAAGGCAAATCTTAAACTTAAGAGTTCTGGTCTACTTTTATTTCATTATTAAAAAAGGTAGGCACACCGGTCTCTGGGTTACTTTTGTATCGCAGAGCTTTCCAAACACTAAATCTTTCAAACCAATTTTGGAAAATGGTTTGGAAAGCAAACGGCAAACAATTTCCCCATTCCCCAGTGGTAGCAAAGGACGCTTGGGGAACAGAGCCAGTTTGATGATCTCAAAGCAGACATCGAAGGAAGGTTGAAAGATTCAGGTCAGAGGGGGCGGTGGTAGTCAGTCAGTGGTACTTAGCTAGCACACTGTGTGCGGAGCATTGTACTAAGGCTTTGAGAGAGTACACTAGAACAATAAACAGATACTTTTCAAGGAGCTTACCGTCTAGAGTGTGGTCGTGGCCTAGAGTGTGGTCGTGGCCGCTGTTTTGTTTATAGGTATTTGTTTTTGTCCATCTGGCTCGGCCTACCTGCTGAACCAGTCTTCTGTGGTGTGGGAGACTTCTCCCCTAGGGCCAGAGGTGCCAACCTGCAAGACATTAGTTAGCTTCTGGGTCCCCTGGAGTTGGGAGAGTGGGGCAGTGCCCACGGGCTGTGGAAAACGGTCCGAGGGCTGCCTTCTGGGGAGGACCCAACCTGAGTCCATGCCGACCGAAAACAGGGGGACTCTCCCCTGCCCCTCCCGCCACCCACTGCGCCTTCACTGCCCCCGCCCTAGTCCCCACCCGCTATCCCAGGAGGGGAGAAAATGCTTCGGGATGGCAATTATTTGTTTAAAGGCTGCCGAGTGTATGAAATCTAGTCCCAAATTAAATTTGAAATTGTTTTACTTCGTTGAAAATGATTAACGTAAAAATATTGATGTCTTACCATTACCTGTGGGAAATAAACACTGCTAGAGTGCTGATACACGCAGATATACAGCCAGAGCAAACGATGATTTATTTCAATGCTTGATAACAGGAATTGTAACAGCGTAAATATTAAAGAGAATCCCCGGGAGACCTCCGCTAAGAAAACCCTGTTAGTTTCTAACGGCTTTTCCTGTGCTGACCAGGACGTTGACTCTGCATTTAAATTATTTTGATGAAGTTCCTTTCTCCTTTGTGGACGCTTCCAGAGTCGTGTTTAGTTTGTTTCGGTGGAGGTCCAAACCAAGTTTGTGGTAGAAATATCTTAACTACTGCCCAGATTATTTTTCTGAAAAAAAAGAATTTTCAGTTTCCATCTCCCCTCCCCTGTCCTTAAGAAACTCCAGTGGTTGCCCGTCCACCCCCTCATCAAGAAGAAACTCTTTACCGTGAGCTGTAAAGCCCTCAGTCAGCTTACCCCCACCTACTTTACCTTGCTGATTTCCTCCTGCAGCCCGGCCCTCACACTTCATTTCTCTCAGGCAGCGTGGCTCAGTGGAAAGAGCACGGGCTTTGGAGTCAGAGGTCATGGGTTTGAATCCCGGCTCGGCCACTTGTCAGCTGTGTGACTTTGGGCAAATCACTTCACTTCTCAGTGCCTCAGTTACCTCATCTGTAAAATGGGGATGAAGACTGTGAGCCCCACGTGGGACAACCTGATTCCCCTGTGTCTACCCCAGCGCTTAGAACAGTGCTCGGCACATAGTAAGCGCTTAACAATACCAACATTATTATTATTATTATTATGTCATGGGTTCTAATCCCAGCTCCGCCACCTGTCAGCTGTGTGACTTTGGGCAAGTCACTTCATTTCTCGGTGCCCCAGTTACCTCATCTGTAAAATGGGGATTAAGACTGTGAGCCTCACGTGGGACCACCTGTATCTACCCCAGCGCTTAGAACAGTGCTCGGACATAGTAAGCGCTTAACAAATACCAACATTATTATCATTAAGGCCAGCTTATTCGCCGTACCTTGATGTCTCACTGCCGACTCCTTGCCCACATCCTCCCTAGGCCCGGAACTCCCTCTCCACCCTGCTTCATATATGAAGGACTGCCAGTCTCCCCGCCTCCAGGGACTTCTTAAAAGCCCGTCTTCCCTGACTAGACCCTCATTTCCCCTACTCCCCTTCCTCTTCGCTTCGCCCCTGAACTCGGATTTGCATCGTCTAAATATTTGATATTTACCCCACTCACAGCACTTATATACATGCCCGTAATTTATTAAATGTGTCCCTTAAGGGCCGGGACAATGTCTACCAATTCTGATGTATTGTACTCTCCCAAGTGCTTAATACAGTGCCCTGAACAGTGTAAGCGCTTGGCGAGTACCGTTGATTGAATGATCTGTACTTTCTGGCTCTCAAACTGAGCCCTCCCCTCCCCACCATTTTTCAGGGGATTCTTTAGCTGAAGTTATTCCATGTGTTTATTCTCTTGGTGACCTTGCAGACATCTCAATAATAAGCCCAGTGTGCAGAGTGGAGAGTTTTATTCCCGTTGACTGGCGCGTTCCCTTCAGATGACTGTATTTCTCAGGAGGAGTGACCCCTCGGGTCTGGGTTTAACAGGGGCATCAATTAGTCTCCGGTGGCTGTTGGGCAGTCGGACCCCTCGGGCTGACTGGAACTGATTGGGACCGTAACGCCACTAGAACTCGCGTCTCTGCGGTAGTCGGTTTCTTCCTGACGGACTCTTCAACTGATGTCCCGTGCTCCCCCGCCACTCACCTTGAAGAACATCGAGGCTGTCTGGGTGGCAGGGGAAGAGTGGGTGGGGTTGGGCTGGGTCCCCTGCAGACTTTGCAGTTAATTAAAGCTCAAACTTGGAGCCCTGGCTACCTTGAAGGCAATCAATCAATCATATTTATTGAGCGCTTACTATGTGCAGAGCACCGAAGGCAGAGATTGTGTCTTCCAACTCCGTTGTCTTATTTATTGAGCGTTAACTGTGCAGAGCACTGTCCTGAGCGCTTGGGAGAGTACAGTGCAACAATAAACGGACATATTCCCTGCCCACAGTGAGTTTATAGTCTAGATGCGGGGGGACAGACATTAATAATTACAGAGACATACATAAGTCTTGGGGCTGGGATGGGGGTTGAACAAAGGGAGCGAGTCAGAGCGACACAGAAGGGAGTGGGAGAACTCTCCCAACTGCTTAGTACAGTGCTCTGCTCACACTAAAGTGCTCAGTAAAGCCATTGATTTATTGAGAGGGGCTGCATTATGGCCTGAAGTAGGAGAACCTGCTATGCACTCTTCCTTCCCCTGCCCCAGAATCCAGGTGAGCCCAGCACCCACTGCAACATTTGCTTTTCTTAGAGTCAGAGGAAGGTCCCTGGGTGTGTGTGTTTTCAATATTAAAAGGACTCTTCAGTTTGCCTAGATCAAGAATGTAAGTCAGTAAGTGAAGACAGGTCAATGAAAAGGGTCTTTTTCAGATTTCAACCCAAGTAGATACCTAGTAATCTGTTGCCTCTTATCAGAAAACCACCTATTATTCCAATGACCTTTATCTTCACCTGATATAGCTCTTATCTTGGAACAATATGAAGTGATTGGCCGCAGTATTGAGATCACATGCCTCACATAGGAAGAACAAGGAAGCAAAAGCATAAATACAGTGGTTGCTACTGTCTTCGGTAATTACCAAGCTAGACAACCCTTGTTCCTAAGGGAAAAAAAAAATTCTTTTTGGTTTCTGTAAACCCATGGAGATCTCCCAATTCTTTTTTGCAATACCCTTCAGTGGAGTAATAGAGTAAATTGGTTTTTGGTAGATGCGTTCTCCAGCTAGCTCTCCACAAGATCTGGATTTCCCCCGATTAGACTGTAAGCCCGTCAAACGGCAGGGACTGTCTCTATCTGTTGCCGACTTGTTCATCCCAAGCGCTTAGTACAGTGCTCTGCACATAGTAAGCGCTCAATAAATACTATTGAATGAATGAATGAATTATATTGGCCATTCGATTTGCAGAAAGAGAAATCAGATTGTTTTCACCAAAATGTTAAGACAATTTCTAAGACTAGAAGAAATGGGTTCTGGCATCAGTTCTTCATTCATTCAATAGTATTTATTGAGCGCTTACTATGTGCAGAGCACTGTACTAAGCGCTTGGGATGAACAAGTCGGCAACAGATAGAGACAGTCCCTGCCGTTTGACGGGCTTACGGTCTAATCGGGGGAGACGGACAGACAAGAACGATGGCAATAAACAGAGTCAAGGGGAAGAACATCTCGTAAAAACAATGGCAACTAAATAGAATCAAGGCGATGTACAATTCATTAACAAAATAAATAGGGTAACGAAAATATATACAGTCGAGCGGACGAGTACAGTGCTGTGGGGATGGGAAGGGAGAGGTGGAGGAGCAGAGGGAAAAGGGGAAAATGAGGGTTTAGCTGTGGAGAGGTAAAGGGGGGATGGCAGAGGGAGTAGAGGGAGAAGAGGAGCGCAGTCTGGGAACGCCTCTTGGAGGAGGTGAGTTTTAAGTAGGGTTTTGAAGAGGGAAAGAGAATCAGTTTGGCGGAGGTGAGGAGGGAGGGCGTTCCAGGACCGCGGGAGGACGTGACCCAGGGGTCGACGGCGGGATAGGCGAGACCGAGGGACGGCGAGGGGGTGGGCGGCGGAGGAGCGGAGCGTGCGGGGTGGGCGGTAGAGAGAAGGGAGGAGAGGTAGGAAGGGGCAAGGTGATGGAGAGCCTTGAAGCCTAGAGTGAGGAGTTTTTGTTTGGAGCGGAGGTCGATAGGCAACCGCTGGAGTTGTTTAAGGAGGGGAGTGACATGCCCAGATCGTTTCTGCGGGAAGATGAGCCGGGCAGCGGAGTGAAGAATAGACCGGAGCGGGGCGAGAGAGGAGGAAGGGAGGTCAGAGAGAAGGCTGACACGGTAGTCTAGCCGGGATATAACGAGAGCAGTTCTTGAGAAGCATCAACAAGAGCCAGGGGTCAGAACCTACCTTCTGGCCTGTTTACGTGCTTGAAACATCCCTTTCTGGCAGGTGATTCGTTTACCAGTAGCAGTCTGTGAGACAGATTGCACGGCGGGGAACTTTGTTTTGAAGAACCTTAGAATAATCCTATCTCGGTATGTTATTTGTAACTGCACAGTTGATGCTGCCATTTGTTTTTGGAAGCTCTCTCCAGCTATATGGGAGAACTTTCAGCTCAATATTTAAGTTACCTTTGCAATGTTATTTTGGAGACTGGAGACTTCATCTTCGAGGACGATCTTCCTTTTTCTAGGCTTATCCTTTAAAAAAAGCAGAGCCCCCGAGTGGGTCTCAAGTCAGTCCCAGAAGCCAGTCCACATTCCATTGAGCAAGGAGGAATTCGTGTGAGATTGCTGAGCGAAGTGTGTATCAGCTTTTTAAGTGGGTGGTCTTGCCAAGAACATGAAGTGTTATCGTATGTTCCACAAAGCCCCCTGCGAACTACCCTTCTTAAAATGATGTCTTCGTCCCTGACGGTTGAGCCGACATTCTTCACGCCCAACCGAGGAACGGACCCTGGGAAAGGAGTCCAAGGAGGGAGCTGCAGAGTCAGAAGCGGAGCAGCAGTGCAGAGAGCCGTAGCGGCGGGGACTGCGAGAGCCGGCTTCTGGGAGCTTGCGGGATGAGAAGCGGGAGGGCCAGTGAAAGGGGGTCCTTCTCTGCCGGCCTCTCCCTTGTCCTCTTGCTGCCCCTTGAGCTAATGGCAGAAACTGTCGCATGATTATTCGTGTAAGAGATTTTGATGGCCGCATCCTTACCGTGCTAATGCAGGCAAGCCTGACATTTTTATTGGCATTCAAGTGTTTGGCTGCCTCTCTTCCATCTGCTTTTTTATTGTCAACATTTTACGTGCAGGGTATTTTTTTAATACTCTAGTTGTGCAGCTGAACGGAAACCGTGAATATAAGTTAAAGATGCTGTGACTAGTAGATAAACTGACACAGAGAGCACGGGCCTGGGAGTCAGAAGGTCACGTTCTCATCCCGGCTGCGTCACTTGCCTGCTGTGTGACCTTGGGCGAGTCATTTCACTTCTCTGTGCCTCAGTTCTCCCATCTCTAAAATGGGGATTGAGACGGTGAGCCCCATGTGGGACAGGAACCGTATCCAAACCGATTTGCTTATATCCACCCCGGAGCTTAGTACGTTGCCCGACACATAGTGAGTGCTTAATACCTTCATTATTATTATTCTTATTAAATGACAGCATCTCAACTCAATACTAAAGCTTTGTTCAACTAAGGGAAAGATTCATAAACATGAAATTAATTGTTAAGGCTATTGAGGAGACAGGGGACCTGAGGTCTAATCCTGACTCTGTCACTTGCCTGCTGGGTGACCTTGCCATGTCCTGTAGCTTCCCTGTGTCTCAGTTTCTTCATCTGTAAAATGGGGATTAGGTACCTATTCTTCCTTTTACTCAGACTCTGAGCTCATGCGGAACGTGGATCGTCTCCAATCTGATTGTATCTTGTATCTACCCCAGCGCTTAGTGCAATGCCTGGCACAGAGTAAGTGCCTAACAAATACCTTAAAAAATAAAGTCCATGTGTTATTAGGGGTCCTAGACAACCCTGGCAGACCTGATTGTCTTGTGGTATTTGTGTTGCATCGATATAGGCTTGGTGCCAGCTGATTTTTAAAACAGCTGCTAGTGACCTGATAAAAGTTGTTACAGAAGGTCTGGGTGCAGCCCAGTGTATTGCCAACGTCATGTGAGGACTGCATGGAGTAACCAAAATTTAAGTAGTAAATTCTTGCATGTCCAAAATGACTCCTCTCATTTCCAGATATAGCTACTCCTAATTTAATGTCAATGTTAAATGCCTCCACTTTTCCCACAGAAATGACTGGCAATGCGGGTATTAAATTTCCAGAAAAATTTGTTTTGGCTAAACTGAAGACGTCGTATTTTAGTGATGTAGTTAATTAAGGCATTAGGGGTTAGTGTAAAGTATGAGTCTTCCCGGATGGGCCACGATGCGGTGCTGGAAGAAAGGATGTTGCACGTGAACATGGGGACTGTGGAGCCTCAAATACTCGACACGCGTCTTTTGGAACGCACAGCTTTCAGGAATGCGCCCCCTGTTAGACAGCTGACTGTCTCTAAGAATTTTTGCCGAATGCGTTCGTTCTGCTAAGCTTCCGAAGGACAGTGACCATGCTTGTTAATGCTGGTGTTTAAGTGCTTACTACGGGCAAAGCACTGTTCTAAGCGCTGGGGGGGAGATGCAAGGTAATCAGGTTGTCCCACGTGGGGCTCACAGTCTTCATCCCCATTTGCCAGATGAGGTAACTGAGGCACCGAGAAGTGAAGTGACTTGCCCAAAGTCACACAGCTGACAAGCGGCAGAGCCGGGATAAGAACCCATGACCTCTGCCTCCCAAGCCTGGGCTCTTTCCACTGAGCCACGCTGCTCGAAGCTTCATGGAGTTCTTCTGTACTCTTCTTGTCTCAAGCTTAGTCCTAGTTTCGGCAACGGAGCCTTCTCAAATTGCTTTTCTGGTGATCTTGTGCTCTGCCCAAGATGATGATATCCTCTGTAGGAAATTGAAGTTTAGTCTGATTACATTGTACTGACATTTAGGTTCAGTGGGCATAATCTGTCATTTATTTGGTATTTGCTGAGAACCACTGTTGGCTTTTTAAGGGGATTCGAGTTGGAGTGTTTCTTAACTTTCTAGCTTGGTGAATTGAGCTCGATGTACCAAAAAGGCAGACCACTGGCTATGTGCTTTTAAGCTAGTAGGCAAAGCAGCGGGAAACTTTTTCTATTAGGGTGGTGTGTTACTGCTAACGTTTACTTAGAGTGATTGAAATCCATTCATGGGTTTGCTGACTTGCTATTACATCGTGATCTCTGTGAGATTGGTCCACCGGTCCAAATGGAAATTAGCTGTTCTCAACAGAGGTGAGTAAAAAGGCCCATTTTTCTTTGTTGATTGGAACCTAAAACAGTAAGCCGGGCCACTTTCTCCTTTAGAAAAGTAACTGACGCAGAAATCTAAATCAACATATTCTCCAGGAGATTTGGAGGATTTGTAATTACTTGTGAGGATGATGAATTTATTTTATATATTGTGAGCCAGGTTCTCTAAGGGCATAAATTACTGCCTTGTGTTTGCCATTTTTAGAAGTTAAAAGCCTGTCAGGCAACTAAGGCACCTTTAAATTATTGCTGCAGTAGATGAAATATTGTTATGGTGATCAGGAAGAGTAATTGCGGCTTTCTGAGTGTCCGTCCTGCACCTGTAGTGTAGTCACAGGAAGATTTGGTTCAGTCATTTTCGGGGTTTCTGGTCCTTTTGGAGTAGTAAGGGGTTTGCTTCCATTGTCCAACAAAACTCCCATTAATTAATCAGCAATTAAAGTGTTTCATCCCATGCCCGCACGGAAGGGTGTCATCTTGTTGGGAGAAGGGTTGCGGGGAAGGTTTCAGTAACTCTTAATAGCCCAGGACACAAGGCTTGAACTCCTCATTGCTTGACTTAAAGGGCTGACTTCCATGCAAAGCACAGCAACCGTGTGTTTTTGTTCCTATAGATGGTAAAAACTCCTGTGGGCGGGGAACACCTTTATCAAGTCAGGTATATCATACCGTCTCCCAAGCACCTGGTGCTGTGCTCTACACATATGAAGCAGCCTGGTTTAGGGGGTAGAGCACGGGCCTAGGTGTCAGAAGGTCATGGGTTCTAATCCTGGCTCCGCTACGCCTCTGCTTTGTGACTTTGGGCAAGTCACTTGACCCCTGTGCCTCGATCACCTCATCTGTAAAATGAGGATTGAGAATGTGAACCCCATGTGGGACAGGGACTGTGACCAACCCGATTGGCTTGTCTTCACCCCAGCGCTTAGTCCAGTCCCTGGCACACAGTAAGCATTTAACAGATAGCACAGTTACAATAAGTGCTCAATAAATATGATTTTTTATGGTATTTCTTAGGTGCTTACCCTGTGCCAGTTACTGTACTAAACAACGGGGCAGTTACAGGCTAATCAGGTTGGACACAGTCCCCGTCCCACTTGGGGCTCATAGCCTTAATCCCCACTTTGCGGAGGAGGTAACTGAGGCACAGAGAATCGAGGTGGCGTGACAGAGGCGACACAGTAAGCAAGTGGTGGAGCTGGGATTCGAACCCAGATCCTTATGCTCTATCCTCTGGGCCACGCTGCTTCCAGTCGGTTGGTTGATTGATGCCGCAGGGCTGCTGCGTGCTGTGGATCTGTGTGTGCCCAACTCGCAAGGCCATCCCGTCTCTTGCGCTGCATTCCTGAAGAACCTGACACCGAGGAAAACACATGACAGCATATGTAATAGGGAAATGATCTCCCAATTCTGTTGTATCATTCTCTCCCAAGTGTTTAGTACAGTGCTCTGCACTCAGTACGCGCTGAGTAAATACCATTGATTAACCAACGCCACAGTCACGTTCTCTTCCAAACACATTCACGTTAATGGGACAGTTGGTTTTCAAGTTCCTGAAGTAGCATTCATATTGCCTTCACAGGTACACTGCAAAATCAGAGCGCTAATGCCAGGGGAGAGCACGGTAAGAAATACTGACTCACGTTAAGATCCCGGTGCCCTTGTCAGAGCTAAATCGAGGGCATTTGAGCAGGAGAGACATGTATGTAGTGGAGAATATGTGTATATTAGAAACTTGTGTGGAACAGTCACCAGGTTTTAATTTAGCCTTAACTGACAACGATTCGGATAGACGTGGTACCTGAGGGAATTTCTCACCTTACTGTTTGTTTCACTGCTGTACTGTACTTTCCCAAGCGCTTAAAGTACTTTGCACACAGTAAGCTCTCAATAAGTACGATTGAATGGATGGATGAAGGAATGAAATCAGTGAGTAGATCATATATGGGCCTGTGATCAAAAAATTAGCAAAATAAGTGTACAGCTTGCTGTCAGGATCATAATAAGGGTTCTGGGACTTTTGACCCTTTAGTAAAGCGTGCATTTAGGAAGCGGATGAATAATCAGCCGTTCCAAGATTCTGCTCTTTTTTAAAAATGGAAATGTAATTTTTCTCTTCTTTTGAAAGGAGGTAGTTAAAGCAGTGTATCGATTCTACTGCAGCATTCTGTTTCAAAAGTTTTTCTTAATCCGTCAAAGGAAATTGCAGTAGACCATCTGAGGAAAAATAACCATCTACTTCGTATTATCCCCAACATATGGCAGAACCTCAGAGAAAAATATTGACATACGTAGTAGAAAATAAACAGAAGATATTAGTATTGAAGAACTGATTTTGTAATAATAAACAAGCAGGGTTGTATAGTAGAGAGACAGATGTAGCGAAATGTACTGCAATATAAAGAACTAACTTCTGTTTTTAAGATCTTATGGAAAAAAAATCACACAACTGTGTGTTCAGTCAGGGCCCTAAAAATAGTGATTTTTTTTGTTCCCCGGTTTTAACCTATATTAATTATGTAAACCATTTTCTGCAGTTTATCTTTTCAGAGAGTTTTCTTGGATTATAAAGTCAAAAAGTAGTTGCATTAGATACCAAAGGGGCTTGGGCATGCACATACACACAAACCTTCCCCCCGCCCCGCGCCATCCCGTCCGTCCCCTAAACCTTGAAGCCAAAGGAAGGTCTACAGGGGCAGGGTGACGATTAAGACGTGCCCTTCTTCCTCCTATGATAATTTCTTAAGTGCTCACTATGTGCCAGGCACTGTACTATTTGCCGGGGTAGATAGAAGCAAACCAAGTTGGACACAGTCCATGTCCCACAAGAGGCTCACAGTCTGAAACCCCATTTTGCAGATGACGTAACTGAGGCCCAGCCACGTGAAGTGGCTTTCCCGAGGTCACACAGCAGACACGTGAGGGAACCAGGGTTAGAACCCAGGTCCTTCTGACTTTTAGGACCGTGCTCCGTCGGCTAGGCCAGGCTGCTTCTTGACGCGAAATGCTCGTGTTTCTTTCAGGGTTCTGTCACTTTCTTTTGCATGTGTGCTCTGAGCAACGTGAGTGTTAGACACACGCACGAGGACTCATTGCTCTGTATATTCTGGAAACAAGTCGCCAATTTTCAGTAGCTCTTGCACTGATAATGTCTTGGTATTAGCCATCAAGAAGTCGTAATTTTGGCAAATTGATGACCCTTCGGTTCTCCATTTTAGCAATCCATCAATGGTACTTATGGAACGCTTGGGAGAGGACAGCGTTTCCGAGTCGATAGGCACATTCCCTGCCCACAGGGAGCTTCTAGACTAGAGGGGATGACAGGCCGTAATGAAACTGAACTCCAGCAAGAATGAGAACCCAGCTCCCCAGCCCTCTTTACTGGTTTCAGAAAACTATACAGCTGGTTAGTCAAGGAGTTGAGCTTTGACCACCGGGAGGGAAGGGGCCAGAAGGCCAAAGCTTCGACTTTTTGTCCGTATTCAAGCCTTGAGGAGTCTGCTTTCCCTCATCCATCTGGTGGTGTACTGCTGGCCCATCATTTCTAACCGTACTTTCTTCCTCCGCTTGAGCGTCGGAGTTTTCCCCTCTAAAGCGTGGATATCTATTATTCATCATGGGAACTGGTATGGCCGAATGCCTTTTTTTATGTATTGGACAAAGGCTCCACGGGAAAAATCTTTAGAAGACCTGTCAGCCTTGATTGCATGATGACATAGATGAAGATCATGTGCGTCTCTGACCTCAACTTCAGCAAACTTTAATCTCATGATGATCTTGAGGTTACTTTCCAGTAAGGGCAATAGATGTACTTAGAGTAGTGCTTTGCACATAGTAAGCGCTTAAATACCATCATAATTATTATTATTATTATGTACTATTAAAGTACATGGTTCAGCCCTACCACTGTATTAGATAAATAGGAAGGAATTGCTTATCTCAGTGGGTTAATACATTTGACATTTACGAGGGGATCAAGAGAAAAATTAACTTAGTTTGTGGCCACCCCGCACCGTTCCCTGAACACTTACCATATATGGTTTAAAAATTTGCAGTGATGCAGATAAAAATACATTTGCTTCTCTCTTATTTTTTGCCGTGGTCCTTGGCAACAATATATGACTGTATTAGCTGAAATTTTCAAAGGTTTTTCCCTCAGGCATTTAAAAAATGTCTTACACCAGAAATTTGAAAGTTGGCTTGCTAAAGAAAATCTCCCCACAAAATATCACTTTTCCGGCTAAATGGTGCTTGAGTTTTTAAAATTTTCTTAATGTGGTGGTGCCTACGGGGACTAAGTTTTACTGATTCTTCAGCCATCAGACCATACGATTGATAGGAGAGGAGACATGATATAAGTAAACTTAAACATCTGGATACAGTCGTAAAAGAACCATTGGTAGAATTGAGGATTTTTTTGGTAAGAATTTCAGGTACTGGTCAGGTTCTATGTGCAAGGTCTTTCTTCATTTCCATGAGATAAGGTTGTGTTTCATCTTGCCTCTGGTAGGTGGTAAAGCTGGTGAATATCTTCCAGATTTTCTGAGTAGTTTAGGTGAATTATCACTGAATTCAGGAAAGAATGGAGGCATCTTGCAGAATCACTGGACACGTCCAGCAAGTACTATGAGCAGTTGATTTGGTCTAATGCAGAGGGGTTTAATATTTGGATTTCTTTATGGGCAGATTGCTATCATTCAGATGACTGTAATATCCTCTATTTTCGGGAAGTTATTTATCTTTGTTCAGATTTCCTAGCCATGTATTTTTTTTTTTCGGGTGGAGGACAGCTGTTTCTGCCCCTTACAAGAAAGGGTGTTAATCCTGGTTCGGCCCCCAGCTAGGGAAGGAGGCCTAAAATTGGACCTGTCGATTCAAAGACAGTGACTAGATTCTGTCAAAAGGGAAGCACATATTTAGTTGTTTTCAGTCAATATTTACTTAGGAAACATCCTGAGAGGTTATTAGTGTTTTGAAGTCTCAGAATATCAACAGAAAAGTTTTCTGGAAATGTCATTTTGACATTGTGATTCTGACTTCTCAAATACTGGCATCATCATCCACTCTGTTCCTTTTGTTACGGTAATGGTTTAACGGTAACACAGAGGTCATGATCCGGCCTGGTAGGCAAGACATTCTATACTTTTCAGTACCATTCCCCATTAGCTAATGAATGAGGGAGAGGAAGTTAGCCAATATGTTTACGGTCACATCAACGCTAGCAGAGCTAAATTAAATTTTAGTAATTATTTGGTTGATTTTATCCTTGGTTATAACTTGCATAAAATATTTTATGCTAGAATTATCCTGGTACACCACCTTCACGGAGCAAGTAGTTGGCTTCCTTGGCACTTGTAAGAATCGTGAGGGAGGATGCGTACTTTTCATTTACCTCATTGCAGTGGAAATGCCTGTGTCATTCATTGCCTGCTAATTTGGGATAGGATCCAA
Source organism: Ornithorhynchus anatinus (assembly GCF_004115215.2). Lineage (NCBI taxonomy): Eukaryota > Metazoa > Chordata > Mammalia > Monotremata > Ornithorhynchidae > Ornithorhynchus > Ornithorhynchus anatinus. The sequence goes on from NC_041739.1 coordinate 14,215,955, forward strand.
TTCCAATCTTTTCGATCTCCCTTTTTGAGGCCTCTAATGGGAGAACTTAAACTAGACCCTGAGGGATAGTATATTCTTCAAAGCGCACTTCTTGGCCGACATTCAGCGGCTCTGTGGTTCACTCTGCTGAGAATTAGAGGGAAGACTTTTAAGGTCAAGGGTTCCATCCGTCAGGATCTTGTTACCTGAGAGATAGATGTATCGCTCTGGTTTCACGGTGACCTTGTCAAGTGCCGTCACTTTTCACTCATTTTTAAATGCTCTTGAGTTGATTGTACAGGCTTCCCAAGGCTTGGACTCAAACCACTTAGCATTAAGGGGACTGAATACAATCATTCTTTATATTCATTTTGTGCTCAAAGATTGAATTTCCTATTGTGATCACACCCTCATGTGAAAGATGTTAGTCATTTTTCCAGTGTCCTTTAGTCTTTTTCCCAAGAGGCGGGTTGATGATGATGATGATGATGATGATAATAATGGCATTTGTTAAGCGCTTACTTTATGGCAATAAATGCTTGGGTGGGTACAAGCAAATCGAGTTGGACACAGTCCCTGTCCCACGTGGGGCTCACAGTCTTAATCCACATTTTACGGATGATGTACTAACCTGAAATGGGTTTGCGGGAATGGGAACCCCAGAGACACAGCCTATAGAAGGGATGGCTAAACTGACGCAACTAGAGTATTCTATAACTCCCATAACCCAGATCCTATCCACTCCTGAGACTGGGGAGCGGTACCATCGTGTGATCCGAAAAGGAGCTCCGTTCCGACTGGATTATTGCATCAGCCTCCTCTCTGATCTCCCATCCTCCTGTCTCTCCCCGCTTCAGTCTATACTTCACTCTGCTGCCCGGATTATCTTTCTACGGAAATGCTCTGGGCATGTCACTCCCCTCCTCAAAAACCTCCAGTTGTTGCCTATCAACCTTCACACGAAGCAAAAACTCCTCACTCTTGGGGCTTCAGAGTTCTCCATCCCCTTGTCCCCTCCTACCTCACTTCCCTTCTCTCCTTCTACAGCCCACCCTGTACACTCCGGAGGCACGGTGCCTCGTTTCTCACCTGTCCCGCCGTCGACCCCTGGCCCACGTCCTACCGGCGTCCTGGAATGCCCTCCCTCCTCCCATCTGCCAAACTAAATCTGTTCCCCTCTTCAAAGCCCTACTGAGAGCTCACCTCCTCCAGACTGAGCCCTCTCTTTCCCTCCTCCCCTCCTCCCCTCCCCATTCCCTCTACTCCCTCTGCTCTTCCCCTTTCCCCTCCCCACAGCACTTGTGTATATTTGTATATATCATTTATTACTCTATTTTATTAATGATGTGTATGAATCTATGATTCTATCTGCTCTGATGGTGTTGATGCCTAACTACTTGTTCTGTTTTGCTCTCTCTCTTCCCCCTTTTAGACTGTGAGCCCACTGTGGGACAGAGATTTCCTCTGTTGTCGAATTGTACATTCCAAACGGTTAGTACAGTGCTCCGCACACAGTAAGCGCTCAATAAATACGATTGAAAGAATGAATGGAAAGCTCTGTCTGTCTGTGAAGGGTCAAGGGAGCCAACAGGGCTTGCGAAAATTGGGGCCAGACGTAACGTGGTTGGGATGGAGCCGCAAACCTCCCATTATCCGAATGCCATTCTTGTTCATTTGGGTATACCGCAGGGATTGATTATGAAAAATGATGATGGCTTCTGTGAATAAATGATGGGGTAGGGTAGGGTGAGTTGAAGGGCCAGCCACTTAAAAACCCATTAGTCCTACCTCTAGACCAGAACAATCTTCTAATGACTTCTAGCCCTCTAATAAGATACGAAGCCACACAGTACGAGGATTTTTGTCCAGACCGGTTGTAGATACAGTAGATGATTTTATTTTATTTTCTCTTTTCCTTTCATCCTCTTTCCCTAAGAAAGAACTTAGAAACAAGGTCTTATAGTAAAAATGGAGAGTTTTTTTCCAGGTTGGAAGTTTGTGTTGTGTATATAAAAATAAGACTTGCCTGTATTTATCATTCAGTCGTATTGATTGCAGTTTACTAAGCCCTTGGGAGGTTACAGTAAAGCAAAATTGATAGGCATATTTGCTCCCCACAGTGAGCTTATAGTCTAGATATATGTCTAAAATGTAGATATTTTTAGTCCGATTCTGCCACAGTAGGTGAATAGAGAGTACCAGAGACAGGGCTTACTTGTTTTTCTAGGTTGAATATGTAGTTTAATAGTCAACATACCCAAGTGAATGAGTGAAATAATTCACTGCTTAGTATAGTACAAGGTGGTCCTTTACAAGAGCAGGGACCAAATCCATTTAATCTACTTTTACATCTTCCTTCCCCACAGTCTCTGAAGGTTGATAGTGATTGAGTAGGGAGCAAGGTCAACATGCCAGTCAAGGTGTGAGGCCACTTATAAGGTGCACCCAGTTTTCCTTTAATGTAGGGAAAACTCGCAGTCCCATTTCTCCTCCCAACCCCTTATGCCGTGCACATCTGCCCATGCTCACAATCTATTTCCCTGATGGTGCCGTATCCAAATAGCCTCACCTTGTCAGACAAACCTGTGCTGATTCCTTAGTGACATCCCAGCCAAAATACTTTCCAGCCAGTACTTTGTGACAGAACTTAGTTCTGTAGAGAAGCAGCATGGCCTAGTGAATAGAGCACGGGCCTGGGAGTCGGAAGGACCCGCGTCGTGATTCCGGCTCCACCAGTTATCTGCTCTGTGACTTCGGGCAGAGGGTGGTGTGAGAACTTCTTCAGGCAGAAGATGGCATCTGTGATTCTGAGGTGGCGTTCGGAGCGTTCACTCAGCCCAAGTGAATGTTCACTAGCTGGTGGAGTGATGGCGTGGCAAGAAAGCCAAAGCTGTTGACGTTTTGCTACATTGCCTACAGATTTAGTGTTGTTTCCCGTCGAGTGTAACCCCTTTCACCTTGCAGGTACGTAGTCGAGATCCATGAAACTGAAGATATGTGGACCCCGAGGGCATTGCAAATGTATGTCTTCTAATAATAAAAATAAACTATAGGACTATTCTCGATTTATATGGACAGCATCATTTTTATATTTTGGGGTGTCATTTCTTAGAATGGATGATGGAAGTTTTCTCCAGGTTGATTTTTTACTAAACTTCAAAAGAAAAATGTTTGCAGTGATATAGTGGAGGGTGTTTTTCAATGAGTACAGGGAGCTGTTTACCAGAATTGTATTTTGTAGGTGAATATACTGTTTTTTAATTTTTTTTTGCAGGAACTGCCCTCTGTCGAAGAGCTGACTATAATTTTGCCCGAAGAGGTTGAACTGAAACCTTTTGGTGTGGTTTCAAGCATTATTGAACAGTTGGGTATGTACAGTATATTTGAGTGTGCATCCTGTATTTCAAATGTTAGCTTGCTTGTCCCCTGAGTCAGGACTGGCTCAGGTACAAGGAGGTGAGAGACATCGTGGTAAATTGCTCTCCTCCCTGTCCCTTTGTGTCTCCATTAACCTCTACTTGTGCCTTTCTGCCTAACATTTATACTTAGTCAATCCCGGGCCTAGCTAACATCTAGTATGTTTTTCACTAAACCGGGAAGGACGTTCCAAGGTGCCAGAAAGAATAATAATAGCATTAGTGTGTTTTAAGTGCTTCTTGTGTGCAGAGCAGTGTACTGAGTACTTAGCGAAAATGCACCGGGGGGAATTAAACAGTCTTTTTCCTTGGGGGGATTTACAGTTAAAGCTGTCTTTCATAGTAAAGAAGATGTTGTTGGTGCTGATATTTTGGGTTTGGGTGGATGTGTATCCATAGTCCAGTCTCTTCCGTTTTATACACGAACCAGGATAACAGGGCTTATTGTCCAGTCACGGTAAGGAGTGCATTCCTCCATTAGACTGCTCAAGAGCGCATGCTGATTCACACACGCAGGACTGACACAAACACTAGGTTGCCTACTTACTGATGGGTTTAGTTGAGATATGTAGTAGCCATGTTCCCTGCCCTCACAGAGTTTGCAGTCTAGCAGGGGAGCCAGATAATAAAATCCATTGCAGAAAGAAGCAGTGTGGCCCAGTGGCCTAGTGGACAGAGCAAGGGACTGGCAGTTGGAAGATTTGCTTCTAATTCTGACTCTGCCACTTGTCTGCTGTGTGACCTGGAGCGGGTCACTTCTTGGCCTCGTCTGTAAAATGGGGATTGAGGCTGGGAATCCCAATGGGACATGCACTGTGACCAACCTGATTAGCTACCCCAGCAGTGCCTAGCAGCTAATAAGTGTTTAACAAATACCTTTAAACAGAGTCGGGGTGGGGGGGGGGCGGTTAAATGGTGTGGAAGAGATGAATAGACAGTTGAGAGGGATATAAAATGGGGAAGACCTCCTGGAAGAGATGGGATTGCAAAAGGGCCTTGAGGGTGGGGAAAGCAGTGCACTGACATGTCATGGGGGAGGGAGTTCTAGGCAGCAGGGAAGACTCGTTCATTGCATCTACCTGGTGCAGTGTGATATAGATAACTGGTGGTGGTTATTCCTCTTTCCCCCTCAGGACATTGAAGCAGAGAGAGGTTTACTGGCTTCTAGAAGGTTTTACAGCAAGCCAGAGCTGGGAATTAAATTCAGTTGTATTCCAGTTCGTCGGTGTCTTCTGTAGACCCCAGCATCTCCTTTTAAGAAAGAACTATTGTGGTAAAGGGATTCTGTAAGAAGAACAGTTGAGATGCATCATGTTCTGTGTCATGGACTCTTACCTTTTCTTGACTTAAAAAGAACGTCCTGAATGAAATGAAGGAAATTCCACCACATTTAATGATTAGGCCCGAGTTGTGTTTCTTATGACTGGTGAAAAGCGGGGCCCGTTGTTTTTTGCTGTTGTATATTTTGATATCCTATATTTACACATATATCGGGAATGGACACGTTTTCATGGTTGATATTTAGTTATGCATGTCTGCTCGTGGCCAGATTTCTCTGTGTGTGGTGGTGGAGGGAAGACCGTTATTGGGTTTTCAATCCTTTATACACTTTGCAGATGTAAAGATTGTTCTTTATTGGGCAGTTGTCTTTGCTATTTGCCATGTTTCTTGCTAGCGTGAGGGAATCACTTCATTTCTGATGGCTATCCAAGCTGGTGTGCCTGCTGTTTTGTCTTTGAAATGTTTATCCTACCCTCTATGCTTTGGTCAGTCAGTAGTATTTGGAGAAACAGCATGGCTCAGTGGAAAGGAACTGGGCTTGGGAGTCAGAGGTCATGGGTTCTAATCCCAGCTCTGCCACTTGTCAGCTGTGTGACTGTGGGCAAGTCACTTAACTTCTCTGTGCCTCAGTTACCTCATCTGTAAAATGGGGATGAAGACTGTGAGCCTCACATGGGACAACCTGATTACCCTGTATCTACCCCAGTGCTTAGAACAGTGCTCTGCACATAGTAACCGCTTAAGAAATGCCAACGTTAATATTATTAGTATTTAATGAGTGCTTGCTGTGTGTGCAGAGCACTATTCTAAGTGCCTGGGAAAACCAAGACAATGCAGTTGGTAGACACTTGATTCCATTTATTGCTATCGTTTTTGTCCGTCTCCCCCGATTAGACTGTAAGCCCGTCAGTGGGCAGGGGCTGTCTCTATCTGTTGGCAATTTGTACATTCCAAGCGCTTAGTACAGTGGTCTGCACATAGTAAGTGCTCAATAAATACTATTGAATGAATGAACTACCCTGTCCACAGAGAGCTTGCAGTCCAGACGGGAAGACGGACATTAAAATAAATTACAGTAGGGAAAGTGGCAGAGTATAAGGATATGTACATAAGCGCTGTGGAGTTGAAGGTGGGGAGAGTATCAAGTTCTTAATGGGTACAGATCCCCCTGCATAGGTGATGCAGAGGGGAGGAGGAATAGGGAAAGAAGAACTTAGTCATAGAAGGCTTCTTAGAGAAGGCATGATGTTTAGGAGGGCAGTAGTCTGTAGGATACGAATAGAGAGGATGGGGACAAGGGGTTGGCAGTGGGTGACAGGAGAGTGAGGTACAGAGAGTAAGTTGATGTGAGAGTGGAGTGTGCAGGTTAGATTGAAGTGGGAGGTGAAGAACTTAAAGTAAGAGCGGAAGGGAGAGCTGATCGAGTGCCTGAAAGCTGATGGGAAAGAGTTTTCATTTGATGTGAAAACGGATGGGCCACCAGTAGAGGCTGTTGAGGAGTTGGGGGCTAGGCCGTTAATCGTTTTTCTGAAAAACAATCTGGGCCATAGAGTGAAATATGGACAGGAAGGTCAAGAAGGAGGTTGATGCAGTAGTCAAGACAGGATATGATAAGCGCTTGCATCAGTGTGGTAGGTGAGGAAATGATGAGTAAAGGGTGGATTCTAGAGCCGTCGTGAAGGTCCAACCGGCCGGATTTGGTGACAGATCGATTTTGTGGGTTGAATGAGAGAAATGAGTCGGGTAATGCCAGTGTTACGGGTTTGTGAGACAGGTGCCAGCTACAGGGATAGGAAAGTCAAGGGGAAGTCAGGGTTTGTGTGGGGAAAATGAGGAGTTCTGTTTGGGGCGTATTAAGTTTGAGGCGTCATCGGGTCATCCAACTAGTAATGACCTCTTCCCTCTCCTGCAGTTCACAGAACAGTTGCTTGGGGATTCCTGTATCTTCCATCCTTCTCACATGACTTTCCCACAGGTGTAAACACTAATAATAAAGTGGTAGAGCCGTCTAAAGAAAACTGAACTGAAAAAAGCAGAAATAGTAGTAAGAGCATCAGAATTGGCATTACCAGATGAAGCCAGTGCCCACCACCCAGTTTTGAATGACCACAGAACGTGGAAGAACCGAATGACCTGCTATTGGTTTGTAAGCAAGCATGCTAAACATAGGACTCCCCAGCCTTTGCTCTAATCACCAGACCACACTGCTTGTCAATAGCTGCTTCTCTTCATATTGACTCCCTGATTCAGTTTCAGCCATTGGCTTCAAGTAGCCTAAACGGCCTCTTCTGCTGTAACCTTCTAAGGAAACTCCCATAGCCTGAAACAGGTTAGTCGCCTCGCCTCGTCTCCCGACTGGATCTCGTCTCCTCTTTCTGCGATTGTCCGTACACCGCGCCTCGGCATCCCTAAATTGGATAGGTTTATTTCAGAGTTTTCCAGAGTTGCTGAGCAGTGTAATACAACTCCTTATTGTTCCTCTAGACTGCAAGCTCATTTTGAGCAGGGAACGTATCTGGTAATTCTCTTGTATTGTACTCTCCCAAATGCTTAGAACAGTGTTCTGCACACAGTAAGCTCTCTCAATATATACCACAGATGGATTGATTCTTTACCCTTTTCTTTCTTCATCTATCAAGTAGTAATTATATTTCTCTGATCATCTGATAGTAACCTTATTCGAAGTCCTTAATTTCTGCATCCAGGTTATAAAAAACAAAGAGCTAATCTGATGGCATTAATTCAACTGCAGTATTATTCCCCAGTAGGAGAGGGTGAAAATGGTACTCTTTGACTTTCAGAAAGTTTTTCCATTTCAGTACCAGACCCCACCCCCGAAAAAAACCAACACCACACTTTAGTTTGTCCCCAGGCTTATCCTTCACTGCCATAGTAGGGGCACAAACTGGAGTTCCAACTTCCAAATAAAACAGATGACTCTCCTCCTGAAAATATCAGTCTGCAGTTCCTAAAAGAAAATTATAGACAGTTTGCTCAGAGTGAAACTGGGTACCTAAAACCGAGTTAATCAGTTTGTTCACTCCCTTGAGTTTTGCTCAGCCTGAGCCTTTCATGCTATTCATATCTACTTGCCAATTATTCTGGTAGGGAATTGACTTCCCACAGGCAGTTTGGGAGTAGCGCAGATGCCTGGTAGTGAGGACAATAGCAGAGCATCAATACAGATAGTACATAGAGCACTAGTACCCTGAATGACTGAGACAAGTCACTCGATTTCTAGATTATTTTATCAGTGCCATTGATCAGTGATTACTGTTTTTAGTTGTAGGTTAAGATGAACTCTGAGTAACTTTCAAGGAAGAGTAGTATATCAAGGAAGAGTAATTTACTAAATAGCACCTTAGAGGTCTGGAAGATAATGTACTTTCACTTGTGGCCAAAATACCTTTTTGAGGTATCCTAGCGTAGTTTTCGTTGTGCTTCTTACTGGCCCTAGTGCTGTAAGTAAGTGATAATGTGGCCAAGGTCACTGTTATGTAGCTTCAGTGATACAGCAGTTCGTTTCTGCGTCTGGTTTGTGTTGAGTGCTTACTGTGTGCCAGACATTGTCCTAAGTGCTGGGGTAGATACAAGATAAACAAGGTGGAAACAGTCCATATTCCACCTAGGGCTCACAGTCCTAATCCCCATTTTACAGATGAGGTAACTTAAGGCACAGAGAACTTAAGTGACTTGCCCAAGGTCACACAGCAGACGTGTGGTGGAGGCAGGATTAGAACCCAGGTCCTTCTGACTCCCAAGCCCTGTTCTTTACCCATTAGGTCATGCTGCTTCTCAGTAGTGCCCTATATTTTTGCTCTTACTGACTCCGATCCAGGCTTCCAGGCCCCACCTCTGCCTCCCTAACTTCTGACTGCTCATTGAGATCATTTAAGGAGAACTTTCTCCCTCAGTGTTCTCTCGCCTGTACCAACCCATCTGAATTCTCTTCCTTCCCTTCTGTCTCGCGTGATGGGGGGAGCTCCAATTTACATAGCTGGATTAGAACCCAGCTCTCTGATTCCCAAGTCCGTATTCTTTCCACTAGGCCAGGCTACGTTACACTTTACCATTATTACGCATAGTAATAGTATTACTAAGTGCTTATAGTGTGCAGAGCAATGTACTGATGACTTTCCAAACTCTTTGAGTGAGTGATTTTCACCGCCACCTCCATTTCCCCTCCTCCAATTCCCCCCTTGACCCCCTGCATTCTGGCTTCTGTTCCTTTCGTGCCCCAGAAACAGATATTCAGATATTTTACAGTCCTAGACTGTAAACTCGTTGTGATCAGGGAATGTGTCAGTTTGCATGGCTTAATGGAAAGAGCCCGGGCTTGGGAGTCAGAGGTTGTGGGTTCTAATCCCGCTTCCACCACTTGTCAGCTGTGTGACCTTGGGCAAGTCACTTAACCTCTCTAAGCCTCAGTGACCTCATCTGTAAAATGGGGATGAAAACTGTGGGCCCCGCATGGGATAACCTAATTCCCTTGTATCTACCCCAGCACTTAGAACAGCTTAACAAATACCAACATTATTATTATTATTGTTACATTGCCCTCTCCCAAGTGCTTAGGACAGTGCCTTGCATATGGTAAGTGCTCAATAAATACAAGGGAATGAACGAATGAATATTGAATCCCCATTTCCAGATGAGGAAACAGCCACAGAAAGCTTAGGTGTCTTGCCTAGGGTCCCACGGCAGGCAGATGGTTAATCTGAGATAAGGACCCAGGTCTCTTATCAGGTTTGTGCTCTTTCTACTAGACCATGCTGCTTTTTTTTTTTTTAAATGCTCTTACTTCAGGGCTCTGCACACAGGTGTGTGATAAATACTCTGTCATTTATCGTCCAAGTTGAGAATTCAGTGGTGAGAACCATAGAGGATTTTCAACCTAGAAGATTGGACATCAATAATTGAATGACTGAAAATTTCCCACAACTATTTCTCCCCCAAATAAGCGGGTCAACATTAAGTTTACGCTTATAACCCTATTTCTTGAACATTCTTCCCTAAGGAGGCTGTTTCTCTCCATTCTGTACTATGTGGTGTGGGTAGAAAAGGGGCCCAATAGAAGTCCAGAAAAACACTAAAAGTTAAATTTAAATGATTTGGAATTATCAGTACCTCTGCACCTGTGTGTGGAAAAGGATTTGAGTCCTTAGTGTGTTTCTGGCGTGTAGTGCATTTGTTTACTGGTGCAAGCTCTATATCCCTGAAAGTGTCCGTGCCACCAAGGTTGCCCTGAACTAAAGGGGAAGACATTAAAATCCATAAATCTTTAATTATGTATGATTGAAAAATAGATATAATAGTAAACACATTTCTGCTCTGAAGCTGCTTCCACGGTCCTCGGAAGCAGCGTGGCTTTGTGGAAAGGCCATGGGCCTGGGATTCAGCAAGACCTGGTTTCTAGTCCCGGCTCCGCCGCTTGTCAGCTGTGTGACTGTGGGCAAGTCACTTCACTTCTCTGGGCCCCAGTTACCTCATCTGTAAAATGGGGATTAAGGCTGTGAGCCTCATGTGGGACAACCTGATTACCTTGTCTCTACCCCAGCGCTTAGAACAGCGCTCTGCACCTAGTAAGCGCTTAACAAATACCAACGTTATTATTATTTTTATCACCGAGGAGTCATCCCTCACACAAGTCCTCTAAGCCTAACGTTGCCGCTATCGGGAACAGAATAGGGAATTGCATGAATCATTGGCCAGTCCCACAGTAGACGCATCTTATGTTTCATGAGTAGAGAATTATCGATCCCACAGGGATAACACCTTGACTTTTGCTTACCCTCAAGAAGCAGCGGTTCCTAGTGGTTAGAGCACAGGCCTGGGAGTCAGGCAGACCTGGGTTCAAATCCCCATTCCACCATTTGCCAGCTGTGTGACCTTGGGCATATCATTTAAGTTCTCTGTGCCCGCTACCTCATCTGTAAAAATGGGAGATTGATTTCGAGTCTCCTGTAGGACATAGACTGTGTCCAACCTCTTATCTTAGATCTATCCCAGTGCTTAGTCTAGTACCTGGCACATTGTAAGCACTTAACAGATACCAATTTTTTTAAAAAAAGAATAGGTATTGTTTATGGCTTGGTGTGCTTCATAATTAATCTGTCAGTGGTGTTCATTGAGCATTCACTGTGGGCAGAGCACTGTACTAAGAACTTGGGAGAGGACAACACACTAGAGTTGGTAGATATGATCCCTGCTCACAAGCAGCTTCTAGGCTAGAGAAGTAGCTTGGCCTGATGGAAAGAGGATCTGGGTTCTAACTCCGGCTCTGCCGATTGCTTGCTGCGTGACCTTGGGCACATGCCTCAGTTTCCTCATCTGCAAAATGGGGATTAAATCCCTGTTCTCTCACTTTCGTAGAGTGGGAGCTCCACGCGGGACGGGGACAGTGTCTGGCCTAATTAATTTGTATCTACCCTGGTGCTTAGAATAGTGGTTGACAAATAGTAAGCGCTTTAACAAATACCATAAAATAAAAATTTTAAAAGAGGGAGAGACAGATATTGAAATAGATACAAATAGGAAAATGGCAGGGGATAAGGACATGTATCTGAGTGGTGTGCGGTTGAAGGTGGGGTGAATACTAAGTGCTTAAAGGATACAGATCAAGGTGCATAGGTGACTCAGAGGATAGAATAAGTAGTGGGAATGAGGGTTTAGGGGGGAAGGTCTTTTGAAGAAGATATGATTTCAGGGTGGTTTTGAAGGTGAGGAGAATGGTGGGGTGTGGGGTGTGATAAAAGCTGGGGGAATTCCAGGCCAGAGAGAAGATGTGGCCAGGTGATGAGTGAGTAGGTTAGACAGAAGCAGCGTGGCTCAATGGAAAGAGCCCGGGCTTGGGCGTCAGAGGTCATGGGTTTGAATCCCAGCTCTGCCACTTGTCAGCTGTGTGACTGTGGGCAAGTCACTTGACTTCTGTGCCTCGGTTCCCTCTTCTGTAAAATGGGGATTAAGACTCCGAGCCTCACATGGGACAACCTGATGACCCTGTATCTACCCCAGCGCTTAGAACAGTGCTGTGCACATAGTAAGCGCTTAGCAAATACCAACGTTATCATTATTATTATTAGAGGAGTGAAGTGTGTGGGCTGGCTAGTTGGAGATCACTGAAGTAAGAGAAGAAGGGGAGAGCCGATTGAATGCCCTAAGCTTGTTATTGTGGGCAGGGAACGCGTCTACTAATTCGGTTCTACTTGTACTCTTCCGAACGGTTAGTACAGTGCTCTGCACACAGTAAGCGCTCGATGAATGCGATTGATTAAAGCCGATGGTAAGGAGTTTCGATCTGATGTGGCTTATGAGTATTAGGGGGATGTGCCCAGATCATTTTCTGGGCAGCAGAGTGAGATATGGACAAGACTAGAGAGAGGATGCAGGGAGGTCGGCGAGGAGGCTGATAGAGTAGTACTGGGCCTATTAGAAACAATTTGCGTAACTCATAATAATAATAATAATAATAATAACGTTTATATTTGTTAAGCGCTTACAATGTGCAGAGCACTGTTCTAAGCGCTGGGGTAGATACAGGGTATTAAGGTTGTCCCACTTGAGGCTCACAGTTAATCCTCATTTTACAGATGAGGTAACTGAGGCCCAGAGAAGTGAAGTGACTTGCCCACAGTCCCACAGCTGACAAGTGGCAGAGCTGAGATTCAAACCCATGACCTCTGACTCCCAAGCCCGGGCTCTTTCCATTGAGCCACGCTGCATATACAGCAGCTTGTATCACTGATAACATCAGAGAAAGTATTTTGCTTTCTCTGAAGAGCTGGCCAATGGTATCCATAGAAGCTGTGAAATTCCAGGGCAGGAGGCGAGGCAGTGCTTTAAAGTGAACTTATGTAATAACAGGGAAGAGTTTCAGGCACACTACCCAAAGACTTGGATTTTTCTCTGTGTCTTAAGTGCAGTCGGAGTAAAGATGGCTTGGAAGATACTTAACGCAACTTTGTTATTTTAATAAAAACGAATCGATTTTTGTGGTGAAAGTGGGGCTGTTTTAATTTCCTGTTTTCCCGGGGTTATTTTAAATCACAGCTGTCGCGTTAAGCAAAAAATGCACAGCACCGTGCACTTTGTTACCTCTTTTCGTCAAATCACCTCTCTCTTCCAGGATTCTGCCCGATTTAGGTCTCGGATAAATTTCCATATTAAGGTTTAAATTCTCGATTTAACGTTTAATATGGCTTGGTATACTTTTGTCTTTCATCAATTTTTAAAGTAACCGTTGGATTTTTTCATTTTCTTTTTAGTAATTATTGAGTCTCTAACTGACCTACCTCCAATTAATGAAGAGAGTATCATTTTTAAAGGAAACCGGCACGCAGCTGGAAAGGTTCGTAAAAAACGGGGAGTCAGTTTGTACATTTGAAGATGATCCTTTTTCTTCCCCGTGGAAACTTATTTCAATTCACTGTGTTTTTTAATTAAAAAAAACAACAACCACTGCTTTGGCTAATTCCAAATGTCACTGTGCTGGTCACTTTCTACCCTTTTTTCCATCCGTCTTTTAAAAGAGCTACTGATGAGTGTCACTTAGCTGGCCTGAATCAGTCTGCACTGCTAAGTGACTAGGTGTTGGGAGATCTGAGTTCGAGTCCTGGCTCTCAGCACCTGTTTAAGGATACTGAGTCTCAGGTACTCCCTTTTGTCATAAGTCCCCATTTTGCAGGCCCCCAAAAAAGACAAAACACCCTGCTAAGTCACTTAACTCACATCAGTCCCATTTTCCTTCCAGAGGTGAGATTAGAAGTTTCTACACCATTAGAAATTTGAAGCCTAATTCTAAAATCCCTTAAAATCCTGTAGTCCTGACACTCGGGAGCGCATGAGTCCTGCCCATCAAGTGACAGACTGACGTGGAGCGTACATCTTTGGCAATTGCAGATCAGTGACCTCGTTCTTTTAGAAATTCAAGAAGCGAGGCTTTAAAGCAGTCCACCACCTTGGCCCCTCCTGCCTCACCTCCCTTCTCTCCTTCTACAACCCAGCCTGCACCTTTCGCTCCTCCGGTGCCGCTAACCTCCTCTCTGTGCCTTGATCTCGCTTGTCTCGCCGCGGACCCCGGCCCACGTCCCGCCTCTGTGCCGGGCCGGACGCCCTCCCTCCTCAAATCCGACAGACAATGACCCTCCCCTGCTTCAAAGCCTAATCGAAGGCACGTCTCTTCCAAGAGGCCTTCCCAGATTAAGCCCCGCTCTGTTTCTCCTCTCCCACTTCCTTCTGTGTCACCCTGACTTGCTCCCTTTGTTCTCTCCCCGCCCCCAACCCCACAGCGCTTAGGTACGGATCTGTAGTTTTATTTATATATTGATGTCTGTCTTCCCCCATTAAGAATATAAGCCCATTGTGGGCAGGGGATGTGATTATTTATTGTTGTACTCTCCCAAGCACTTAGTACGGGGCTCCGCACACAGTAAGCACTCAAAAAGTATGACTAAGTGAATGGGTATATTTACAGGAAGTGTATTTCTGAACCAGATATCTGAAGAGCATGAATAGTACCGAAGAAACTACTCCATAACTATTATTCGCATATGCATTTAAAAGAATGAACATTAAGCAAGCATCTTGATAAGTGCAGGCTTCCCAGTCTCAATCCTCCAGCCTGTAGCTATGAGTTCACTGCAAGTTGAAGAGAAAAGCAGAGGAATCACATTGCCTCTGTGAAGAAGGTAGAGAAGCAGCATGGCTCAATGGAAAGAGCCCGGGCTTGGGAGTCAGAGGTCATGGGTTTGAATCCCGGCTCCACCACTTGTCCGCTGTGTGATATTGGACAAGTCACTTAACTTCTCTGGGCCTCAATTCCCTCATCTGTAAAATGGGGATGAAGCCTGTGAGCCCCATGAGGGACAATCTGATCACCTTGTATCCCCCCAGCCCTTAGAACAGTGCTTTGCACATAGTAAGCGCTTAAGAAATACCAACATTATTATTACCCTATGGTGAATTGTTTTTTTCTTTTACTATGGCTACTTCAGAGTTTGAACCAAATCAGGGGCTACCAAAGCTGCCTACACCTGTTTAAATTCTGCTTTGATTTTTTTTTTCCTTTACTTTCATCAATACTTCTCACTGTTAGCACAAAAGGTTTGGTGTTTTACAGTGAGGTTTCAGGAGATTAAATAGACAAGTTGAAGCAGAAGCTAGCTTTTTAGTAAGCTTTCTTGTTCACTCACAGAAAGAGTATTGTCAATAAGATTTCTTTACAGCAGGTTTTTTCTTTATTCCAATTTCAAATTAAAAATGACCTCGAAAATATAAGCCGTATGGATTATTGTTAAAATTCAGTATTTCAGAGTTGCACCGGGTACCTATCGTCCTTTCATCTGATTGCCATTTCTTTGGGTTTTCTCTTACAGGTCTTTGAGATATTTGGTCCTGTTTCACATCCATTTTATGTGTTACGCTTTAACTCTTCAGGACACATTGAAAAAAAGGATATTAAAATAAAGGATACTATGTATTTTGCACCATCGATGGAAGACTTCACTCAGTACATATTCACAGAGAAACTAAAGCAGTAAGTTTTCCATATTTTTTTTTTAATTTTAGAGGGCATCAGAGGGGAAATAGGGACTAACTGTGATTTAGATAACTAGATTTTATACTCGAATCATGCGTTCTTGGTAACCGAATATGAAGCTGTGCTGTAACCTGTGTTTTCATGACGTGTTTGGGCTATAATGCAGTCAGGATAAGATTGAGAATGTTATTATGACTGTGAGCCTGCCGGCCACCGTCACCATCAGTGGTTTTTGTTGAATGCAGAGAAGCAGCGTGGCTCAGTGGAAAGAGCACGGGCTTGGGAGTTATAGGTCATGGCTTCGAATCCTGGCAACACCACTTGTCAGCTGTGTGACTCTGGGCAAGTCACTTCACTTCTCTGTGCCTCAGTTACCTCATCTGTAAGATGGGGATTAAGACTGTGAGCCTCCCGTGGGACAACCTGATTACCCTGTATCTATCCCAGTGCTTAGAACAGTGCTTTGCACATAGTAAGCGCTTAACAAATGCCAACATCATTATTATTATTAATGCTTCTACTATGTGCAGAGCACTGAGCTAAGCACTTGGAAGACTACAGTACAACAGAGTTAGTAGACACGTTCCCCACAACGAGTTTATAGTCTAGAAGGGGAGACCGACGTTAGTAGAAGTAAATAATTTATAATGTATAACTTGTAGATATGCGTATAAGTGCCGTGGGGTTGAGGGTTAGGTGACTATCAAATCCCCAAAGGTCACCGATTCATTCAGTGGGATTTACTGAGTGTTTACTGTGTGCTGAGCACCGAAGTAAGCGCTTGGAATGTACAATTGGGCAACAGAGACAATCCCTACTCAATGACGGGCTCACAGTCTAGTACGTAGATAACACAGGAGGGATAGGGAGCCGGGAAAAAGAGGGCTTAATTAGGGAGGGCCTCTTGGAGGAGACAGGACCTTAATATTCATGCTTTTGAAGGTCAAGAGAGCAGCGGTCAGGCGTATATGGAAGAGACGGGAGTTGCAGGCTAGCGGGAGGATGTGGGAAAGGGGTCAGTGGCAAAAATAGATGAGATGGGGGCACAGTGAGTACGCTGGTGCTGGAGGAGCAAATTCCGTTGGCTGGGATCTAGTAGGAGATCAGTGAGCTAAGGTATGAAGGGTGAGCTGACTGAGTCATTTAAAGCCAGTGGTAAGGAGTTTCTTTGTGAAACCACCCTTCCCGTGGAATAAGAATAAGAATAATTATGATATTTAACCCCTTCGTTCCCTAGGCACTGTTCTAAATGCTGGGGTAGATACAAGGTGATTTGGTTCGGCACAGTCCCTGTGCCACACGGGCCCTACGGCCTTAATCCCTATTTTACAGCTGAGGAAACTGCGGCCGAGAGAAGATAAGTGGCTTGCCCAAGGTGACACAGCAGACAGGTGGCAAAGCCAGGATTTAGACCCCTGGTCCTCTGATTCCCAGGCCCGGGCTCTTCCCACTAGGCCACGTTGTTTCTCTCCTTCAGGACAGCGGCCCCACAGTAAAGCATGTCGTTTATGCAGCTTCTGCTGCTGCCAAGTCTAGCTTTTCTTCTCTTCAGTCAGTGAATGGTGTTATTGAGCGCTTACTCTGTGCAGAACACTGTACTTAGAGCTTGGGACTCCCCACACAGATTCTCCCATTTCCCGTCCCTCTCTTTCCTCTGCGCTTTCTCCTTAACCTCAAGATTTCGATGTTTGCAGTGAGGGAAGTCATTTAGTGGAGCATTTCATCTTTCATATCAATAATTTATTTACTGAGCGCTTACTTGGTGTCCAGCACTGTTATAAGTACTTCATACCCACTTCATACCCTTTTCCTACTCCCCTAAAGTATGAAATTACTTATCTTTTTCTCTACGTCAGTTACTTTCATCAAGAAGCAGCACATTTCATATCATTCCTTTCCAAACCAAAATGGGAAAGAATGGTTCTGCTACTTTGGAAGTTGGGAAAGCTTAATGCCAAAAATACTTTAGGTTAAAGTGATTTTTGCGTAAGCAGTCACCTGCTCCGGGAAATGATCAATGCTCACGATCCAGTCGTTCATTCCCGGGGACACGTCACGATCCGAGCTCTCCCTTTTCTTGATTCTGGATGGAAAAGTAGAAGAGCTGACTGGATACAGTGTCTCACTTGTGCAAGTAATCCTAATTTCATGTATGAGAAAGAACTATTCATTACGTGACTGATTTTTCCAGTTTTTGTGATCTTTTCGATACATGTGATATTTTAGACCATTGATGTATTTTTGAGTCATTCCAGCATCAGGAGTGCTTGAGTTATTTGCTGCCTCATGCATCACGTCAAGACCGGGACTGGTCGGGATTGACTAAGCACTCTGCTGTTTTATTCCCTAGTCAAGAAAGGGTAAATTATTATTTTTTTAAACTCTTTACACAGTGAAGTTACGTCTTCAACATGACCTGGCAGGTTTATTTCTGGACAAGTACCTGGTGATGTAATTATTTTCCCACCCCTCACCGTGCTGAAACGAGACAGGGTCACGTTGTCTGAAGACTATTCCTAAATCTGCCGTCGAGTGAAATCACTTGGTAACAGAACTGAGTGCCCCAAAACAAAAGGTGACCAAGCCAGTTGTTGAATTGTGGACCTCACCCACCGAGAAAGAGGTCATGGAATCCCCAGCTCCATAACGCGAGGGTTGCATTACCGCAGAACTTGGGAAGGAAAACTTGTGCTGTTCTTTTCACTCACCTGATCTACAAGCAGGTGCAAAAGCCATTTCTTTCGAGCACCTTCAAGATGGAGTCCATGCAGGTTCATGTTGTCTAAGAAACTTTCCCCACTTCCATGCCTGGGTTCAGGCCAAAATACAGAGGGGCAGTGGGTGCTATGGTGGAGCAAAGTAAGGCTTTGAAGAGGGGAAGTGTGATGCTCAATCACTACCCCATAGATGCACATTCACTTTAATGGAGAAGAGATGTGCTAACCATGCCTTAGAAATCCACTTTTCCTTATATTTTAGTGTCTAAATCAGTTGAAACATTGATGCTTGTTAGGTTACTGAAGGCTAAAATTGTTGCAGCCAGAGCAATTAATTGAAAACTTTTATATTCTGTAAAAACCCAATTGATGTTCTTTGACATTTACGCTCAGCGATGACTCCAGGCTCATTAGTTTTGTCTTGACAGAGCCGGGAGATTTGAAGAATTTTGAAAGATGATTACATCTGTCTGACTGAAGATATACAAAAGCACACTATTTTTGCTCATAAGCCAACTTGTATAAAGCAAATGTTAAAATGAGATCGTAGGGGAAAAATAAAAGAAAAAGCTCAATTTATTTTTCCCTTAGTTTGTCATGAGGAAAGTCTTTTCAAAAATATTCTATCCATTATTAATAAGACCTGTGCAATGGATGTGTTATCTTCAGAATATCTCAGTGAAAATTGTAATCTTTTGGCCATGAATAGAGTCAAGGATCATTCTTTCCTGCTCCAAATGGAGGATAGGTCACAAAAGTAGAATTGTGTATTTTCTCCATAAATCTGACTTTCACGTTCTCCCTTTAGAGCAATTTTGTTCCAGCGAAATACCGCTAATGGACAGTGAAGCTGCTTATAGGAAAGGAAAGGCAAGAAACCGTTGAGAAGCAGATAGGTTAGTTGAAATAATTAATTATCCTTTTTTTAAAAAAGGAGCAAAAACTGATGACTTTCCCCCTCTCAATCTCCCCCACTCCGTCCCCACCTCTGCTACACTGTAAGCTCACTGCGGACAGGGAGCGTGTCTGCCAACTCTGTTGCAGTGCACTCTCTCAAGCACTTAGTACAGTGCTCTGCGCATAGTGGACACCTAATCATACCATTGATGATTGATGATAGGACTGCCTCTTTGACTCATCTCCACATAATTTTTAAGTAAAGAAATTCCCAAAGCAACCAACCTGAGGGCCCCTCTGGGAAGCGAAGAAGGAAGACTTTGTCAGGTCAGCCTGCCTGGTCCAATATACCCCTTCCCTCTCTTTAAGCCATCTCTTTAGGATGTTCATAGTCCTTGCGCGGGCACACAAATTGGGCAGTTTTTATTGTCGCGTTTATTGCGGGCTCAAACATTTAAGCCTTTTATTTTGCCGGATAATTTGATCATAGTTTTTTAGGGGGCTGAGCCTCTCATTTGTGGAGGTGCACGTTTCTCACCGGGAATGATCTCAAGGGAAAAATAAGTTCCATTACTATTTCACCGAAACCTCCTCATAGCTCCTGGGATATTCCCTGCCTGTGAAAAAGCAGTGCGTGTTTTCTTTTAGAGAGCCTGAACAGTCGGAGGCTATAATTCAGCTGATGTTATGTGACGTGAGCCAATAATCGTGGTAACGACTAAATGCCGACTCTCTGGAACGCTGTGCTAGGGGTGGTGAGTGTGCAGCTCGGGATCGGTCGGGGAACGTGCCGCTTAGGCTTTGTACAGTGCTCTGCACACAGTAAGCTCTCAATAAATACGACTGAGTGAATTATTGATTCTGGCGGCAGCAGACAGCACTGTGCCTACGTCCCTGAGCTTCTGTTTTTCGATTGCGCTTCTTCCGCCCCACGATCAAGCTCCTTAAGGCCAGGGATTTTGGCAACCAAAATAGCACTGTATTGCCCTCCCCAAGCACTCGGTGCAGAATTCGGCACATGGTAAGCAGGCAGTAAGTGACACTGACTGATTGAAGGGTGGCCACCCCTGCACTCTGCTAAGTCCTGAAGTTGGAACCAGAGAAGCAGATAGAACACAATCCCTCCCCTACATGGAACTCAGTCTAAGAGGTAGAGAAATAGTAACTCGTGGTCGCATTTTATTTTCTTCTTTCCTCTTGTAGAGATAGAGGATCTGATGCATCGTGGAAGAATGATCAAGAGCCACCTCCAGAAGTAAGTATAGGGCAATTAGCCCCTTGCTGTACCGTCTGTGAAGAAGTGCTAGCTGGCTGGAACTTGCCTAATGATTCTATCGCTAGAGCCTTAGTGGGCAAAATGTATCTTTTGACCCTACACCCGAAACCTGGTTTAATTTCAGTGTTACTCCATACCGTGTTTTAGATATGGAACCACCTCTCTTAGACACATAAGCGACAGCAATTCACAGTTGTAAATGAAATAGCGCAGCGTGCCACCTGAATCACTCCCTGCCCTTTTACGGTGAAACAGTGTGACAGCTTAAGAAGGCAGTCGGTGTGTGGAGCTTCAAATCCAATTCCATGCTAAAAAAAAATGAAAGGGAAACTTGTTCTTTCCTTACGTTGGTAATAGTCTTTTGACTAGAACTGTGAATCCCTGAGATTGCCTGAAAATTACCACGCTTTGGAGCTTTAGCGAACCCGGGTAGGTCTCGGCTCCATTTCACCCCTTTCTTGGTGCGTACTTTCTCTCCCCCGCCTCCCCACCCCTTTCTCTTGACATATATCTATATATATATATATCTCCCCCTTTCCTTCCCCCCTTTCTCTCGATATAAATCTGTGTCTCCCCATCTCTCCCCCTCAAAGTAATTTCAGTTTTTCAGGGTCTGGGCCTCCCAACTCCATTTAGTATCCCCTTGGGAGCTTTAAAAATAACGGCCTGATCGTCTTACTTACCACGTGGAGATAGGTGTCCTTGAGAGACCAAGCGCTTCCCCTTTGGTGAGCAAGTATCTGAAGACTCAGGCAAGGCATTTTACTTTTCAGGGTTCAGTAACATGACAACCTGACTGAGGTTTATGCTTAGAAGTAGCCCGGTGCTTAATCTCAAACCTCTTCCCCGATGGTATCCTGATCTAGTCTCTGTGTTCTTATGAAGTTGGTTTTTGAATTATATTTTCGGTGGGGATACTTTAAAAGAGATTTCTGCATTGAAAGCGATCGAAATGGGATCAGAAAGGTATTTGGTATTCAGTATTTCCAGAGACTTATGTAGCACGCTGGAAGTCCCTTGGCTTCTGTTAATAAAAGCCTGATTACTCTGGGAATATGCCCACCAAGAAGCTCAAATACCTCCCTGAGACAGGTTCAGCCGTTGTTAGTTTTTCCCTGCAGCTTAGCTGCCCCTCAGTAATGGCATATGATATCCCCCTATTGTTATCCGTCTTTGACAGCTTGTGAGTTGCCAGCTCTGGTGAACCATGCGTATTTTCGTTTTCAAAGGGTCATCTGTTGGCAAGATTCAGGATTTATTGAGCTGTGTAACAAAATAGAAAAACAGTAAAACTTCAAAGATGTTCTTCAGCGGCCCAGCTGTCACAGGCACCTGAGAGTTTTCTTCTAGACCACAAGTGAAAAAATTATAAATATATAAAAAAAGATAATTTGGAGGAAGATTTGGATAAATTTGGATAAAGTTCTTTCTCCAAAGTATTTATTAAAAGTTCTTTTCAAAAAGGTTTAGAAGGAGGGGGAAGAGGGTTGCCGACGCGTGATCTAGAAATTGGGGTTTGAGCAAGGCATTTTAAAGAATTAAAGGGAGGTGTGACTTGTGTGCGTCTGACTTCTGAGTAGGGCGGTTCCTACCATGTCATGGAATTGGTTACTATAGATTTATGTACATATTCCACGTAAACTCTTGTTATTACGGGTCTGGGAGACCCCTGTCCCCCTCTCCCTATGTTGTAGCTGTCGGATGTAATTTCAGATAGTAGAGGTTAGAAGGACAGCGCCTGGTTGAGTGGAATCGTAAGCAAGCAAGAATGAATATTGAAGTCTAATTGCCGCATTACTATTTACCACATCATCTGGGCGTTTATGAAGAAAAGCCCCAAGTTGCTTGCGTCCCCGACTGCGATGCTATTGTTGTGAGGAGTTGCCGTTTTCATTAAGAGGAGATGCCGATTTAGTGTTGCGGTTACATTGTCATGGTAGAACAGAACAGAACTGCTGCTGTGTATTCACTGAAGCAGAAAAATGCCATTGTCTGCTCAGGGGATATACTTGCAATCTGTGGACTCTTTGAAAACCAGTGTAATGAATAGGGATCTTTTGAAAGAGTGCTGAGTTCCACTCTTAAAAGGCCTCCAAAGAAGGACATTCTTTCTCACTAACCTGTTCCAGTGGATGAATGTGTTACTTGGTCTCTATTTTAAACACTCTCTGTCAACTCTAGCCCATTAACTGTGGGGCAGGTTTGTTTCTGAACAATTTTTTAGACCTTTTTTTCCTTTGTCCCAAATCTGTATAAACCAAGCCTCATGCAGGTTGCCTCCTATAGCACGAGCACACCCCCGAAACATTGCTTTGAGCTTTGAGCGCTAAGAATGGATTTGCCCACCGACAGGTGATGTGGTTGAAAAAAACCAACCAAACGGTTCTGATTACTTTTCCCAGGCTCTGGATTTCAGTGATGATGAAAAAGAGAAAGAAGCAAGACAGAGGAAAAAATCCCAGTCTCAAGGAAGAAAGAAACTGAAACCTGAATCGAACGATCCGAGTGAGTAACGATTTAGGGTTTGGAATGCAAGTAGAGGGAAGCCTGCTAAAAATGACATTTCTTGATGTAGTTGCTCTGAAAATCCATCCTATTTCCAGAGGTTGTGCTGATGCGGGCAGTTTCCTAGCCCCACTCGGCTCCCTAGTTTGCTTTCACTTTTCTTCTGGCACCCCTGGTTCCGTTGGTGTTACGTTGATATAGTGAGGAGTATAAAGGAGAATTTCACGGAGAATTCCCTCGTCACTTTCTCTCTCCCAGGGGGTTTCAATGACCACCGCGGCCGTGAGCGGAGCGGCCCAGTAAAAAGAGCACAGCCCCGGGGTCGGGAGACCCGGATTCTAGTTCTGCTCTTTCACTTGCCTACTGTGGAAACTTGGGTGTTACTTAACAGTTCTGTTCCTCAGTTTCCCGTCTATAAAAAGGGGACTAATTTCATGCTATCCCTCTCCTTTAGACTGTAAGCCCCATGTAGGGCAGGGACTCTGCCTAATTTGATGAATTTACATCTAGCTCAAGGCTTACTACAGTGTTTGCCAAGATAATAATAGTGCCATTTGTTAAGTGTTTACTCTGTACCAAGCACTGTGCTAAGTGCTTGGGGTAGGTCCCAGATAATCAGGTCCCATACTGGGCTGACAGTCTAAATAGTAGGCATGGTAAGCATTTAAGAAATACTACCCTGTGCTGTTCTTATGAGCAAATGCGAGAGATCGCACACATCCCACTGATCCACAGATTGGATGGATGTTAATGTTGTCGTGACTCTCTTTTTCAGTAAATATTCTGCCAATAACGCACCTTTAAAAAAAATCCTTTCCAATCTTTTTTGTTAAAAATTAAAAAAAATCATTCCAGGAATCAGAATTAGGACAAAACCAGTGTTCCATGCCAGGGAACTTGGGATTCTGCATATTAGCAAACCTGAGGTTTGGTATTAATGAGTTTGGGTATCAAGAGCCAACTTGGGGTGCCAGCTGCGGGTCAGGTGCGTACTGAATTCCCCAAGCGGTTGCCCATTTGGACACTTGCGGTTCGGTCCTGTGCTTCCACATCTTCGTGCCACAGCTGGGGGCTGAAGACCACAGTACATGCGTTTGCTGCATGTGTTCCTGAAGTAAAGATGTGTCTCTCACTAAACAGCAGCAGCAGCATGGCTGGAGAAGCAGCGTGGCTCAGTGGAGAGAGCACGGGCTTTGGAGTCAGGGCTCATGAGTTCGAATCCCAGCTCTGCCACTTGTCGGCTGTGTGACTGTGGGCAAGTCACTTTACTTCTCTGTGCCTCAGTTCCCTCATCTGTAAAATGGGGATTAAGACTGTGAGCCCCACGTGGGACAACCTGATTCCCCTATGTCTACCCTAGCGCTTAGAACAGTGCTCGGCACATAGTAAGCGCGAAACAAATACCAACATTATAACATTATTATTAAACTTTCTCTCCCACCCCACCCCGCTCCTATTTCCGGATCTGGCAGGTCAGGGTGTATTAATGACCATCACCCTAAATGTTGATAAAAATTAGTGAGACGAATGACCCTTTACTGCTCACGCTCTGTGCTGCAGAATGCATTAAAATGCTTAATTTGAACTAACCCACTGAATTGTCTGGCATAGGTAAATTACTGCGTTGAGCGTATCGATTTGAACGTGGAAGTTGTAATAGGACTTTTCATAAAAGCCATATGTGCGTGTTTCTGAAAATGGTAGATGTTAGCTATGCAAAGCGTAGTAAGGGCCTAGTACGCATTGGGAAAAAAGCTCCATTAAAAAAAATATTAAATTGCAGAAACCTTGCAGTCAACAACCGTAGCCTCCATCCCATTGACCAAAATACAAAACGGGGAGAATTACTGCTGGGTCATTGACAGTTCAGTGTGGAAAGCATTCACTTGTCATCACGTGGGCAGGGATGTGGTCTTTTTGTTGTTGTTTTCGTTGTTTGTGTGTAGTGGTTAATTTTGGCGAGCAGTGGTGCCCGTTGTTCACCTGTGAAATTAAATTCTCGGGATTTAATCTGATCGGCCCGGGAGCGTGCCGTTCAACAGTCACTCTCCTGAGATTGCCGGTGAGGTTTCGTGTCTCTTTCCTTCTTCCCATCCACCTTCAGAAAAGGGTACTTTACAAAGACGTTCCGGTTCATTCTATAAGGAGAACGAATTACTTACACTATCGCGCTGGGATGCTATGTCCCGAGATCACGTAGAGGGAACCGAATGCCAGAAACTTCAATTTGAAATTAAACAGTCCAGGAGCGCTCTGAATCAGTCAGGTCTTTGGCCTCGAGCTAAGGATTTGCAATTTAGATGCGTTATCTAGTTGGTTTCTGTCAGCCCTAGTGTCTGGGGCCCAGGTGGGGATGGGAGGTGCCCGGAAGGCTTGTGAGAGGGGAAGCCAAGTTGTCCCCTCTTATTTTTGTTGGTCTGGTGAATTATTAAATCGTTGATTGCTTTCCCCTGGGGTCATTTTCTTTCCCTTGTCCCGTCAATCCGCTCCAGCAGTAGCCAACAGTAAGCAGACAATCTGTAGAATCAAATTGGAACAACTGATGTGCAGTTGAGCTGTGGTCAGGGCTCCCCGGGAACATTGGGAGGCGGGTTTAGTGTTGTGCGGCTTCAAAAGCATCAGTCTGCAAGGAGCAATAATAATGATACTCGGAACCCTGGTATTTCCCAAGTGCTTCCTAGTGATCTCGTTTAAGCCTCACAGCATCCTTGTGAGGTAACGAGAGGTAGATTGTAGTATCCTGACTTTACCGATGAGGAAACTGCGGCACGGAGAAATGAAGTTCCAGCAGCCCAGTGGGAAGCAGCGTGGCGTAGCGGGTGGAGCCCGGGCTTGGGAGTCAGAGATCTGGGTTCCATTTCCGCTCCGCCACTTTTCACCGTGTGTGACTTGGGGCGAGTCACCTCACTGCTCTGTGCCTCAGTTACCTCATCTGTAAAATGGGGATGAAGACTGTGAGTGAAGACTGTAAGCCCCAAATGGGACAACCTGATGATCTTGTATCTCCCCCAGCGCTTAGAACAGGGCTAGGCACATAGTAAGCGCTTAACAAATATCATCGTTTAGACTGTGAGCCCGTTGTTGGGCAGGGATTGTCTCTTATCTGTTGCCGAACTGTACATTCCAAGCACTTGGTACAGTGCTCTGCACATAGTAAGCGCTCAGTAAATACGATTGAATGAATTATTATTATTAGAACTCAGTCCTCACGGCCCTTTCCCCAAGACCCCATTGCCCCAAAGAACTAAATAGGCAGGTTGCTCTACTGTTCCGAGGTTCGTTCTAAACCGAAGAGGAGCTTTCTCCTAGAAAAAATAGAAAGTAGACCAGAAAATGGAAAATATCTGAAAATAGACGAGACTCCGGGTAATCAGCCACAGGCTTGTCTGCCAAACGAGATTGCCTGGAGCTCCTGAACCTTAAAGAGAATCGCTCGGGGTGCTCATCCCCTTGACCGTGCAGGAAGGCTCAGCCTCTCGAGTGGGTGCCTGCACTCCTGAGTCCACCACCCGGACTTTTCTTACTCCCTCGTTCTTCGTAGGGAGACAGCAAACCATGCCTTTCTCTGGAGAAGAATAGAGCCTTCTCATCCCGAGGTGGTTTTCCCCCTTCACCCTTGAATTATTCCCAATTGCTGTCGAATGATTCAGAGGATGCAAAGAAAATGGAACTTTTAATTAAAATGAAGTCTTCGCGTTCACCGTTATTAGCCTCATTTCCTCTTGAACCAGCAGGACACACTCGGGGAAATCTTTTCTCCATTTCAGGGAAGAAAAGTGAGTGTCCTATGTTTTCTAATGATGTTTTAATCAAATCTCTTTGTTTAGACTTCCCAGGAATTATTTCAAACATTTACCTCGATTACTCTTGACTGAGTTGTATTCATTTGCTGTTAGGAGTAAGGGCTAAGCCTTTAAGATTTATTTTAATTAAACTCATCTCTTCTATGAACGGGACCCTGAAAATCTTGCAGGGGGACCCTTCATCTGTATAAGGTTATAGTCTTTGGCAGAGCTTCGTCAATGTTACAGAATAGCTGAATGACAAGGACTTTGGGGTTGAAGCTGATCTGGTGTTTCCGAGACCGGACCCGATGTTATTTTTCCCCTCTTCCCACAGGTGGGAATTACGGAGAAGTACGCCAGCATTGGTCTGCTCAGCGCCTGTTTTCGGAACACCCAAGAGGATACCAGAACAGAGAATTCACGCGGGGCTTTCCGAGGGCTAGATATCCTCAGACCTGCTATCCCAGGCCAGCACCTCAACAGTACTTCCCTTCCCAACACATGGCTTCTCATGAATCTTCTTTAGCCTTTCTCCCCCCACCGCCTCCTCCTCCTCCTCCTCCTCCTCCTCCTCCTGACAGTCCCATTATGCCACCGTACCCTTTCCCTCCTCCAGTGTTTGACCTGCATCATTTTCCGCCTCCCCCACCTCCACCCTTAAACATGAGTTGGCCAGTGCCGGACATGCCCCCTCCTTCCTCAAACAGCTCCGCTTATTCCCAGTTTCCCCCTCCACCCCCTCCCCCTCCCCCACCCCCTCCACCTCCTTCTTCTCAAGGTGGCCATTCCTCACAGTTCACGCCTTATTATTAAGTGAATCCTAATTTTCATCATTCCTGCATCGAGAGCTGCGTTTCCTAACCGAGAGGTATATATACATCTCTCTACTTACAGTTGTGTCTACAAGGAAGTCCCTATGCAATGGACTACTATATGGAACCGTTTCGGGGCAAAGTGAAGCGGGAGGTAATTTTGTTGAGAACTTGAAAAAGAGTAAACCACTGTGACTTTTCATTTATTGAGTGTTTTCCGTGTGCAGAGCACTTAGGAGAGTACAATACGATAGAGTTGGTACGCATGATTCCTTCCCACAAGGATCACGCGCTAGAGGGACGAAAATACAGTGAGGACAATAACACAGCAGGATCTCAAGCGAAAATCCAATTGGGCATATCACGCTCCATTTACTAAGCTACCATTCAAAAATATTTTTGGCAGTGTTTGCTTCGAAAGAAGTGCCTGGGTTTTCTTCAGGGATTTAAACTTTAATTGAATACATATCAGTTAAATGTACGTCTTGTAATATTTTTGTATGTTCAACAAAAGGAGATTTCCGACTTGTTAAATAAACAATATTTTTATAAACCATCCTGTCTTCGTGAGGAAATCATTTTGTAGCGGCTTGACGAAATTTGCGTTGCATTTATTTGCAAATGGAGATGGAAAAATGATGTATGCTTTGTGGTAATTAGAGGAATTAAGTCATAGTGTAGTAAGATATGTTTTTCATTTTCTGAATGACCAAAAAGTAATCGTAATAGTCATTAAGATTATAATGGCATTTAGTGAATTTCTGTGAATGATCGGTTGATCCATTTTACAGAAACCACATTTCCGAGGCCGTTGGTTCATTCAGTCGTATTTACCGAGCGCTCACCGTGTGCAGAACACTGTACCGAGTGCTTGGGAGGGTACAATACAGCAATAATCAGACACATTCCTTGCCCACCACGAGCTTAGAGAAGGGGAGACAGACATTAATATCAGTAAATGAATTAACGGATATGTACATAAGTCTGGGATGGGGGGGAGAACGAAGGTAGCGAGTCAGGGTGATGCAGAAGGGAGTGGGAGAAGAGGAAAGCGAGACTTAGGGAAGGCCTCTTGGAGGAGAAGTGCCTTCAATAAAGCTTTGAAGGTGGAGGGAGAGTAATTGCCCGTTGGATTTGAGGAGCGAGGGTGTTCCAGATCAGAAGCAGGACACGGGCGAGGGGTCGGCGGCGAGAAAGAGAAATCAAGGCGCACTGAGAAGATGAGCATTATTTTAGCGAAGTGTGTGGGCTGGGTTGTAGTAGAGAAGCGAGGTGAAGTTGGAGGGGACGAGGTGACGGAGTAAACATGCGACAAATCTGGATATAGATTTTATTAGGACCAGCGAACATTGACAGAACTGTCTTTAAAGCACAGTGTGTCTTCATTTTCGAGTCACTCGAAGAACCTCCCTTTGAATGATGCTCTAGCCAGTTCTCACGCGAGGAACTAGTTCTTCAAAGCCAAGGTCACTGTTCTTACCCAAATTCCCTTGCCCCGGTCGAGTGGGGTTGGGAAACCCTTAGCTCTCCCGGAGCTCCTCTGCTTCCTCACTCAACGGCACAGTCTCCCACCTCCGGGCTCCGGGACTCCGTCGGTGCTGCTTCTTGCCGCCCCTCCTGCGGTTTTGGCCACTCCTCCCTATTGCTGTCTTCCCCTGGATCCATAACCCTGGACTCCAGGAGCGAAAGAGCCGACAGGCCGGCGTGGAGACCGTCCAAAAGGTGATCTCTGATCAGTGTTCCTCAATGTGTCAACGGGGGCCACTTCCTACAAGCTGGTCTCTGAGTCTCCGTGACTGAAGCACTGGACGCTTTCCCTCCTGACCTTTCCCTAAATGAAGTTAACATCAGGCCTAGGCTGATGAAATACTAGAAACGCAAAACTCGATTCAGCTCCCTGACTGAATCTTAATGGACGTGGGAGAGAAGAAAAAGTAGGATTTTGGTAACAAGTGGGCAAGTCATTAGATGGAAACATGGGAAAGAAGAAAAGTTAGGATTTGGGTAACGAGTGGGCAAACCTCCAATCTCCTAAATTCACCATTGGAGAGCTAAGAAGCAGCATGGCTCAGTGGAAAGAGCCCGGGCTTGGGAGTCAGAGGTCATGGGTTTGAATCCTGGCTCTGCCACTTGGCAGCTGTGTGACTGTGGGCAAGTCACTTCACTTCTTTGTATCTCAGTGACCTCATCTGTAAAATGACAACTGTGAGCCTCACGTGGGACAACCTGATTACCTTAAATCTCCCCCAGCGCTTAGAACAGTGCTCTGCACATAGTAAGCGCTTAACAAATACCAGTATTATTAATCACTGGTTTTAGTCCTGTTAGTGATAAACATTTTTTTATCTGTCTCCCCCGATTAGACTCAGACTCCCCCGATTAGACTTCTCCCCCAGAGAAGTCAAGTGACTTGCTCAAAATCAGCAGCTGACAAATGGCAGAGCCGGGATTAGAACCCACGACCTCTGACTCCCAAGCCCGGGTTCTTGCCACTGAGCCACACGCTGCTATTGGAGTAGCCACCTTGAAGTAGATTGAAATCAGTTTAAACTAGCACGATTGGGCTATACAGTGCATTTTCTTGGTGTAGAGGGCGAAAGGTTTCCTGGAAAGGCAGGGCTTTGAGAAATTTCTTCCTATTATGTTTCTTCATGGTGATCATTCATTCAATAGTATTTATTGAGCACTTATGTGCAGAGAACTGTACCAAGCGCTTGGAATGTACAAATCGGCAACAGGTACAGTCCCTGCCCATTGACGGGCTTACAGTCTAATCTTTGTGTCGAGAACAACCAGAGTTTGATTGAGTTGTGTTTTCAAGGTATTCAAGCCCCAATGAGTACAGTCCCTCATTTAAAGAATTGAAGGATGGACTGTAAATTAATTTCAGTTAAAAGTTTTACAGGAATCATATTCAAAACGCTATCATTTTCTAGCCATTAAAAATTTGATGGCAAAATGTCCGTATGCACTGTATTTTCGACATGTCTTGGTATTTGACTACAGTTGTTGTTTTGGAAAACTAAGGTTATTTTTCCTAATATGTCTCCTGCAGGGTTTTGGCCTATAACGGCCAGATGGTACAGTACCACAAAAACTTAGCTGATTATATCAGCTCTCTGTGGGCAGGGGCACTCTCCAAGGCGCGTAGTACAGTCCTCTGCACACGGTAAGTGCTCAATAAATGTCATTGGTGGTATTAGCCTCCCCTAAAACCTCGAAGACCAGAAGTGCCTAAAGTAATATCCTCCAACACAGGGGTCTTGTGGAAGTTTTCTGGGTTTTTTTTTAGTTTCTCCAAAACCTAAAAGGGCTGGGTATGTCATTCTCCACCAAAACCACTCTCCTCAAAAACCACCAGCGGTTGCCTATCAACCTTCACACGAAGCAAAAACTCCCCTTGGGGCTTCAAAGCTCCCCATCCCCTTATCCCCTCCTACCTCACCTCCCTTCTCTCCTTCTACAGCCCACCCTGTGCACTCCGCTCCTCTGCCGCTCACCTTCTCACGGTGCCTCATTGGCACCTGTCCCCCCATCGACCCCTGGCCCACGTCCCACCGCTGTCCTGGAACGCCCTCCCTCCTCACCTCCACCAAACTAACTCTCTTCCCCTCTTCAAAGCCCTACTGAGAGCTCACCTCCTCCAGACTGAGCCCTCCCTTTCCCTCTGCTCCTCCTTCCCTCCCCACTGCCCCTACTCCTCCCTCTGCTCTTCCCTCTTCCCCTCCTCACAGCACTTGAGTGCATTTGTATATATTATTTATTACTCTATTTTATTAATGATGTGTATATATCTATGATTCTATCTATTTTGATGGTATTGATGCTTGACTACTTGTGTTTTGCTTTTCCTTTTTCCCTCTGTCGTTTATTTTAGTCTATCTCCTCCTGCTAGATTCTAAGTTTAAGGACAGAGTTGTCTTCTCAGTTGATTGTTCTCTCCAAAGTGCTGTTATTGTGGGTTTTAATCCCTTGCTATGGGCCGTGTACTTTACTGAGTGCTCCATTGGATTCAGGTTAAGCGTTGCTTACTGCAATGTTCTGCACATCGTGCATTCTCAAAAAGCATCGATTAACTAATGATATTCTTATGACATTCACAGTGTGGGGGGATGGCATAGCCCTCTAACCGGTTATTGTGGAAGATGCTGGATTTCACTCTGAAAAACCGTTCCGAGGAAGCTCGAAACAAGCCCCAACAATTTCTCGCCTAGTGGTGTGGTCCAGCGAGCCAGGAGGCCAGTTGCTGAAGACCTGAATCGTGTACCAACATTGAGATAGAACAGAATGCTGAGAACCTTCATAAAAAAAAGAGAGTTTAGGAGCTCTAGTCAGATATTTTCTAGGAGGTGTCTGGAATTAATGTGCCTTGCCAGCAACTCAATTGATTTTTCTTGGTACAGTTACGTTATCTATTCTAATCTATAAGTGGATGGTCATTTCTTTGTATTGGGAGTATTTCATGGAAGAGTTATTTGGATTCGCCTTTGTCCAGAAAAGTAATATGTGCGCTATCCTTACAGCAGAAATATAATTAAACTCAGCAATTGCTTTTTGAGAAGACACCGTTATTTTTGAAGTATGACGTCTTTCAGGCTCCAACTCCATTCATTTTCAACCAACCCTCTTACTCTGCATCAGCCGTTGAAGTGGCTTTTAAATCAATGAATCAATCAGTGGTATTTATTAAGCACTTGACTCTGTGCAGACCCCTATATTAAGCATTTGGTAGAATACGAGAGTGAGCAGAGACGTTCCCTGCCCACAAGGAGGGAGAGCCGGTCATAAAACTAAATTACAGATATGTCCATCTAAGTTGCTGAGGTTGGAGTGTATAACGGGTTTTTAAAGGTTATAGATCCAAATGGGTAGGTGAGGCAGAAAGGAGAGGAAGTAGGGGAAATGAGGGCTTAGGGAAGGGCTCTTTGGGTAGATGTGATTTTAATAAGGCTCTGAAGATGGGGAGAGAGTTGGTCTGGGGTGGGAGAGAGAGGTCCAGGCCAGAGATAAGATGTGGGCAGAGGGTCGACAGCAAGATAGATGAGATCGAGGTCCAGTGTGTAGGCTAGTGTTAAAGGACCAAAGTGTGCGGGCTGGGTTGTCGTAGCGATTGTGGAGGAGATTGGCTGGGGCTCCTCTCCGGAAACGTCAGGGCCGGGAGGAGCCTAGCGGGACTTCCAGTGGCTTGTAGTTCAATTTCAGGACATTGTACTCTCTCAGATGAGTAAAGTGCTCTATAGACTGGAAGAACTCAATAAACAGCATCAATCGATTGAAGCATGCCGAGAATGGCCCAGGGGATCAGATCCGAAAAGCAATGTGCAAGTGGCCTGGTGGAAAGAGCACGGGCTCGGGAATCGGAGAACTTGGGTTCTCTAATCCTGGCTCAGTCAATTGCCTGCTGTGTGACCTTGGGCAAGTCCCCAAGATTGCCTTAGTTCCTCATCTGTAAAATGAGATTGAATATCTACCTATTCATTCAATAGTATCTATTGAGCGCTTACTATGTGCAGAGCACTGCACTAAGTGCTTGGAATGTACAATTCGGCAACAGATAGAGACAGTCCCTTCCCACTGACGGGCTTATAGTCTGATCGGGGGAGACAGACGGACAACTCGCCCCGTGACCCCCATGTAGGGCAGGGACTGTGTCCAGTCTGATTGACTCGTATTCACCCCAGGGCTTAGAACTGTGCTTGACATTTGGTAAGCACTTTCCAAGCGCTTAGTACAGTGCTCTGCACATAGTAAGCACTCAGTAAATACTAATGAATGAAATACCATAGTAATAATGAAGCTTTTGGGCACTGAGGCAGATAGAGCCAAAGGCAGCTCTGGGCAGCTTCAAATCCCTTCACCATGACCTACCCCAGCCCACCTTCAAATGCTAGTAAGAAAAAAAATGTTTCAGTGTTGCTTCAGAGGATTCAAAGACAAAAGTCAATATCTGCATTCTTCGATATTTACAAACTCCCACATCCCAAGTCAAACAAACCTGGAAAAAACCAACTCTGTGGTCCTGAGAATCCCAGAGTTAGGAATGGTCAGTACAGATCTTGGTCTTGCAGGCTATAGCTATGGAAAGGCTGCAGGAATATTTAAATAATAATGATAACTCTGGTGTCTAAGTGCTTACTATGTGCCAAGCATTGGGGTAGATACAGGATAATCATGTTGGATCCAGTCACTGTTCCATTTGGAGTTCACAGTCTCTAGCTCTTTGATTTGACTAATAGAATATGAGATATTTAAGGATCGGGTTTTTTGTTGGGTTTTTTTTTTGTTTTGTTTTTTTGGGGGGAATACAAGGTAATCAAGTTGTCTCACGTGGGGCTCCCAGTCTTAATCCCCATTTTACAGATGAGGTCACTGAGGCCCAGAGAAGTGAAGTGACTTGTCCAAGGTCATACAGCAGAGCCGGGAGAACCCACCGTGTCATCTCGCCGGCATTTGTTCGAAGAGCAGTGTCTGGGAAAGCAGCCGGGGAGAAGGTGGGTAGTAGAAGGTTGAACTATAAATCATCTAGAAGATTTTTCGGTTTTTTTAGTGGTATGTGTTAAGCACTTACTATATGCCTGATATTGGGGTAGATACCAGCTAATCAGGTTGGAGACAGTGCCTGTCCTGTGTAGGACTCACAGACTTAATCCCCATTTTAAACATGAAGTAACTAAGGATCAGAGAAGTTCAGTGACTTGCCAAGGTCACAGAGCAAATGACCGACAGAGCTGATATTAGAACTCAGATCAATTTTTATGGAGCGTTCTTTGAGAATCCCTGATTTAAATACCTCAGTAGGTGGTTTGGTGGAGAAATAGGTTTAAAATTCCATGAGATTAAAAGCACTGTACTTGGAAAGGCAAAAGACCACTGCTCCTTCATCATCATCATCCGTCCATCACAAGAAATACTCATTTAACTTCCATACTGGTAAAATACTGGAGTGAAACGTTAGCAGTTATTGAGAATCCACAATGCTAATGACCGTGGTGGGATCGAGCTACAGTGAGTTTAGTTTGGCCAATTCACCATTAATATTTCCGTGTCATCGCTCTACCTGAGCTCAGGAGTTTTTGAAGTGGCTTTTACTCCTGTGTCACCATCCCTTGAAAAATGTTTTGTGAGCACTTTTAGAAGCATTTATCCAATCATTTTCCTCTTAATCACTTTATTTGCCAGGTTTCTTTCATTAGGGGATTAAGTAAGGGAGCTGGAAAGAAAAAAGCTAGTGACAAGGGAAATAAATAGTATGTTTGTCTACAGAAGACATCTGCCAGGAAGAGAGCTCATTTTTATGAACAATAAATACATTTTAAAGTAAAATATTTTATCTGGTTGGAAGGGTTCTTTCCCCCAAATGAAATTGTTTTTCATAAATTATACCAATGAAATATCTAGTGACTGGTTCTCCTGGAGCATTTTGCACCTTTTGGGTGATGATGAATATGTAGACGTTTTGTAAGGAAGAAGATATAAGAGGAAGCAATGCCTTTACACTTTAGGCTGAAGTGTATTTAGTATTAAGATGTGCAGATTTGCAACCACTGAGATAGTCAACTTTGTGAGCAAATACAAAGAAAATGAAGAAATTAGATAGAACTCCCAAAGCTCTCAACAGCATTATAAAATTGGACAGATCGCTATATAAATTCACATTTAGTCACGCAGATTGTGCATTCACCTTCTAAAATTGAGAAAGCACGGTTCCGTTCTTGTCACCCTTAAATTTCTTTCTGCTGGGGGGCACTGCAGTTATACAAGGGGTGGACCCGGAGGGGTCTTTGAGCTGAGTGTGAGTAGTGGGTGAGTGGCTGTGGATGAATGTGGTGTGGTGAACGCATAATCACAATAATGGTGATATTTGTTAAGCCCTTACTATGTGCCAAGCACTGTTCTAAGCGCTGGGGGAGATACAAGGTGATCCGGTTGTCCCACGTTGGGCTCACAGTCTTCATCCCCATTTTACGGATGAGACATCCCAGTGTGGCAAGGGAAGAGGCAGTGAGTGGTCCGGTAGTGTTGGATGAATAGGTCAAGCATCAGCTTGGGAGAAACACTATAGATGTTCAATTAGTGAATGTGAAAGACATCTTGGGTGTCCCCAAGATCTAAGCAGTGACGTCTTATTATGTCAACATTCACCAGCATGTCCTGAAGGATGTTAACCAACGTCACCTGGCAGATCCTCACAAATCTAACGAAAAGATGCTTCTCAAAGTCTTTAGGGTGGAACATCAAACCAAGGGTTCAAAGGCAGAATAGATACGAGGCTACTCAGACTGAAACTAAACTAAGGGTTTCCACCCATCCCTAAAGAGCGTATATGAACCACCTGGGCATTGCTGAAAGAGAGAGGCGTGGATCTACCCTAGTCTCAGCAAAGGAGGAATCTGAAAGTCATGAGTTTTTAGCAGGCCTTTCACAATTGATAGTGTTGGTTTGTGAAGAATTCGCCTGCTAGCGTGTGAAGTCGTGGCTTTGGCTCCATTCGATAATGAAGTCGAGAGTCCACAGGGCCTGCTAGAAATAGCCCGGAACCGTGAATCGGGAAGCTCAGGTTCTAGTCCCGGCTCCGCCGCTTGTCAGTTCGGCCTGGGGTGAGTCACTTCTCTGTTCTTCTCTCAGTTTCCCCATCTTTAAAATGGGGATAAGATACATGTTCTGTCCTTATTCTGTGAGTCTGTATGGGAGAGGGTTTATATTCAATCTAATTATTTTGCATCTACCCTGGCAGTTAGCACAACGCTTGGTCCATAGTAAGCATGTGATAAACAGCACGATTTTTATTTGAGCCCAGTAGAATGGTACTACTCCTGTATCTAATAGAATGCAAACTGAAATTTAGAAGGGAGGGCATGAGCTATATAGTCACCCGCACAGGCTCATCCTGAACACAGAGGAAAATCCTAACACCAAAAGGAAGAAAGGCAAACAATGCATGCAGTATGGGAGACCTGCAGTACTTTAGCAAATCATTATCTTTACTGACATGACGCATCATTCTTCTGAGCTAACCTTGCTCACGCTGATCTAATGTCCCTGTCAGCATCGTCTTCGGATCCACAGACAGTTCTGAATAAATATATATAATGGTGTATATAAAGTTAATCCCATTTTATTAGGTAGCATAACATCATTTACAGGTAGTATAGATGATAGGTTAGACTGTAAGCCTGTCAAACGGCAGGGACTGTCTATCTGTTGCCGACTTGTTCATTCCAAGCACTTAGTACAGTAAGCGCTCAATAAATACTATTGAATGAACATATAATTGTCATCAACCCGTACTCTGAAACCCCCATCCTCTTGATAGCTGACAAACTACCAATCTTCAAAATCTTCAAAGCTCTATTCAAATAATATCCTCTCAAGGAGGTCTCCCCCAACTAACTTCTCATCACCCCACCATGTTTCCCTCCCATCTGCATCATCTAAACCCCTTAGGTCCATACGCCTTAAGCACTCTGCTACTCTTCCCCCTCAAAGCACTTGCGTGCATCGTCTTATATTCTGCTGCTTTCCCTGCTTCCCCTACGTGTAATTTCTTTTAATGCCTGTTTTCCCCACTTGAGTGTGAGCTCCTTGAAGTCAAGGATTGCGTTTACCAACTGGGTAGTATTGTAAACCTGTCACGATTAGACTGTAAGCCCGTCACTGGGCAGGGATTGTCTCTATCTGTTGCCGAATTGTACATTCCAAGTGCTTAGTACAGTGCTCTGCACATAGTAACCACTCAATAAATACTATTGAATATTCTCCCAACCATTTAATGCAGTGCTCAGCTCATGGTAAGCGACCAAAAAATAACTCTGACTGACTATGTCCTGAACCTCCACTTTTCTTGTTCTTAAAAATAGGATCTTTGAACTAAGTTCATTTTACACTGTTTTTCCTCTGGGAGTATCCCCACTGTAAAGTGAAGGGAAGTTGTATTAAAAGAAGACATTTTGAAAAACATACCTCTGAAAATATTAACAATGCAGGAAAAAACAATGGAAAAGTGGTATAAATGGAAAATACTTGTTGAGCGCTAACTATGTGCCAAACTGTTGTAAGCGCAGGGGTAAATAGAAGGTAAGCAGGTTGTCCCACATGGGGTTCACGGTCTTAATCCCCATTTTTCAGATGAGGTAGCTGAGGCACAGAAAAGTTAAGTGTCTTGCCCAAAGTCAACCTCTCCCTAAGGTACCGGGGAGTTCCTCCACAGAACAACTGTGCTTTGGGTGCCTCCCGGTTGAGATTTTGGAACCATCGTTAGGTGCAGCCTGGGCAATCTTCAATGGTGGTGCCTTAGGAGACAGCCCGTCTCCATGGTAACCAAGCCCTGTTTGCACTGGGTGAGTCAAGCCTTTATTTAGCAGCAAAACACACTTTGGAAACTGGCATGGAAAGGAAGACTGTGCAGAATAAGGAAGGTGGTGGGAAAGTTGGAGAATAATGCTGGGGGTATTCAGTTCTCTCACTGCTGCTTGGGCTGTGGTGAAACTGATGTCTGTGTTAGACTCTTCTTGAGAGAAGTCTCTTGTAGCCGCTCCCCCTCCCAGATGGAGGCAGCTAGAGTGGATCCCTGTGCCAACATAATCACAATGAGCTTGTCTTTGTTTTTCTTTCTTCTTTACTCCTGTGACTGCTGCTCTTTATTCTGATACTATCTGGCAACAGATGCCAAAGAGTGTAAAGATCTTGGAATGTCCATCACAGCAGGAGAGTATGCTCCAAAATAATAATAATAATGTTGGTATTTGTTAAGCGCTGGGGTAGATACAGGGTCATCAGGTTGTCCCATGTGAGCTTCACAGTTAATCCCCATTTTACAGATGAGGTAACTGAGACACATAGAAGTTAAGTGACTTGCCCACAGTCACAGTCAAGTGGCAGAGCCGGGAGTCGAGCCCATGACCTCTGACTCTGAAGCCCAGGCTCTTTCCACTGAGCCGCGCTGCTACCCCCTGCTTTCCCCAAAACCATGGAAGGTGGGTTGTCGGGCATCCTATTTTTCAAGATCGAAAGGGATGACATTTCTGCATCTTGGTTCTGTGGTCGAAAGTCCTTGTTGCTGATCAGATTTGCAATTTTACCTTTTCTCTTTCTGTCATCTCTAGAGTTAATGAATAGTTGGTCAGTATTGTCAAAAGGACATTCACCTTGGAGTAGGCAGATTTTATTTGATTTATGATTTGAAATGAAACTTCTTATTTTTAGCCTAAAACCCATGTTTTTCTGTTATCTGTAGCTATTCCCTCTGTGAATCAGGTGCGAAAGACCTACTGGCGCTCACCCTAGTCAAATATAGAATTTGCTTGAGGAATGGGTGCAAGGATTCTCCTATAAAATGGCACGATTTCCCTTGAATTCTGTAGTTAGGCAGCAAACGTAGGCACCTACATCTACGTCAGTGCTTAGAACAGTGCTTGGCACATAGCAAATACCATAATTATTATTATTATTACTGTATCAGCCTCCTTGCTGACCTCCCAGCCTCCTGTCTCTCCCCACTCCAGTCCATACTTTACCCCGCTGCCCGGATCATTTTTCTACAAAAACGTTCAGGCCATAGAGAAGCAGTGTGGCTCAGTGGAAAGAGCCAGGGCTGGGGAGTCAGAGGTCATCGGTTTGAATCCCGGCTCTGCCACTTGGCAGCTGTGTGACTGTGGGCAAGTCACTTCACTTCTCTGGGCCTCAGTTCCCTCATCTCTAAAATGGGGATGAAGACTGTGGGGCTCACGTGGGACAACCTGATGACCCTGTATCTCCCCCAGCGCTTAGAACAGTGCTCTGCACATAGTAAGCGCTTAACAAATACCAACATTATTATTATTAATATGTTTCCCCACTCCTCCAAAAACTCTGGAGGTTGACAGTCGTCTTCCATATCAAACAGAAACTCTTCACCATTGGCTTTAAAGCACTTAATCACCTTGTCCCCTCCTACCTCACCTCGCTACTTTCCTTCTACAACCCAGCCTGCGCACTTCACTCCTCTAATGGTAACCTTCTCACTCTACCTTGATCTCATCTATCTCACCACCGACCTCTCGCACACATCCCGCCTCTGGCCTGGAATGCCCTCCCTCCTCAATCCAACAGACAGTTACTCTCCCCCCCAGTTACAAAGTCTTATTGGAGGCCCACCTCCTCCAAAAGACCTTCCCTAACTAAACCCTCCTTTCCTCTTCTCCCACTCACTTCTGCATCACCCAGACTTGCTCCCTCTATTCTTTTCCCCTTGCCCCAGCCCCACACCACTTCTGTACAAAGCTATAATTTATGTATTTACGTTAATGTTGGTCTCCCTCTGTAGACTGTCAACTTATTTTGGGCAAGGACCGTGTCTGTTTATTGTTATCTTGTACTCTCCCAAGTGCTTACTTCAGTGCTCGGCACACAGTAAGCGTTCAGTAAATATGATCGACTCACCCAGCATGATGGGTAATAAAGCAAAACTCACATTGATTTCACAGAGCGAGGATGGATGTGTGGATGTTACCTCGGAGCCTCATTGTGAACAGAGGATATGTACAGGCAGAGGAAAGAGAAAGGCTGTCTCGGTTTGAAAAATGTTATTGCTGGAGGTGAACTAAGCAACAAACCTGGCCCATGAATCCACCATCAAGCATTTTTGAACAAGCAGACAGATTTCAAGTAAAATTCAGTTTACCGATTCCTGTGGAACCCAAGATGAAGTAGAAAAAATATTTGGAGAAAAGTTTTCGCCTCATGTTGAGTCTTACATGGAGAAATGATGGCTTTCAAGGTCATTTTGGAAAGAGGATGAAAGTCCACTAGGCTACGTTACAAATTTTAACGTCTCGTATCCCTGCCAAGGATCTGCCTCGTTAGAAAAATAATTGAAGTTTGCTCATTGCCAACCTCTCCCGATAGCCCATTTTTATTTTAATTCATTTGGAGACTCCACTGAAGGTCTACCTTCCAGAGAACTGAATGTACCTAATGGAGTTACTGGCAAATTAATGAATTCCAGATTGCAAGAATTTTTTTAAAAAAAAAACAACAAATAAACAACTACAGCAACAATAATGAAAACATTTCTCCCGTGGCTTGTTAGGAGAAAACTGAAGGTTTATGAGCCGGAGTTCTTTTCTTACGTTTTTGACTGTTTCCCTCTTTGTTTTCTGTGCGTATTTTTATAATCAGCCACTTAGAAAGTATTTACAGAGGTCAGGTGAGGACCCTGTCCTTCAGGAATTTACAACCCTTTTAAATCATATCAGAATATTGAATAATGCTTCTATAAGGTGGTTGGATGCAGTCTATCTAAGGTAAGGAGAACTTCTGTTAGACTGTAAACTGTCTGTGGGAAGGATCTGTATCTTCTATTCTCCAAACACCCCATACAGGGCTCTCTCTGGAGACCAAGAGCTCAATAAAAGCTATGGTTATTATTGAAGAATAAAGGTCCAAAGGTTTTCACTGATGGAAGGCTGAGGGATACTATTTTGTCCAATAAATAACTATCAAGGACATTTACCCTTTGGTCTCTGTGACTATTTTCTCCATTTCCCAACAGACAGCACTTAAAGACGCTGAACTCCAAGAAGTAGAAAACGTTTTTTTATATGTGTTTAGCAAGTGCACTAGAGACCTGCTGGAAACACTTTTGATTTATTCAAATTTTTGTGGAAAACACTGTTGTAAACTTTTGCCACCTGCTCTTTCTATTCTAGTGCCAATACATCATGCTCAGAAGCTGTGAAAAATTACAGTCTAATGATGCACTGGAGGATTAAAAAGAATTCCTATGACTGGTAATTATAGAATCTTATAGCCACAAGAGAAGATTAATGATGGCAAAACTTAGTTTGGGGGGGCAACAGAAACTTGAGAGAAAACTCCAACTTGTTTTTTAAATGGGGATCATGTCATATTTATATTACAAATAATTTGGGCTTTGAAGAGGGGAAGAGAGTCTGGCAGAGGTGAGGAGGGAGGGCATTCCAGAACAATGGGAGGACGTGGGCCAGGGGTCAACGTGTGAACGGGGGACAGTGAGGAGGTGGGTGGCAGAGGAGCGGAGCCTACGGGGTGGGCAGTAGAAAGAGAGAAGGGAGGTGAGGTAGGATGGGCAAGGTGATGGAGAGCCTTGAAGCCCAGAGTGAGAAGTTTTTGTTTCATGCGGAGGTTGATAGGCAACCACTGGAGGATTTTAAGAAGGGGAGTGACATGCCCAGAGCGTTTCTGCAGGAAAATGATCCGGGCAGTGGAATGAAGAATAGACTGAAGCGGGGAGAGACAGGAGGAAAGGAGATCAGAGAGAAGGCTGACACAATAATCCAGCTGGCATATTCCTAAGTAATGGTTATTTAGCTTTAGAGACTATTTGTGATTTCACATGGAAGAGGGGAGAGGTAATAAGCATATTTGCCATGACTTTAAGAGAAGTAAGTTTATGGTAAATGGTTGAATGAGAGGGAGTATGCCTGTGAGGGTTTTTTCATGATTTCCTTTAAAGGAATGGAAATCGAGTGTAAAATTGTCAAGATGACCATTTTCAATAGCTATTAGCATTGTGCCAGTCCTGATTTATTTTTTATGGTTTTTGTTAAGTGCTTGCTATGTGCCAGGCAATGTACTAAACGCTGGAGTAGACACAAGGTAATCAGGTTGGACACAGTCCATGTCCCACATGAAGCTCGAAGTCTTAATCCCCATTTCACAAATGAGTTCACTGAGGCAAAGAGAAGTGAACTGGCTTGCCCAAGTTCATAAAGCAGACTGGTGGAGGAGCAGGGGTTAGAACTCAGGTCCTCTGACTTCCAGGCCTGTGCACTATCCACTAACTCACCTCCTACCATCTTTAGGGTTGGATCCACATCACAGTATGGCCAGAGATACTCCCCAGTCCTACCGAGCGTCTTTCAAAGGGCTTCCGAGTAGCTGAAAGTCATCGTTCTCCTCCCTGGCAGAGAGAGCCATGAACCAGATAACCCTTTGAACCAGTCTGACCCAGACTGTAGACAAGAGAAACTCATGGTCCAGAATGGAATTTTATAGTTGGATGACGAGTTCCAGTCCTATTCATTAGGTGTCACGCCTGACGCCTGACTGAAATACATAATCCAGAATAGCAGCACAGCCGAGTTTTGGGCTGTTCTTAACAGAAGGGTAATGCATGCTACAGAAAACCCAGGAAGACACTTGCTGTCCAGGACCTGAAATGAGAGCTGAGAAATCGGGAGTTGTCTAATTGATTTTTGTCAGATTATGTGGCCAAACAATGGAAAAACTACCCAAAGGAGTGAAATTCCCTCTTGTGTTTGATGAAATGCATGTTCAGGATAGCATGCTTAATCTATGTGCACCTGGAAATAATGTGTACATTTATATATATATATGTATATATATATCTATAAATATAGATATATATATATAAAATAAGCATCTCACTGAGCTAAAATATAAGAAGTGTGAGTTCTTGCTACAAAATCCAAAATTCCCTTCTCTACAATGCTCAGTGAATCATTTTCATCACTGTAGACAACACCGCTATTCTCCCTATCTCATATGCCTGTAACTTGGCATTACCCTCGACTCATCTCTCACATTCAACTCACACATTCAATGTGTCGCCAAATCCCTTTGGTTCTACCTCCACAGCATTGCTAGAATCTACCCGATCCTCCCCATCCAAACTGCTACACTGCTGATCCAAGGATTTATATCCTGGATTGACTACTGCGTCAGCCTCCTCTCTATCCTCCCTGCCTCCTGTCTCTCCC
Source organism: Ornithorhynchus anatinus (assembly GCF_004115215.2). Lineage (NCBI taxonomy): Eukaryota > Metazoa > Chordata > Mammalia > Monotremata > Ornithorhynchidae > Ornithorhynchus > Ornithorhynchus anatinus. The sequence goes on from NC_041739.1 coordinate 14,258,897, forward strand.
AAATCGAGCCCATAATTCAATTTGTTTTATTTTGGATTCACTTTGGAGCATTTTTCTAAAAAAAAAAAAAAATCAGTCCTTGTGTCTCTCCACTCCCAAGGAACCGCCAGTGATTACCCTTCTACTTCTGCATCAAGTGGAAACAATCACGCATCCTACGCTGCCTGGATTACTGCACCAGTCTCCTTGCTGACCGCCCAGCCTCTTGCCTCTCTCCACTCCAGTCCATACTTCATTCTGCTGCCCAGGTCATTTTTCTACAAAAACATTCAGGAAATGAACCCACTCCTCAAAATAGCTCCAGTGGTTACCCATCCACCTCCACTTCAAGCAAAATCTCCTCACCACTGGCTTTAAAGCAATCCATCACCTTGCCCTCTCCTACCTCACCTCACTACTCTCCTACTACCCATATCTCACACTTCGCTCTTCTAATGCTAACCTTCTCAGTGTGCCATGATCTCGTCTATCCCACCGCTGACCCCTCGTCCACGTCCTGCACCTGGTCTGGAACGCCCTCCCTCCTTAAACCCAAGAGATAATTACTCTAACCCCCCCTTCAAAGACTTATTTAAGGCACGTCTCCTCCGGGAGGCCCTCCCTGACTTAAGCCCCCCTTTCCTCTTCTCCCACTCCCTTCTGTGTCACCCTGACTTGTGGCCTAGTGGAAAGAACCCGGGCTTGGGACTCAGAGGTCGTGGGTTCTCATCCCGGCTCTGCCACTTATCTGCTGTGTGACCATGGGCAAGTCACTTCACTTCTCTCTCATCTGTAAAAACAGGTATTAAAAAATGTGAGCCCCACGTGGGTCAATCTGATTACCCTGGATCTACCCCAGCACTTAGAACAGTGCTCTGCACATAGTAAGTGCTTAACAAATACCATCATTATTATTATTATAATTGTTGCTTTTTATTCCCCCTTCCCAGCCCCACACCACTTGTGTACATAGCTGTAATTTGTTTATAATAATGTCTCTCCCCCACCTCCGGGCCCCCAGTCTGAAAGCTCAGTGTAGGCAGGGAATGTGTCTGTTTATTGTTGTACTGTACTCTCACAAGCGCTTAGTACAGTGCTCTGCACACAGTAAGTGCTCAGTAATGGCAATTAAATGAATTGAATGAATGAACCTTACCATCAGCTTTAAAGTACTCAGCTCTCCCCCCTTCTACTTCACCTGCTGAGTTCCTACTACGACCCAGTCCACACACTTTGCTTCTCCAACACCAACTCTGTTCCTCAATCTCTTTTGTCACACCCCAACCCCCTGCCCACATCTTCACTCTGATCTGGAACTCCATCTTCCTTCGTATATGACAGACTTCACTCTTCCCACCTCCAAAATCTTATTTGAATCCATTTCCCCCAAGAGGTTTTCCCTAGTTAAGCCCTCTATTCCCCTGCCTCCCTCTCCCATCTGAATTGTCTATGCATTTAGATCTGTAGCCTTCAAGCACTTGATATTCACCCCACCCTTAGTCCCAAAGCACCTATGTACATAATTATCCATTATTTATAATAATAATAATAATGTTGGTATTTGTAAAGTGCTTACTATGTGCCGAGCACTGTTCTAAGCGCTGGGGTAGATACAGGGTAATCAGGTTGTCCCACATGAGGCTCAGCGGTAATCCCCATTTTACAGATGAGGTAATTGAGGCACAGAGAAGTTGTGACTTGCCCACAGTCACACAGCTGACAAGTGACAGAGCCGGGATTTGAACTCATGACCTCTGACTCCCAAGCCCGTGCTAATGTCTGCCTCTCACTCTTTACTCTGAGCTCTTTGTGGTCAGAGAACATGTCTTCCATCTCTTACAAGCGCAGACAGTAAGCGCTCCAAAATATCATTGATTAATTGATTGAAAGTGGGCTAACAATTGAGCTTTATTTTATGTAAACTCAGGTTGATTGTTATATGAACTCAGACAACGATATAAAAATAGATGAAGAAATATGAAATTTGATGATCTTCAAGTGGGTTGTGTCAATCCGCAACCCAGGAGAATAATTCTAGCTTGGAATTGAATCTCTTTCAGAAGAGGCAGCTGGTGTTCAGAACTCAGAAGCTATTGCTGAACTAGAGAGATCACCTAAACAACAATAAGGAAAACCAATCGGAAACTCAAAATAAACCTGTGGTGTAGAACATCTATATAAATAGAGGGGAGACACCTGGAGGGCTTTGGGGAAAAAATCATTCCGAGTTCTCAGTCGCCTAATCTCTTGCAGGGTGTGAATGTGGGCGTATTATCCCCTCTCTTCAGTGATCACTCAATGTGAGTATTTATTAAGCGCTTACTGTATGCCGAGCTCTGTACTCAGCGCTTAAGGGAGATATTGAATGATAATTGAACGGTGGGAGCGTAAGTGCTGTCCCCTACTTCCGCTGCTCTCACAAATGTGGATTTGGATCTGCCAGATAGTGTTGCACCTAAGATCTCATTCATTCATTCAATTCATTCATTCATTAATTCATTCATTCAATAGTATTTATTGAGTGCTTATTATGTGCAGAGCACTGTACTAAGCGCTTGGAATGTACAAATCGGCCACAGATACAGTCCCTGCCCTTTGACGGGCTTACAGTCTAATCGGTGGAGACGGACAGACAAGAACAATAGCAATAAATAGAATCAATTCCAGACTGCAGGATTCATTCATGCAGCACACTCACGGAGGATGTTATCTAAAGCAAAAGGACATCTTTTCAGTTGTCCTTAGCACAATTTAGCTTTTGACTATGGCTGAAGGGCAATAAAGAATAGGTACAGGCATGGATTTGGGGAGCAGAGGCAAATTAATTTTGTTTGCACGGATTAATATTGGATGTTGCCGAATTGTACATTCCAAGTGCTTAGTACAGTGCCCTGCACATAGTAAGTGCTCAATAAATACGATTGAGTGAATGAATGAATGAACTAGTAGAATGCACCACCATCCCAAGCTTAATTCCTCCCTTTCTACTAGAAAATGCAGATGCCTCAGGAGTGGTGGACAAAGATGTTTCTCTCTAATTTTAGAAGCAGCATGGCCTAGAGGGAAGAGCAAAGGACTGGAAGTAAGAAGTCCTAGGTTCTAATCCAGGCTCCATCACTTACCTGCTATGTGACTTTGGGGAAAGTCACTTAAATTCTCTGGGCCTGTTTCTTCATCTGTTTTTACCCGTTGACTCGCACCCTTAGACTGTGAACCCCATGAGGTGCAAGACTGTGTCGGAACTGATTGAATTGAATCTACTCTAGCACTTAACACAGTGCTTGACACATAGTAGATGCTTAACAAATACTACAGTTATCTCCTTCCTGGTTCACTTTTCAGATAAGCATTCAACCAGCAGTCTGCATAGACTCCAGGATAAAAAGAACCAAACCTTAATTTTCAATAAAAATAGACAGGGTGTCAGTCTCCTCTAGTTTTCTTTATACCGGGATAAAAATTGCTTTCCAATAGTAAATTTTCATAGCACAACCTTCCACCAATGATATTCCGCTTCATCTTTCCAAGAGGAGTAGCCTGGGCACTCTGTGGCTTTCCAGCTTCGCACGCATCCTGTCTGATGAAGATGGATTACCAAGAATTGGCTGTTGCAATTCCAATATGGTGTTTGGCAATCTGGTCTTGCTCTTTGATATTCAGCAGGACCCAAAGGCCATTTTGGAAATGCTCATAGTCCCAAATCTTGCATCCGTATAGATATTTGCCTTCTGACCCATACTCCTTCCATTTGGTCGGGAGTTTTTTTCTCCTAGAATTGGCTCCATCTCACCCGAGTTGTTAAGGACAGAAACAAAACAGAAGACAAAGAAAACTCCCCAAAACATTGCCACTTGAAGGATTTTCAAAGGGCTGGGTGAAATGAATTAGCAAAACAGCCTGTTCATTATCAGGCAGGGTTGCTGTGGCATAACTTTGTTAATAGTTTAATTTACAAATTGTTACCGAGCATTGGCCTCCGACTCCCGTCTTGCAGGTGATGTATGAGGCCAGGCCTCCAGGACACCTCCTGATCCCTAGGAGAGATGTGGCTAGAGCAGGGGAAGCCTGTTCATTTTGTCATTTGACAAGCAGAGTGTATGTATCCCCATCGTCTAATGAAAGAGGAGCTTATTCCACCCAGGAGAACCCTTCCCAGTTCTCTCTCCCACACAATCAATCAGTCTTATTTATTGATCACCTACTTGGGAGAGTACAACATAACAGAGTTAGTAGACAAGTTCCTTGCCTATAATGATCTTATAGTCTAGAGGGGGAGATGAGATTAAGCCACATACCCTTCTCAGGTCTTCCCCTCATCCCTTGTAATTTCAGGACCAAACCCAACCTAGTAGCAAAAGCTGACGGATGAAGAGTTGGGAGTCTTTCATTTACCTAAAAATCCACCACTAGGTAATCTGGAGGCCTTCCTGGTGGAGGAACACCAGGGGCGTAGCATGGAGAAGCAATAGCTTCTGCTGTAATTGTTCTGGAGAAAAATGCAGGGCTTTTGATCCTCAAGAGCTGTTCAACTAGCATCTAGTTTGGAAGCACCAAAGTACTAAGTTAAGTAATTTGTATATGCGGGATAGAAAGTGCTATCATGATAATATAATATATTTTAATAATGACAACTCTCAAGGAAAAAATAAAAGAAACTGATTATGCACTTCAACATGACAACTACCTAAAGATTATCGGTTTTTTGGATTCAGCAAAGCATTTTTACTAACAATCTACAGGTCACTAAGCTTTAGCTTTAGCTGCTTCAAGAGAAGCAGCATCGCTCAGTGGAAAGAGCCCCGGCTTGGGAGTCAAAGGTCATGGGTTTGAATCCCAGCTCTGCCACTTGTCAGCTGTGTGACTGTGGGCAAGTCACTTAACTTCTCTGTGCCTCAGTGATCTCATCTGTAAAATGGGGATTAACTGTGAGCCTCACATGAGACAACCTGATTATCCTGTATCTCCCCTAGCGCTTAGAACAGTGCTCTGCACATAGTAAGCACTTAACAAATACCAACCTTATTATTATTATAATTATTATTAATACTTTATTAAGAAAGTTACTTGGCCAGTGACACCCTTCTGGATGCTGAGAAGTCTGCAATCCAAAGATGCTGAGGAAGAGACGAGAGAAAGATGTAACTCACAGAATAAGAGAAAATGAATAAAAAACTCACCTGATCAGATCAAAGCATCAGGCCAGCTCTACCTAAGTCATATGGCAGATAAAATAAATATTATGGTCAAGGAAAGAGGAAGCAAATGTGAATAACTGTATTTATGGGTTAGTCACGCCAGAAATTAATGAGGTGAGAGATCAGCATAAAGGTATTCCACCAGAAATCTACTAACCCTAACAAAAACATGATTCACTTAAATCTCCATGAAACAGGTGTGGAAACAGATTTAATACAAAATATAGATGATCTCATCATCTCTAAAAATGATCTCATAGAAGAATTCTTCTAACTCTTGAACTGAACTTGATTACAATGTGTGTTTTCCTCGGGTAATTTGACCAAATTTAAGGGAAATGGTGTTTGCTCTATCAGATCCCAAGGAGAATATATAGGTTGTAAGTATAGGTCACTTTCCTTTGTATTGGTGGTAGAGTAAGAATTTTTCATGAGTATTGGAATGGCTGAAAAAATTTCCAGTATTTTGACACTGACAATCTATTCCACACTGAGCGTCACTTTGCTGTTTGATGATGTTTACCACTTACAGTATCTGTTGCTATTATCAATCTGTCTTTTGGTTTTTTGGTCTTTCTAAAGCCTCTGCTCTAGAAGAGCAGCACCTCTCCCGTTTGCTACTGAACTTCAGTCTGCTATGAACCACACGGTTTGAGACTAACCCTCTCTCTGTCTTTAAAAGGGTTGGTTACTTGCTGGGCTCATCCCAAGCTCTCAATACAGCGCTCTGCAGACAGCAAATGCTCACTAAATATGTTCGATTGATTTTTTAATTCCTCACAAGGCCTTAATAAGGGTGAATGGATTACATTCCTGACTTTCATTGTCGGGGGTCCCCCCACCTTGCCTCTGATCGTTATTATCATGTGGCTGGTAGAGAAAGCTCGGGAAACTGGTCAGAAGCTGGATACGACTTCTTAGTTGGGGCCCGATCTCAATTATCAAGAAAATTGGATAGTATCACAGCTTCCAAACCCTTGAACCTTAAACAATCGAACTTGATGCCCCATCCCTACTCCATATAATGAGTAGATCTGCTGTCACCCTATAGGGTGAAAATCCCCTGAAGTTCTGGAGGTGCATTAAATTCCTTCTGTGAGGATAGGATTTCCAGATTATTAACACATGTCAAACTGTCAGTTCCAATCAAAAACTATCATGCTGATGGATGGTTTGCTTTATTGCAACCATTTCAAGAGCATCCTTTGAATATTCATCAATCTTAGATCAGTCGGTTTGACTGCTACGTCTCAGTTCTATTAGTTTAATGAATATAAAGAAGGAACCAATTTTAACTCGACAAGCAATTTGGGGTCTAGGAATGTAATTACTCTACATGGTAATTAGAAAAAAGGCTCATAGGTATTCTCTTGTTTCCTTTCATAAAACTACACGGGGACAAAACATAAAATCCCTTTTCGTTACATTCCATAATGAAGGTAAGAAATCCAGAATTTCAGCCAAAGATTTGGGCTACTTTTTTGCAATAAATTGAAGAACATTTTCAATTTATTAAAGCTAAGTGACCTGTAGATTGTTAGTAAAAATGCTTTGCTGAATCCTGAAACTGATAGTCTTTAGGCAGTTGTCATGTTGAAGCACATAATCAGTTTCTTTTATTTTTTCCTTGAAAGCTGTCATTATTAAAATATATCCCTCAAACAGATGTGTGAATAGGTCCACTTGTGAATATGGAGAAGGATTTTAGGCAAATGGTGATATTTAGTCAAAAATTTGAAAATATTTGGAGTTAGTAAAGAGCTATTTTTCCTGGAAGGGGATTTATTTTTTCTCTTGAAATATTTACATATGATTCCACAGTACGAATATGACAATTATTTCCTCATTCATCTCCATATCCGACTTAAGGAGTGTCTGAAACAATATCTAATTTTATGTATATGGGCTACATTTTATTGATATGTTCATCATAAAGAACTGTAGCATCTTAACTGTTTTTATAAAATATGTTTATAAATGTTTTATTATCGATGACATTTATTGAGAACCTACTGAGTGGGAATCACCATACGCAGCATGTGGAAGAATGCGACAGAAGCATGACAGATGGCCATCGCCTTCCAGGAGTTCATAATCCAATATTTCAATATTAGACTGGCAATCAGGTCAAACACAGTCCCTGTCCCCCATGAGTTTCACACCTAAGTAGGAAGGAAAGCAGGTATCAAATCCCCCTTTTACAGATGAGGAAACTGAGGCACAGAGAAGATAAATTATTTGCCCAAGTTCGAACAGGAGGCAAGTGGTGGAGTAGGGATTAGAACCCAGGTCCTCTGACTTCCAGGTACATGATCTTTTTAAAGGGTTCCAGAGCCTTTCAACATCCCTTCTCTCCATCCCCTTTGATACTCTGATGCTTCACTTTGATACTCACCTCAAACCCTTAGCACTTATGTACAGATCCTTAAACTCCTACATTTCCCCATCTAGAATTTATTTTAATGTCTGTCTCCCTTTCTAGACTGTATTCTCCTTGTGGGCAGGGATCAGCAGCTACTCTAGTGTATCGTACTTTCCCAAGCACTTAGTAGAATGCTGCGCACATAGTGAGTGCTTAATAAATGCCATTGATTGACTGATTGATTCCCTATTCCATGAATCCTAGTGATGGACCATCAGCAGGAAAAGCTCAAACAAGCCAGGACAGGATGGGGAGTCAGGCTTTGTACTTGGTTTAAACCTGACAAAGAGTCTTAAATCCTGCAAAAGATCAAGACCACTGACCTGAAATATTGGAGCAAATACCCTTCATATCACATGGTTGCACAGAATAATCTATAAAGCAGAGAAGTGAGAAGGATTATTATAATCAGTTAACACTTGGTAAATGAGGCTTTTTAGAGGCTTATTCCTCCATTGTCTCAGGTTACATTTATTAATTCTGATTCCTAATCCCTGCCTACAGCCAATTGCGTTTATCTTTCTCCCCTCTTACCCCACCACACACTGGTAACTGCCCCCTGTGAGTCCTTCCCACCCTGTACACATGTAAATGAAGCCTTAAATGTGTGGATTCATTTGCTTTTTTGTAGTACCTGAGGTTGCTCTCGTTTTGCTTTTGCCGGCAAGATCTTTCTCAAGGCTTTGCTCTAAAATCACCACCCCCATTCCTAACGATCTCATGCCAGGCTGGTCTGCCTGCAACTGTTGTCTCCCTTGTGCTGGTGTTTTGCTTCACTGTATATCTAAAATGTTTTCTCCGCTCCCTGGCTACCTTCCTTCTCTCCCCTCTCTCTTCCCTCCTATGCCACTCCTTCCCTTGCACTTTCCCCACACACATCGACCCACCACACAGGAAGTAGCTAATTGGGCATCCGCTGAAATCCATTCTCCCTTGTCCCTTCCAGTGAAACCGCGTATGAAGAGCATGGATTTGATGTAAGCAATGGGCAGGGACTGTCTCTATCTGTTGCCCAATTGTACATTTCAAGCGCTCAGTACAGTGCTCTGCACATAGTAAGCGCTCAATAAATACTACTGAATGAATGAATGTTTAGTACAGTGTTCTGCACACAGTACTACAGTATTACTCAGTACATAGGATTGTTCGGTTGATGCTAAATGGGATGAAAGTTCTGGCACCTTGGAATTCAGGAATTAGAGGGACTTAGATACAATGGTAAAAAGAAAACCTGCCACGAGATTGACGTTCAATAGGGATAAAGTCATCGCAGTAGACGGAGGGATGGAAAAAAGAAATACAATTAAGGGGGGGGGGCGGCGGATGTCAAACTAGGACCTACGTCAGCAGAAAAATATCTGGTGATCGCACCTGGCCAGAAGCTGTGTGAATGTAGTTTTGTTAGCCAAATTATCCATAGAGTAGTGTGATGAATGAACTAGAATAAGATGTGTAAAACCAGGAGATCATCCCTCTCTTATTCTCTACACAAGTTAAGACCCTTCTAAGAGCACTGCATCCACTTTTGTTGACTATTTTCTAAAAAAACAACAGAGAGGCTGAACTTCAAAACTCTCTTTGACTGTCGTCTTTCCCTCTCCATGAAACTCACTGTCCTTCCAATACAGTCATACAGACACATTTCTCCCTACCTTGAACTGAATTATATGTCATAGTTGCCAGATGTTTGCGATTCAGCATTTGTTCTCAAGTTGCAATGCAGCGTGGCTCTGTGGAAAGAGCCCGGGCTTGGGAGTCACAGATCATGGGTTCGAATTCCGCCTCTGCCACTTGTCAGCTATGTGACTGTGGGCAAGTCCCTTCACTTCTCTGTCCCTCAGTTCCCTCATCTGTAAAATGGGGATTAAGACTGTGAGCCTCATGAGGGACAACCTGATTACCCTGTATGTACCCCAGTGCTTAGAACAGTGCTTTGCACATAGTAAGTGCTTGACAAATACCAACATTATTATGGGAAGCAGCGTGGCTCAGTGGAAAAGAGCCTGGGCTTCGGAGTCAGAGGTCATGAGTTCAACTCTCGGCTCTACCACTTGTCAGCTGTGTGACTGTGGGCAAGTCACTTAACTTCTCTGTGCCTCAGTTACTTCATCTGTAAAATGGGGATTAACTGTGAGCCTCACATAGGACAACCTGAGAGCATCTGTTAACAACCGTTTCATTTCCTAAATAATGTCAGATGGATTACAATTCTATATTTTGAAAATATTACAAATATTTAAAAGTTCATAGTTTCTGTATATGTGCCTGTGAAATTTTCTATCAAAAAAAACCAACCCTTCAATTATTTACCTGCATCCCTGGTTTACATTTCCTTTATCTCTCATTGCTACATATTTTCATAAAAATTTTGGAAAGTGCTCCTAGTACTGACAGGTGAAGTATTTGCTAAGATCCTCTTTTCTGCTTTCAGAGGGATGTGCTTAATCTAAAAGTAAATGAATAATATATGTTCAGTCTTTCCAACTCTGTAGAGATGGCAGTGTTCGGAGCTCTGGGAGGAGTAGATGAGGACTGTTCCATCATTATAAGCCAAGAAAGAGTGGCCATTCAAACTCTGAATCTCAAATATGGGTACGTAAACTGCAAGAAAATCTAATGAATGTGTCCAGAGAAGGAGAATGTCAGAGGTTAAAGCACAGAACACCCAGTTTGCCAGGCAGTAACGCTCATGCTAATGGTAGTTTGAAGGAGTTCTCTTGTCAACTAGCCCATTAAAATGAGGCATGCAGCCTGGCTCCTGCATTCCATTTCCAGGTTAGCCCCAGTAGAACGGCGTTTGATCGTAAGAACCATAAAAAGCCTGAGGGATGGAGCAATAGGAAGATGATTAACCAAGAGCTTGTGAAATGTTGTTTTGAAAATGTTCCATATTGAGAAATGCAAAATAAACTAGGTCTGAAAATAGAATTATGATGGTGATGGTGATGATGATGAAGGCTGGTGGTAGAGACAAATCTCATTAAGGGAGGCAAAAATGTGGTAGGTGTGCAGGCAGAATGAAAGCTACGACATTAATGCCCATTTTGATACACGCCTTTCATTTTCTTCTGACTGAAGTTGCGAGCTCTAAAAGCCTAGGATTCATTATGAATAATTCAGTGACAACACACAGATTCATTTAGAGATTTAAAAATTCTCTTGCTCTATTTTGGCGATTCATCCATTACATCCACGACGAGAGGGGTGAGAGGCTTCTTCTCGTTAAGGTGGTTAATCGATTCTCATTCCCCTCTTCCTCTCTCCCACGCACATGATGAAGACTGGGGCTCATAAAAGTCATATCCTTGATGTAGGACTCGTCTATTGGACCGGTTCGAGTTGGGGAGGGAGTGGAGAGGGAAGGCACGACGTGGTGGAAGTGCTGGCCAGGTTAGTGACGGCCGGAGGAAGCAGTAGGGTATTTCTTGAGCGCTTTCTGTGTGCAAAGCACTGCACTAAATGCTGGGGGAAGTACTACACAATAGATTTCTACCCACGTGGAGTGGGAATTGAGAGTGTGAGCCCCATGTGGGACGTGAACTGTATCCGACCTGATCGTCTTATAGATACGATATAGTGTCTGACACATAGTAAGCACTTGACAGATATCACTAACAAAGTAAATACTCAACAAATACCACCGATTAATTTGAGAGAGCGGAGGTGCGATTTTGAATATGTGGTTATTTACATAACCTTTTAAGGTGTTCATTCTCCCAACAATATATTCAGTTGTAGTCTACCACACTGGGCCAAACATCTTTGTAAGAAAGAAATAGCAAAAAAGAACTGCACTTCATAGACTGAGAGAGGGTTCAAGGCATGAGAAGCAGGGGGGCTTAGTGGAAAGAGCATGGGTTTGGAAGTCAGAAGTCGTGGATTCGAAGTCCACCCCGCCGCTTGTCAGCCGTGTGACTTTGGGCAAGTTAATTGACTTTTTTGTGCCTCAGTTACCTCATCTGTAAAATGGAGACTAAGAGTGTGAGCCCCACATGGGACAACCTGATAACCTTGTATCTACCCCAGTGCTTGGAACAGTGCTTGACACTATTATTATTAATATGTGAAAACTGTGTGCTCTGCTATCTTTTAAGCAAACTTGGCTAGTCTGAATTTCTCCCAAGCCTTCTCTACTCTGATAATTGTGCATTGCACTCTCCTAAGTGTTTAGGTCAGTGCTCTGCACACAGTGAGCACTCAAGGAATACCATTGATTGATTGTGTTGAGAAAGATGATGTTCTATCATTCTATAGATTTAGTTCTGCACTATGAACAGGTCATATAAACTGTCTCTGACTGGACAGTCCAAGGAAGAAATAGAAATCCCAAATAGGCCAATGTGTGTTTTGAGGAGATGATGAGATTGAGGCCCTTGTTTGAAATTAATAATAATAATAATGTTGGTATTTGTTAAGTGCTTCCTTGGCATTACCTGTTTTTCATGATTCCTTCATGGGCCTTTTTACATTTCCTGGTCTTTTTTTGCCTCTCCAGCAGCATGCTAATATCAAAGAGTGTTTTCTACAGGAAGCTTCCTTTGGGCTGCTGCTCTTGGAATTAAAACTTCAGACGGGAGTATCACTCTGCAAACAGTGTGGAGACTTATTTGAAGTGAATGTTGAGGACAAGAGTGTCTGTGTTTTTTTTCCGCTGCTCCTAGCCTAACCTTTGCTCTCCCTCATCCCCCCACAGCCATTCCCATTCTGGGAGAGAGAATAATTGCTGAACTCAAGGTCAAATTAATTTCAAGAGCAAGTGATGTAGTGAATAGCCCTCAGAGTTCAATTTTCCCCTAGTTTCCCATTATCTAGTACCTCTTGTTTCTCCGAGCAATGACGATGGCATGGGATTGCTCTCTGAAATGAAATGCCGTCTTTTTTCAGAGCTAAGGGAAGGAATCCCTTTGCTGCCTTTCGAAGAGGCTCAACAGAGCCCCATGGGCGATCCAGGGAGCGTTCTTAGCTGCCGAGAGATCTGGAAAGAGGAGTCTGAACGTGTCCCTGCTGCATTTTGTGCATCGGAAAAAGGAGTTCTATCTGACATTAATGATCATCTGCCTCATTTATCTGCAGGATGACCGTCCAACTGTCTGAAAGTATGGTTATCATTTTCATGGTAGACCAGATCTTGACAGAAATTGGCAGAAGGTGATGGGCTACAGGTGGTGTTTACGTTTTTATTTTAATGACACTAAAGGAAAGTGAATTTTTTTTTCTGTTCTGAGCCATTTTGGAGACTTAATTGACCCTGGTGGATATTCTGACACTGTAAGCCACAGTGAGAGGGCAGATAAATATTTTACCTGTCATTTCCATAGGTTACTAGTTGTGCTGGGCCAAGGTTGAAAAGATAAAGTGGTCTTCACTGAGATATACTGGAAACTTTTTAGGAAGCAAAACTGCATAAGAGTTTTTACCACTCCAACTTAATTCAATTTGCTTCTGTTATTTTTTGGTAGTGATGTGCATGGAATTACATTTTCTCTTTGTGAGAGAAAATGGGGATATTTTCATAGGGGACCATCTATCCTTATCTAGCCGGAAAGCTCACTATGGCTGTTTATTCTTATATTATACCCTGCCAAGTGCTTAGTACAGTGCTCTGCACACAGTAAGTGCTTAATAAATATGACTGACTTGACTGACTAGATATTTGGGGTGAACAGATATCCATCCCAGAAAGTCAGTCCATTCCAAATTTTAAAACTTAAAGATCCTACACTGGGAAATAACCCATCTAGTCCATATTCTCCCATAGTGACACCATAGGAAGCTTGAAGGATACTCGGTTCAATCAAATCAATCAATCAATAGTATTTATTGAACACATATGCAGAGCACAGTACTAAGTGTATGCTTGGGAGAGTACAATAGAAGTAGTTGCCACGATTCCTCCCCTCAAGGAATTTACAATCTAGTGGGGTAAAGAGAAACTAAAATTCATGGTAGGTAGGGGTAAAGCAGTGGAGTTTAAAAATGTATGCATAAATGCCGGGTTGGGTGGAGATGGAGTTAATACCTGAAGTAGAGTGATCTAATGGAAAGAGCACAACCTGGGAGGTAGACCCTGGGTTATAATCCCAGTTCTTCTACTTGTTTGCTGTGTGACTTTGTGCAAGTCATTTAACTTCTCTGTGGCTCCCTCAACTGTAAAATGGGGATTTAATGTCTGTACTTCCTCCTACTTAAACTGTGAGCCCCATGAGGGAGAGGGACTATGACTGACTTTATCATGTATCTACCCCAGCACTTAGAACAATACTTGACATGTAGTAAGGACATAACAAATTCCATAATTAATTAAATAATCTGGTATATGCCTAAAGCCCTGCTCAGAATAGCACCTGGAGATTTTCCAGTACTCTACCAGTCTCGGTTACGGGAGGGAGAGTCAAGCAGAGGCCTATCCATTCCATTCCTAGCTTGGGCAGTGGCTAGTGAGTGGAAGGCAATCTGTTCCAAGTCAAACCTCACCTGAGCTGGGCAGCAGTGGCATGAAAGAGAGTTGAGGGTGGAGACTCAGGTTTATGGCACAGAAAAAGGCAAGGTAAACCACTTCCATATTTTTCCCAAGAAAATTCTATGGATCCACTACCAGAACGATGGTAGATGATGGTGGGGCGTTCTGGGAGAGATGTGTCCATGGAGTCACTATGGGTCGAAGACGAATCGACAGCGTAAGACAGTATGCCTAAGGGTTGAGCACTCAAGCGAATAGATGATGCAAGTATGGAGAGGTTAGGCTGAGGAGTTCACTTGAGGCTCCATCTCCAAGAGATAAATAACTGTATTTGCTGTAAAACAATTCATTTGCGTGAGCACATTTTCCTTTTCTTTTTCTACGATTTCACCATTTTGTTCTTTTTCTTTTCTCTTCCTCTAGAGTGCTTTAATTTTTCTCTCACAAAATGCACGTGACAGCAACTGACTGTAAAACAAATATCATTCATGAATATTTTAAAACCTGCCTTTTCTTTAAAAGCGCAGTTTCACTTATTTTTGTTTATTAGTCATTCACCCGGACAATCTTTAATTATTATGGGAATGTCAGAATCTGCATGTGAATATTTTCCTGGTGCGTATGTGCGGTGAGATGGAACCCAGTTTATCGAAAGCAATCTTGAGATCTCACCAGTTGACTCTTTATGCCGCGGACAACTGTTCGGTTTGATGAGCCACCTGATATTGATGAAGACCACTCACATATGGAATTATGTTTCTTTCATAATAATAATAATAATAATGTTAGTATTTGTTAAGCGCTTACTATGTGCCGAGCACTGTTCTAAGCGCTGGGGTAGACACGGGAATCGGGTTGTCCCACGTGGGGCTCACAATCTTAATCCCCATTTTACAGATGAGGTAACTGAGGCACAGAGAAGTTAAGTGACTTGCCCACAGTCACACAGCTGACAAGTGGCAGGGCTGGGATTCAAACTCATGATCTCTGACTCTAAAGCCCGTGCTCTTTCCACTGAGCCAGGTTGCTTCTCCCATCTAATCAGCTGTATTTACTGAATACTCAATTGTGTGCAGAGCACTGTACTAAGCACTCAGAGAGTTCAGCACAACAATATAATGGACACATTCCTACCCTCAAGGAACTAGCCGAATATAAAGATACCTTATTGCCAACCTCCGTCACCAGGGTGACAGTTTTTATTGTGTTCATTTTTAGTACCTGCCATTTACTCAGACCCCTCTCAGGGTCGCACCTGAAGAGTTTCCAGTACTCTCCAGTCTTGGCTACATGAGGCAGAGTCAAGCAGAGGCCTATCCATTCCATTCCTAGCTTGGTCAGTGGCTAGCGACTGGAAGGCCATCTGCTACAAATCAAAAGTCCCCTGTATTGGGCAGCAGCGGTGTGGGAAAGAGTCGAGGGCGGTGACTCAGGTTTACTGCACAGAAGGAGGCAGTGGTAAACCACTTCTGTATTTTTCCCAAGAAAACTCTATGGATATACTACCGGAACGATTGCAGATGGAGAGCGGGGCGTTCCGGGAGAGATGTGTCAGTGGTGTCGCTATGTGTCGGAAACGACTCGACAGCAATATCCCAGCTGGATTATTGTGTCAGCCTTCTCTCTCATCTCCCTTCCTCCTGTCTCTCCCCGTTCCAGTCTATTTTTCATTCCGCTGCCCGGATCGTCTTCCTACAGAAACGCGCTGGGCATGTCACTCCCCTCCTTAAAAACCTCCAGTGGTTGCCTATCAACCTCCGCATAAAACAAAAACTCCTTACTCTTGGCTTCAAGGCTCTCCGTCCCCTTGCCCCCTCCTACCTCACCTCTCCGTACGCTATGCTCCTCTGCCGCCCACCTCCTCACCGTCCCCCGTTCGCACCTGTCCTGCCCTCGACCCCTGGCCCATGTCCTATCACTGTCCTGGAATGCCCTCCCTCCTCACCTCCACCAAACCAACTCTCTTCCCCTCTTCAAAGCCCTACTAAGAGCTCACCTCTTCCAGGAGGTCTTCCCACACTGAGCCCCCCTTCCCTCTGCTCCTCCCCACCCATTTCCCCCCCACCTGCCCTCTGCTCTTCCCCCTTCTGCTCCCCTCAGCACCGTGCATATTTGTATATATTATTATCCTATTTATTTTGTTAATGATGTGTATATCTCTATGATTCTATTTATCTTGATGATGTCTGCGCTAGCCTGTTTTGTTTTGTCCTGTTTTGTTTGGTGTCTATCTCCCTCGTTTAGACTGTGAGCCTGTTATTGGGCAGGAATAGTCTCTATCTGTTGCCGAATTGTACTCTCCAAGCACTTAGTACAGTGCTCTGCATATAGAAAGCGCTCAGTAAATACTATTGAATGAATGAATGAATGAATGAATGAATGAATGAATTTACTCAGAGGTGATCAAAGCACAGGATCTTTGAATCCAGTGTTAAGAGACTTGAGGAAAATGGACGCTAGGCTTGTTTTTACTTGTTCCCCACCTTCAGAAGAGCAATTTTTAAAATTTTTTATACTATTTGTTAAGCATTTACTATGTGCCAGGAACTGAATTAAGTCCCAGGATAGATAGACTAATCAGATTGGACACAGTTCATGTTTCTCGAAGAGCTCACGGTTTTAATACTCATTTTCCAATCAATCAGTTGTGTTTATTGAGCACTTACAGAGTGCAGAGCACTGTACTAAACATTTGGAATACAGTATAACAGAGTTAGTAGACATGTTCCCTGACCACAGTGAGGTAACCGAGGCACCGAGAAGTTAAGTGACTTGACCAAGGTCATACAGCAGACAAATGGAAAAGATGGAATTATTCATTCATTCAATAGTATTTATTGAGCGCTTACTATGTGCAGAGCACTGTACTAAGCGCTTGCAATGAACAATTTGGCAGCAGATAGAGACAATCCCTGCCCAGTGATGGGCTTACAGTCTAATCATAATTAAGGTCCTCTGACTCCAGGCCCTTGCTCTTTCCATTAGCCAAGGCTTCTTCTCTTTATTGAGCACCATCTGTGTATAGAATACAGCACTGTGTACTCAGTAGCTAAAATAAAAGTAAAAGGCAGAGTTCTTTCCTTGAGGATCTTACAAGTCCGACAGACAGGATGGAAAGGCTCGGTTCATCTTCTCTTTGAACCTCGGTTTTCTCATCTTTCAGAGCTTCATTTCTCCTGATTATGTACCCTCTGATCTTTTGTCTCCTCTCCTCGATGAACACAAGAAAGCAGAGAGTCAAAAGAGGAAAAGCAAGGAAGCGATCGTTTTTTAGGAACTTTAACCCGCTATCAGAATGAGGGCTTCATTTGTTTTGAGGTTCTCTACCGCAGAGCCCAGAACCAGCACCCTGGACTTTTATTGTACACTCCCGAGTGCTTAATACAGTGCTTTACAAACAACAAGCGCTCAGTAAATATGATTGAATGAATGAATGAATGACTCTTGTCTCATGCCGTGGAGTTATCTCTGACCCGTAGTGACACTATGGACACATCTCTCTCAGAACACCCCGCCTCCATCTTCAATTGTTCTGGTAGTGGAGCCATAGAGTTTTCTTGGTAAAAATCCAGCAGTTGTTTAGCATTGCCTCCTTCCCCAACGTAAACTTGAATCTCCACCCTCGAGTCTGTCCCATGACGCTGCTGCCCAGCACAGGTGAGTTTGACTTGTAGCCGATGGCCTTCCAGTCGCTAGCCACTGCCCAAGAGAAGAATGGAAATACCTCCGCTTGACATAGTCGAGCCTGGTAGAGAACTGGAAACTCTCCGGGTTCATTCATTCATTCAATAGTATTTATTGAGCGTTTACTATGTGCAGAGCACTGCACTAAGCGCTTGGAATGTACAAATCGGCAACAGATAGAGACAGTCCCTGCCCTTTGACGGGCTTACAGTCTAATCGGGGCAGAAAGGCAGAGAAGAACAAGGGCAATAAATAGTGTCAAGGGGAAGAACATCTCATAAAAACAATGGCAAATAAATAGAATCAGGGTGAAGTACATCTCATTAAACAAAATAAATAGGGTGATGAAGATATATACAGTTGAGCAGATGAGTACAGTGCTGAGGGGGGTGGGACGGGAGAAGGGGAGAGGGAGAGGGAAAGGGGGGAGAAGAGGGTTTAGCTGCGGAGAGGTGAAGGGAGGGGTAGAGGGAGCAGAGGGAAAAAAGGGGGGAGCTCAGTCTGGGAAGGCCTCTTGGAGGAGATGAGCTTTAAGTAGGGATTTGAAGAGGGGAAGAGAATTAAATTGTCGGAGGTGAGGAGGGAGGGCATTCCAGGACCGCGGGAGGACGTGGCCCGCGGTCGACGGAGAGATAGGCGAAACTGAGGGGTGGTGAGGAGGTGGGCGGCAGAGGAGAGGAGCATGTGGGGTGGGCAGTAGAAAGAGAGAAGGGAGGAGAGGTAGGAAGGGGCAAGGTGATGGAGAGGCTCGAAGCCTAGAGTGAGGAGTTTTTGTTTTGAGCAGAGGTTGATAGGCAACCACTGGAGGTTTTTAAGAAGGGGAGTGACATGCCCAGAACGTTTCTGTAGATGCGACCCTGAGAAGGGGAATGACTCTATGGGGCATCAAAATTTCCTCTCCGGCGTGCATATGGGCAGTAAGCCTTGTGCCTGCACAGGTCAGAGGGAAATTGCTTTGGGGTCCCCACGCTACTCATTAGCCTCCATCCTGGAAGATTAAGAGCTTCTTCATCTTCAACCCCTTGTCATTTTAACTGTTTGTTAAGTTATGTTGGCATCCCTGATGAAAGGAATGAGCTTTTAAGAATCATCCTGGAAGGGTCCTTGAAAACTCACTTAGTCCTAGTGCTTTTCTCCTTTTTTCAACGGAGGGAGAGTTCTGGGCTTCGTCATCCTGGATTTTATTACACGCTTGTGGTATCACTCCCATACTTGAAGTCATCAGGATGTTGGCACCCAAAAGAGAGGACCTAGCCACTCTTCTAGTGGTCGCCTCTTTGACCATGAAACAAGATTCAGGCACACAATCCTGCGTGGTGAAATTAAAGATGGCTACTTACGACATCCCAAACTGCAGGGGAAGTTCCCCAGGACACCTATCGGGAGCACTGATCTCATCTGTGACTTTGGGCAGTCACTTGCCTTCTCAGTGCCTCAGTTTCCTCAGCTGTAAAATGGGGATTCAGAACCTGTCCTCCCCCCTTTTTAGACTGTGAGTCTTATGTGGGATGACTGAGCCTGAACTGATTACTACCCTGGCACTTAGAACTGTGGTTGACACACAGTAAGTGCAAAGCAAATGTAATAATAATGATGATAATAACAATAATAAAAATAATCAATCCTTTTGCTTCTAGGAAGGTTCTATTTTAGGCATTCTAAAAAGATAGGTGCCTATCCAATATATTTTTAATGGCATTTATTAAGCTCTTACTGTATGCTAGGCACTGTGTTAAGTGCTGGGGTAGGCACAAGATAAGTGTGTTGGATGCAGTCCCTAGCCCACAAAGGGCTCACAATCTTAATTCCCATTTTACAGATGAACTAACTGGGTCACGGAGAAGTTAAGTGACTTACCCAAGGTCACGCAGCGGATACGTTGGCAGAGCTGGGTTCCGAAGCCAGGTCTTCCGACTCCCACGCTTGTGTTCTTTCCATTAGGCCAAACAGCTTTCCTTGATAATACTGAAATATCTTCAGGAGAGAAAATTCCACAGCTCCCCTCTAATCTATTCCAGTACTTGACACTCACAAGGTTTCCTTATATGGCTGTGACAACAGTGTAGCACTTAAGAAATGATTAATGGTAATTCAGCCTCATTACTACTTAGGAACC
This sequence comes from Ornithorhynchus anatinus, assembly GCF_004115215.2. NCBI lineage: Eukaryota > Metazoa > Chordata > Mammalia > Monotremata > Ornithorhynchidae > Ornithorhynchus > Ornithorhynchus anatinus. The sequence continues at coordinate 14,278,753 of NC_041739.1, forward strand.
TAAGAACCGAAGCTAAAGAAGAGTAATGATATACGACTAACTCTGCGGAGTATCAAAAATCGTGGGTATACTGCTAACATTTTTTTCTTGAAATTCTTGAGTTATCTGTCTGAATCGTATTGTAACCATCCATTTTAATAATTCGCCCTTATGAGAATTCGTATTAAAACTGTATTGGAATTTTTCTTTCCTTTTGCCTACATAAACTGTAAAATTTATTGAGATTCTGGAAATAACTGTAAGTTCTGAGACCTGGAAATTGGTCTGGAAAGTAATAATGATAAATGTGGTTTGTAAAGCATTTACTCTGTGCCAAACGCTCAACTAAGTGTTGGAGAGATACAAGATAATCAGGTTGGACATGGTCTGTAACCCATATGAGATTCACAGTCTAAGAAGAAGGGGGACTAGGTATTTCATCCCATTTTTAGATGGGGAAACAGGAGCACAGAGAAATTAAGTGTCTTGCCCGAGGTCATAAAATTGGCAAATGGCGGAGCTGGGATTAGACCAAGCTCTCTGACTCTCAGGCCTGTGCTCTTTCCACTAATGCTGTGTATCACTGATATACATTCAATGACTCCTAAAGGCAAGAAGACAATAATAATAATAATGATGGCATTTGTTAATTGCTTACTATGTGCAAAGCACTGTTCTAAGCGCTGGGGGGGGGATACAAAGTGATCAGGTTATCCCACGTGGGGCTCATAGTTTTAATCCCCACTTTACAGATGAGGTAACTGAGGCACAGAGACGTTAAGTGACTTGCCCAAAGTCACACTCTGACAAGCGGTGGAGCCAGGATTAGAACCCATGACCTCTGACTCCCAAGTCCGGGTTCTTTCCACTGAGCCATACTGTTAAGTGCTTACTGTGTGCCAAGCACTGTTTTAAACTCTGGGGTGGGTAGAAGCTAATCAGGTTGGACACAGTCCCTGACCCACATAGGGCTCACCGTCTTAATCCTCATTTTATAGATGAGGGAAATGAAGCACAGAGAAGTTAAGTGACTTGCCCAAGGTCACACAGCATAGAAGTGATGGAGCTGGGATTAAAACCCAGGCCCTTCTGCCTCTCAGGTCTGTTTTCTCTCCACTAGGCCATGCTCCTTCTCAGCATGACAGCCACTGCTTATCTCTTGAAATAAAGCAGAACTGTAAAGTCTGTGGAATCTGAAGATTCTTCCTCAAGTTTTGAATTTTTTTCAAAAACTTGGCTGTCAGTTTCCCAGAGCAATCTTAAACCAAGAGTCATCCATCACCCAAACCGTGTTAAAGATGCAAAATGAAAAAGCCATTTTTTGAGACCCTAGTCACTAAGAAATTGCAGATTTTCCTCTCCAAATCCCGGAGTTAGTTTCCCGAAAGTCGACTGTTTTAGCCTACCAAGTGAAGTTCAACAGGATACATGGGGTTCGACTGTAGGCTCTCTGAGCTTGCATTAAACGTTATAAATATGATGATAAAACAACCTATGGTGTGTGAAAATCATTTTTATTCACCTTTAGTTTCCGTTAGTCTCCTATAAATTGTATATTATAAGAAATGTAATTTCCAAGTTAGGTAAGTTAGAGTACTGTTTAAAATTTGCTGGAACAATGAATTTCTTGTAATTATTATGAACCACAGCTACAGTAATGACAGGAAACACTTGATGATGGGGTTGCAGCGGTAGAGGGAGAGATTGGGGATAACTAGCAATGAGACCGCCAAGGAAAATTATGGTTATTTCAAACTGCACACTGTAGTAACCACAGCGATGTACAGAATTCTTAATGGGAAGCCTGAAAACGGCATAAGGAGAAAGCTGTAATTCAGTCGATCGTATTTATCTAGTGCTTACTGTGTGCAGCACACTGTACTAAGCGATTGAGAGGGAACGAGATAGCCATAAAATAGACGCTTTCCCTATCTACAACGATCTTACAGTCTAGAGATGGGGACACATGTTATTGTTATTCAGTCGGTGGGGGAAGCCCGAGTTGTAATCTTTCCCACTGCTGAACCTTTTGCAAAACCGATTCAGCAAAATTGCAGAGTGATCATTAGTTCTAGTGAATGATCTAGGGTCGCTCTGCAGTTTGAACCATTTTGGGCAGGTAATATGCCCGTTTATTCTAATATTATGCTCTCCCAAACACCTAGTGCAGTGCTCCGTACACAGTAAGTGCCCGATAAATACGACTGACTGACCCACTGACTTCTCCCTTACTAGTTTTCCCAGTTGCATACACACATGGTGTAAAGACAGCAGATCTTTAAAGACGTGAATGAGGGACTGTGACCTCTATCAGGTACCCTGAAGGGATTTTGGCCTTGTGCAAGAGACTGGGAGTCCCAGGTGTAAGCTACGGAAAACGCACACAACTCCTTGGCCTTTTCCCCTACCCGGCTGGGTACCTAATCCAGAAAACTGTCCTGGAAAGGGGAAAGAAGCACGATCTCGTGGATTTTTTTTTTTTTTTGGTAAGCTCGAAGGCACGAACAGAACCTCAAAGGAAATTCCAAGTTATTGTTTCGGGGCCTGAGATAGGTGCAATTTGGAACTAGGAATGTAGGCCAAGTATCTGTGAAACGAAATCATATGAATGAAAAAATCCTTGGCCGGCATTATCAAAGAGAGACACGTAGCTGGATCAAAAGAACGTGATAGGAGATGACGGGATCAATGCAACTCATTTTATGAACAACCTGACTGGTACTAAAAATGGCATACGGCTGTCCTTTCTCAACAGAGTTCTTTTATTCCAGTTAATACAGTTAGAAACAAATAATCCCAACCCCTCAGGGTAGTAGGACCTGGTCTTTCAGTGTGCAGTGTCTGAGGACCGACAGCTGGTTATTGGCTTTGTAGACCTTTATCAACAATTATATTTAACGAGTGCTTACTGTGTGCAGAGCACTGTACTCAGGAAAGCACAATTCAAAGAGAAGGTAGGTACGTTCCCTGACCCCAGTGAACTCACGGTCTAGGGGACTTGAGTCAAACAACTGTGTTTTCCTCCATTCAAGAGAGGAATTGATTACAGAGTTCCATAAAATATTCTCTATAGCATTAACATCATCATCATGGTATTTATTGAGCACTTACCGGATGCAAAGCACTATACTAGCCGCCACTTGGCTGGCGGCTCGATTCGGGGAATTGCCAAGAAAAATAATCACACAAATATAAACTTAAAATTTACCAGATAATTGTAGATAATTGCTGGTCTACCACACAATTGATCTGGTATTTGGAGTGTGTAATGCCATTTTTTTTAATGGTAATTGTTTAGCGTATACAATAATAATATATTTAAGCGCTTACTATATGCCAAGCACTGTTCTAAGCACTGGGATAGATACAAGGTCATCAGGTTGTCCCACGTGGGGCTCACAGTCTTCATCCCCATTTTACAGATGAAGTAACTAAGGCACAGGGAGGTTAAGTAGCTTGCCCAAAGTCACCCAGCTGAAAAGTGGCGGAATCGGGATTAAAACCCACGACCTCTGACTCCCAAGCCCTTCTCTTTCCTCTAAGCCACTCTACTTCTCTATGTGCCAGGCACTGTACTAACCACTGGGGTGAGTACAAGCAAATTGGGTGGGACAAAGTCCCTGTCCCACTTGGGGCTCACAGTCTCAATCCTCATTTTACAGAGTAGAGAAGCAGCGTGGCTCAGTGAAAAGAGCCCGGGCTTGGGAGTCACAGGACATGGATTTCAATCCCAGATCTGCCACTTGTCAGCTGTGTGACTGTGGGCAAGTCACTTCACTTCTCTGTGCCTCAGTTCCCTCATCTGTAAAATGGGGATTAACTGTGAGCCACACGTGGGACAACCTGTTTACCCTGTACCTACCCCAGCGCTTAGAACAGTGCTATGCACATAGTAAGCGCTTAACAAATACCACCATTATTATTATTATTAGATGAGGAAACCTAGGTCGAGCGAAGTGAAGTGACTTGCCCAAGATCGCGCAGCAGACAAGTGGCGGAGCTGGGATTAGAAAACAGATCCCCCTGGCTCCCAGGCCCGTGCTCTAGCCACCAGGCCACGCTGCTTCTCCTGCCTGTGCCTTGACCGTGTTGGAGTATACATTCCCAACAGGCACAGTCCTGCAGCTAAAATTATACAATAACGGTCTTCAGATCGGAGGCATTAACACCATCTGATGAGTGGGAACTGAGAAACAGGATGGAGAGCAGATATCATCACTAGCGCTGAAGAGACCCAAGAGACAGGGGCAGCATGCGGTCTCAGGCCTCTTAAACCACCAGGCCACTGAGTATTTGTGTCCGGGACAGACTCCACCTTCCGCCAGCTTCCCCTTGGGATGTTCCCGATGAGCTTTCCCGCAGTCGGACTTAGAGAGGAGGAGGCAGCGGAGATGGCAGAAGCACTGGCTTCTCCAGTGAGAAGAAGTAAGAGAAGCAGTGTGGCTCAGTGGAAAGAGCACGGGCTTGGGAGTCAGAGGTCATGGGTTCGAATCCCAGCTCTGCCACTTGGCAGCTGTGTGACTGTGGGCAAGTCACTTCATTTCTCTGTGCCTCAGTGACCTCATCTGTAAAATGGAGATTAAGACTGTGAGCCCCACGTGGGACAACCTGATTACCCTGTATCTACCCCAGCGCTTAGAACAGTGCTCTGCACATAGTAAGTGCTTAACAAATACCAACATTATTATTACCCTACTCTCCTAAGCAGAGATTTTTCCCTCAGCACATTCAGAAAAGGAAAAGAAGTACTTGATTCCGGTAGAATTACTGAAACAGACGTTTAGACTGTGAAACAGCCAAGTAAATTCAACAGTCATCTCAGGTGCATTAGGTAAGCATTTTAAGGCGTGGCTCCGTGGAAAGATCCCGGGCTTGGAAGTCAGAGGTCATGGGTTCGAATTCTGGCTCCACCACTTGTCAGCTGTGTGACTGTGGACAAGTCACTTTACTTCTCTGTACCTCAGTTACCTCATCTGTAAAATGGGGATTAAGACTGTGAACCTCACATGGGACAACCTGATTATCCTGTATCTACCCCAGCGCTTAGAACAGTGCTCTGCACATAGTAAGCGCTTAACAAATACTAACATTATTATTATTATTATTATTATTATTATTATTAAGGATTTGGAAGGGTATTACTTATTGGCCTCAGTTCATAAATTCAGAAGATGGTATAACTAGATCTGTACCAAGAATTTCTGTCTCAGCAATAGGTAATATAATATACTTGACTAAAGTCCAGATTGATTATTATGTGGCGATCCGATTAATGTGGGCAATTGAATAAAATGTCCGTGATAGCAACAATACTCTAAAGCAATTTGATAGTCACCCCAGCCCCACAGTACTTCTGTAAATATTGTAATACTCTAATATTTCTCCTAACCATAATCTATTTTAAATTTTATTTGACTTAGACTGTGAGCCCCATGGGGATCAGGACCGAGTCTGATCTGATTAACTTGTATCTATCTCAGGACTTAAAAGCATGCTTGAAGCACTATAATTACTTAGCAAATACCACTAAAAAATGCCTGTCTCCTTCTGTAGATTTTAAGCTCCTTGTGGTCAGGCGATCGTGTCTACCAACTCTATCCTATTATATTTTCCCAAGCGGTTAGGTCAGTGTTTGGCACACAGTAAGTGCTTAATAAATATCACTGATTGATTGATGGATTGAATGCATGCTTTGGATGCCCCAAACTAATTTGGGCTCCTATTCACTTCTAGCACTGCCAAACTGGGCTAGGTTTAGTTTCCCAGTCTGTTTGAAAACTGGGTAAAAATGGAAGCAAAAAAAAAGGAATGTTTCTTCAGTACTTCGAAATTGCTTCTCTTAAAACTCCCACGGGGTTATTTCAGACAGTCTGCGGCCTAACAAGAGAAAATGTTGTTCTGCGAGCAGATAGAAATAGGTCATGAGTAATGATCTGAAATCCTTAGATAGGCACTGCCCCTTTTATTTTCGTTTTGGACTGAACCAAGTGGATCTAACTTTGCTTTTATTTATTTTAATAAGCCACAAAATTCAAATGCCATCTGCAACGTGTAAATGTGAGTGAGGCAATCGAGGAACACTCCATGAGTCTGGAATTTTTCTGTTTTCGTAGTCTTCCCTTTTGTTTTTCCATAGGCCGGAGCCTGCCTTTTACCTGAACTCCAAAGCTCAAGCTAGGAAAGACAATGTCAATCCAGCAGTGTCAGGAGCTGAACAAGCAGGACATCGGTGGAAGGCAACAGTGGTGAATATTTACTACTGGAAAGCAATTTTTATCCCGGTATAAAGAAAATTAGAGGAGACTGAAACCCTATTTTTATTTAAAATTAATGTTTGGTTCTTTTTATGCTGGAGTCTATGCAGACTGCTGGTTGAATGCTTATCTGAAAAGTGAACCAGGAAGGAGATAACTGTGGTATTTGTTAAGCATCTACTATGTGTCAAGCACTGTGTTAAGTGCTGGAGTAGATTCAATTCAATCAGTTCCGACACAGTCTTGCACCTCATGGGGTTCACAGTCTAAGGGAGCGAGTCAACGGGTAAAAACAGATGAAGAAACAGGCCCAGAGAATTTAAGTGACTTTCCCCAAAGTCACATAGCAAGTAAGTGATGGAGCCTGGATTAGAACCTAGGACTTCTTACTTCCAGTCCTTTGCTCATCCCTCTAGGCCATGCTGCTTCTAAAATTACAGAGAAACATCTTTGTCGACCACTCCTGAGGCATCTGCATTTTCCAGTAGAAAGGGAGGAATTAAGCTTGGGATGGTGGTGCATTCTACTAGTTCATTCATTCATTCACTCAATCGTATTTATTGAGCACTTACTATGTGCAAAACACTGTACTAAGCACTTGGAATGTACAATTCGGCAACATCCAATATTAATCCGTGCAAACAAAATTAATTTGCCTCTGCTCCCCAAATCCATGCCTGTACCTATTCTTTTTTGCCCTTCAGCCATAGTCAAAAACTAAACTGTGCTAAGTACAACTGAAAAGATGTCCTTTCGCTTTAGATAACATTCTCCGTGAGTGTGCTGCATGAATGAATCCTGCAGTCTGGAATTGATTCTATTTATTGCTATTGTTCTTGTCTGTCCGTCTCCCCCGATTAGACCGTAAGCCCGTCAAACGGCAGGGACTGTCTCTATCCGTTGCCGACTTGTTCATTCCAAGCGCTTAGTACAGTGCTCTGCACATAGTAAGCGCTCAATAAACACTATTGAATGAATTTATCAAAGAAAAACTTGATAAAGGCAGTGGGATAACTGGATCAGGATTTTCATTATTTCCTGTTGTCCTTTTTTTGTGATATTCGTTAAACTCTTCCCATGTTCCTGGCACTGTACTGAGGCCTGGCGTAGATGCGAGCTAATCGGGTTGGGCACAATCCATGTCCCACATTGGGCTCACAATCTTAACCCCCATTTTACAGATGGGGAAACTGAGGCACAGAGAAGGTAAATGACTTGCTCAAGTTCACACAACAGGTAAGTAGCTGAGCTGGGATTAGAAACCAGGTCCTTCTGACTCCCAGTCCCACGTTCTAACCACTAGGCAGGGCTGCTTCTCAGAATGTGAGTCCAGTCTGAGACAGGGATGGGGCCCGACCTGTTTACCTTGTATCTACATCAGCGAATACCATAGTGCTTGGTATATAGTATGTGTTTAAAAAATGCCACGGTTGTTGTTAATAATAATTTATAATGCAGTCATTCCTAAACCCAGGAAGGCAGGGGCAGGATCCGTGGGTTAAGGACACAGAGTTTTGCACGTTTCCCTTTTAAGAATCCTCATCGGTTATTTTTGATCCCTTGAAAATGGAATAGTTTTTTGCCATGTGGTTTAAAAATACACCAGGAAAAAAGCTGGCCAAGAAGATCGCCCACATGTTTCCCCTAGGTGTCCAGTTATTTTAAGGTTCTCATTCCTTTGTATACCAGTTATAGAAGTGACATCTTGTGTATTCCTGGAACAGTTTGCAACCAGAGATGTCAAAGAATTTAAGCAGTCGAGATTTGCTGGAAAGTATCATTCTAATCTCCAGATGGAGAAACTAAATTAGAAAGAAATTAAGTATTTAATCCCTCATTAGAGAGTCGATCGGCGGCAGGTTGAGGAATAGAACAACCCAGGTTTCCTGAATTCCAGGCCCAGGGACCACTCCAATCCACACTTCAGCTCCTTTGGAGCAAGCAGTTCTGGAAATGCTGTGCTTAGCCAGACAGTACAATTGTTCATCATCCATCAAATTCTTAACATATCCATGCAGCATTCCCTTAGTTGTACACGAAGGCAAAGGATTCTTCTGTTATCATCGTAGGAGAGGTTTTTCCACAGTGTAGCCATTAAACGATGGAAAAACCTGAATGGGTATAAATCAATGCTATAGGTTTCCTACTAGGTGGCTGGGTTTTCCCCCGGTCTTTTCTCGGTTCGGGGTTGATATGTACTGGTTGCTTTCACGTCGGATATTGATAGATAGAGTGGAACATTGAAAATGACAGAAGAGGCCCAACCCTGTCCCTTTCAGGGTGCTCCAAGGAACACGTGCAGGTCCAGGTGGGAGGCAGAAAGCTGAGCACAGACCACGCGTCAATAGACCAGCACCATTCTTCTGTAACACTTGTAACCCTCTTTCTCCGAGCCCATTTCTCCGTTGCTGCACACAGAGCGCTTACTATGGGCGTAACCCTGTACTAAGCAGTTGGGAGAGTTGTCAGACATGCTCACTGTCCACAGTGAACTTGCAGTCTAGATAGGCAGGAAGAGGGGAACATAAATAAATAATTCATAATATGTAATTTCAAGATATGTATAAAAGTGCTGTGGGGTTGAGGGTAGGGTAAATATCAAATGCCCCAAAGTTACAGATTCAAGTGCATAGACAATGCAGAATCAAATGTATATTGATTCTATTATACGTATATGTAGATATATGGATATATACGAATTCTCTATTGATGATGATGATGATGATGGCATTTGTTAAGCGCTTACTATGGGCAATACACTGTTCTAAGCACTGGAGAGAGTACAAGGTGATCAAGTTATCCCATGTGGGGCTCACAGTGTTAATGCCCATTGTACAGATGAGGTAACTGAGGCCCAGAGAAGTTAAGTGACTTGCCCAAGGCCACACAGCTGACAAGCGGCAGAGTCGAGATTTGAACCATGACCTCCGACTACCCAGCCCGTGCTCTTTCCACCGAGCCACGCTGCTTCTGTCAATATGGTGCCCATGCCTCAGATTGTATAAGAAGGTTGGGGTGAAAATAACAAAAGAAATACCTATGCTCATCATGAAGCCAACTTCCCTTTCTTTCTGGAGTCAGTGTTGCAGATTTCCAAACGTTGCTGGCTGTGTCGTTGTGTTTTGAGGCGGGAGAAGCAGCGTGGCTCAGTGGAAAGAGCACGGGCTTTGGAGTCAGAGGTCAAGGGTTTGAATCCCGGCTCTGCCACTTGTCAGCTGTGTGACTGTGGGCAAGTCACTTAACTTCTCTGTGCCTCAGTTACCTCATCTGTAAAATGGGGATTAAGACTGTGAGCCCCTCGTGGGGCAACCTGATTCCCCTGTGTCTACCCCAGCGCTTAGAACAGTGCTCTGCACATAGTAAGCAATTAACAAATACCAACATTATTATTATTATCATCAATGAGAGCATTTTGCAAAGACTGCTCTGCAAGTAGCAGAATGTCTAGTCTGATTGTCTTGCATCTAACCCTGTGTTTAGCACAAAGTAAATGCATAATAAATACCACAATTATTATTACATAGACCCGGGAGAGGAAATTCAATAACTGACTGGAAGCTCAGAGTCCCCCGGAGATACATGCTTTAGTTTGGGGCTGATTCTGGACAGATCTAGCAGACTTTCCACAAAATGAAAGCACAAGAAGCAGAATTGCCTAGTGGTTAAAGCACAGTCCTGGACATCAGAAAGACCTGGTTCTAATCCTGGCTTTTCCACTTGTCTGTGTGTGACCTTGGGCAAGTCACTTAACTTCTCTGTGCCTAAACTACCTCATCTGTAAAATGGGGGTTTAACATTATGAGCCCCATGTGGGACTTGGACTGTGTCCAGCCTGATTAGCTTGTCTGAACCCCAGTGCTTAGGACAGTGCGTGGCACATAGTAAGTGCTTAACAAATATCATTAAAAAATGATGACCGTATATCACTGTCACATCATACTTGCAGCCCAGCATATTCAGCATATTCTATTAGACTGTGAGCCCATCACTGGGCAGGGATTATCTCTATCTGTTGCCAAATTGTACATTCCAATTGCTTAGTACAGTGCTCTGCACATAGTAAGCACTCAATAAATACTATTGAATGAATGAATATCCCCTATGACATCGCAAGTCTCAGGGGCCAGATTTTTTGTTTTTTTAAAGCAATTGCTGGTCATTCTAATATGGACCACATTTGCACGAGCTTCCATGGCAATGCCCAAGCTGGGTCTAAAGAAGAAGGCACAACAACAGTCCCAGGATTGATGGATGCATTCATTTGCCTCATTCTTGCTCTACAGATGCCTGTGAAAAAGTCACCCATTTTTGATGCTGATGATGATTATATTTTTAATAAGCCCTTACGATGTGTCAATCAATGCTCTAAGCTCTGGGGTATATACAAGTCAACCAGGGTGGACATCATCCCTGACTCGTGTGGGACTCACGGCCTAAGTAACTGCACGCATGTACACTCTGCACAGAGTAGACATTTAATCCACAGAATCCAACTAGAGAGAGTCAACAAGGAACTCATCCACATGCTCATCATCGTCATCATCATCAGTGGTATTTATTGGGTGCTAAGTGTGTGCAGAGTACTGTAAGAAGTCTTTGGGAGAGTACAATAAAGCAGAATTAGTAGACATGTTCCCTGCCCATGAGGAGCTTATAGTCTAGAGGGAGATACATATGTTAATCTAAATAAATAATGTATAATATATAATTTACTAGAACATCTAGCCTGGCACTTTATTTTTCATGTCACATATCCCTGGAGGGGTGAGGAGGACAATTATTGACCCAATTTTACACGTCAGTAGGCTCGGACCCATTGAGTTCCCACACAGCTGGATTTTGTAAGACTCGATTGTTCTTCAACAGCAGTTCAAGAGGGAAGAAGAGGAAACAAGGAATCAATCAGTGGTATTTATTGAGCACTTACTGTGTGCAGGATACTGTATTAAGTGCCTGGGAGAGTACAATGCAATAGTTTTGTCAGACATCATCCCTGCCTTCCAAGATATCACAATCTAATGGGAAGCAAACCTTTCTCCTACTGTTGATTTCCAGAGGGTGGGAGAGTCTCCGAAAGGCTTCCTGTAGGACCTTCTCTCTCTTGAGAGAATTTCAAATCACTGAAGGGTCTTTGCTGGAATCTACAACTGGCTTCCAGTAGCTATTTCTGGTTGTCTGTCTCCCTTCTTTCCCGCTTCAGAACCTATTTTGGGGTTCCCATTCCAGTCTTCCAGCCAGGGGGGAATAGTCTGGAATGAGCCACTTTTCCGTGATGATAATTTCCCATGCCAAGTTTACGCTTAGCATTTCGTCCCCTGGTGAGCACCTCAAGATTTCTTTCTCTGGTTACCAGAGAAGCAGTGTGGCTGTTCATTCAATAGTATTTATTGACCGCTTACTATGTGCAGAGCACTGTACTAAGCACTTGGAATGTACAAATCGGCAACAGAGACAGTCCCTGCCCTTTGACGGGCTTACAGTCTAATCGGGGGAGACAGGCAGACAAGAACAATGGCAATAAATAGAGTCAAGGGGAAGAACATCTCATTAACACAATGGCAAATAAATAGAATCAGGGTGATGTACATCTCATTAAACAAAATAAATAAAATAGGGTGATAAAGATATATGCAGTCAAGCGGATGAGTACAGTGCTGAGGGGATGGGAAGGGAGAGGGGGAGGAGCAGAGGGAAAGCAGGGAGAAGAGGGCTTAGCTGGGGAGAGGTGAAGGGGTGGGGTAGAGGGAGCAGAGGGAAAAGGGGAGAGCTCAGTCTGGGAAGGCCTCTTGGAGGAGGTGAGCTTTAAGTAGGGATTTGAAGAGGGAAAGAGAATTAGATTGTCGGAGGTGAGGAAGGAGGGCATTCCAGGACCGTGGGAGGACGTGGCCCAGGGGTCGACGGCGGGATAGGCGAGACCGAGGGACGGTGAGGAGGTGGGCGGCAGAGGAGCGGAGCATGTGGGGTGGGCAGTAGAAAGAGAGAAGGGAGGAGAGGTAAGAAGGGGCAAGGTGATGGAGAGCCTCGAAGCCTAGAGTGAGAAGTTTTTGTTTCGTGCAGAGGTTGATAGGCAACCATTGGAGGTTTTTAAGAAGGGTAGTGACATGCCCAGAGCGTTTCTGCAGGAAGATGAACCGGGCAGCACAGTGAAGAATAGACTGGAGCGGGGAGAGAGAGGAGGAAGGGAGATCAGAGAGCAGGCTGACACAGTAGTCTAGCCGGGATATAACAAGAGCCCGTAGCAGTAAGGTAGCCATTTGGGTGGAGAGGAAAGGGCGGATCTTGGCGATATTGTAAAGGTGAGACCGGCAGGTCTTGGATGTGTGGGGTGAACGAGAGAGACGAGTCAAGGATGACACCGAGATTGCGGGCTTGAGAGACGGGAAGGATGGTCGTGCCATCCACGGTGATAGAGAAGTCTGGGAGAGGACCGGGTTTGGGAGGGAAGATGAGGAGCTCAGTCTTGCTCATGTTGAGTTTTAGGTGGCGGGCCGACATCCAGGTGGAGACGTCCCGGAGGCAGGAGGAGATGCGAGCCTGAAGGGAGGGGGAGAGGACAGGGGCAGAGATGTAGATCTGTGTGTCATCTGTGTAGAGATGGTAGTCAAAGCCATGAGAGCGAATGAGTTCACTAAGGGAGTGAGTGTAAATGAAGAACAGAAGAGCGTCAAGAACTGACCCTTGAGGAACTCCAACAGTTAGAGCATGGGAGGGGGAGAGTGGCTTAGTGGAAAGAGCCCGGGTTTGGGAGTCAGAGGACGTGGGTTCTAATCCCGACTCTTCCACTTGTCTGCTGTGTGATCTTGGGCTTAACTCCTCTGTGCCTCAGTTATCTCATCTGTAAAATGAAGCACTTAACCAATACCATACAAAAAATAATTTTAAATTTCATCATAACAGCATTTACTAAGGACTAGCATAAGTAAAGTATATATATATTAAGAGCTTCAAAATTTTCTCAGTCAGTGAAATAACAAAAACAACCCCATCATGCTTGAATTTTTTTCTGAATACCCAGTAGAAAGCATAAGAACTTGAGCTGCATTTAGTCACACCCTGACCTTAATCTGGGAGTTAGTGTATCAGTCTAATCAGAAACTCATCTCTCTTTGAGAAATAAGTGTAATGGGGAAGGGTTTATCCAATTTTATCTCCTTCCTTTTAGGCCTTCAGAACAGAAACTAAATAAAAAATTCCTTGAGGGATGGGAACATGTCTGCTAATTTCACGGTATTCTCTCCCATGTGCTCTGTGTATGGTAGGCACTCAATAAATAGTATTGATTGATTAATTTGGAACTTTCTCTTTGGGATCCCCCCCACATACCCCGTATCAGTCTGGACTCACTTTGCCTCAGAGTTACGTCAGAATTTGCCACAGAACTGATTTCTCATGTATCATATCAGTATTACTCAAACTGCACAGATCTGCTTCTTCTTTGGTACAAATTCTTTGGTTCTGAGTATATTGCACCAGTTTTGCTAAATTCCAGAAACTTTACAGAAGCTTTGAAGTAAAAAATTGAAGAATAACAGTTCAGCATATTACAAGCCCTGAAATTCCCCAAATAAACTAGGCATCAGTCTTTGCGGTAATTTCCTAATGAAGATATATGTTTCTTCTATTGTAGATTATATAAAGGTTTGTGAATCTCCATTTCCTAAAATCTAATTAATCAAACTTATTATAGACCCAGTAATCCACTTCTTCTGAAGGTGATTTTTATTGCTTTGGCATTACCCATTATTAACTGCTTTTTGAGAATCAGTAAATAAATTAAAGCTACAGAAGGTCTCTTTGGACCATCAATCAATCAGATTTATTATAGTTGTTTTTTAGACAAATGTTTTTTCAAGTAGTGGCTGTCTGAGAGTCATTATGTTTTTTAGCCTTTATTTGGAATAAAAGTGAAATTATTTTACATTTGAAAATGAAAGTTTTTTTTTCCTTCTTGCTTGATATTTTATTTAAAAAATGTTTCAGTTAAACTAGTGGAAGCACTGTTTTAACATCTTTGGTGTAGAATTTAGGATGGAAAAATATTTGCAAAAACCAGGCAAACATTCAACAATATTTATTGGTCCTCACTCTGTGCAGAGCACTGTACTGAACTCTTGGGAGAGTACAATAATTATAATAATAATGACGGTATTTGTTAAGCGTTTACTAAGTGCCAAGCACTGTTCTAAGCGGTGGAGGCAGATGCAATTCTTAACCTCAAGAATCTTACAATCTAGCCATAAAGATACTAAAATAAATTATGGGTAGGGGAAGGAACTGCGTTTAAAGATATGTTCTTAAGTGGGGAGGGGATGGGCAAGTACCAAAGTGTTTAGGGAGTGAAGACTCAAGTGGCAAGATAATATCAAATGGGGGAAGATGAGAGAGTAGTCAGAGAAGGCATCCTGCAGATCATCCCAGATATTCATTGTGACATTTAGGAAACTACTAGGGAGATGCCACCTTGGACATCAAAGGGAGAATCACTTCCATGTGGCTTTAGGCCCATGTAACGCAGAAATGTTCCTTCCAATGCCTGGGCCAAGGTGAGCAAGATCTGGAGTCTATCTGGGTCCTGCATTATGTAACCCTGCTCAAGACCTTTTCCTCTGTTGAGTTTTCAGGGTGGGCAGGGCCCAAGGGGTCTTTGAAATAACACGAATCCTTTATTTTGCAATGTACGTCTGTCTATCCAGACTCCCTGCAAGAGAGTACCGTCATAGACAAATCCTTTGGAGTTTAGGAATGAACAGGCTACTGATCGCTTTCTAGTCTTTGTGAGCTCATTGTCAAAATGAGATTGCTTGACTGACGATATCAACCAAGAGTTGCCATGGAGAAAATACAGAGCTGAGATGAGTGGTAAAAAAAATGGAAAATTGGCACAGCTCCATCGGCCCATGAAACAGTGACATATTTGCTTCTGTCTTGATCTTTTACCTTTTTGTGAATAATAATAATAATAATAATGATTATGGTATTTGTTAAGCGCTTACTATGTGCCAAGCACTGTTCTAAACACTGGGTTAAATACAAGGCAATCAGGTTGTCCCATGTGACACTCACAGTCTTAATTCCCGTTTCACAGATGAGGTAACTGAGGCACAGAGAAGTTAAATGAGCTGACAAGCGGCGGAGCTGGGATTAGAACCCATGACCTCTGACTCCCAAGCCCATGCTCTTTCCACTAAGCCACATTGCTTCTAGTCTTGTTAATAGCAGAAGTTCCAACTCTCTAGGCTTCCCGGGATTGACACAGCCAGATCAGAACCCAGGCCCTTTTGACTCTCAGGTCTGTGCTCTATCCACTAGACCACTTTGCTTTTTCGCTTTGAGAATTTTCATCTCTTATTAAATCAACATAGGCAGTCCAAGGCTCAATTCCTTCGTGGGGAATGGGATGCTTTCTTTTGGTTTTATGTTTTGTTTAAGAGAGCTCCATCTCTGAATTTGTGTATGGAAGGGAAAAGAGCAGGAAGGCAGAGGTAAATCCTTCGAATGACTAAACCAGGCCCGAAACGACTGCATTAGCAAATAGTTTCCTTTCCTGCTTTTAGGGTAATAATAATAATGTTGGTATTTGTTAAGCACTTACTATGTCCCAAGCACTGTTCTAAACACTGAGGCGGATACAAGGTAATCAGGTTGTCCCACGTAGGGCTCACAGTCTTCATCCCCATTTTCAGATGAGGTAATTGAGGCACAGAGAAGTTAAATGACTTGCCCAAGGTCACACAGCTGACAAGTGGCAGAGCCAGGTTTAGAACCCACCACCTCTGACTCCCAAGCCACCTAGGGTACTTAGTTGATGTGTACCGAAGCCCTGAGATAGTCGATGCAGCTTCCAATTGCAGCTAGAACTACATCTAGAAAGATGATCAGTCTGAGGTTCCATGGAGGATTATCTCTGTGAGCAGGGAACGTATCTACTACCTCTGTTATGTTGTCCTTGCCCAAGTGCTTAGTACAGTGCTCTGCACACAGTAAGCACTTAATAAATCCAACTGAATGATTGATTACTGTCATCTTAAGCTATGACCTGTTTAATGTCCTTAAAGTTGACGGGATAATCCATCTCTATATCTCATCGTCTTCTCCATTGTCTAAGTGGTTTAAACATGGTAGTCGGCGGCATAGTGATAAGGCGAGTTCACTGGAATCAGGAGTTTTGGCGACAGACACAACATCCTCCCCAGGAGCCAAGATGCAGCACTGTGGGGCTTGTGAGGGTGTGAAGCTCCTCTCCTCCTCCTTGAAGGAACTGGAACACAATGTCTTGGGAGTAACTCTCCCAAGATCCGGGACACAGTGTTGCGACACTAATAAGGGTGTGTGAGACTCAGTGGGAAATTGTCCGGGTTCGCCCGAACCATACCCCGCTCCACAACCTGTGCCCAACTGTGTTATATGATTATGTGATTGTATATGATTATATATTGTGTTATATGATTGTCTTATAGGATTGGCAGATATTCCAAACAAAACAGATCCCATCTGCAGGAAACCATCCGATGAGGTCACTTTAGTGGGTTGTAAATAAACCTTGTCAATTGGGTGGAGGACACTTAAGGGTGAACAGGCATCCTTAAGGCATCCTTAATATTAATTTATCCTTAATAAAGGTGCACAGGCCCTTAATCTAATCAAAACACACTTTAGACAATTAGTAGCCTAGTTGTGCCCCCAGTCAGAGTATGCATCCAATTAATGAAGAAAATAGGGTTGACTGGAATATGCCAACACAAGGAAAATTTTTTTAAAATGACTAGAAATAGGGTTTCTTCTAGACATTGGAGAGATAAGAATGCTTGGGATTTTTACAATCTAGTTAAGCCACCCTTGCTTCTATGCAAGTATTGTTTGTGTGACTTGCTGCCAGGGATAGTTTATCCTATTAAAAAACTGCCTACAGCTGATCAAATAACTTAAGACTGGGTATCTGTACCTCAACCCATCCCATCCCATTTCTGTCTTATGTTCTTTTAGTTTATAAGCATAAGAAATGGCACAGAAGCATCCACATAAAAAAGATTCTGCGTGAAAGTGTTCACCGGCTAAGCCAGAGTTTCTGCACCTTCACGGACCCAGAAGAGACAGAGTTTCCAATCCAGAGCTACAGTTGGGAAAGAGATGGGTCTCTCTGGCAGCAGGGAGTAGAGGGAGGGTGAGTCTCCAGTTGTACAATGGGTAGGAGATGGAACTGTTCCCTAAGCATCCGGGGACCCCAGAAGACCCAGAAAGGGGATTCCAGGAAATGGGAGGGAGGTGGGAGGGAGGAAGAGCCAGGACTAGGTGGTGAGAAAATGGTCATGGTCATGGGCTTCTAAGAAATATTTTACCTTTAGTTCCTGGTTAATTTGTGATTTGATCATGGCTTGTAGAGTTTAAAATGGATTTTTTGTGGGCGTCCGGATTGTGCCGAGCCTCCTCGGGTAATTTTGTGAAAAATGCATACTCTGAATGGTCAAGAAAATATTGCACTTATTTATCCATCTTCTCGATCACAAATGCACAGTGAAATAGGGAAATGTTACTTAGATAAATCTCCTCACTATCTTCCTCTTGTCATGAAGCTACAGAAGAAAAAATATGGGCATTCGCTGTTTACTGCAATACTGCAATGTTATGTATATGTGCAGTATTTACCAAGTGACCATCTTTTCTGTTAAATTATGGAAATTAGCTTCTGATGACAATTCCCCCAAATAGCCTTTACCTTACCTTTGTTTCATTATGCCCTTATTTCATTCTTACTTGGGGATATGCCCCAAACATTAACCCTCCCAGCAGGAAAAAATAGGAGCTCAGTGACGTGGCATGAAAAATCCTTAAGAGTAGGAAATGGATATCTTACTCCTATTGTACTCCCCAAAATGCTTAGCACTGTGCTTCGCACCCAGGAGGAATTGAATGAATGATTGATTGACTGATTGCATGCCTCATCATAAACATGTCTGTCTATTGTCCCTATCTATTCAAAGCTTTCTCACTATTCCATTGCCCATCAAAATACTAACCTAAATTTCATCCCAAGGTTTCAAATCTTTAGGTAGCCTAAATTGGATTTCCTAAGTGTTTTACCAAAGGACACCAAGTCCATCTCATGGCTGTCACTTCACAGAGTAAGTTCTGGAAATCGCTGGGCATCATCACTCAGAAGTATTGCCACTAAATTGTCCTTGAGGCTTTTACATTTTGGAGAGGGCAATACTTAACTAATTTGTTGTCTTGCAACTCTGCGGCATTAACAGTTCCTGTGTTGCATCAATAAATCTCCTGCCTTCCTCTCCTTTCGTTTGGGATGACATGTGAGAGGAAGAAATAGTAAGGTTGAAAATGTGTCAGAAAATGGGATCTAAGCTGAAATGCCCCAAGAATTGGAATTCTTGGCTTCCCACTTGCTAAGGTGGAAAAGGGTGACTGACATCTCAGGCTTAGACAGATGCACTAGGCTATCTGCCAAGTTGGCCCTGGAAATTTGTCACCTTGGATACCTTTGTCATGTATTGGACTTCCCAAGTGCTCTGCGGAAAGTGCTCTGCACACAGTAAGTGCTCAATGATTGATTACCCCCAAATGACTGCTCCACCAACTTCTGGGAGTGGTCTAGGGGATATTGGAGTCAAGAAAACACCTGGTAGCAACAGCTGGTGATAGGAGGGTCCTTCCAGAAGCCTTATAAATTCACCGCATAGCCAGCTATAGGCACGCGTTGGGCTGGGCTATGGAGTTCAAGTGTGTCATGGAAATGCCTGTTGCTTTTATCTGTCACATTTCTCTGTAATGGATGGATATTAAGTGTCCTGATGGTGTCTGGTAAGAGCAAATTGACTCTGGACACTTGGTTCTCCACCCTTTTAGCCGTGTGACCTCGGGTATCTCACTTAACCTCCCTGGGCCTCAGTTACCTCATCTGTAAAATGGGAATTGAGACTGAGTCCTACCTGGGACAGGGACTGTGTCCAACCTGATACGCTTGTATCCACTCCAGGGCTTAGTACAGTATCCACCCCAGTGTTAAGTACAGTGCCTGGCACATAGTAAGCACTTAGCAAAACCATAATTATTATTATTTAAGAATTTGATATTCACCTCTACCCCACAGCATTCTACATATCCATGAGCTATTTTAATGTCGAACTCCTCCTCTGGTCTGTTGGCTCCTGGTGGACAGTGAACATGCCAAATAATTGTTTTATTGTACTATCCCCACCGATTAGTACCACTGTACTGTTCAGCAAAAAGTAAGCATTCATTAAATACGGTTGATTGATTCACTGACTTTTTGCCTTATTTTAATGAACAATTTGTTCTCGAGTTGCCAAACATTCAAGGCTCAGCTACTTTAACTCTATGATGTGCAGTTCACATACTGAAATACTCATTGATTTTTACTTCTCTTTCAGGCAGGATTATCAACTATTGTCATCGATCTTTCTACAGACTTCTTTTCCTGTGTTTTCAATTGCTTTTTCAAAGCAAATATGTTTACAAGGCAATGATGAATGTTTGCCTTTTCCTTTTTGCTTCCCACAAGGCAACAGCGCACATATTGTGAACTGTCAATCTACAATTTCTTTTTTAAGAAAGAATGCCGGTTTCTCTTCAGAGGGTTTTAACATTAAATGTTACTCTGAAATTCACAGGAAATAGGAGCATCTCATGGTGATCACAAAGAAAGCAATTGGTTCATAAATTATGCATTCGTAATATGGAAAAAATCATTTAGACTCTTCCTTATTTACTAATTATCTTCTGAATGTTCAAATTTTAATATCTAGACCTAATAATAAGGTAGACAACATTTTTCTGACTCACTAGAGAAACTGCGTTTCTTTCCTATTTTTAATAAATAGTCCAATGAATGAGATTCTTTTCACTCTGACAGGAAAGAAGTACATTAAAGTAAAAGACATCATTCGATTCATACCTCCTGTGTAATTCTCTAGTTCTCAAGCAATTTATTTCCTTAGTTACGATAATCTCTTTCTCTTCCCTCAGCTCTCTCCTTTCCACTCTATCCTGAGGCTCCCAAGTGTCAGGGACCTTGTCTATTTCTCACCTGTTCATTCTCTTCCAGCACTTAGTGCACAAAGTGCTTATAAAATATTATTAATCAATCATATTTATTGAACACTTATGTGTGCAGAGCACTCTACCAATTGCTTGGGAGAGTAGAATATAAGCATATGACAAACAAATTTGTTGCGGGCAGAGATTGTCTCTATTGCTGTATTGTACTTTCCAAGCGCTTAGTACAGAGCTCTACACACCGTAAGCACTCAATAAATACGAATGAATGAATGAATGAGTGAATGAATGGAGAAGAGAAGGCTTTGAAGAGGGGAAAGTAATTGTCTGAGCCTTCCAGGCCAGAGGCAGAACGTGGGTGAGAGGTCAGAAGTGAAATAGGCTGTTAATGAGGTGTACATCCCCTTGATTCTATTTATTGTGATTATATTGTCTTGTTTTTGTCCATCTGTCTCCCCCGATTAGACTGCGAGCCCGTCACTGGGCAGGAATTGTCTCTATCTGTTGCCGAATTGTACATTCCAAGCACTTAGTACAGTGCTCTGCACATAGTAAGTGCTCAATAAATACTATTGAATGAATGAATGAATTAATTAATTAATGAAATAGTCGAGGTAGAGGAACAGTGAACAGGTTAGCATTAGAGGAGCGAAATGTGCAGGCTGGGGTATAGTAGAAGAGTAGCAAGGGGCAAGACAATTGAGGGCTTTAAAGACGACGGTAAGGAATTTCTGTCTGATGCGGAAGACACTGGAGGTTCTTGAGAAGAGAGGAAACATGGTCTGAACGTATTATGAATAATAATGGTGTTTCTTAAACATTTACTAAGAACTAAGCACCAGGGTAGGTATGAGATAACCGGGTTGGTTGTAGTCCCTGTCCCACGTGGGGCTCACAGTCTAAGTAGGACTGAGAATGGAAATTGAATCCCTATTTTACAGATGAGGAAACTGAGGCACAGAGAAGTTAAGTGTCTTGTCCAAGGTCACACAGCAGGCAGGTAGCAGAGACGGGAGTAGGATTTTCTGACTCCCAGGTCTATGCTCTTTCAACTAGGACATCCTATGTCTAATTACAACATTATAACTTATAAACACATTTGTATCGCTACTACCAATGCGTTTCTAAAATGTCCTTTTCCTCCTACCTCTCTCAGCATTTCTCTTATTTTTCTGAATTTCTATACTTCCCTTATTCTGTCCCACAAAACAGATTTTCCTCTTCCTCTAAGCAGTCCAGAATTCTCCCTGCCCAGGTTTTCTCCCTCCTTTTCTTGTTTACCCTTTCCAGCTCCCTAACCTGGGCTCTTAACTTTCCATGTTACAGTCTGCTCTTCTTGATTTTGCTATTTTCAGCTGCCTGACACCGCAAACCACCATATCATCAGAAAAACACTTAGCTCCTTCTCGTATCAAATTATTTCTGACAACCCATTTGTTCAAGAAATACAACTAATAATGCCATCCGCAGGTCACGCTGGCGGTTCATTCTATCCTCCTTGGATATAGTTTGGGAGCTCCCCGAAACCCTTTTTTGAGGCCCCAAAGTGGACGATGGGCTGACATCCGTGAGGTTGCGTCACATAATCTTTACATTATTGTGTAGAGAAGTCCTCAGGGGCCTCGGACAAATTGGCCCAAGCAAGACTCCTGAAATACTGAAAATCCGGGCTGATCCAAGAGGAGTCTGCAGGGAAGGAAGAGGAGGAGAAAGAGGAGGAAGTAGGCAGCAACTGAGTCTCTCCCTCTAGGAGAAGGAAATAGGAGCTAAATCAGATTTATTAAAAAAAGGCTCAGGGTGAAGCTTCGGAGAGGAGAAAGGGAAGGTAGGCCCACAGTGCAAGTGCTTGTGCGGGAAAGAGGAAGACGTGGGGAAGAGCATCGGGGTCTTAAGGGTGAATGTTCTGATTTGCCATACCCAAAGGACAGGTGTGATCGTGGCCTACCGAATCTCTTCTGGGTTTTCTGATCAGAGCTCTTATGCAGCTCTGGCACGCCTGGTATCACTGTTACCCCTAGATTCTTAAAGATTTCAATTGTTGTCTTTGTTTAGTCAACCAATCGAGCACTTACTGTGTGGAGATCACATAGCACACAGTAAGTTTTTATACAATTTATATACACAAATAAGCATTTGGGAAAGTACAATACAACAATAAACAGACACATTCCCTGGAGGTAAGAATAAGAATAGTAAGTCTTGGTGAGGGCATAAAGATTGTGCATATGTGTCTCCTTAAAGTGCTCGCTGTGGACAAGGAATGTCTGTTTATTGTTATACTGTGCTCTCCCGAGCGATTAGTGCCATGCTTCACACACAGTGAGTGCTCAGTAAATATGATTGAATGGAGGAATGAATAAATTCAGACGTCTTAGTAGACTCTTAGGAATCTAACTGAACCCCAATTTAGATGACAAAGGATCATGCATTCATTTGTTTTGTTATGGCATTTATTAAGTGTTTACTATGTGCCAAGCACTATACTAAGCACTGGAGTATGTAAAAGATAATCAGGTTGGACCCAGTCCCTGTTCCACCTGAGGCTCACAGTCTTAGTAGGAGGGAGTAGGAATTAAATCCCATTTTACAGATGAGGAAACTGAGGCACAGAGAACTTAAATGATTTTCCCAAGGTCACACAGAAGAAAAGTGGGAGAGCAGGGATTAGAATTTTTCTTTTCTCTGATGGACAACATCCTCTCTGGCAAAATATCAGATGCTCTTAGGAAAAATTATACTGCTGTTGGGAATGATGTTTCCAAGTTTTATGTACCTGAAAGATTTGCAATTGCTCTGTTGACTTATTTGTTTTATTTGCTTGTTTTATTGTCATCTTTTAGTGCTACCCTCTAATGGTCAGACCAGAAAAGTAACATCTTACTACCCCGAGCTTTGCTATACCCCATCCAGAGTCAAAGCTGGCTCTCTAAAGAGCTCTTACCCTTCGAGTTTTTCAAGGATTCTTGGATCTATAAATAATTCAGTGCATCATTAGAGGCTCTTATGTCTCAAAACTCCTATCTTTTGCATTGGTCTAAGAGCTGTCTTACATAGTGATCTATAAATTTCTCCAACTCTGAACACCAAAGAAGAGTTTATGACACTCAGAGGGAACATTGTATTTTGGAATGAAGTGCTATATTCTTTGACTTGACCTTTTGAACAGGAAAGGGGAGCACACAGTTTGCCTTTTTTGAGACGGAAGCTAGTATAAGTGATGGGCCTACTGTCTCCAAATAAAAATGGAAAATTTGGTCACTTTGTCAGGTTTAGTTTTTTGATATTGTCATATTTAACCAAAACATAGAATCCAGTCTTCTCCTTTCCAAACCAGGTGCTGGCAACCCCCAGCTGAGTAGCAACGGGTGCCTGCCTGGCTATTTTACCTGACACTCCAACCTCAGAATGGGACCTGGGTGACATACGATCGTTCCTGAATTCTGCACTTTTGCTGAAGCCCGGTCTGGAGCTTCTGGGTCCCATCATCCTCTGCTGCTACTTGGCTCAGTCTACATCTCTTCTCGTTGCAGGACACCATTAGAGACATGGGACAGAAGCACCCAGATGGGACAGCATAGGACCCTGAAGTAGTAAGAGTAATAATATTTAATAAGCACTTACTATATGCCAATCACTCTGCTAATCACTGGAGTGAATACAAGATAATCTTATCAGATTATCTTCATAGCTGCAATAGACTTTAGAAGCAGGAGAGGCTAGTGGAAGAGTCAGAGGACCTGGGTTCTAATCCCAGCATCTGTCTGCTTTGTGTGCCAGTTGAGGAAACCACTTAACTTCTATATGGCTCAGTTTCCCCATCTGTAAAATCTGTTCTCCCTCCTTCTTAGGCTGGGAGCCTTATGTGGGACAGAACCGCATTTGACCTGATTATTCAGGTTATCTATTCCAGAGTTTAGTTCAATGCTTGGTACATAGTGAGTGCTTAATAAATATCCCCAAGCCCCCTCCTTATGTAACTCCCATATAGATTGATTCATCAACCCAAAATATTTGCCCATGTCTGCTTAAACTACTTCTTGCAGATCAGTACTGTTAAAATTCAACAAAGGTTTTAGCTGCTTCAAGATCTGCTTCTGGCAAACAATAACACAACAAATCATTGTGATAGTGAATATAGTCACATGGCTACAGCAGCACAGTTTGAAGAACTGACCTCAAACCCAGTAAGTCCAAAACTGATCTCCTCATGTCACCCTCTGCCTTCCTCATCACAGTTGATAAAATCATCATTCTATCCATCTCTCAAGCCCGTAACCTTAGTATTATCCTTGATGCTATCCTCTTTCAATTTTGCTTGTCTCTCCCACCGCTGATCTCCTGTTCACTGCCTGTCCTCTCGTTTGAACTCCTTCCCCTTCACCCTTGGCTGACCACTGTTCTCCCCATCTTCAAAGCCCATCTCCTCCATGAAGTCCCTCCTGATTAATTAATAATTTTGCCACTTTTATATTCCCTAACTGCCACTTCAGTACTTCTGGGGCCCCTAAAGCACACGTGCTTAGTATGTGCTCAATAAAATATGCAGATTAATCAATCAGTGGTATTTCCTGAGCACCTACTGTGTTCAGAGCACTGTACTAAGCACTTGGGAAACTACGATATAGTAGAGTGGGAGATATCATCCCTGCCTGCCCTCGGGAATCTATATCTAGTGAAGTACAGCAAGGATGCTGATATGGTTATCAGAAAATCCTCCCCATGTCTGTCTTTCTCTCTACACCATAAGCTCACTGTAGTCAGGGAATGTGTCTACCAACTTAGTTGTACTATATTCTCCCAAGTGTTTAGGATAGTGCTCTACACATAGTAAGTGCTTCATAAATACCATTGATAATGATCTCTGATGTTAGGTAGGGTCTTGGTGAACCTCGAGTAATGGGAAAATCATATCTTCTCATGGATTCTTTGGAGATTAATGAGTATAGTGGGTGAATGGTTTGAAGATACCAACCTGACTGACATTTCTTAATTATTTTTATGTCCACCACTAGTACTAAATATTATAAAGTTGCAAAAAGAAAGCATAAAGTATATTATACAGTTCAGGACAGTATGGATAAGGCAGATGTGAGGAAGTATTGAACAGCATATCATGATCAATGTCATATGTACAAAACAACTGAATCTACTTGCACCAACCTGCGGGTCAGACTGAAGCCAGAAAAGATTTACGTTGAGGTAAAAGTGCTCTCAACTTCTCAATCAGTCAATACTATTTATTGAACACTCACTGTGTGCAGATCACTGTACTAAGCATTCGGGAGAGTGTAATGTAACAAAGTTGGTAGACGTATTCCCTACCCTCATGGAGCTCACGGCCTAGAGACGGAGATAGGATAAATAAATAAATTAGGGATAAGTACATAAAGTGCTATGGGACTGAACATGGGATGAATATCAAAAGACCAAAAGACAAGTACAGAAATATTTCTCCCATTTTGTTCTATCCAAATTGCAAAATGAAAGACATGCTGTAGCAATCAATCCATCAGTTGTATTTTATAAGCATCCCTGTGTGCATTGCTTGGGAGAATACAATACAGTGAACAGTTGCAAACCCTGACCTCAAGGTGATTACAGTCTAGGGGATAAGACAGACATTTAAGTAAGTTCCAGGTAAGGAAAAAGAGATGGATATGCTTATGAGCTAGTTATCAAAGTAGGTAAGACATGCTACCAATGATAGAGTGCCTAAGTGCCTGGATAGAGAAGTTGCCACTGAGGAGATATGGGGGGTGGGAAGAGAAATAAATGACATACATGATTGTAAAAATTATCTTCACAAAATGAATTATGAAAAGAATAATTATCTTTGCATTTGAATCACAATTTTATTTTTCCAAAATATTTTCACAACATTATTGCATCTTATCCTCCAACAGCCCTTTAGCCTGATAAAAGTTAATTCATCTCTCATGAGTAAGCATTTTTCTCTTGGAGAGAATTTCAGTTTACATTCAACTGGCTCCTCACAGCAGAACATTTGATTAATGCCTTACACCTGTAGCCCAGGGCAGGTCTATTCCCTCATTAAGGTTCCTCTCACTATTCCCAAAGCCCCAAGCTGAGTTATCAAGGGGTGACAGAGGAAGTTTAATTGAGTTTTGGTAAACGTGTGAAAGGGGGAACTGCAGAGCATGGGGCTACTGAGGAATTATGACACAGGGTGGAGGAGCCTCTGTGGAGAAGTGGTGAGAAACTTTTGGGATTTATCTAGATTAAGATAAGAATAACAACTGTGGTGTTTGTTAAATGCTTACTTTCAGTGATCCATTAGGTTGTATTAATTGAGCGCTAACTGTGTGCAGAGCATGGCAAGGTCTGAAGTAGATACACTGTAATCAGATCAGACACACTCCTTGGCCTTCATGGGGTTCATGGACTAAGAGTGAGGGAGAACAGGTACCTTAGTCCCATTTTACAGATGAGGAAACTGATGCCCAGAGAAGTTCAGTGATTTAAGTCTGACTGTTTGCATGTCGGGCATTTCTCTCCCTCTAGGCCAAGAACAAGGGCAACCTGACAGTTTAACAAGGGCAACCAGCTTTTAATGCGGTAGCTCCTCCTAGTTTACTGCTGTTTTTACGATCCAGGGGAACAAACTGTGCAGACATCTCTAGCCTGCTGCTATGCCTATCTGCTTCAGTTGCATCAGCTGCTGTTACAAGAGCCAGGGCTGGAAGATTACCAATGGGCTGGACCAGGAGTCCGAGGAAGAGCTTGGAAGGTGAGCCCTGCTACATAGCCCATCAGCCTGGTGTTCCAGAGATCACTGGACTGTAAGTGGAGTCCCTCCAAGACCTCTAAATGGTGCTAGAAGAGGCAGGACAGTTGTCCACACCCTCTGTTATCTATGGTTCTTTTTCTGTCTTGAGTTACTATCACACCTACTCTGTACTTTTATTTCAGCTGTAATATGTCTTAAGCCTTAAATATATATGATTGAATGAATGAATAGCCCCCTTGGTTTCCCTTTTTTTTTTTTGCTCTAGAGATTACCTGCTTGGGGGGGTCTGGTTTGTTTGATAATCAAAAGTTAATTGTTTGCTGAAACTCTGTGAGGGAATTGTCTTCTCTATACAGGTCAATCATTCAGTTGTATTTGTTGGACCCTTATTGTGTGCAGAGTACGGAGGACCACAGTCAGCTGACCCTTAAATGAACCCCAAACCTAGAACTCCCTTTCAGCCAGAGTAATGAGAGGTCCATAAGGATGAAGAGAGGAAAAGTGGATTATGGTGGAGAATGTCAGCTGGAATTCAAGTGGGTTCTTTAAAAAATCATTTTGTTTCCAATTAACCGTAGGGATATCTTCAAAGTTGGGGACGTGTGTTGTTCTCTAAATGAATAACAACCATTTCTTCACTGCCAGTCTAAATGGAGTGCAGGGTAACTATTACACAGCATAGACTAGTGGAAAAAGCACGGATCTGGGAGTCAGAGAACCTGGATTCTAATCCAAGGTTCAGCACTTGCCTGCTGAGCGATTTGGGCAAAGCATTTAACTTCCCTATACTTTGATTTTCTCATCTGTAAAATGGAGATTAAATCCTATTCTCTCCTACTTAGACTGTGAACCCCATGTAGGAAAAGGACTATGTCCCACTGATTATCTAGTCTCTAGCTTAGCTCTTAGGGCAATGCTTGAACCATAATCACTATTATTATTATACTTACTTATCAAAAAATAGCATTTACTGAGTGTTTACTCTGTGTAGAGCATTGTACTTAGTACTCAGGAGAACACAATAAAGATGGTAGAAAGAATCTCTGCCCTCAGGATATTGCAATCTAGCAAGTGAGAAGGATATTAAAACAAACTGCAGGTAGGGCAAACAACCAAATATTCATTCAATAGTATTTATTGAGTGCTTACATGTGCAGAGCACTGTACTAAGCACTTGGAGTGTACAATTCGGCAACAGATAGAGACAATACCTGCCCAATAACGGGCTCACAACCAAATATTAGGCTAGGTTTGTGACTGCAATGTGGGGAAGTGAGTGGAGTGAATACCAAAGTGCTTAATGGGCATCAGAGATTTATTGACTTTATCAGTAGTTTCCACCTATAGAAATAAATAAGGGAACAAAACACCACCGATTTGACAAAATCTTTGAAAAGTCCAAGCAAATGATCTTTTTAAGAGTCACTGATTTTCATTTGCAATGAACTGCATCCATTGGATGAAGTTATCTGGAGATTTGGGCATTTCTCAAAATCAGCTGTTTGACATTTACTACCTACCCTCTTCCATATCTGTGGAGGCAATTTTAGGGATAGAAGAAGAATAAGAATAGAAGAATAGAGAAGCAACATGTCTCAGTGGAAAGAGCCCGGGTTTGGGAGTCCGAGGTCATGGGTTCTAATCCCTGCTCTACCACTTGTCAGCTGTGTGACTGTGGGCAAGTCACTTAACTTCTCTGTGCCTCAGTTACCTAATCTGAAAATTGGGAGTAAGACTGTGAAGCCCCATGAGGGACAACCTGATTACCTTGTATCCCCCACCCCACCCAGTGCTTAGAACAGTGCTTGGCACATAGTAAGCGCTTAACAAATACTAACCATTATACCATTATTATTATTATTAATAAACAATTCAAAGCCAGAGAGAACCTTAAAACTGAATCTTTAAGCATTTAATATTCCATTCAAAACTGAGTCAACTCACCTAGCCCGATTAGATGATAGGAATCTGCACAAAGGTAATCTCACCCATCCCTTAGTTGGCACCCACTTGCAGCAGAAAAAATATTATCTTTATTATATGGTAGCCTTGTAGACCAAATTGGCAAGGGATGATTTTATTTGAAATGATGAATGTAATGGAACAAGATTGGTTGAAGAGCTGTGAAGCAACTGGTATTTTTCAAAGTACTTTTTTTCTGTCAGTTATTGATTGTTGAAACTCTCTCAGAATACCAAAATTGCTGAAAGACTTCCAACACAATTAATTTGAAATATAAAAACTCTAAAATAAATGGATCTAGCTAGTTGATGCTTTTGAATGCTGAAAGGAAACCACAAATTTATTTCAACTTCCAGGGAGGAAATATTTCTGACACATTAAGAAAATTACTGGGGTGCAGAATCATTAGCCATAAATCTTTTAAATAACCCCAGTAGTTATGCTCACTGAATTGTCTATCTCTGTTCTTTTAACACATTTTTGGTTTTTAATGGATTAAATCCTCCCCTTAGTGGATTATCATGAGCTCTCAGCCACAGAACCTCCCTCTGCCCACTTCTTTTGTTTCCTGAGGAAGCTCCTCTCAACTATTCTGCATGATGAAGGGGGGAATAGCTAATATCACATTTACCTGTAGTGGCTCTTTGCCCTTAGCCCCAGCCAGAGGGTCCAATTCCAATCATTTAATCATACTTATTGATTGTTTACGCTGTGCAGAACACCGTCCTAAGTATTTGGGAGAATACAATATAATAATAGTAATAATGGTACTTCAGTGCTTACTATGTGCCAAGCACTATTCTAAGCACTGGGGGAAGATACAAGTTACTTAGGTTAGACACAGTCTCTGTCCCACATGGGGTTCATACTCTTATCTTCATTTTACAGATGAGGTAACTGAGGCCCAGAGAAATTAAGTGACTTGCCCAAGATCATACAACAGACATGTGGCAGAGCTGGGATTAGAACCCAAGTCCTTCTGACTCTTAGGTCCATGTAGAACATAATTGATAGATACTCTGTCCAAAACGAGTTGAATCCTAAAGGGATTTACTCAGTTTACCCAATTTTGTTTCTGGTGGCAATTGTTTTAGACCTCAAGAGAGTTCCTGATCACAAAGAAGCAGAGAAGCAGATAGTGCCCCCCGATATACAAGTGTGGCTGGCCCAGCATGTGGCTCACCTACTCACTGCTAAGCAAGCGGAGTTGGTCTAGCCGTTAAAGAATTCCTTTGAGCTTAGTTACATGGAATGCAATTTTTTTTAAAAAAGTGTCAAGAAGTGGAAATTCGGTAGAACAGCCCTAGAAGGAATTAAAAAAAAGTAATTTCAATAAAGGAAGTTCTCTTTGAGAATCAAAAAAATTGAGATTATGTATAGATTTGGCCAATCCTGAAGTCAAGGGAAATGAGGAATGCAAGAGTAGACATAGGTGAAGAGCCTGTTTGGAATGGCAAGCTGGATGAGAACACCCGAAGATAAGATTCCCATAAATCTCCCCCAGGTACACATTATGGGTTTTCTCTCTGGGGCTTTTATCCCTAGGGAGAAATTGCTTTTTAAAAATCCTTGAATATCTCTGTTAGATGGGATTTTTTGGAGTTAGGGCATGCTATTAGAGATTTGGTCAGAGAGGGAGGAATAGGGCTGGATTTTTGTAGTAGCAGGTTCAGTTCCTCTCTGTTGTCTGCTCCAACAGGCCTTGACATCTTCAGATAAAGATATTAGGTTTGGCATCCTGAACAATCCAACTGGATATTATGGAAAAGGAAGGAGTGAGGATGTTTTGAATGGGAACATCAGTGGTGAAGAGTCACTTGTGGTAAATTCTGGGGGGGAATCAATCAGTGCTATTTACTGAGTGCTTACACACTCAGTACAATAAAAGAGTACAATAAAGCAGAGTTGATTGACATAGTCCCTATCCTTAAGGAGCTTACCGTCTTCACAAGCTTATAAAATGGAAAGACGGAGTCGTCATGCTAGAGAGACCACTGGTATAAAGAGTTTGGAACCGTAGGGTTTGAGCTACCAATTTGTTGCTTTATAATGACACTTCTACAGTTTAATCTCACCCTCAAAAAATTGAGTTTTGAATAAGGACTCAAAGCTTGTCACTTAAATTGGCCTTTGGGCATCAAGCTATCTCCTTTCTTTGGGGTGGAGGTTCATGCAAACTTACTTAGGGGAACTTACATTTAAAGCTCCCAATATTCTTATGAGGGAGGGTCTGAGTGAATACCACAAATTAGGCTATTGAAAATATTATGAAATCAAAATATTGGTATAAATCACTACTGTACAAGGCCATCTCAATCTCTCTTATCTGGCATGTGATTACAATGCATATCTGCATCTATTTGAATATTTTGGATCCAGCAATACCCGATATAACCTTTGTGTTTTGGTGACAGCTGTGACAAAGACAATCATCCAACTTATTCCTCTTAATATATGTCTTTCCTTTTATTGCCTAGAAAATTCCACTACTTTATTTTCCATCAGCCGACTCTTTGTACTTCAACGGAGTCTCCCGGGTGTTTGCCTAGACTATCCCATAAGTTACCCAGAATATAAACTAAATGCAATTGTCTTAAGTTTCCAGTCTTTGTGCATACAGATCCATTCTGGAATACCCTGGAGGCATGCAGATACAGAACACTACAGCTGGGGAAAGCATATTTAAGGCTGTGTCATATCTTGAGATTTACTTCTTTATTTCCAGTCTGCTACAATGAAACTTATATGATAAGCCAACAGCAAGAACAAGTAAATGACGTTCTTTTTTTAATACTATGGAAGGAAGGAAACTGAGCTGCATTTACATTTCACTGCCTGATCATAATCAAATAAGTGCAGATTCTGCTTGAGATTTTTCAAAATGTTAAAAATGAAAGGATTCCAATTATGCAGTATCTGATTTCAAAATGAGATTGCTCAGAAGTAAACTTTCTTTGAGAAGTTTTCCAGAAGGCTTAGAGTGTTTTGTTAATAGAATACTGGGAGACTAATAACAATAATGATAATGATGGCATTTGTTAAGCGCTTAATATGTGCAAATCACTGTTCTAAGCGCTGGGGGGAGGGGGTTGCAAGGTGATCAGGTTGTCCCACGTGGAGCTCACAGTCTTAATCCCCATTTTACAGATAAGGTAACTGAGGCACAGAGAAGTGAGTGCTTTGCCCAAAGTCACACAGCTGACAAGTGGTGGAGCCAAGATTAGAACCCATGACCTCTGACTCCCAAGCCCAGGAGCTTTCCACTGAGCCACACTGACTACTGTGGGAAAATATCATGACACCAGTGTAATTTTGTGGAGCATTTAGATTTAGTTTTAAAATATGATTTTGTGGGAGGCAGGTAAAGGGATGTATGAAATTTTGCTGTAAATATAATTGAAGCAAATCTAATAAGTAATAAGTTTATTAGTAAAAGTTTAAAGTAAAAGTTTATTAGTAAATCTAATAAAACCAAGACTAATAATAATTATGGCACTTGTTAAGTGCTTTCTATGTTCCAGGCACTGTTCTGAGCACTGGGGTAGATAGATGCTAATCAGGTTGGACACAGTTCCTGTCCCACGTGGGGCTCACAGTTTTAATCCCCATTTTACAGATGAGGTAACTGGGGCATGGAGCGGTCGAGTGATTTCCCCAAGTCCATACAGCAAACAAGTGGCAGAGGCAGGATTAGAACCCATGACCTTCTGACTCCCCGGCCTGTACTCTATCCACTATGCCATGCTGCTTTCCTAGAGTACTTGATTATAACACAGACCAAGATTTTGTGCTTTAGTTCTTTAACTGTTGTGACTGAGGACAAAGTCTCCATGATTTCCCATGCTATAATTTATCTTTAGATAAAATCGGCATGTTGCTTAAGATTAAATTAGCCCCCAGGATATATTGAAGATTGAGGGGAAAAAAAGCCCTCCCCCTACATTTTTTAGTTTAGATTGGAACCAGCATCAGTTGGACTGTGATTGTGTGTTTGGCTATTGGCACTCGATCATTAACCGTTATTGATTGCCCACTGGGTGCTCGACGCTAACCTGAGCGTCAGAGGTCTCCTACGGTATGGAATTCTAGGAAAGAATATCCTGGGAGTTGTGATGACATTCAGGAGGTCACTGACACTTGCCCACTCCCAAGAGATACAAAGTAATATTTGCTTCACACCAACCCTCTTATCTTTCTGTTGAAATTAGTTTGTGAGACAAAAAGAAAGTAAATTTAATAAGCTTCCAGTAAAGATACACTTGAATTGGTGTGTGGAAAGCAATATTGCTGCTTTCTCTTAAATCCACTAAATATCAGCCAAGCAAATGCTTTCCAATCTCTGATGAGCTTTCCTGCTCCTTGTTGTTAGGCATC
This sequence comes from Ornithorhynchus anatinus, assembly GCF_004115215.2. Lineage (NCBI taxonomy): Eukaryota > Metazoa > Chordata > Mammalia > Monotremata > Ornithorhynchidae > Ornithorhynchus > Ornithorhynchus anatinus. Next base: position 14,312,098 of record NC_041739.1, read on the forward strand.
TTTCAGAAGTACTTTCATCTTCCATTGATCACCAAGAGCTCTCAGTCTGTCTTTTTGCTTTCAATGGATTTGAAGTAGTCAAAAGCACAGGCTGCCGTTGTGCCTGGAGACCCAAACACATTGTATCTGAACTGGTGTGTCGGAGAGTTGACTACCATTACTTGCGTTCATTAAAGTAATTCACTAGGGCACTTGTAAGTAGGATATTTCACTGTGTTCCCACTGTAAGAAATGGATTTTCTCCTGGTGGCAGATAAAGGGGCTGTTTGAATCATCTTTCTACATTATTGCTTCGAAGATCAGAGACTTCATGGCAAAAAAACAAACATCCATTGGAGGGTTTTTTTCCCAACAGCTGAGATATCTGAATCCACGAGTTTTTAATGGTGGAAGTGCTTTTAGCCTGGCTTTCTGTGTAATAGAAAGGGAATTTGCAGAGATTGCTTCTATTGCATTTTCCGTGGTACTAACGAGACCTGGTTATCCCGGGTGCAAAGGAGCCACGATTTGGGGCTGGTACATGACACACCTACACTACTGGATTACTGTTCTGTCCTGTCCTTCTGTCCTGGGCACCCCTATTCGATCTTCACTCAGTTGAAGGGATTAATTTACAGCACGGTCATGAGCTGCTTCTTTCGGTTGGTTCCTGCTGACATGGTCTCAAACTTTATTAAAACTTTATTTGAGATCTAGAGAATTTTTCTAAGAAGTCATAATCAATATCCTTCCCCGGCCCCAGCTTAGACCCATGGAGGGGTAGAGAGAGGAGTTGTGGGGGCAGGGGAGCAATAAGGAAACTGGAGGAGGGTGGAGGTGTAGAAGCCAGGTTTACTAGAGTCCAAAGCAATTTTACCTAATAGTTTGATCTAATGAACGATATCCTGAACCCCCTCTAGACTGTCAGCTCATTGTGGGTGGGGAATGTGTCTGTTTATTATTGTATTGTACTCTCCCAAGCACCTAGTACAGAGCTCTGCATGCTGTAAGCATTCAATAAATGCAGTCAAGTGACATAGAACTTTGTTTAGGGACAGGAAGGTGGGAAATGCACCATCCATAGAGCATGCGCTTGAATTATGCTTGAAACCGTAGTGGTGATGGTTTGGGCGGTCATCCACACTCTCCCACCTGTGAATGGCAGCAAGCATCGTGAGATGGCCAATTTAACCTAGGGATGTGGTCTGTGGTTATGAGACGGAAAAGCTCTGCCTACCCTTTATAGCAGCAGACTCTGCTGAGTCCTCATCCACTTTTCACATCGATGCATATGCGATGTAAAACCATTAAGGTCTTTATTTTACATTGCTGTATTATCCCTTTTCCTACTTGCCAGAATTCCATAGCTGTATGGATTATCAGGGACATGTGTTCATTCTCAGGCTCTTGGGTGGTGAACTGGTTGGGGTAGGGTTGCAGGGTTATTGGAAAGGGCAAGGGAAAAGAGCAATCTTTAAGGAGAACTGGAAATTCTGGGATCTGCTTCCATGCATACAGCTCTGTCATTAAAATTTTCCAATTTCAGTTCCAATCCTAGGACTACCGGGAAGAAATCTTCTTTACAGAAGTTGGGGGGGCTCTTCTGTTGCCCCTTGCCAGGACAGGGCTAGTAGTTGGACCAGGAGGACAAGTGGGGAAAGTAGAGCGGGGTTTATTTATCTGTAGCACTCAGCCTGGAATATCAGGATGAGTTTACTTATCTGTAGCACTCAGCCTGGAATTTCAGGAAGGAGGTAACTGGGGTGATTGAAGCCTGGGACATGCCTGAGTTCTTTATCTTTTCAAGGTGTGTAATTGAGAGATAAGAGCCAGGTATCAGTGGAGCTGGCATTGGAGATTACTTATGTGCAGTAGCCAGTAAAATGTTCAGAACCCCTGAAGACCATTGGCAAACTCTGCAGAGCAGCCTGTAAACTAGGAAGATTGGAAGATTAGGAAGCTTGACCTAAATCAGAGCAATATGGATTCTGAAGTAAGTGGAGTGAAGTACAGTGATAAACCCATTCCTTCAGCACCAAACTAGCTACCTCAGCAACAGCGTATTAATTAATGCTAATGATAAGAATGGTCTCATAAAGATTTTATTGAAAACCAGATATTTCCAGTGGGAAAAAAAACAACAAACATTTCAAAACATATGAAGGAAGATTTGGTTGCTATATAAATGGGTCGCATCTTACAAAAATTAAGGCACTGTCAATAGTTATCATTCTAAACAAATATAATAACATAGATCCTCCTTATATAGAGTACAATTCTATTAACATTATTGATATTAAAATGAACAAGAAATGAGTGTTTTTTGGATTGGGAATAATTTCACAATTTTGTTAGGAAAAAAAATTCCCTCCTCATGGAATCTTAATGAGCCTTTGTCAACAGGAAATTAGTTTAAAATAGAAAAAAACAATTACAGACTTTATATTTTTCCCCTCACAGACATAATGCAATAACAATTCCACCCACAGTATATTAATTTATCCCTAAGGTCTTCATGTTTTCTTCTTACATTCCTGAAACACATTCAAACCAGAGCGATTTTTTAATATGGGATTTTTTTTTTTAATATACCTAGCATGAAAATGATGCCATGGGCTTAGACAAGGGAGTTGATGTTGTCTGTTCTGTATAAATGAGGTGAAGTTGGGCCATGGGGCCATGGTGGGAGGATGTTTGCCCAGAATCCCAGATCCTAGAGGAAGAGAATGAGCTCACGAGCCCCCTTTAAAGATCACAAGAGGGGAAACTCGAGGAGATGAGTGAGATTTTCAACCTGGTAGTGATTTCATTCATTTCCTGGATTAAAAGAACTTAATAAAACTATTATTGTGATTCTTCAAATACCCCTTCACAATCTGCTGTCCAAGCATGCTTCTCTAGACTGCAAGCTCCTTGGAGGCCAGGAATATGTCTTCCAATTCTGCTATATTCTCCCCACACAGTACAGTACACTATACATAGGAAGAGCTCAATAAATACAATCAGTTGATTATTCTCGACGCACAAATAGTGGAAAATAGAGCACTGGAACTTTCTTTCCTCACAATCAATCACCTAGTCTGCAAAGCCCTGAGTTGGGTGCTTGAGACAGAACAGTTGTAGTGGAAGACACAATCAATCAATTGTATTGAACACTTACTTTGTGCAGAGCCCTGTACAAAGCAATTGGGAGGGTATGATATAAAAGTTGGTAGACACATTCAAGAAGCTTCACTTCACTTCACTTCTCTGTACCCCAGTTACCTCAACTGTAAAAAAAGAGATTAAGACTGTGAGCCCTATGTGGTTTTATCTTGTATTCATTCATTCATTCAAAAATATTTACTGAGCGCTTACTGTGTTCAGAGCACTGTACTAAGCGCTTGGGAAAGTAAAATACAATAGACAGCGATATTCCCTGCTCACAACAAGCTCACAGTCTAGAGTAGAGAAGACAGACATCAGTACAAATAAATAAAATTACAGATATGTACATAAGTGCTTTGGGACTGGGAAAGGGAGGAGAGCAAGTCAGTGTGACACAGAAGGGAGTGGAAGAGGAGGAAAAGGGGAAATTAGTCTGGGAAGGTCTCTTGGAGGAGATGGGCTTTCAATAAGGCTTTGAAATAGGGGAGAGGGGTTGTCTGTTGGATTAGAGGAGGGAGAGCGTTCCAGGCCAGTGGCAGGATGCGGGCTAAGGGGTTCGTGGAGAGACGGGCAAGACTGAGGCACAGTGAGAAGGTTAGCCCCATTTTAAGCAGTGCTGATTATGCTGCTTCTTTTTCTCAGATATATAGATCTGATGGACTGAATCTTTCTCAGACATAATAACAGTAGCTAGTTTTGAACATATGGCAACTCAGTGCTATGTTTATGACTGTCTAGTGAAGTGGAGAGTTGAGGCAATTATCAAGATAATTAAGGTAATTTATTGCATGGAGGGGAGGAGAAAGCAGTTTTGGTTCCTGGCATGTTACTGCTACTGATGAGAAAGACGTTTCATTCTTGCCCTTGCAAATCTGGTAAAACTGTTTGCCTTTGCTTAGTTATCCTTCATCGCAAATACTGCCCTTCTTCGAATACTTCGCTTGCCTTAAAAACTCCTGCTGATATGGAAGAAAGAAACACCTAAAACCTACAGTTTTACTTTAATTTAAGAAAGGGAAGATCTTTATGTGGCCCATTTCCTTGTGATGGACCTGCAGAACACACCTCAGTTAGATCTTATCTAGTTCTTCAGTGAACCCTCGCACACGTCCTGTTTCTGACCTGGAATTCTCTCCCCATTTATAACCAACAGACCACCAGTCTCCCCTCCTTCAAAGCCTTATTAAAATCACAGCTCCAAGAGGTCTTTCCCTACTAAATCCTCATTTCCCTTACTCCCTCTACATCACTCTTGCTCTTTGATTTTTTCCTTTTATTCACCCCACCCTCAATCCCATAGCACTTATGTACATATCCATGATTTATTTTAATGTCTGTCTTCCTGCTAGACTGTAAGCTTGTGGTGGGCAGGTAACATGTCTACCTATCTGTTACATTGTTCTCCCCCAAGTGCATAGTGCGGTCTTCTGGACACAGTAAGCACTCAATAAATTTGATTGCCTGATCCCTGGGGCTCTTTGCTACTCTCCTTATATTCCAACTGGAAAAAAGCAAAGTCTTCACCACTTTCACTGCTCTCCATTTTTTGAGGTCCAAATAGGATTAAATTGGCATAGATGACAGTAAAGTGAGGCAGTAAACATGTTAGTAGTAAAACGATTTTTAATATTTTAGTCCTAATAGATTCCTTTAAGGTCAGTTCTAGACTAGAAAATATCTAGATAATCAGGCATCAAAATATATCTGGACCTCATTTATACATATATATATTCCTGAGGTCCAGATATATTTTATCTATGTGTATACATATATATATACATAAATCAAAGTATTTTCAATTATCTGGATAATTTAAATAGATCTGTGCCTTACACTATAAGTGGTGACTAGAGAATTAACCTGCATGTCTCCAGTTTCTTAAAAAATGAGCAAAGGACTCCCTAGTTTGTCTTTTATAAATAATAGTTGTCATTGGCATTGAAAAGTAAATGCTGACCTTTTATCCAAGTAATCTGGGTAAACTGTGAGTCCCATGTGGTACTGGGACTGTGCTCAATCTGTTTATCTTATATCTACGCCAGCACCTAGCACAGTGCTTGGCACATAGTAAACATTAAACAAGTACTGTTATGAAGCAATGTGGCTTAGTGGATAGAGCATGAGCCTGGGAGTCAGAAGAACCAGAGTTCTAATCCAAGATCTGCCACATGTCTGCTGTGTGACCTTGTGCAATTCACTTCACTTCTCTGTGCCTCAGTTACCTAATCTGTAAAAAGAGGATAAGAGTGTGAGCCCATGCAGGACAGGGATTGTGTCCAATCTTGTTAACTGGTATCATCCCAACTCTTAGAAAAGTGCTTGGCTTACTACAGTAAGCACTTAACTAGTGCCATTGTTATTATTATTATATCATTCATTTGCACAAGGTAATGTATGATTTAAAGTCCCATTTATCCTCATCTCCCCCTCCCTTCTGCACTACCCTGACTTGCTCCCTTTGCTCTTCCCTGCCTTCCAGCTCCAAAGCCCTTATGTACCTATCTGTAATTTTATTTATCTCTTTGCTTTTCCCCCTTTCCCCAGCCCCGTGAGCTCATCGTGGGCAGGGAATAATAATAATAATGTTGATATTTAAGTGCTTATTTTTTCTGCCAAGCACTGGGTTAGATACAAGGTTATCAGGTTGTCCCACTTTGGGCTCACAGTCTTAATCCCCATTTTACAGATGAGGTAACTGAGGCACAGAGAGGTGAAGTGCTTTGCCCAAAGTCACCCAGCTGACAAGTGGCAGAGATGGGATTAGAACCCGACCTCTGACTTCCAAGCCCGGGTTTTTTCCGCTAAGCCACACTGCTTCCTCATGTCACTGGTTATTTTTGTATTGTACCTTCCCAAGCACTAAATACAGTGCACTGCACACAGTAAGAGCTCAATAAATACGATTGGATGAATTTGTATTCTTCTAAGGCACTCAGGTTTATCCTGCTACTAAGTCTCATTCCTCTTCCACTATAACCCAAACCACACACTTGCTCCTGTAAGAACAACCTACTCACTGAGCCTCACTCATCTCTCTCACCGTCGACCCCTCGGTTATGCTCTCCCTCCTGTCCGCAACTCTCTCACCCTTCATATCCAACAGATCACTACTCTCCCTAGCTTCAAAGCCTAATCTCTCATCTCAGTGACTAATCTCTCATCTCCCTTCCCATTTCTTGGGCTCCTAAATCAGCTTTGCGCTTAAGCCTCCCATGACTCAAGTACTCACCCTACTCCCACATATCTTTAAACTCCATTGCTCTCCTCTAGTTGTAATTCATGACAGTGTCTGCTTCTTGAGGGCAGGGATCACCCCTACTCATTTTGCTGCTCTCTCCCAAGAGCTCCATAGAGCACACTGCACAGAAATGAGCTCTCGATAAATACTACCGATTCAGTTGGGAGCAAGTAAAGGGACCAACTATGGAGTCTAGGCAAGGAAGGGATTCAGAAGAAGCTGGGAGGTGGGTGGGAGAATAAGAGTAGCAGCACACATAAATAAAACTAGCCTGATATCAGAGTATGGGTAAGAGAACCTTCCTTCTGACATTAGAGATATTTAGATTAATCCTTACTATACTTGAATCATTTAATCCATCAATTAATGGTATTTAACGAATGCTTAGTGTGCAGTGTTAAAGAGTTGGTATAGATGATCCCTGCCCACAAGGAACTTGCAGACTAGAGGGGGAGACAGACATTAAAATAAATTATAGATGGCTATTTATATGTGTCATGGGACTGGAGGAGGAGTGAATATCAAAATGCTTAAAGGAAACACCCAAAAGCATATAGGTGATGCAGAAGTCAAGGAAGTAAGGGTTTAGGTGGGGAAGGTCCCTTATGACTTTAGCAGAGCTTTGAAGATGGGATGAGGGGTGGGGAGGGAGTTCCAAGCTGTAGGAAGAATGTGGACAAGGGGTTGATTCGCTCTTGCTCTAGGATTTGTACTTTTTATTCACCCCACTTCTGCCCTGCAGCACTTTGGTATTTATCAGAAGTTTTAGTGTTTGATTCCCCCCTAGGCTGTAAACTTCTTTTTAATACATATATATACCTATCTATAAGTATTTACATAGATGTAGTGTTTATGTACTTACTATGTGCCAGGAACTGTACTATTGGAGTAGATTTAAGGTTGGATACCTGCCAGGCACTGCTCTGAGTGGTTGGGTAGATAAAACCTTCCTCCTGCTTCCCTTCCCTCTGAATCCTTATGGAGAACTTGTCTCCCAGCTTTATTATATTGTACTTTCCCAAGCACTTAGAACAGTTTTCTGCACATATTAAGTCCACAATACATCCAATTGATTGAGATAGAAGAGGTCAAGATAGAGTGTGACCAAGCGATGGGGCAGGGTGGAAGTAGAAAATCAGTGAGGTGTAAGATAAGAGGGGGAGAGCCAATTGAGTGCTTTAAAGCCACTGGTAAGGAGTTTCTGTTTGATGTGGAGATGAATGAGCATTTAAAACCATTTAAAATCATGAACACCCTCTGTAGAAAGAAGATAGACAAGTAAATAGTCCCTGTTCTTGATGTCTCCCTTCTCCGGACCCTTTCCTCCCTCCCTGGGCTGTTTCTGATTAAGTGAATGAATAAAACCCTAATGGTTTTGATCTTACAGGGAACAAGGCCCCATTCTAGCTTCCGTTTACTTTAATCTTGTCATAACGAACCAGTTCAATAATGAGCGGAATATAAACATTGCTTCTCAGCAGATAAGAATACAGTCCTTCACCCTCTCTCTATTCCCATACTTGTCAAACTGAACAACGTCAAAGCAAAGTCACAGCTACTTAAACTCCCCCTTCTCCCCAGCATAAATAAAGCAGCTTCTGACAGTCCATTAAAACCCCGTGAGTGTTGAAATAAAGAGCACAGAACCCTGATGTACTGAATCCTGAACTCAGTGTATGTTTCATTTCCACACCCATAGAAATGGATGGTACCAGTCAGGTAGATATTTCTGAAGCTTGGGGGGGGGCATTATTGAACAGAATTTTGTTTAAAAACAACGGAAAAGCCCTTGCTGGATCAGATCATGTCCAGCAGTTTACCCAGTTTCCTTAGTGATGAGTAATAATGGTCCACAGGTAGGGATCACCAAGCGGTGCCTATTTCCAAAGGCATCGTCTCCTCCTCCTCTTCCTTTCCACCACTCCGCTTCACCCTCACCCCCACCACTGCACCTGTACTGAGGGCTGAATTGATGTAGAGATTCACATAGCTTAAATTTAGGAGATCAACCAACCCCAAATTACACCTGCTCTTGACCTTATTTATTCATATTAACGTCTGTCTCCCCCTCTAAGCCGTCAGCTCGTTACGGCCAGGGAACGTGTCTGCTAATTCTATTCTACTGTACATTCCCGAGCAGTTAGTACAGTATTCTGCACTCAACAAGTACACGGTGAATACGACTGATTGATTAAAATTCTGATCACAGAAAGACGAGATCAGTTAGTCCAAGTTCAGGACTCACTAGCCAACGGGCTGAGGTGAGAGCTATTTGTGCCTCTGGGTAAATGGAAACTATGATGAACTCTGTGCTGAACATTTATCAGAGCCTGCTTCTGTCTTCCTCATCACACCACACCATTGCCATCATGCCTGCTTGATGCAGGCCTATGAGCAATAGAGTCAAGGTTGAAAGGTGATTGCTATTCTGCCTCCGCCTCCCCTCCTCTCATTGTTCCCTCACCCCTAACATTGTAAGGAAGACGAACAGAAATCAAGACACAAACTGCTAGGGAGGCTTGACCCTATAGAGCAATCCAGCAACAACTTCAAAAACAAATTTATTTCCCTTACAAAGATCAGAGTGTTTGAAGGTCACAGAATGTAAATTAGAAACTTCAGGGGCTGTATAAAATTGGTACACTGCTGAGACCCCCTTCCTGCTCTTCCCGTTCCTCCACCATCACTTTCCACCTAATATTGACAGAAGGAAGAACAGTTGGATGATCAAGTGAGGAAAGAGCACTTAAACCATGCATCATGGTGTGATAAGTTACTGAACCTTGGTTCAGCTCAGGTTTCAAGGTTGGGGTCTTATTTTGGCATTTAGGACAATATAAGCTTTATTGCAGCTGCAAAATTTCAACTCTGGTCTGTCCTTACTGCCCCTCATTGGAATTTATTTATTGTTTCCTAACTTAATGGACTTGAGATCCTGTCCCAAGTTACCTTCATCTGTAGTAGATATTTTAAAGGATGGTGGGAAAGCGGAGTCTATAACTAAAACTGATCAAATAATAATGCATTATTACTATAAAATGTGTTTTTGAAGCACTATGTGCCAAACATTGTACTAAGTACTGGGGTAGATATAATCAGATAGGACACAAATGCTTCCCCACTGAATTTTTTTAGCTATTGATCAGTGGTTTTTTTTTTAAGGTATTTAAGTTCTTACTATGTGTCAGACACTGTAGTAAATGCTGCAGTAGATTCAAGCTGATCAGGTTAGACACAGTCCCTGTCCCTCGTGGGGCTCACAGTCTTAATCTCCATTTTACAGATAAGGTAATGGAGGCAGAGAGAGGTTAAGTGACTTGCCCAAGGTCACACAGCAGACAGTGGTGGAGCTGGGATTAAATGTGCTCTGTTCATTAATCAATCAATCAATCAATGGTATTTATTGAGTGCTTGGGAGAGATGATACGCCAGAATTAGCAGGGACATTTTGTGCCCATAAAGAGCTTACTGTCAATAAATACTATTGATTGATTGAATGCTTGATTGAATGCTTACTGGCTGCAGAACACTGTACTAAACTCTGAGAAGACTGCTCAGGTTTCTATACTTGATCCCTGCCCTCAAGAGCTTACAGTCTAAAAGAAGAATTTACAAACCATTCCTCGGTCTGTGCATATTGAAAATTCTGTAGCATTCAAGAAAGATAGATAATGATAATAATGTTGGTATTTGTTAAGCACTTACTATGTGCCAAGCATTGTTCTAAGAGCTGTGGTAGATACAAGATAATCAGGTTGTCCCAAGTAGGGCTCACAGTCTTCATCCCCATTTTACAGATGAGAGAACTGAGACACAGAGAAGTTAAGTGACTCGTCCAAGGTCACATAGCTGACAAGCAGCAGAGCCAAGATTAGAACCCATGACCTCTGACTCCCAAGCCCGTGCTCTTTCCACTAAGCCTCGCTGCTTCTCACAAGCCATGCTGCTGCACTCACAAATATTTAAGAACATTATATATAAGATATAAATATATATAAGAACAGTGCGGTATTCTGGCAATAGAGTGTTTGAAGAAAGTGTAATACCCTCCTTGAATTAACCCTCACATGATTATGAATAAACCATGTAGTCTCCCTCACTTTCCCTCTAGTCACCCACTATAGACTTCTCTTGCATGAGTGTGTCCTGAGAATTTCTGCCTTCCCAATTTCCAAAGGTAAGAAATTCCATGGACCTATCACCCACTGTGTGAAGAAGTACTTTCTTTTGTTTGTTTTTAACCTACCATCTTGAAACTTCCATGGGTGCTCCCTCATCCAGATGTGCTGGGGTTTGGTGACCAACAATTCTGTGTTGTGTATCTGGATCCTTCAAAATTTTGTAAACTTCCAATATATCCTTGGTAAACCTTGAACTTTGTAGAGTCCTAGCACTCGTAGTGAAATAGCATGGTCTTGGGGTAAAAAATTGGGCCAGGAATCAGAAGATTCAGGTTCTACTACCAGCTCTGGCCACCGGCTTTCTAAGTGACCTTGAGCAAGTCCTTAACCTCTATGTGCCTTGGTTTCTCTGTCAAATGGGTAAAATGGGACTAATAATGTTGGCTTTTCTCTGCCTCACAGAGAAAAGTGGTGAAATGATGTGGAAGCGCTTTGGAAAAGTAAACTGTTGTACAAATTTAAGGAATGACGAAGAGAGTGAAGAATCAACCTTTTCAGTTTACCCTTATCCTTCTCCTTGCATTTTCTCTAGTTCTACTTTGTTTTCCCTAAAATGAGGCAAGCACGATATTCCAGGTGACGGAAACTGCATGACCCATTCATAACTGTTGCCCAGAGCCTATTCAATCCCTGCCGGCTCTTCGGTCCTGCTGTGGAGATTGGAAACGATACCAACCCATACAAGGCTTGAAGCCCATAAAATGACATATTTATTTGAGGATTTTACGATTCCTCTGAATCCCATCAAGCAATTAATTTCCTTAACTGAGAGGGCTTTAAAATTTATCCCAATTTTAATCCGACCAGGATGGGATAGATGTGATGCTGTGTGAAGGCAGGAAGATTCAGAAAATAATTTAAAAAATAATAATAGTTAACTTGTTCTAGCTCTCTCTCTCTTTCTCTCTCTCTCTCTCTCTCTCTTTAAAGGGTATCAGGTTAAGTGCTTACTATATGTCAAACACTGTTCTGAGTGTTGGGGTAGATGCATGTTAACTAGGTTGGGTAACCAGGTTAATAATAAAACCAGGTTTTATTATTAAAAAAATAATAATAGTTGACTTGTTCTAGCTCTCTCTCTCTCTCTTTCTCTCTTTCTTTCTAAAGGGTATCAGGTTAAGTGCTTACTATGTGTCAAACTCTGTTCTAAGTGCTGGGGTAGATGCATGTTACCCAGGTTGGGTAGATGCGTGTTAGTCACGTGGGGCTCACGGTCTTAGTAGGAGTGAAGCCGGATAGTTAACCCCCATTTTATAGATGAGGAAACTGAGGGACAGAGAGGTTAAGTAACTTTCCCAAGGTCGCACAAAAGGCAGAGAGAAGACTTGGCATTAGAACGTAAGTCCCAGGCCTATGATCTGCTCATAAAGCCACGCTGCTTCTCTCTCTCTGTGCCTCTCTCTCTGTCTCTCTCCGTCTTGCCCTCACTTCATCCCTACCAGAGCAACACAAGGTTACCCTGATAAGTAGACTCTGCTTAGTCTCTTCTTTCAATTTAATTAGGCTGCAGAATATTTTAATTGATTTTATTTCAATTTGAAATTAATGAAGATAAGTGAACTCTGTAATGTAATTGCCATAGTATGTATCGTAAAGCTTTCTTACAATTGAAACAGCATTTTATAGTCTCTGTGGCAGCAGGATAGTCATATTAATTTTAAAAGTACTTCAAAAACAAAGATTTATACTCCAGTAGGCAATTATGCTAAATTGTCAGGAAAATTCATTTTGGCTTTGATTAGCTCTAATCAAGAGGCTTATGGAAATGGAAAAACATAGGAAATAGATGTTATCTTTAAGCTACCTTTGCTCTTGAGGAGGTTATATTTTCCTCCTTGATCTCAGTTGAAGGTGTCGGGGAAGGAGGCTTTCCTCTGGCGTGTTCAAACTTCAAAAACTCAGTCCCTGAAATGGAAGTGTAGGCAATTGGGTACCGAATGCTAATCTTTTACCACATAGAGCAGTGATCACCCCACCCAATTTATTTTAATCTCCTCTCATCCCATTTGCATCCTGTCTAGAGTAGATCAGAAAAGCACCTCGGCCTAGTGGCGAGAGCATGGGCCTGGGAGTCAGAAGACCTGGGTTCTAATCCCAGATCTGCCACTCACCTGATGCCTGACCTTGGGCAAATCACTGCACTTCTCGGTGCCTCAGTTTCCCCAACAATAAAATGGGGATTAAAAACCTATTTTCCCTCCTTCTTAGACTGTAAACGCCACATGGATGGGACAGGGACTGTTTTCAACCTGATTAACTTGCATCTACCCCAGCACTTAGAGCAGGGCTTGGCACACAGTAAGTGCAAATGTCATATGAAAATAATAATCAAATCGATCAAAAGTATTTATTGAGAACATACTGTGTACAGGGGACTGTACCCGGTGCTTAGGAGAGTACCATAGAATCAACAGATATGATCTCTGCTCTATCTAGAGCTTTGGCATTCGATTTTTCTTTTTTTCTTCCTTTCTATTGAGGAGGGACCCGATATGATTTTTCTCAGCGTCACGCCTACAAAAAGTACTCCAGGAAATGTTCATTGAAAATGACTACCTGCTTGGTTTTGGTTGTATCGTAGGGTTAAATGTGCCAGTACGTCTCTTGGACCAAATCACTCTAAATATCATCCTGCCTAGGTGAAGCGGCAGATGTATTCAGATAGCTATCCAGGTTGCTACGGTGCCCAATTTTGGTCACTGCACTTTAAAAAGGATGCAGGGAAAATGAAGAGTGGCAGCAGAAAAGCAACAAAATGATTAAAGAGATGGAAAATAGGGGTCTATCTTAGAGAGAGACTTAATCGCTGTCTTCATGTTCATGAAAGGCTTCTAAGAGGAGGCTACTGAACAGCTATTGTGCATTTTCTCTGAGAGCTGAATAAGAGAGAGGAAATGGGCTTAAATTGAACAGGGAGAGAATCTGGTGGACAAAAGAAGAACTTCTAGATTATCTTGATGGAATAGTCTCCACTCCCTGAAATCTTCAAAAAAATGAGTAGGCAGCCATTAATCCTGGGTCATGGCTTCATCTACCTGAAACCAGGAAATGAACCGAACATCCTTTCAAGTTTCCTTCCTGTTCTTTAATTCTAGGAAACATGCATCAATCAATAATAATTATCGAGTTCCTGCTGTGCACAGAACACTGCAGTAAATGCTTGGGAGAGGAAAAGAGCAGTATGAGGCATAATCCCTTCCCTCAAGGAGTTTACAATCAATCCTAGCAAAAAAAAAAAAAAAGGGTTTAAGGCAAGGCAGAGAGAACAGCAAGTTGGAGGCTAAGGAGCTTCAGAACTATAGAAAAGACCTAACATTTCAATTTGTTGTAGAAGATGACCAGACTCAATTAAAAGAGAAAAGATGCAGCTCTTGGGAAAAGATTGGTTGCCAAAATTAAAATTTATATTTACTGTGAAATGCCAAACATCTCTTCTTATATAAATGATGGGATAGCTTAGAGCTATTTAAAAATTAAAAGAAAATACACATGGCCCAGGTTCCTAATTCCTTTTGCTTTCTAAAATGAAATTTTAATGGCTTTGAATTAAATTTGGTTTTGTTTTCCTTAGGACAGTACAGGAACACATAATTGTTCCTTTGTTGCCCTCAATTAGAGCTGACCTAACTATTGATTGGAGCAACCATCATCTCTGGACATACTTTCTTTGTTTTTTGTACTTTCAGATCAGCTAATCAAGTGTTGGGAGGGTTGGGTCTAGAAGAGGATAGGTCAAAATGTTAAAAAAAAAACAACAACAACAACAATGCCAAAAGCATAAGGAGAAGTTGCTGGAAGCTCTTTAATCTTCCCATAGCCATATTTAGTCTGACTGGTCAGGCATTGGTAATATCCTTTACCTTGACAATTGGCCATGCTTCCCATTTCACCCCTATTAGAGTACTGACCTTACTCAGTGGTTTCCTATGCTGTTCTACAATAATATATCTTTTTCAGTAGGGTGTTCTAAAGAAAATAGAACAGTTTTGATAAAGAAGACCTGTCAGTGACCTTCTTGGAAATGTGACCTCAACTCTATCCTTGCACCATTGAACAGTGTGCTGCTGTTCAATGTAACAGAATTTAGATCTGGGTTGACACTAGAGACCTCCAGTTATGCACAGCGTTTGCCAGGAATGGACTGATGAACCAGAAGAATCCTCAGTATATCTTAGGCGTACATTTACAGATTACACACATCAATGTTGAGGATCTTCATCTTGCGAGTTTCAAATAGTTCTGATCATGTTCTCAATCTGCTAATCTGATTAGTTGCAATTGATTGAACTCTGCTCAATCTGCTGAGTTGGAAGGCACTAGCATCCATGTTTGGGTTATACGGTGGCACCAGCTTCCAGACTCCTTGTGATGTCCTTGAATACGTCCTTATAATGGGATGAATAGTCCAAGTCGAATTGTATTCTGCAGCTGATGGTGAAAGGATTAGACAAGTCCTTTCAGTGTTTACATGGTCAGTCATATCATAGGGAGTTATTTTAAGTCTACATAAGAGTCTCGGGACAGTGAAACTCCTTTAATTAGTTGCCTGGGCCTGGGTCTAGTGGTGGAGTCCAATGAGTCTGTGAAATTTGCCGACATTGTCCACGGTCTTGATGTATTCCCTGCAGTTCTCTTGTATCTGAGATGCAGTGAAATCATGTCTCCCACCTGATTTTCTTGTATCCACCCCAGAACCCAGTAATAATACTGATAATAATGTTGGTATTTGTTAAGCGCTTACTATGTGCAGAGCACTGTTCTAAGCGCTGGGAGAGATACAGGGTAACCAGGTTGTCCCTCTTGGGCTCACAGTTAATCCCCATTTAACAGATGAGGTAACTGCACCGAGAAGTTAAGTGACTTGCCCACAGTCACACAGCTGACAAGACTGTAAGCCCGTCAGTGGGCAGGGACTGTCCCTATCTGTTGCCGATTTGTACATTCCAAGCGCTTAGTACAGTGCTCTGCACATAGTAAGCGTTCAATAAATACTATTGAATGAATGAATGAAAGTGGCAGAGCCGGGATTTGAACCCATGACCTCTGACTCCCAAGTCCAAGCCACGCTGCTTGGTAAGCGTTTAACAAACACCACAGTTATTATTATTATTATTGTTATGCTGGCCTGATTCTGGGAGCTCATGGTTAATGTTATTCTTCCATTAGCTGGTCCTGGGACAATCCTGTTACATTCATGACAGCAATCGAGCGCCCTGACAGCCCATGATAATTTCCAACATTAGAGCTCCTCTCTCCCCTTTCTTCTTGATGATGCTGGTTGTCGAAAGCAGGACAACCTTAGAGTACAACATAAGCTACCGTGTTTTTTATGGTGTTTATTAAATGCTTACTGTGTGCCAAGCACTATACTAACAAATACTAGGGTAGATACAAGATAAAAAGGTTGGACACAGCACCTTGTCCACAAAGGGCTCACAGTCTAATTAGGAGGAATTAGAATTTAATACCCATATTACAGGTGAGGAAACTGAGGCATAGAGAAGTTTAGTGACTTTGCCCCACACGGTAGTCAAGTAGTGGAGTCAGGATGAGAACCCAGGTCACCCAGGCCCATTCTCTTTCCACTAGGCTTCAGCACTTCCCTTTGTTGAGGTCTCTATATCAGTAATGGCCAAGCAATTTTGCCAGGTGTCTACACTTCTTTGTAAATACAAGCAGATACTGTGTTTTGCTGGGTAGGGAAGAGGAAACAAAATATTAGAAAGCATGAGAGTTTTCTCTTTTTAATAAATTTGGTTTGAAGTGTAGGGATTCAACGGTGACTCACTGGGTCTGAAGTCTTTGAGAAAAAGATGGTTATCATGGTTTAGACAACTGGCTCTTTTAAAAATATGTGCTGCTAAATTTTGTACTATCTTAGCACAAGGATAAGGACACAGTGTGGTCTAATGGAAAGAGTACAGTCCTGGAAGTCAGAGGATCTGAATTCTAATCCCAGCTCTGCCACTGGTCTGCTGTATGCTCTTGGGCAAGTCACTTAACTTCACGGTGCCCCAGTTACCCTCATATATAAAATGGGGATGAAGACAATGAGCCCAATGTGGGGCAGGGTTTGTGTCCAACTCGATTAGCTTCTATCTTCCCCAGTGATTAGTACAGTGCTTGGCACACAGCAAATACTTAACAAATACCCTTAACTAACCTGTGGTTTCTTTTTCCTGAAAGAGCAGGAAGACCCTGGAGTTAGAGGGATAGCCCAGAATTTCTCAAGGCATTTGCCAGACCATGGAAACTTTGGGTCAATATGCTCTTTCTAGTCTTCTAGACTTTTAGCTCCTGGAGGATGTGGGAATGTGTCTGCCATCTCTATTGTATTGTACTCTCCTAACTCCTTAGTACAATGCTTTGCACACAGTAAGCACTCGATAAATTCCATTGATTGATTTCTTGGAGAAAAGGATTGGTGGGTGTGGGTGGCCATCTTTTTCATGATGACGTGTCGGGTTCAGAAAGACAATGTAGGAAAACATGCTGTGTATCAGCTAGAGGATCCTTACTGCTTGATGAGGGCAATAAAACCCTGTAATAAAAACGACAGTAGCTTGTATTAAGCACTTATGTCTCAAGAACTGTGCTAAGCACTGGTAAGCAAATCGGACTCAGGTCTTGACCCACCTAGGGATGACAATCTATCTAATCTCCACCCTCCTCTAGACTGTGAGCTCGTTGTGAGCAGAGATTGACACTCTTTATTGTTGTGTTGTACTTTCCCAAGGGCTTAGTCCAGTGCTCTGCACACGAGTGCTTAGTAAATACAATCGAATGATTGAATAAATCTCTATTTTACAGATGAGGAGACAGAGGCCCAGAGAGGTTAGATCATTCAATCGACTGAGTGCTTACTGTGGGCTGACCATTGTACTTGTGCTTGGAAGAGTTCAATACAATAAAGCTGGTAGACATGAACCCTGTCATCATCATGCTTACAAACTCTTGGGGAAGACTGACATTAAATTACAGATAAAGGAAGTATAAGGAACTTGCCCAACAGCAGGTCAGTGGCAGATCTGGGAGTCAAACTGGGATTGCATAACTCCCAGGCCTGTGCTCTTGCTACTAGGCCATGTGCCTCCCCAGTTGGAAAAGCTTCTCCACAGAGGCAAAACATAGATTGGGCATCTATACACTGACCTCTAACCATTTTCTTAATCTTCTTCCTCATAGAGGGAGGGAAGAGATTGTTGTTGTAAACTCCTTGAGAAAGTGTGTCTTGCATCTGTTGTACTCACCCAATGCTTAGTTCAGTTCTTTGCCCACCGTAGATATTCAGTAAATACCATTTTTAATGGTATTTGTTAAACACTTACTGCTGGTCAAGGACTGTTCTAAGCACTGGTATAAATACGAGCTTATCAGGTTGGACACAATTCCTGGCCCAAATGGGGCTCCTAGTATAAACTGGAGGAAGGAGGATTTAATCCCATATTTTATAGATGAGATAACTGAGGCACAGAGAAGTTAAGCCACTTGTCCAAAGTCACACAGGAAGCAATTGGTAGAGCCAGGATTAGAACCCAGAAAGGCCTGTGCTCTTTCCATGAGGCCATATTGCTTCTACCATCGATTGATTGATCGAAGAACTAGGGAGATGGGTGCCCACCACGGAAACTAAATCAGAAACAAGTTAAGGTAAAAAGAGAGCTAATGAGGAAATATGAATACTAGAAAATGTCACCAAAAATGAATCAGACCTGGGCTCCTGGCTCTTCTCGGGGTGGCCTTGGCTAAATCAAATCCTCTCCCAGAACCTCCAGGCTCTTTTCCTCTCCTCCCTTCCTCAGATCTGTTTATGGTCCAGAGTGTTTAAATTACAAATGAAACTACTCTACATTGGACCTACAAGGAAAACCCAAGTGTCTAGGAATAAACAAGGTGCCAAAAGAGATGTCGTTATATATAGAAAGGTTTTATTTCCAATAATTCAAAAATGAAGCAGCAACTATTGTTTGGGAAGGGATAAGGAGAACTGAAATTTTCTCCTTAAGAAAAAGAAGTGATGAAATGAAAATAGGTTTTTCAGAGATTTCCTACGATGGATAAAGAAATATCCCTAAAGGGTTTATGCTATAAGTCGATCTGTTCCATTCTGGCCATCTCTGGCTGTATCTGGGATTCCTTATTAAAAAAAACTTTTCCAGAATTTATGGACTTTCACTCCATTGAGCTTCACCTGTTCTGACCCAAAGCCTCTGCTCCTGGGGATTACAGCTAATGGACCTCGTCAAAGCTTTCGGAATGACAAACTGGCAACATACGAATGGGGTAGGTTCCCTTCCTCCCAGGATTTTTTTTGTTTTTTTCATAAGATAATCCATTTTGAGCTAGGAAGAGATCCTTAGAGAGCATAAACCATGATTCCCTCTGTAGACATAATTGCAGTTTTCTTCCTTCTGTGCTTTCCATCTTTGTGCAGCTCTAATATCAATTGTTTAAGAAAGTTGTTTCATCATAAGGAAAAGCTTCTCTCCTTTACACTATGAATTTTCAGCATCTCATTCTCCAGAGCTCCAAGAATGAGATGCTGAAAATTCATAGTGTAAAGTCACAGAGCTCTGGGAAGAACATTTAGTACACTCAGAATGAATTGTTTTGGGGAAAGGAGAGAAGATCAAAGAGTCAAAATGATGAATCTCCTTAAAAATTTCCTTCTTAAGGTTCTCACTTTAATTTTTCGATTGTGAACCCCCTGAGACACAGGAACCATATCAAATTCCCACCTGTGGATTCTCTCCCAGCATTTAGTACAGTGCTCTGCGTACAGTAAGCACTTAATAAATTATATTATCCTCTTCTTCCTTCCCTAAACTTCCTCCTGCCCACCTGCTCTCCAGAGACAACAAATTTCCTTGTATCCACCCCAGCGCTTAGAACAGTGCCTGGCACATAGTAAGAGCTTAACAAATACCATAATAATAATAATGAAAAAAAAGTTTCAGTCATCTAGGCTGAATTCTCTTTCCTGGATTCAGGGTTATATTTAGACACTTTCCATGACTTAGAGGATGCAGGAATGACAGATTGGAATGAGCACTGATGAAGACAGCGTATGCTTCCTAATGCTTGGTAGAGTTAGTAAGAGCTTAGAAAGAATTCTAGACGACTTGTACATATTGGGCCCATTTATAGAAACAAGCCGGGATGGGGGGGTGGGAAGACCTCATTACGTTGCTGATTTCTACCATGTGAAGGGATGACTTGATCAAGTTTAACAGCGTGTGACTTTTTCATTCTGCCACTTGAAAGCCCAGACATTTTCAAAAGCTGCTTTCTTTCCCCCTGCATTCTAGAGTTAGCTATAAATAGGAATAAGAGGGGGATGAACAAATCTTCAGTATATTTCTAGTCTGGGTGACACTTCAGTGCAAATCTATGTCCATTTTTTGAGATTCAACCTACAGGCCATAAACCCTTTTGTGATGTCCCCATTTTGAAATGCCATCAATTTTGCCTTTGGGAAATGCTGGTGATATTTAAAATGGCAAACATCCATTAAGTATGCAGATCTGGTATTCATCAAATAAGGAAGGGGACACCTTTTCATTATTTATTTAGGGAGAGCACATGGCCCGGAAAAACTGGGAGCTGCTGTCTGGGTTTCCATGGTAACTATTCTATAGTAAGAACGCCTGACTTCACCGGCGGATTTATCATTATCCTTGCCATAACATCATTTGCAAATAACAATCAATTTAACTTAAAAGGAAACTCATGAGAAAAATGCATATTTTGTATCATCTATCTGTTTTGGAAATCTGAGTAATATGCTCTGCAGTGCATACACACAAGGATAAGAAGAAAATCAAATTCTCCAGACTGATTTTTCATTCTTAATCTCACATTGTAAATCTGGCACTTATCTTGCTGATCTGCTCTGCTCTCAATCCTCTTTTCCCCAACTCCCTCTCCCTTCTGCATCATCTGGGCCTATGGATCCCTATTCTTTGGGCACCTGGTATTAATCACACCTGCAGCTGCACAGCACTTACGTATATGTCTGTGATTTATTTATTTATTGACAACAGCTGTCTCCCTATCTAGACTGTGTGCTCGTCATGGATGGAGATCGTGTCTACCAACTCTGTTGTACTGTACTTTCCTAAGCACTTACTATAGTGCACTGCATAGAGTAGGCATTCAGTAAATAGCAGTGCTGGATTTTGATCTCCCACCCTGAGACTATGAGACCCAAATATACTAGGGATAGGGACTATATCTGATTTGATTGCCTTGTTTTTACTGGAATAATAATAATAATAATTGTGGTATTTGTTAAGCGCTTACAATGTGCCAGCCACTGTATTAGGCGCTGGGGTGGATACAGGCAAATCAGGTTGGACACAGTCCCTGTCCTTGATGGGGCTCACAGAATAATGCTGGTATTTGTTTTGCGCTTACTATGTGCCAAGCACTGATCTGGGGTAGATACAAGGTTATCAGCTTGTCCCACGTAGGCCTGTCATTTTACAGATGAGGTAACTGAGGCACAGAGAAGTTAAGTTGCCCAAAGTCACACAGCTGACATGTAGCAGAGCTGGGATTAGAACCCATGACCTCTGACTCCCAAGCCCAGGCTCTTTCCACTGAGCCACGTGCTAGCCTGAGAGGCAGAGGGCTTGGTGGCCTGTCCCGGCGTTTGGTATTCTTGGCAGACAGGCAGATGGATGATGGACAGAGAGAAGCAGGCTGAACGAGAAGACAGGCAGACGGGAAGGGTCACAGTGTTAAGCACTAATAAATTTACCATGACTGTGGTTATTTTTATTAATAGTAGAAATAATGAACTCCACTTAAGTAAAGAGTTCATGTAAGTTATGTGAACTCTCACCTTTTTTTGTGGCTTTTATTAAACACTTATTATGGGCCCGTCACTCTACTAGACGCTGAGGTAAATACCAGATAAGCAGGTTGGACAGAGTTCCTGTTCCACATAGGGCTCCCAGTCTAAATCGCTATTTTACAGATGAGGTAACTGAGGCCCAGAGAAGTGAAGTGACTTTGCCCAAGGTCACACAGCAGACAAATGGCGGAGCTGGGATCAGTACCTGGATCCTCTGACTCCCAGGCCCATTCTCCTTCCACGAGACCACACTGCCTTTCAGACTGGGTCGTCCAGGGCCCAGCAGATACAGCGGACACAACTGCATCCTATCGACAGGGCTGAGGAGTCCTCAAGGCACTGCCGCTGCTTCTCCCTGACCCGAGAAGAAGTTGATGGGAGTCCCCGTGGTTCCAGACGGAGCTGTCCTCTCCCAGGCCATAGGCCTCAGCCTTCCGAGGTGCTGAAGTCTCACATTTCTGTGGCTTCTCGCTGGGTGTCTGGAGAGGGGCCTTGATTACCAGCCTAGGAGCTTTGTGGGGCTCCCACGTTCCTCCTGGCCTTCTGCAGACTTCTATGTGTAAGGACAAGGAAATTCCATTCCTTGATGAGAGCAGCATTCCTTCTTGCGTGATTAGCGTCTCCCATTGAGAACAGCAGACAAGCCTCAGTCTTCAGGTTTCAGGACTGAGAACTTGTGAGTAGGAATTGATTTGAGCAATAAAGTTTAATGTGGTGCCCTGGCACTGGCATGTTCCTGACAGTCAGGTTCGCACGGAATACAGTGAGCGACTAGGCAGGATGAGGGAGCTGTACATTGTGAGTACAAGTGACTTTTTTAAATTTGCAGGTCCATTTATGGATAAAGTGACTTCAACCTAGTGTCTGTGCCATGCCATGAACCAGCAGGCAGTTGCCCGGTTAGGCCCTCTGGTCTTTATTGCCCCTGTGGCAAACTCCAGTCTCCAATTCAATCTCCAAAAGAGGCAAAAGTGTGCTTGGAGGAGAGGCATAAATTTACTCTTCTATACATTCATCCTAAATTGTTAGGGATGCACTGTCTTTCTCCCTGAAATAAATAGCAGGTAGCTTGAGGAACTTTACCTGGGTTAATTGCAAACAGGTTGGAGAAAAGAGATAAGCCAGTAGTTCTGGGTCTTCACTTACTACCTGACAAATACTACTCTGGCCCCTTTCTGGTTTTCCTGTGTTCTAACTTCAGAAGTAAACTCAGGGTCCAGGAAGATTCATGTGGAATGTGTCCCTCCTCGATCGTCTTGTTTTCTACATCCAGTTCTTCCACCAAAATAACCACTGCTGGTTCTGAATGTCTGCTATGCTTGGCATCGGGCTCACCGCTAAAAAGGAGCAGCCGAGAAACCACTCAATTGGAGTTCTCTTTATGTCAGGATGTTGTACTCTCCCAAGTGCTTAGTACAGTGCTTCACACACAGTTCATGCTCAATAAAGACCACTGATAAATTGTTCCCACCAGATTTGGGGGTTGGAGGTGACCTTGATAGAGAGGAGAAGAGGAGCAGGGAGAACAGACAGGGAAAGGGGAGCTCGACGGTTACTCATCAGTTACCTCCAGAGTAATAAGAACTGTGGTATTTAAGTGCCTACTATCTGTTGAGCACTGTACTAAGCACTGAGTCAGATACAAGTTAATGGGGTTAGACACTGTCCCTGCCCCACATGAGGCTCACAGTCTCAAGAGGAGGGAGAACAGGTATTGAAGCCCCATTTTGCCGATGAGGGACTGAGGCTCAGAGAAATTAAGTGGCTTGCTCAAGGTCATAGAGCTGACAAACAGTGGAACCGGGATTAGAACCTTTGACTCAGTCATTCAATCATCCAGTCGCATTCACTGAGCACTTACTGTGTGCAGAGCACTATGTTAAGTGCTTGGGAAAGTACAATACAGCAGTAAAGAGAGACAGCCCCTACCCACGATGAGCTTGCCGGTGGTGTGCTGTCTAGTGGAGTGATGTAGATGGGGAAATAAGAACAATATGCAATATAAGTCACAGGAAGCAACAAAAAAGAAATTCTTCAGAGATCTTGTCCCAATAGTCTCTACAAGCTAGTCCTCAGAACAATCCAAAATCTATGGACATAATTAAAAGAAAAAAATCCATTCAATTGTGAAGGACTGGTTTAGTGAAATAACTTTAGTGTTATTCCATGTAGCTCTCCAGTCCACGGCACAGTTCAGTTGAAGAAGTTTTTACCTTCTTTGAAGACAATCGTGGATACTTTCAGGAGCAGTGCAGTTTGTGCTTGAGAAACATCAAGCGGAACAAACTTGTGGGAAATCTGTTGAAATACAATTGAATTGCACTCCAAAGGACTGAAGACAGCTCAGTTGTTCTGGGCATCTCTCTTTTTTTTTTATTTTTGAAGTTCCACCTGATTTTGATACTGTTTGATACTTTCACTACTGCTCATTTGGGCCTGGAATTCATTATCAGCAATCAAAACCTGCATGGAAACAGCACAGTAGTGAAAGGATGACCTGGCAGGACTTCACAGTTCAGCCTGAAGAGTTAAGTCTGCAAAGTTGTCTCCTGTTAATCTACAGGTTTTGGAGACAAAAAATGGACTGACAGAAAGAAACAGTTAATTCACCTACCTGTAAATTCACTGTGAGTCAAATTTACCTCAGCTTCAAAAGGGAGAGAAGTTCCCTCTGCCTCCATTTTGGTTCTCCGGTACAGGCGGAGTTTACCTCATGCCTTCAGGGTCCCCCAGGGCATCCATGTGTCTCTCAAAGTGATCAGTCCCCATCAGGATGGGGCAGTGGGACTTGAGGAAAAGACTCCTCACCAGACTCTCTCTAATCAGACCAGGGAGATGGCTCCAATGTTGTCATCCACAGTATGATATAATGCCATCATGCATCGTGTAGAGGCCCTGAGAATCTACTAGCCGCAGGCCCGGTATGGGCTGAATATGTCCATGCCTATGCCGGAATTAGAACCAGGTCTTTCTGATTCCCAGGCCCATGCTCTGTCCACTAGGAAGCACTACTTCTCTTTCTTTTTCCTTTTCTTTCCCCGGATTTCCTTTTCTATCTAAATTTTGGATGGCTATCCTTTCCAGATTTGCAAATCTTCGAAGGAGAAAAACGTTCAGCAACTAGTCTCGTCTCTTAAAACCTTGTTGGTTTTTATTAAAAAAGATAGAAATTGCATTAGCATAGTTATGTAGAGACTCCTCATCACTGTTATCTGCGTGCATCTTAAAGAGCAATTATATTTCAAGTCTGACAGTTCCCAGACACTTTATTTGGAATTATAAGTGAACCTCAGCTGAGGAAGAGAAGGATACTCAGTTTTCATTGTGATTTTAATTAAATGGAATTAAAGCCCAAAGGAACAAATAGTTACCAAATTAAAAGCCACATCACAATGATAAGATTGAAAAAACCAACATTACTAAAGATGTTGTGAATTAAAGCCCTTCACCTGTCCTTACATCACCCTTGGTAACTAAGCATGAAAGGAACTTCAGGAAAAATGGGGAAAAGAGTGTTGACTGCAGTTCAATAACTAAAAAGCAGGGCTGATTTTTATCAGAAGCTTACATTTTTAAACCCAGGTTTGATTAAATTTGTTCAGTTTTGGGGTATTCTTTTACCCACAGATAATAAAAATAAATAAGGGAAAAGAGGCACTACTCCTTTTTGTACAGCTATACTTTGCTTGCAATTGTATTGTGGACTTTTTAATGGTATTTATTAGTTGCTTACTCTATGCCAGCACTGGAGCAGATACGAGGTTGGACATATTCCATGTTCCATTTGGGGCTCACAGTCTTAATCCCAATTTTCCAGATGAGTGAACTGAGGCACAGAGAAGTTAAACAACTTGCCCAAGATCACACAGCAGAAAAGTGTCAGAGCTGGGATTAGAACCCATGTCCTTCTGTCTCCCAGGGCCGGGCTCTAACCATCAAGCCATTTTGCTTCTCTGCTTTTTCCAACAAGCCCACTGTAAGCGTGTACATATATCTGTATATTTTAAGATGGGTGTAGAGGGGAGTGTTTTTTGGATTTGAAGATGCTGTTACAGACAATGCGATTCTATTAAAAAACACGAACACAATACATTATGTATCTAATTATGGTATTTGTAAAAATTACCCTTTGATGCACTGTTGTTTTTTTACCCACAATATCTGGCAATATTTTCTTTCCTTCTTTTTGGTGTAATGATCTGCTGAAGCCCCTACTCCAAGGCAGAAGTTGTGCTGCTGATTGCAGATGGCCAGGGTGACCTGTCTTCTGTGGATATTTCTCTCAGGTTTGCTGTTTATGCCGCATCATTTGAAGCTTTCCTTTGTTGAGCCTCTAAAGTGTTCCTTCGGGCCTTCTTTCTACGAGTACTTCATTTCAACTCACTACAGAGGATTGCCTGGCTATCACATATCCACACAGTAGAAGTGTGATGTTATTGGCACTGCTTCACTGTTGTTGGTTTGACTGTCACAAGATCACATTGTTTGGCAGCTTCCCTTGCTAATTAAAGAATTATAAGATCTTAGAAGTACTGGATATCTATCCTAAGTACCACTCCTACAACCATAAAAAAGATTGGACACTGCTATTGTCCTTTCCCTGTTTGCCTTTCCTATGTTTCGTTCATTTGGGTTTTGTATTCCTTCGTCTTTAATCTGGTTGTCATACATTGTGAATAAGATTGTAAGCTTTTCAGCGGGCAAGATTAGATCCTTTGCTGGGCACAAAGCATTGCGCAGTTCTGATCCTAGTAGGCCCTCAGGAAATGCTATTGAAGTTGACTAATTAAACATGTGATTTCCAGAAGGGCCATCTCCTCGGACTGCCCAGAAATTCAAGGCATTTATATTTTCCAGTTCTGACTTTGGCTGAATGTTCCAGAAAACAGAAGTATTCATCAGCCTCTTCAACTTCCAGGAGAAATCTGAAAGGAGCGTTAAGAAGGTTCTTAAACAAGGAGTTTATGGGAATCTGTGACAGCTATCAACAACATCACACTCTCAGACGAATAATACTCTTCTCTCCAATCTTTCTCATCTTATAGCAACATAACAATGACTGCTCTTTTCTTTTCTTATATATCTCCTTTGGAAGATCGGATGCCCCATGATTAAATGAAACAGCATGATTCCTTCCCTGAATTTTTCTCTCTTTCTTTTATATTAACACTGAAACCGCTGGAGGGCATTAAGAAATTTTAGCAAGGCTAAAATTTTCACAGCCAATTTGATGGGTTTAAATAGCTTAAATTACTTCTTCAAATATGCATTACCTTGATCTACATTAGATTTGCTTTGCCATTAGGTTGCATAATTACCTGATTTAATTAGAACCTTATGGGATGTCTTATCATCCAAAACACTTTTTACGTACCCAAATAATTAATTAAACATCACTTCACCACTTACCAATCTTTCCAGCTCTACCTTCCAAATAGCAGATAAGAACACAGTGGATCTCAGGAGTACCCTAATGGATAACACCTTACTGTAAGGAATGACACATCTCACAAGTTCCCTGATTCCTAGCTGGTTTTGATCTATGAAGAGGACTTTACCCCCACTCTGTTGCAGCTGCATTGGTTCTGTTGTTAATTACCTTCATTTTTAATAGACTTCCATTAAAAACCTGTCAGAAGACCCAAATAAAACTACATCCATTAAATCTTCTAGGGCCACTGTTCTGTTACCCTTTCCAATCGTTTTATCAGATTTCATAGTACCGGGTACTATTACATTACTTAGTATGGTTACACTATTTTTTTGTTTATACGTATTTAAGAAGTTTTTAATCTGACATTTATTGATTCGGTTTTTAACTGCTCAGATGGTCATATTTGGAGGCATGTGATTCTTCATCGATCAGGGATTACTTAATATTGAAATTCTTCAGGATTCAGTCTTGAGCTCAGGTTTATAGAGCATTTAAATGACCTCAGAGGAGAGGTCAGAATGAAATTCTGTAAAGAAGAGGGTGAGGTTACAAATGTAAGGAAGAAAAAAAAATCCAAACTGCTTAAATACAAGATCGTGATTGCCTGGATATTTGTGTACAGATGAAAAAAAAAAAATCAGTATAGAAGACATGAGCCAAGCCAGCCATTCAAAGCTATGGTTTCAAGCATAATTCTGGGATGCATGAGTAAGACCTCAGAAAGCGGGAAATACAAGACTCTCCCGGCATTATATTTACTACTGATGAGTTGTTTAGTTAAATAATGTGCCCAGTTCTGGGATTTGAAAATTTAAGGATTTTTAGAGGAAAGACTAAACATTTGGGAAAATACAATTCTCGGTGATAGGATAGAAAGACAGGGATTCTTTAGAAAGAGTTAAATAATGAAGAAATAATTGAAAATATCTAAAGGTAATTCTACAAATAATTCATTCCTAATAATCAGTTAATCAGTGGCATTTATTGAAAGCTTATTATGTGCAGGCCACTGTAGTAGGTGCTTGGGTGAGTACAGTAGAGTTGGTAAATTATGGTCTTTGTCATCAGGGAGTTAAGCAGTGTAAAGAGGCTGGGCTTGGGAGTCAGAGGTAATGGGTTCTAATCCCGCCTCCGCCACTTGTCAGCTGTGTGCTTTGGGCAAGTCACTTCACTTCTCTGTGCTTCAGTTACCTCATCTGTAAAATGGAGATGAAGACTGTGAGCCCCACGTGGCACAACCTGATCATCTTGTATTCCCTCCAGTGCTTAGAACGGTGATTTGCACATAGTAAGCGCTTAACAATTGTCATTATTATTATTATTATTATAATGTAGTGGGAGGAAACAGATATCAAACTAAATTACAGGTGGGGGAACCAACCAAGTATAAAAATATGAGTGGGGTGAGGTGAGTATCTAAGTCCTTAAGGGTTAGGACTAACTAGTTGCATTAATGGCAGAACAAAAGGAAATAATATTTAAATGTAGCAGAAGGGTTTGAAGTAAGGTATAAAATGAGTCTCAAAGTAGAGGTGATTTATCTTTTCACAGATCGGTAAGGGAGACTGATGAACCTTTCTCAGAATGTCACTGAAATAGGAAGCAGCATGGTCTAGGGGAGAGAGAACTCAGAGGACTGGCTTCTTATCCCAGTCCTACCACTTGCCTGTTGTGACCTTGGGCAAGTCACTTAATTTTTCCGGGCCTCAGATTTCTCAGTTGTAAAATGGGGATTCAATATCTGTTCTTGCTACTTAGACTGTGAGCCCCGTGTGGGATAGGGACAGTGTCTAACCTGATTAACTTGTATGTACCCCAATGCTTAGGACAGTGCTTGACACACAGTACACATTTTACAAATACCAAAAAGGAATAGGATACCATTCATCCTTCTGGAGCAGCTTAAGGTAAGAGGTTTGTTGATGGTGACCTCATAATAATGATTATTATCATTATGATATTTGTTGAGCACTTGCTATGGGCCAAGCACTGGGGTGTGGTCCCTGACTCACTGGGGCTCATAGTCTAAGTAGGAAGGGAAACAGGTTTTGATTCCCCATTTTATAGATAAGGAAACTAAGGCACAGAGAAATTAAGTGCCCAAGGTCACACAATAGGAATGTGGTAGAGCCAGGATTAGAACCCAGGTGCTCTGAGTCCCAGGACCTGATCTTTTCATTAGGTTATTTTGCCCTCTTGTAGACCCAAAGGGTTGGAAGGAACCATCCTGACTTCTTGCTTTGTTTTGTTCTCTGTCTTCCCCCATTTAGACTTTGAGCCCGTTGTTGGGCAGGGATTGTCTCTATCTGTTGCCAAATTGTACATTCCAAACACTTAGTACAGTGCTCTGCACACAGTAAACAATAAATACAGTTGAACGAATGAATATCCCCAACTGTCTACTGTTTTAAAAGGATCCAAACATTGTTTGGTAACTTGATATTTCTGTTTCATTAGGGCTCTGATCAGCTCCCTGACTAGAGTCATTTACTTCTGTTCAGCTTTTTCCTTTATGCAAATACCCCTTGCCTCTGAGACTTTTATCTCTTCATATCCCTGGCAATCTTCTTTATCTCCATATTACATCTTATCTGTCTTAGTTTATACTCCCCTCTACTAAAATAATTGCAGTGGGATTTTAACCTTTTGATGGTTTGTCTGCCACCAGGTTTAATTCTCTATCCCATTCTAACCCCACTAGTTTTTATTTCTCCCAGTTTCACCTGGAAGTCTGGGCTAAGCATCTTGATGCATCATTGAGGCACTGCTTTCATTTCACAGAGAGACAATCAGTAAACCTCCTGGTATCAGGGCCCATTTTTAGCAGGTATAATCGAGAACAAACCAGGACTGACGTGCTTCTTTTTAGATTAGAAGCGAGATGTATTTCAGCAAACATGCTAGGTAAGGTCTCTTTTGACCTTAGGGATAAAAGTTTTAAGTAAATTCATCCCCAAATGCCAAAGGGGAAGTATTTTCATATTCTATCTTCTACCCAGCTCTAGAAGGAGCCACCCGAGGAAAGAAGGGCTTAGTTTGCCCACTGATGGGTCAAATTAACCTGATTATTCTTAAATTGTAAACATCACCCCGCCCACTACTGTGAGGGTCAGAGATTGGAACCCTGTCTAATTCCCACATCTACAGTCTCTCCCTGCATTTAGTACATGAGGAGCAGCATGGCACAGGGAGCCAGAAGGTCATGGGTTACTATGCACACAGTAAGTGCTTAATAAATGCTACTATTATTAGCACTTACTATGGGCCAAGCAATGGGGGCGGTCCCTGACTCATTGGGACTCATAATCTAAGTAGGAAGGGAAACAGGTTTTGATTCCCCATTTTACAGATAAGGAAACTGAGGCACAGAGAAATTACGTGCCCAAGGTCACACAACAGGAAGGTGGTGGAGCCGGGATTAGAACCCAGGTTCTCTGACTCCCAGGACCTGCTCTTTTCACTAGGCTACTTTGACCTTTTAAAGCACTTTTGTACTATTCCAACTACCACTGTAATTCAATGTCCCACTGTGCCCGTGGTTCAGTCTTGACCCTTCCCAGAATGCCTATGTCTGGTTGTGAGGATGTGGGTTCTAATCCCGCCTCTGCCACTTGTCTGTTGTGTGACCTTGGACAAGTCACTTAACTTCTCTGTGCCTCACTTACCTCATCTGTAAAAATGAGGATTAAAAAACGTGAAACCCAAGTGGGGCAATCTGATTACCCTGTATCTACCCCAGAGCTTAGAACTTAGAGCTTATCTTAGAGAAGCAGCGTGGCGCAGTGGAAAGAGCATGGGCTTTGGAGTCAGGGCTCATGAGTTCGAATCCCAGCTCTGCCACTTGTCAGCTGTGTGACTGTGGGCAAGTCACTTAACTTCTCTGTGCCTCAGTTCTCTCATCTGTAAAATGGGGATGAAGACTGTGAGCCCCACGTGGGACAACCTGCTTCCCCTGTGTTTACCCCAGCGCTTAGAACAGTGCTCTGCACATAGTAAGCGCTTAACAAATACCAACATTATTATTATTATTATTATTATTATTATTAGAACAGTGCTCAGGACATAGTAAACACTTAGCAAGTACCATAATTATAATTATTATTATCAACAAGCAAGTTATTACTTTTATTGGTAAAGGCCTTTACAGGACAAGAAGGGCATCTGGATTCATTCATTCAATTGTATTTACTGAGTGCTTACTGTGTGCAGAGTACTGTTCTCAGTGCCTGGAGAGTACAACATAACAATAAACGGACACATTCTCTACCCACAACGAGCTTTCAGCCTAGAGGGGATGGTGAGGGGAGAGACAAACTTGGTAGAAACAATATGGTCTGGTGGAAATAGCACAGGCCTGGGAGTTAAAGGACCTGGGTTCTAATTCTGACTCCACCACTTGTCTGCTATATGACATTGGACAAGTCACTTTCCTTCTCTGTGTCTCATTTACCTCATCTGTTCATTGACGATTAAGATTATGAGCCTCATGTGAGTCATGGACTGACTCCAACCTGATTAGCTTATATCTACCCCAGCGCTTAATACAATGCCTGGGGTGTAATAAACATTTAACAAATACCATTAAAACAAGAGGAAGAAAAATGGAGGTGTGTGTGTGTGAGAAACATGAAACCTCTCAAGCTTTCTCTTTGGCTCCTTGAGATATTGCCCTGTGTCCTGTGATGAACGTTTGCCCAACCTACTTAAAGGTGGAATAATAATAATTCCTAACATGCCAAGGGCCCCGTTAAGCTTTGGGGAAGATACAAGGTAACCAGACACAGTCTTTAACCCATATCAAGTGCATAGTATAACAGGAGGAAGAACGGTCATTTTAATCCCCATTTTACAGATGGTGAAATATGCTCAGAGACATTAAATGACTTTTCCAGTAACACAGCCAGCATATGGTGGAACAGGAATTAAAACTCAGATCTTCTGCCTCCCAGATCCCTGCTTTTTCCACTGGGCTATGGTGCTTGGAATTCTTATCTATCAATCACAAATTATTTTTCTTATACAATCCTTTTAGGATCCTTACTTTCCTAGAATTTATTAGATATTTGCTGGAACCTTTATTTCACTTTGGATCCTTATACCTAGCCGCACCACAAACAATTATTTGGTATTGTGGAAGTGACTGTCCTAATCTAAATTAAGAGTTTATTTGACCCGGAGGGCCAACCTCATTGGTAGCATCTAAGAACAGAGATGAGCACTTCTTAGCTGGATTTAAGTAGTGATGATTAGCTTTGCACTTTTAATTAGGATGCAACCCGCTCTGTTCTGGTTCTGTTTGGCCTAAAATGCCAAGCAAATATGCCTTATGTACTTTTCAAACCTGGCAGAAAAGAGTCCACATCACTCCTAAAATCCAGCTGACAATCGCTTCTCAATATCTGGGCATAGTTTCCACACAAGCTGTTTCACCAAGGAGTAATTTTCGTGTAAACAACCTATGTCTACTAGTTTCTTTTTTGTCTTAATGATCTGGATTTGCTGTCTAGTCTGGAAGTCTAACTGCAGACCTGTGACTCCTATTCTGGGACTGCTGTATTCCAGGACAAGTTCTACTCTGTGCCCACATTTTTGATAGTTAACAGAGGGGTCTTCAGTCAATTTGATCAGTGGCAATTATCGGGCACATATTGGGGGTAAAGCCATTTCCTAATCTTTTGAAAGAGAACCAGAAAAAGCAAGATACATGTCCCTGGTCATCAAATGCCTTACAGTCTAATGGGGTCCCAGGAGATTTCTGTAGGCATCAGGGGAACTTTTGCTCCTGTCTCCAGCTGAGGAGATTCCAACAGTCCATCTCAATCATTAATATTTATTGAGCACTTAGTGCAGAGCTCTATCTCAAGCCCTCGGGAGAATACAGCAGAGAACGGAGATATGATCTCTATCCTCAAAGAGTTTTAAATCTAGCGCAAGAATCAGAAATTGAAATTAATTACAGTTAGGGAAAAACCACTCAATATATTATCATTTACTTTTGGTATGTAAGTGTTCATTATGTGCCAACCATTGTACTAAACACTGGGATAGAGAAAAGATAATCTGGTTGGATGCAGTCCCTGTTCACATGAGGCTCACAGTTTAAGTAGGAGGGAGAATAGGCTGATTGAATCCCCATTTTACAGATGAGGAAACCGAGGCACAAGGAAATTGTGAGACTTTGCCAAAGTCCTACAGCAGAGAAGTGGCAGGGAGGGGATTAGAACTAATCTGCTCTCTGGCTCTCTCTGGCTCTCCGGCGTGTGGTCTTTCCACTAGACGCCGTACATATAAAGTGATGAACGTAAGTGCTGAGGGTGTTGGGAGTAGGGCGAGTATATAAATCGCTAGAGGGTAAGAACCTTGGTGCATGGGTAACTCAGCAGGATAGGGAGATGAGATCAGACAAGGAATCCTTCCTAGAGGAGACATGATTTTAATAGGGGAGATGTGATTGAAGAAGAGGAGCTGGACATGTTGACCAGGGGATCAGCACACTATCAACAATGTGAACCTGCAATGGGTTGTCACTCTCTTTCCAGTCGAACTGAAACCAACAGTAATCAGGGTCCAACTATCTGTTTTCTAGAAAAATAGACACACAATGCTTCATTTCACTTTGGCTGCACTGACCTCGCTACAGAATGTTGTACATCATATTCAAAGTAATCAGGGATCTATCTTCATTAAATTTGCTAGTTGGGCCTAGTAATTGAATTAGTTCACAACTATTCAGAGCACAGACATTTTTAAGTGGACAGAGAAAATATGTCTTAGGTTCCCATGCCTTTTGTCCAGTAGTCTCTCTTTTTTTTAACTGCAATAAGCCTGGAAATAACTCTAATGCAATTTTGAATTACAGTAGTAATAGAAAGTTGCTTTGGTATATTTGACACTGGAAAAAAATAATCAGAGAAATCTGTTTTGTCCTTTCAAATGTATCAAGGAGAGAAGGAGTGAATCCTTTTTTCTTACCATTAAGAGACAAATTGATTCTCCATAACTGTCAAAGCAGAATTATGTTTTCTCTTTTGATTGAATAGCTTGAAGCTAACATATCACTATGTCCTGAGGGATTAAAAATCAGAGCATCTTTAGGACAATTCATGACTTTGAGAAGTGTGCTAATGTTATACTAACTGTAAATACGTGTGGATAAATAGTTCATACTGATTGTCCCCTTCCTTAGGAGATGCAGAGAAGTAAACGTTATCCAGAACCCATGTTTAGTTTTGTTTTGTGGGGGCGAAGGTATTTGTTAAGCACGTACTATGTGCCAGGGACTGTACTGAGTGCTGGAGTAGATACAACCTAATCAGGTTGGATACAGGCCACATCCCACATGGGACTCACAGTCTAAATCCCCATTTGGCAAGCAAAGTAACAGAGGTACAGAGAAGTGTAGTGACTTGTCCAAAGTCACACAGCAGACAAGTGGAAGAGCAAGGATTAGAATGCATGTCCTTCTGACTCCTAGGCACAAGCTCTATCCGTTAGTTTGGTGGATAGAAGGAGTCTCTCACAAACCCACTATTTTCTGGTATCTGGATCATCTTTCTCCCTCTTACCTATCACTCTCTTCTCAATCAATAATATTCACTGAGTAATTACTCTCTGCACAAGCACTGTGCTAAGCACTTGAGCGAATACAATAGAGTTAGACTTTATCCCTACTCTCAAGGAGTTCACAGTTTTTTGAGGTGA
This sequence comes from Ornithorhynchus anatinus, assembly GCF_004115215.2. NCBI lineage: Eukaryota > Metazoa > Chordata > Mammalia > Monotremata > Ornithorhynchidae > Ornithorhynchus > Ornithorhynchus anatinus. The sequence goes on from NC_041739.1 coordinate 14,346,636, forward strand.
GGGGAAGCAGACAATTTCATCTCCCAAACTAACCTTCATACAGCACTTTTCCTCTGCACCAACCACTCTCTTGCCTCAAATTCATTAATCATGGCCATCCCCACCTTCGAAGCCCTCATAATAATAATGATGATAATGATGGTATTTGTTAAGCACTTACTATATGCAAAGCACTGTTCAAAGTGCTGGGAGTGATACAAGGTGGTCAGGTTGTCCCACGTGGGGTTCCCGGTCTTAATCCCCATTTTACAGATGAGGTAAATGAAACACAGGGAAGTTAAGTGACTCGCCCAAAGTCACACAGCTGACAAGTGGCAGAGGCGGGATTAGAACCCATGACCTCTGACTCCCAAGCCCGGGCTCTTTCCACTGAGCCACACTGCTTCTCATAGAAATCCAAGTCCTCCAACAGTCATTTCCTCACTCTTTTTCCTTAGTGTCAAATTGACAATCGATGTTCACTTTTTTTCTCTAAGCTCCTTGTGGGCAGGGAATGTGTCTATCAGCTCTGTTGTACTGTACTCTCCCAAGCACTTAATACAGTCTTCTGCACATAATAGGTGCTCAGTAAATACAATTGATTGATTTAGAGCGCAAGTTCCTCCAGGGCTGGGACCTTGTCTCTTATTTCCCCACTCTTTCACTTGTCAGCTGTGTGACTGTGGGCAAGTCACTTCATTTCTCTGTGCCTCAGTGACCTCATCGGTAAAATGGGGATGAAGACTGTGAGCCTCACGTGGGACAACCTGATTACCCTGTATCTCCCCTAGTGATTAGAACAGTGCTCTGCACATAGCGCTTAACAAATACCGACATTATTATTATTATTTGTGTTCTATGTTCCTAGAGGTTTAGTCTGAATCATCCTCATACACAACCTCACTTTACACAGCTTTCAGGATTTGTTTTTTGGGTTGTTTTTTTTTTTTTTTTCATTTTTCTTTCTGCGTTTTTTGGAGGTTTTTTATACAGCCTCTGGATATCCTATCCATGAGCCTGTGTAATTGGCAGGGCTGGAGAACCATCAGGGAGTGCAACTGCTTATAGAATTTTATCCAAAGATTTAGAGTAATGGGGTTTTTCATATCACCAAATGGAACAGAGGGTGGAAAAATAAAGCTCCTCTTGACAGAGTACACGTAATTTAGATTGCTTGACAAATCGACTCTGTTCAGAACAGAAAGGTGAAGAGAGACACAGATAAATGAATTCTCAGAAGATATGGTGAATTGGTGCCAAACTCAGAGATAGATAAAGAGCAGTAGCAGGCTAGATTAACAGACTCTGATCAGTGGGGATAGATCAGAAACTAGCTTCTTAAATCAAGAAGGATGCAATGGATTGTGTTTAGACTTTTGGGTTTTTTTAAGCTCTCCCCTCCTCATACTTGATACAAAGCAACCCATCTGTTACTTTCCCATTCTTCACTCACTCGATATGATCTCATTTTATTAGCAGTGCAGATGAAAAAAAGGATTGTGGGAGAAAAAGTGCTTTTCAATTAATTTCATGCCATGAAATCTGGGAAATACCACCAATCCAGGAAGTCGACAATAGAATGAAATGTATTTCTAGGGACCAAAATAGCTTAGAGAAATATTTCTGAAGATAGGATGATTTATGATGATAGTAACCTCAGATTCTTTTAGTTTACTAAATAGCTTATTATCTGATTCTTCCTCTCTTTCAGATAGGTCACACAATGCCTACTTAGCAGAGACTCAATTTTTACGTCAGTGTCCTTACAGATCCTGATTTGTCTCCCTGAAATAGAAGGCAGGAGAGGTTTTTGTTTAAGAAAGGCTGGGGATCCACTTCCTTTCACAACTGTTCAATGGAAGATCAAAAAAGAAATATATTCCATTTGAGCAGCATTTCATTGGCGGTACTTGAGGTGGGAGAGGTTATTCAAACATTCATTTTGGTTGGAATGCCTGTCTCTGCTTATCTTCACGGGGTGAATGATCTGATTGACGCAGAAGATTACATTCTGTGACTAGCAAATGCAACAGGCCAGCAAATGACAAGACTTACATGTCCTGGATGTTGGGAGACAATGTCTCAACAAACACACTCGCCCATACGCATGAGAACGGTTAGTCCTTGGGCTTCTATTTTAATGCTCTGTTTGCCTACGCCAGTGATCTGAGGGGAATAGATGAAACCAAGATATCAAAGCAATTTGATTTGACTAATCATAGACATCAGAGCTGGATCAAAATTTTATCAGATTTGGAAACTTTTTGTTTTTAGTTTGTAATCCCTCAGCTCTTTGGTGTACATGAGGAGAACAATAATAATAATAATAATGTTGGTATTTGTTAAGCGCTTACTATGTGCAATGCACTGTTCTAAGCGCTGGGGTAGATACAGGGTAATCAGGTTGTCCTACGTGAGGCTCACAGTCTTCATCCTTATTTTACAGATGAGGGAACTGAGGCACAGAGAAGTGAAGTGACTTGCCCACAGTCACACAGCTGACAAGTGGCAGAGCCATTATTCGAACCCATGACCTCAGACTCTCAAGCCCGGGCTCTTTCCACTGAATCATGCTGCTTCCCAAACAGAACAACTGTAGTTTAGTGGCAAGAGCACGGGCCTGCGAGTCAGAGAAGCTGGGTTCTCATCCAGGGTCTGGCAAATGTTTGCTGAGTGACCTTGGGCAAGTCATTTAACTTCTCCATGCCTCCGTTCTCCTTTTCTCCCTTCTACTTAGTAAGCCCCATTAGGGAGAGGGACTGTGTCCAACCTAATTCACTTGTATCTATCCCAGAGCTTAGCATAATGTTTGACACATAGTAAGCACTTAATAAATACCATTTAAAAACAACAACAAAGGTATAGAAAAACCCACTGAATGGAATGGAAAAGAAGACTTCTGGTATCTTTTGTTTATGTTTCCATTAAAAAAAAGGCCAGTTCTAAAATGATGCAGTGCATCCATTAAGCACTCAATAGCACTGATTGACTGATTGAGTGATATCAATAGAAACACCATCATGAGGAGGCTCACCAGACCAAAAGCACCTCATAGGTCATGAAAGGATCAACCAAGTCAGACTATCTGTTGAGGAAGGGCTAAACGTCACCCATTCATCTTTGCAAGTGAGCGATTTCTAGGAATAAGTTTTTTCTGACAGCAACAGCTTTACTCATGAAGGGTCGGTCTGTGCTTTATTCGCTTGTTTTAGTGTTCTGTATTTTCAACTACTTTTTTTCTTTGCTTTGTTTTGGGGAATTATAGTGCCATTTAACTTTCTTAGCACATTGTTTTTTTTTAGGTACCTTTGTTTCTCTAGTAAACCAGACCTGTCCAGTTAACGCAGCTGATGCTGACTTTTCACTGTGCTGTGTTAATTAGGAATATAAACACAGGGGACTAAAGGTGACAGGGAGTTTTGTGGGTCCCCAGATTGGGAGGCATGATAAATCAACAATTATTTCGTCTTTCCCAAGCAGCACCGCATGCTCATAATTTCTGGCTAGTACATCTCTAATTGGGATTTTGTTATATTACATTGATACTCTGATTAATTTAATCTCATTTTATGAAATATTTATAGGCTCGGTGCATTCAAAATATATTTCATATTGGACCTTATAAATGAAGAATCCAGGGTTTACAATCTTGCTTTCAGACAAGATTTCTGGTGCCTTTTAGATATTTTTCAATCACATAGGCAAGGGTTACTGTGACTATGGACATGTTAGGAGAATATTCAGCAGTGGCCATGAACCCAAAGAGATGCTCTATGCTGAACTATTAAATTGTTATATCTTCCTCTTCCATGTGCTTAGTTCAGTGCTCGGCACACAGCAAGTGCTCAATAAATATGATTAATCAATGATTAACTGAAAGGGGGTAATTATGAATGGGGTGGATAGAAGAGATGCTAAAGACACAAGGAAGGAAGCCCTTAACTAATGTGGCTTGTCCAAGGTCACTTGGAAGAGAGATCACAGGCAGCGATCAGAAATGGAGAGAAGATGTGTAACCCCAAAGTGGGGAAACAAACACTGCCAGGTTCTATGGGTTACAAATGTAATATCATTCAGGGCAGGGACTGTGCCTACCCACTCTATTATATTGTTCTTTCCCCAGTACTTTTCATATGTAAGCATTCAATACATGCCACATACATATACACAACATAAAAGGGATTAACACTTACATAACATACACAGGTTAATGGAAATATCACCACTGGGATCCTAAAACAGCTCTGTCCATCCATCCATCCATCCATCCATCCATCCATCCATCCATCCATCCATCCATCCATCTCTCTCTCTCTTTCCTCTATCTATCTCCATCTATCTATCTGTCCATCCATCCATCTGCCTATCCACCTATCGATCCATCCATCTATTTATTTATCTACTGCCTTTCCATTATTTAGACAGTAGTTTGGATTTTCCCCTGACCCCAAACCTGCATTTCACCTTCCCATAGAGAGCAACTATTTCTCAACTATATTGTTCAAATTCTCCAAATAATTGATAAACCACCAATCAACTTTAAATGATGCATGCGTAATAGAATGCAAAGGGAGACGATTGGGATAAATGTCACCAAAAGCCTAATAATTCCAGCAAATATCCAGCTAATTCAGGTAAAAGCATACTCTCTGTTCTCAATTCTACAGACATTTAGGAATATAGTGAAACCCTGTCCAGTTCAATAATCTGGAGTCCATTCCAACCCTAGGCCTGGCCCAAGCTGAGCCCCAGGAAAGAGAGCTCTTTCCCCCCCTTAAAACTGAGTATCTAATCCTCACTTAACACGGAACTGCTGCTGTGCAGTTACTCACACATTGATCGCATAGGCTCCTGGCTTGTAGTCTGAGAGCCGCAGGGTTGACTCGTATTTCATGGGTGGTTCCGTCACATTTGTCGCTAGCAGCGTACTCTACTGGATAGAGCACAGGCCTGGGAATCGGAAGGTCCTGGGTTCTAATCCTGACGTCTTAAGGAACAACTATGGGACCTTGGCCAAGTCACTTAGCTTCTCTGTGCCTCAGTTACCTCATCTGTAAAATGGGGATGAAAACCATAAACCTAATGTGGGACAGGGATGGTGTCCAACCCAATTATTCTGTCTCTTCCCCAGCGCTCAGTACAGTACCTGGCACATAGTAAGTGTTTAACAATCTCCCTGCCCCACAGCCCTTGTGTATATTTGTCTATATAATGCTATTTATTTATACTGATGCCTGTTTACTTGTTTTGATGACTGACTCTCCCCTCTAGATTGTAAACCCACTGTGGGTAGGGATTGTCTCTATGGCTGTATTATACTTTTCAAGTGCTTAGTACAATGCTCTGCACACAGTCAGCACTCAATATATATGATTGAATGAAGGAATGAAATATCACGATTTTTATTATTATTATTTTAATGGTGTTTGTTAAGCGCTTACTATGTTCCAGGTACTGTTTAAAGTGGTAGGGTAGAAACAAGGTAATCAGGTTGGAAACAGTCCATATCCCACAAGGGGCTAATAGTCTTAATTCCCACCTTACAGATGAATTAACTGAGACCCAAAAGTAATTTGCCCAAGGTCACACAGCAGACAAGCGGCAGAGCCGAGATTAGAACCCAGTTCCTTCTGACTCCCAGGCCCATGCTCTATCCATTAGGGCACGCTTTAGTACAGGGCTCTACATGCACACAGTTGATTAATTGATTAGCCACTACCACCGGTATAGAACAGAGGAAAGTGACTGATAAAATAAATCTCTTGACAGCAAAAGAAGAGGAAACTGGAGAAGAGCAGCCAGGGAGAAAGGAGGGAGGGCTGGGGAATCCCCAAGAGGATATACGCCAAGACTGATGGGAAAGCTCTCAAGGAGTTGTGGGAAGAGGTGGGCTGAAGAAAGGGTGACTCAGTAAGTAGTGAGAAAGGGAGCTGGGATCAGAGCTTCCCACCAGTCACATTTCAACAATCAGCATTCTGCCAGCTGCCATTTCTGTGGTTGGCAAAGAAGCTGCAAATTATTACAACTGGAGGTGAAATTGTGAAGAAATCAAGCCGAGGGGGAAGTGGATCAAAAACCCCACATTAATAACTGTGCTATTTGTTAAGCACTTATGCCAATCACTCTACTATATCCTGGTTGGCCACAGTCCCTGTCCCATGTGGACCTCTCAGTATAAAGGGGAGCGAGAACAGGTATTTAACTTCCATTTTACAGATGAGGACTCTCAGACACAGAATAGTTACATGGCCTGCCCAAGGTCACACAGCAGAGTAGTAGAGGAATGGGGTTTAGATCCCAGGCCCCCTGACTTCCAAGCTTAGGACCTTCTCACTTGGCCATATTACAGATGGCTTTCTACTCACTCTACAGTTTTTTGCTGATTGACTGATTTTATTTAATTTTATTGGTTATTTTTATGCAAAAATCCTTGTACTTTTTTGATAATTAGATGAAAATGACTTTGGGACAGTTTGTTGGGTGAACTCAAATTTCCACATAAGCTGTGTATCCACATAAAAACATCAGAAGATGTTGCAGACTAAGATGTCATGAATATACTCATCTTAAACAAGAAAAGGGAGGCATTTCTATTTCCTTTTTCATTGCTGGCAAGATCCCAGTCAGAGTCCTGCATGCCGTAGGAAATCAGTTGATATGCCAATATGGTGTACACTTCTAGATTATAAACAAGCTACACACATAAACCAAAGGCTGAATTTCACCATCAATAACATTTTCTCCAAGTATGAAGGCTAACTAAATACCATCAAGCATCCTAGAGCAATCCCACCTGTAGACTAGGAATAAGCAGGGACCACCTCCTCCAGCATTTTGATAACGCTTAGATTCCACCATGCTTCTACGGAAACATTTCTTTTCATGGTAGTACATTTTTTCTCCTGGGAAAAGGTCAAGGACACACAACCAGTTGGGTCAGTTTTGTTTTGCGTTCTATGTCACATATGTGCAATTCCACTGTCCTGGCAATCTCGGAAGCGGTTTGATGGCAATGTGGGATGTAAAGGGCTTCAGACTCTCTCTTCTAAGGCATCATGGAAGGGGCTTTTCAGGATATTGTGGGTCAGATAAGCTTCATTTTATTCCAAAGGTCAACACAGGTTCTTTTTCTGTATCTGGAAAATATTTTCTAGGTTCTCTACTCTTTTGCTTGAATGACAAAAGGAAGAGGGGAAATGAAAATGTTCAGAGATAAATGAATATGAATTTCTATATTTCTATATCTAGATATATGGATATAGACTTTTATATATACATATATAAGAGTAATGACTCTGTAAATCTTTCAGCATGCCTCTCCCGGGGTTTTAAAATAGCTGTATGAGATTTACAAAATTTAAAAATTAGGAGTAAGACAGAGGGAGTGGAATTTTTTAAAGAATTGGCCTCTTTCCCTTTTTACCTTGGAGAGGACACGAGAGACAAAATTTTCCTGGGAATGGAGGAAAAAAAAATCTCTCTTTGCCTGCTCTGGATTCTTCAGCTGGACTCGAGTATACTACTGCCCCAAATTTCTTGGCCCTTTGCATTTGGTGGGGGCAAATAGTGGTAGATCACAAATCATCATCCTCATCATCATCGTCATCATCACATTTATTAAGTGTTGGCTATGTGTTGTGAACTGGGACAGCTATAAGATTCCGAAATTGGACACAGTTCCTGTCCCATACGGAGCTCATAATCTGGTTTAGCTCCATTTTACACACGAGGAAACTAAGGCCCACAGAAATTAAGTGCCTTGCTCAACATCAACCAGTAGACCAGTAGCAGAGCTAGAAGCTCAAATCCCAGGACCTCTGAATCCCAGTCTACGCTTTATCTATTAGGCCACACTGCCTCCCACCTGTACGTGCTGGGCTGTCCAGAGACCAGGCCCTGGATGAGCTGGACAAAAGGGCTGCTTGGTTCCTTTCTTCTCTGGTCTTGACGCCCCTTAGGCCTCGCTCATACTGAGTCGGCCCCAAGGCCCGGGTAGTGACGCGTTGTCCATGGGAGGGGAGGAGGCCGTTTGTTTTCCCCACCAGGGCAATGCTACTTCTCCTGATACCAGTGCCTGGGAGAGGTGAACATCTAGCCAGGCCAAATTCAGAGGGTAAGCAAGCAAGGAAGCGACATTTGAGGGAACAGAGGTGGGGGAGTGGTGGTTAGTAATTTAAAAGCATAGACCTCTATGTTGGAAGAGATCCCTGTGTAAACTGGGATCTGGAAGGGGAATATGTAAAGTACAGGGGGCAAAGGTCACCCCAGCGGAACTCACTTAGTTCAAATGGACTTACATATGATGTCGTAAGGGGCACAGATGAACAAGGGAATGCCGGGAACTACTGAGCCACTATCATGGAGTTATAGTAATAATAATTAGCATGTGTTCAGCTCTTACTATGTACCAGGCACCATATTAAATTCTGGGATGGATATGAGCAAATTGAGTTGGACACAGTCCCTGTCCCACATGGGGCTCATAGTTTCAATCCTCATTTTACTGATGAGGGAACTGAGGCCCAGAGAAGTAAAGTGACTTACCGAAGATCACACAGCAGACAAGTGGTAGAGCTAGGATTAGAACCCATTACCTTCTGACTTCCAGGCCAGCGCTCTTTCCACTAGGTCCCTCTGCTTCTCAAGAAGACCCACCTACCTCTGGGTATCCTCAGATAGGGATACTTCCATTAACAGAGGACATAGCCAAACTGGCAAAAACCCCTTGCCAAAATACAGACAGACCTCAGGAATGCCCCAAGATGGCTCTGAAGTGATGTTAGAGGTAAGAACACACTTCATGGGCAGAACAAGAGAGGGGCATTGGAAGGGGATGAAGGCATGGGCCCCCTGAAACATTAGCGGTGGTTTTTCTCTTGAGCCCTTGAGGGGTCTTTCAACTCCTCTGGCTGGGAATGTAGGGGAGGCACGGGAGCAATGAGGGATAGCAGTGATCTAATCCCTTGGTTTCCAGTAAATGGCATCGCTTCCCCTAGCTCCACATTCTTCAGGTAGCTATTCTGGGAAGCTGAGGTGGGAGAGATCAAAGTTTTTGCTGCAGTTCTCTTAAAGGGAGCCCGGCACATTGTCCTCATAGAGCAGTTGTTGACAACAAAATTAATTCAGTCTTGTTTAGAAAGAGTGGGTGAAGTTCAAACCCTTCTCTCTCTCCTCCCAAACTGGTTCAAGGGTGTAAAGAAAAGAAAATGACATTACGAACAAAACACTTGTGAAGACTATAGAATCAAGTATTTATCCAAAGGGGCGCCAGGAGATATAATAGTCTTGTTAAGAGCCGAAGGCCCAACCCTCTAGGCTTTGCATAATTTAGTAAAATTTTGGCCCAATCATGTAACATTTCTCTGACCCATCTTTACAGCTAAGATTTGTTTCAGAATTCTAGAAATCTCCAGCCTAATAACCGAACAGATATACATTCTGGGAAAATGAATGATGCAGAGAAGTGGGAAACTTTTCTGGAAAAATATTTGCTGCCATGACAACAGTGATACCCTGAATGCAAGCAATGAATGGCAACTCAGAGGTATATCTTAGATCATATGTCAACTTCTCCGATTTGCCTACTCCTCCCTACCTCATCTGGACCTTCTCTTGATTTTCAATGAAAGCCCTAAATTCAGGAATGATCTACACGTGAATTAGATGTTCCATTCCATTCCAGTCTTAGTAGTATTAGTTGATTAGGGCTCATTTAGTGTAGTGTGCCGCATTATTCCTCACAGGACTGTGTTAATTCTTGCCTCTGTGCTTTTCCTTTATGAAAATTCAATGTGAAAAATACAGACCCCAACCCCACCTGTCAAGATCCAAACCCAGAGAGCAAGGTTATCTTTTGAAATCTCTTCAAACTCAGGCTCTCTAGCTCCTTAGTCTCTTCTCTCTTATCTGGTTTTAAAGCCCCTCGAGGAGGTTGTAATGAAGCAATTAAGATAGGAGGCATCTCCCAGATCTGGAAGAGGAATGACCTTCTATTCCTCTTCAGGGCTTCATTATTTCTTTACACAAGCAAGCACAACAATTTGTCGTATTGGGCTTAATTTCTGCATCCTGAAAATTGCTCACACAGTGTCACAGGGGCAGGTGCTCAGTGATCTGGTGAAGCCTTCCAGGTAGGCATAAATAAGAGAAACAGCACCATTTTCTGTTTCAGTAGACTGGAAATATCAAAGGTCCAGAATTGATTTTGGAAGAAGGTCCAGAAT